>NC_084832.1:129491141-130120975 GCF_033115175.1 Lepus europaeus
ATCAGGGGCCCAAGCACTTTGGCCTCTTCCCCTGCTTTCCCAGGTGCATTAGCAGGGAGCTGGAGTGGAAGTGGAGCAGTCAGGACTTGAACCCGTGCTCATATAGGATGCCATTGCTGCAGACAGCAGCTTTCCTGCTGAACCACAGCGCTGGATACCACATGACGGCTTTTGTGTTCCACAAAGGGGCCGAGGTTGTGGCACAGTCAGTTAAGCAGCTGCTTGCAATGCTAGCATCTCATATTAGAGTGCCAGTTTGAGAGCCAGTTGCCTTGCTTCCCATCTGGTTTCCTGCTAATGTGCCTGGTAAGGCAGCAGATGATGGCCCAAGTATGGCTCCTGCCACTCTTGTGGGAGACTCAGAGTTTCTAGCTTCTGGCTTTAAACTGGCCCAGACTTGGCTGGGGTGTGAACCAACAGGTAAACGATTTGTTACTCTGTCTCTTTATCCATAGCTCAGCCTTTCAAATAAATAAATCTTAAGGAAAAAAAAGTTGATAAGGTGAGCCGTGGCTGTAGATGCTGGCTGTCTTCAGTGTCCATGTAGATCTTCCCAAAATGCCTTCCTAGAAAATGGAGTACCAGATCACTTGGAAATTGTTAAAAGAAACATTTGTTAATTGAAAATAAAGTAAGTGACTTAATTCAAATTAATCTCAACAGGAACCCACAGAATTTGGGATGCAGCATGGTTTATGACACTGATAATGCTTACATGAGTATTTATTTTAAAATGATGATGATTTGGGGCCGGCACTGTGGCATAGTGGGTTAAACTGCTGTTTGCAGCACCAGCATCCCATATTGGCACCAGTTCAAGTCCTGGCTACTCCACTTCCAATCCAGCTCCCAGCTAATGCACCTGGGAAATCAGTGGAAGATGGCCCAACTGCTTGGGCCCCTGGCACACACATGGAAACTCAGATGAAACGCCTTGCTTCTGGCTTCAATCTGGCCCAGCCCTGGCCATTTGGGGAGTGAACCAGTGGATGGAAGACTTCTTTATCTATGTCTCTGTCTTTCCTTCTCTGTAACTCTTTCAAAGAAATTACTTTTAAAAAGTGATAATTTAACCATTTCCTTTTTTTAAAGATTTATTTATTTTTATTTGAAAGAGTTGGGGGCGGGGGGTGGTCTTCCACCCAATGGTTCACTCCCCAGTTGGCTGCAACAGCCAGAGCTGCGCTGATCCGAAGCCAGGAGCTTCCTCCAGGTCTCCCACATGAGTGCAGGGGCCCAAGGACTTGGGGCATCTTCTAATGCTTTCCCAGGCCATAGCAGAGAGCTGGGCCGGAAATGGAGCAGCCAGGTCTCAAGCGCTGGCTCCCGTATGGGATGCCGGCACGTTAGGCCAGGGCGTTAACCCGCTGTGCCACAGCGCTTGCCCCCTTAACTATTTCTTAAAAGCCTATATGTAAGGTTGCATATATGTAACTCTGCTTGTGGTATATGACCAAGCCACATTAAAATTAGGAAAGTAAACTTTTACTATCTTGAAAATCGCACATATATAATATTGCAAATATATTATCTGGTAGACGTTTCCATTTCATCGAATGAAATTAATATCAGATTTATGAAAACTAGGTTCAGCAACACTCTCAGATACAACTGAACTTTACCTCTTTTTAAGTCAACCATCCCAAGCAGGCATTAACAATGGCTTCTTGGCTAGTTGCACCCATAACTGAGAACTTTAGACCCAAGAATGAGGCAGAAAGCAATATAGCAGAATAAGAGTCTGTCCAGACAACTGAGACCAGGACAGATGGGCAGTTGGAGTACGTGAACGCTGCAGCAAGGCTTCTGCACACAGAAGATGAGCAGCAGCACAGTTGTACAGTCATGCAAATCACAGGGGACCTGGGGCTCAGAACTCGAGTTGTTAGTGTGGTAACCCCTGAACGTTATGGTGTGTCATGCCAGGTTGGCAGGTGGCCGATGTATTTCCAAGAGGAAGGATTCAGAGAGCAAAGTGGGCCAAGGGTGACTTACTGTGACGTTGCTGTGGTTTGCTGTCACACCTTTCCTTCACCTTAAACCCCTAAGCCTATGAGAGTTTCTCCACTGTGGGAAGAAACAACACAGCAGCTGTCCTCAGCCTGCACTGGGTGTGATTTGCACTGTTCCTCTCAAGGCAGAAATTAAGGGCCTCTGATGGTATCGAATTGATAAGTTCATTTGGAATATGCTTACTAAAATCTATTATAGAAACAAAAAAATGAGCATGATTTTTGAAAGACTTTTTTTTTTTTTTTTTTTTTTTTTTTTTTTTTTTTTACAGGCAGAGTGGACAGTGAGAGAGAGAGACAGAGAGAAAGGTCTTCCTTTTGCCGTTGGTTCACCCTCCAATGGCCGCCGCGGTAGCGCGCTGCGGCCGGCGCACCGCGCTGATCTGATGGCAGGAGCCAGGTGCTTATCCTGGTCTCCCATGGGGTGCAGGGCCCAAGCACTTGGGCCATCCTCCACTGCACTCCCTGGCCACAGCAGAGAGCTGGCCTGGAAGAGGGGCAACCGGGACAGGATCGGTGCCCCAACCGGGACTAGAACCCGGTGTGCCGGCGCCGCAAGGCGGAGGATTAGCCTAGTGAGCCGCGGCGCCGGCCTGAAAGACTTTTTTGATAGAGGTTTGCATACTTGGAGACTTGTTGATGCCTTCAGGACACTGACCCCTTGAACCACTGTGCAGCAACAGCAGGGTTGAGAACTGCAGGCGTAGCCCATTCCTAGGGGAACAACTGTCTTTTCTTCCTGTTTCTGACCCACTGATTACTAGCTGGCCAAATAAAGCTTTACAGTTCTGAGTTCCTCTCAATATAGTCTGTGAGGAACAAGCAGGGGTTAGGAATATTTAGTAAATGTTTTGCTTTTCTGATATAATCATTGGGAGAATCATTTCTTTTTTCTTTTTCTTTTTTTTTTTTTTTTTATTTTTTGACAGGCAGAGTGGACAGTGAGAAAGAGAGAAAGGTCTTCCTTTTGCCGTTGGTTCACCCTCCAATGGCCGCCGCGGCCGGTGCACTGCGGCCGGCACACCGCGCTGATCTGAAGGCAGGAGCCAGATGCTTATCCCGGTCTCCCATGGGGTGCAGGGCCCAAGGACCTGGGCCATCCTCCACTGCACTCCTGGGCCATAGCAGAGAGCTGGCCTGGAAGAGGAGCAACTGGGTCAGAATCCGGCACCCCGACCGGGACTAGAACACGGTGTGCCGGCGCTGCAGGCGGAGGATTAGCCTATTGAGCCATGGCGCCGGCCTGGGAGAATAATTTCCAAGTGGTTATTCCTCCCACTTTTTGGTTCCATGGCCTTAAATGGCCACAGATCCATGTGGACCTGCTAGGTTACTATTCCACTACAAGGGTGAACATGGAGAAATGGCTTTTTGATCCTTCAGATTCTCATCTCAGAGATGGTCAAGGTAGAGACAACAGCAGCGATCTCCAAAGTTAATGCTGAGATTTCATTCCTCTGAGGAAATCAGGAATTTCATCTTAGGAAATACTCTTGCCTAAAATACTCGTTCAGCAAGTATTTATAGATTGTTCTCTATGGGCTCAGAACTTATAAAAGCAAAGAAAATACAGTGAATAGGAGACAACATCTGTGTTCTCTAGAAACTGCAGGACAAAGTGTTCAAATGTAGATGGAAATGTACAAATGAGTAAGGCAGTGCTAGGTGGTGGTATTACACACTGAACTGTTTGTGGTAGATTCCCTTGGCTAAAAGGTTTTGACAACATCCAAACTTATAGAGAAAGGCTGCCAGTGTACAGGGACAATTATCACGTACTGTGACTTAGAAAAAAAAATTACAAACTGAGTTATGTTTTGTGTTTAACTCTGAGACAGCAATAGACCAAGGATGAGACATTCTTCCTGGGTTTCTACCTCTGTCCTGGGGACAGAGTATTACATCCCAGGGTGTATGACAGACATTTTCCTCTATTGGCCATCAAGGCATCAGGGCACTTGAGTTTACTTGGGTGAAGATACTTGTAAGGTTATCTGACCTGTTCACCTTCACTATCTCTGCTTCTCTTTTCATTGATTTCTGCCTGATTGGCCATGTAGAAGATACGTAGACTGCTGCCACTTACATAAACTTTCTATTGCAGTCTCTGTACAGCTCGTAAATCATACGCTAATTTATTCCAAAGTCTCCTGACAGCATAAGCAGCACAAATTAACTCTTCAAAGATTGATCGTTGCCAGGTACCCTGCAGTGGAGATGTCCAAGCTCTAGATGTGAGTAACCCCCTGCTCTTGTTACAGCTCATCCAACAGCCATATTGTCTTCCTACACTGTTACCAAAGACATCTGTTCGGTGGTGTGTCCCTAATAAAAATGACGTGGTACTCAGCTGCACACAAACGAGAGCAATCAACATTTTTCAAAAGAACAGCAAGTCACCTGAATTTACTGTCAAGTAAGCTGGTCACCCTAACTTACTGGGGTGCTTAATATGAACTAATTCATGACGTTTTTATTACTGCCACCATGCTGGGAAAATCCCAATTCAAGCATTCTATAGTCACAACTGTTCTTACCTAGGTTTTAACCCAATTGAAATCTTTTCTGAACTTAAGCAGGCTAATTAATGAAAGGGATTTCTAACCTATAACGACATATTCAATTATGCAAAATTATCCAAAATATTTTTTAAAGTTATAGAAGAAAAGCAGAACAAAACATACAACTTAAAGAGAAAAACTTTTATTGTGATATAAAATGCACTTATAAAACATCCACAGAAGGCATGTTAACTCTTCGCTGCTATAAAGGTACTGGGAATATGTTATTCACCACCTAGTGCCAGCTAAAACATACTGTAAACAATGAGTTATACTCACTGATTTTAGCAATCATTGGTGTCGTAACACTTAAGATTATATAATCACATCTATACTCTGGAATGTCCATTACTTTGATGTAGTGTAGTGGGATCTAAAGTACAATTGCACATGGATGGTACAGGAAACGCTCACTACTGTTTCCGTCTCATCAGTCCCAGGCTTCCTGGCAGAAGTGACAAGCTGCAGCTGCTGTCTGCAACACAGCTGCTCCTTTCCTAATGATTGTGTGTTGAGAGTGTTCATGTTTGCACTCATGGAACAACTATCTGTAGTAAACAAGTGCAACATTGTCAATTATTTTGCACATGTAACTATTAGTCTGATTACTTGTAAACAAAAAGCCCCACACACTCTTAATTCTAATAAAAAAATCTGTCAACCCATAATTATTCTAATATGCTTTACTTCAACACACACTGAATTTCTGAAAGGTGCATATATTACCTTAGATAATAAGGTTTGGAAATGAGTGCTTCATATTTCATACTATGAAATGTGCATTTGAAATCTGTTGTATGCAGCATAAAGTTTAGATCAAGAAAGTCCAAATCCCAGATACCCAGAGTTCATTTTGAACACTCCACACAGGTATGGCCCTGCAGCAGGCTCAACAGGTTCACCATGAACTGTCCTTGCTCCTTCAATTTCAAGTATCAAAGTAAAGATGAGGCTCAAAATCTTTCTAGGTTGTAACCGAAAATGAAGCTTTAGAAAACAAATGTGTTTTGAAAAGATTTTAAATGAAATAACATTCTTAAGTGTTTATCCATATCAGGCTGATAAACAGTAGGACGTTAAAACATTTTAAAATCTGAGTATTTTCTCAAAACAGAGCACTACTGCCTCTAAATACAAGGGGGCTTCAGGAAGCTTTTCAAAAAATGTATTTTCCATGAAGAAAAACATCAATCTTGATGTCTAAGACTCTGCTTCCTTTTGAAAGCTATTAATTTAAACTTCAATCTGAACGTACATATTTGGCCTCACAGTACTTACAATGACTTTGAAAATGGACATTTTTTTAAAGCACTAGAATTTCCTAAGGCTGTGTTCAAAGTCTTTCACTGTCATCAGAAATCCTGCAGCATAGAAAAAACCTGGTACCCTTCAAATTTCAGAGTGAACTGATTTGAAGTTTTAATGCCATTAAAAAAAAAAAAAAAGTCAAGTAGAAAAAGACAGCTGCAACCAAGCACTCTCCCCACAGCTGCAGACGTGATCCTAGCCTGACAGCACCACTCCTCAAGGGAGCAACTTCCCGCTTTCACAGGCACACCAATATTTCAGGTTATGAAGTCATCGAAC
The DNA here is from genome assembly GCF_033115175.1 of Lepus europaeus. Classification (NCBI taxonomy): domain Eukaryota; kingdom Metazoa; phylum Chordata; class Mammalia; order Lagomorpha; family Leporidae; genus Lepus; species Lepus europaeus. Next base: position 129,497,302 of record NC_084832.1, read on the forward strand.
CTGGCCCCTAACACATTCATCACGTAGTGTGAACAATTTAAGGTCTTTCTTCCATTAAAAAGTGACTCACTGACTCACTGAAGAGTAACAAGAAGTATACTCTATTTTAAGACATTAGACTTTTCTGGAATTGGCTCAACTATATAAACTTTAAGAATTATGTGAAAGTGTGGAATCAACACTCTATGAAAACAATGTGACAAAATTAAATATTACTATGTTGAACACTTTTCTAATTTTAACTCAAAAATAGAAATCATGAGTCTTCTATAACATTAATTTTAAAAACACACTGAAGTGAAAAGTGCCGTTTTTCAAAAAGTACAATTTTTCCCTCCTCTATAGCAACATGGAATGATTTCAGTTCTCCTGTACTAAATGCTGGACTTTTAAAAAACTAGTATTGCAATGTTTAATGCAACAATTTTAATCAGCAGTGGCTTCTGTTTCAGCTGGACCCCTAATTAGTCTTCGGATTCCTCTTTTTCCTGCAGGACCTTTTGGTTTTGCGAAACTCTGCTTGTGTGCGTGCTGCTTGGGGTGCACTTCTTCATAAAGGAAGTCTGCAGTCAGCTCATCCCCGTTGTCTATCTCCATCTGTAAGGATGAGATTAGCAGTGAGATACAACTTAAACAAGCATGGCACTCTAAACCCAACACACGCAATAAGCCAGTTCTCAGGTATGAATGTTGACCAAGACACAACACTCATTCCAAAAACTGAGGTCAGTGATCTTACATACTGCATCTTTTCTAGGGGTTGAGGGAGAAGGCTGAGTTGCTTTCATACATGCTCAGCTATTATCACTTCCAACTTGGCTCCTTCTTCCTGTTCCAATTTAAGTAGTGTTTAAAAAGAGAAGCCACCACTTCACTCTCCAGTTACTCTGATATACTACATGTGAGTATCCCAGAAAACATTATTCATGGTCTACTTCATCACTTGTGTCCCTGAAATAACTCCAGAAGTCGGCAAACTATGGCCTGCAGGTTAACTGAAGTGCAAGTTAAGATTGCTTCATGTTTTTAAAGATTGGGGGGAAAAAAAAAAAAAAACAACAAAAACCCTCAAAGAACACATGACAGAAATCATTTGTGGTTTGGCAGAGCCTAGAGTATTTATCTTTTGTCCTTTACAGAAAAAAATCAGGTGCCCCACTGTAGAAGTTGCTATCCATGCTAAAGTGATTCTTAAGATTTTCAAAGGCTTGCAGGATTCAGTACCTAAAATCATGGTAGTTTTTCAGAGTTAGGGGATCAAGAATAAACCATCTCTCCCATGTGTTATTTGCATTTAAGAAAATAAATTTAAGGAAACTGGTTTCTTAGTTCCCCAAATTCAAGTTCGTATGCTTGTTCCCTTCCTCCCTAACAACTGGAAAGATCCCTTACCACCCCGTCACTCAGGTTTAAAAATGGAGACTGCACTTCCTTGTTACTAACAGGTCCAGCAGCAATGGACAGGACTCTGCACTACCCAACACAGCAGTCACAAGCCACGTATCTAAGGGAGCACCTGAAATGTGGCTAGCAGGACTGAGAAATTGAAGTCCACACTTGATGTGAATTTACATTTAAATTTAAACAGTATAAGTGGCTTGTAGCTACTGAATCAGAGAGGCCATAGCTACAGAGGTGGCAGCCTCCCAGGTCATGACGAGGAGTGCTGAAGGGTTTGCTGTCATTTTTACGAATCACAATTATACATCATCTACTACATGTAAGTGGCAAGAAAAATCTAGCAAAAACCGACGAATTTAAAACAGGCAAGTCTACCTTTCTTATCACATCCATTTGTAGTTGTCTTTCTACAATTTCCAGGAGAGGGCTCTTGCAACTGGAATATAGCATCCGTTCTCTTATACTGCATGTGTATCCAGGCATCGAGTAAATAAAAACTGCAAGTTGAAATACCAACATATGATTAGCATATCAACTAAAGCAAGTTCATAAATCTCATAAAAGTACAATTAAGCCTTCTGGGAAAGAAATACAAATATACTGTAGAAATATCAACAAGCAAACCGAAGACAACTTGTTAAACATGTATCATTTACCTATGGACTCTAAATAGTCTCCTTCATGGGAATGTTTATACAGAAAGAAATGGTAGCGTGCTGAATCCTTAGGAATCCTCTTTGGCAAATCTTTTAATTCTGTATTTGTTGTATTGGCCAAAATTATTATTTCATTTTTTATATCTATTTCCTGACAATAAGAAACAAAATACATTAAGACATAGGTAGAAATTAAGTTAAAATTTCATAATAAAAAAAAACAACAACAAAGAGACAAGGGATGTGTGACTTTTCCATAATGAACATTTGTTGCTTTTGTAATTAAATCAGGAAGCAAATTTAATTTTTTAAATCCCATTACAAATAAACCTTATGCAAGGTAAGTTAACAAAAAGAACAGCCATACTGTAACAGTCATGCACACTGCTTACCAACTGCACATAGTTCAGCTGTCTGTTATTCAACTTTTCCAGAGCTTGTAAAGCTTCTCGAGAAATAGGAAATGCCACTCCTTGTAGTGTTTGATGCTTAGTGTCCACACCCACGTCAGTCTGTACCTGGGTTTAAAAGATTTAATTCACTGGCAAAGTTTTAGCATTTGGCAGCATCAAACTGCAAAAATATGAAAACTCGATATCTGTAAAAGAGCATCCTTCAACCCTTGCCCAGCTTACCATTAAAATTAATACTACAACACTATGAACTTAAAAAGCAAATCGTTTTTCACATTTGTTCATGGTCCTGCTAGCAATGTGTAAGCATGCAGAGTGCATGATAACATCTTTAGGAAAATGTGGGAGTAAATGTCTGAATTAGTGTGCAGGGTTAGTGGGGCTCTGAGGGTTTGTGTGTTTGATCTGGCACATTTCAATGAGCTACATAAGCTGTTCAAAGTGTCATTAGATTACACCTTTAGTTTTACAATATAGGAACAATATGTATAGATTTTTACTTTGTTCTGTAGGACATAAAATGCAACACAAACAACATGCACTGAACTGCAAGGAGTACAAACAGTATACAAAGACACAACACAACTTAACAAGGTATACTACTGCAGAAGGTCCAGACTTAGAGCTTTCTTTACTAAGAACATAGTTGTGCAGGTTTAGGAGAGAGGGAGACTTCAAGAAAGCTTTCAAGGCACATGTCTGAGGTTTTATATTTGATAAATGATAGTTGGCATAGGGTGTCATTTGCAGTGTCGCAACAAAAAGTCAAATTGAAATTTTACTTAAAAAAAATGAATGGAAATTCTACAGCATAAATGATATTGGATAATGAAAACATCATAGAACATATGCAAATGCATACCCCAATACGATCCTCTGGGCTCTGATTGCAAGGAATAAAACAAACTATCAAACGTGTAAAAAAAAAAATCACATAAAAAGCTCTACTTAAATGACTTTAGCTAAAATAATATAATGACAGATCTTTGCTACCAATTTATTATTAGATGATAGTCAACCATTTCCCTGACTGACTCCTATTAGCCTGGTTAGTTTTGGCTACTTTTCTACAAAATTTCAGTAAAAAAATAGTAGTTATTCCAATGCAATTAGAATGGCTACCAAAAGCACATTACAGATATGGTAATAATAATATGGCTGAAAGTTATTGATTCTAATATGCTGGACTCAAATAATAATCTTCCATACATGTCTCCATCAAAGCAGTGTTCACAAAGCTTCAAGAAAACATGAACACTCTATATAATTTGTATTTCATTGTGTTTAAGTCATCACTGCTTCTGAAATAACACAACCTGCTTCAGGTAAACTTATTTAACATACTTTTTGCACTAAATATGTAACACACACTTTTCCCATTTACAAACTATTCAAAATACAAAGTTAACAGTTATACTTCCAGTAGGAAGATTTACTATCCTGATAAGACATTATTAGAACTCTGGAAATTGGTACGTAGTTTGCTGTTCATTTTTCAGCTTTCTCTGGAAAACATATTAAACAGTCTCTAAACTAAACTAAACTGAATAAAGCTAAGCTATATAATTTCATTCCTGTAGTTATTAACCCCATATGTATATAAATATGGTATTTTCAAACATTTAAATATTACAAGAGCTTCAAAGTTCTAATTTACCTCATTGATTTTTATCTGCCGTAACTCCTCCTCAGCTGCAGTCAGTGGGGCAGGCGAAGACTGTGACAGCAAGTATTTTTTATATCCATGTAAGCATACATCTTCCTGTGAGCACAGAATTGGATCAGTTATTATCTAGAAATAAAACAAATCATTTACCATCTCTTCTTACTTTTCTTTAATCATTTATTTTAAAAGTTTCAAAAATTTTTAAGGGGAGCCAGCACCGTGGTGCAGTAGGTTAACCTCCACCTGCCGCGCCCACATCCCATATGGGCGCCGGTTCTAGTCCCGGCTGCTCCACTTCCAATCCAGCTCTCTGCTGTGGCCTGGGAAAGCAGTAGAAGATGGCCCAAGTCCTTGGGCCCCTGCACCCACATGGGAGACAGGGAAGAAGCTCCTGGCTCCTGGCTTTGGATCGGCGTAGCTCCGGCGGTAGCAGCCATTTGGGGGGTGAACCAATGAAAGGAAGACCTTTCTCTCTGTCGCTCCCTCTCACTGTCTGTAACTCTACCTCTCAAATAAATAAATAAAATCTTAAAAAAAAAAAAAAAAAAAAAAACTTTTTAAGGGAGAAGAGTACCTACTCTTCATTTGCTGAAGTTTTTATCAGAAAATCTTTTGTATGAAGTTCGTTGGTGGTGATGCTAGCCAATGAACCTGGTCATGCTCAAGTCTACAAAACAACTGTAATTAGCCTTTAGGGGGAACGGCCCTGTAATTATCAATAATTGACCTTTAGATTCTGAATTATATGATTATTTAAGTAATTTTTCTGTAATTATTCAGAGAAAATTACCATACTTTTTATATAAAGAGAAAAAAACTCAAAAGGGGTCTACCTGTCAAAACTTCACAGTTTGAGAAACTGAGGCTCATAAAATTAAAACCACCTTACAATCAATTGTAAACAAACACATTCCCATTTTGAATTGTGTTCTACGCACTAGATTACATTACTTTCTGAATCAGAAAAGCTCTAAACACACACAAAAAAACTGTTCAAAAATATTTCAATTTTCTTAATTTTTGTCTGTATACCTAAACACATATCATTACCATGTAAGTATTTTAGAAGGATAAGTATGTTTCAATACCTCTTATCCTCAATGTCAAAGATACAAATGAATGAATTCAAAATTACAGTGATTTATTAGCATTAACTTGTCTGATGTATTAAAAAAACACCATTTTCTTTTAGTCTTAAGTTTATAGATTCATCCATGCAGTTTCATATCAATTATGCATTACCTAGGAGTTCTTCATCAGTCATTCTAATTGTATCATTGAAAACCTAGGTTTGTACCTTCACTGTTCCAAATACTTCATCTTTAATGTGGCCACCTCCAAACTCTTTTTTCAGAGTTGCTCTTGTTGCTGCATACAGCATTTTTTGACGAACCTATTCAGTTGAGAAAATTCACAATTAGACATGAAAAGGCATCATTAAAAAAGAAGGAATATTCTGAATGTACAAAGAAATCTACAAGTATATTGAAAATAAACTGTGCTAAAACTGAAGCCCACTGACCATAACATATTAAACATGTGTACAAACAACCATAAAAACATGAGCCTCCACATTATCGATGACTATTAAAGTAGACTTCAATCTATGTAACTTTTTTAAAATGGAAAATATATAAATTTTTAAAAACTCCTCATTTGTCAAAGCACAAAATGAGCTCAAGAGTAACAACCTACTTAAAACAGTGTCTTAAACAAAGAGGAAACACTGAAATGAAGTAACCTTGCTGGCGACATTTTACTCAAAGCTAGATCAGATATTACTAATTAGGTTGTTAAGCATCAAATATCCATGGCTCACTTATGGCATATACCATTCTATCAGGGATGTGGGATAAAGGGAAATATAATACACACCAATAAAACAGAGTCTGGAGAGATCTATGGCAAGTTGCTAACAAAAGCTACCAATTAGTAGAAATAATTTCATAATCCTGCAAGGTCAAATGCACTATTTCTTTCTTTAACTGAAACAGAATACTTGTCTATTCACAGGGTACCACCAGGCAGCGTTTTTTTTTTTTTTTTTTTGACAGGCAGAGTTAGACAGAGAGACACAGAGAAAGGTCTTCCTTCTGTTGGTTAACCCCCAAATGGCGGCTACAGCTGGCATGCTTCGGCCGAGACGCCGATCCAAAGCCAGGAGCTAGGTGCTTCCTCCTGGACTCCCATGCGGGTGCAGGACCCAAGGACTTGGGCCATCCTCCACTGCCTTCCCGGGCCACAGCAGAGAGCTGGGCTGGAAGAGGAGCAACCGGGATAGAATCCGGAGCCCCAGGCGGAGGATTAGCCTAGGGAGCCGCAGCACTGGCCACCAGGCAGCATTTTAACCCAGGGATATATGTGCAATGATCTGGTCACAGTAAAGAGTGGAGCTGTCACCAAGGCATGTATCACTTCTGTGTGCTGGGATCGTATCCTCATCTTATCTTCTGTTCTATTTACTAAGTCTACAATCCTAAAAGAAATACTTGCTATGCACATGCCCATTAACAATGTATGGGGAATAATAAAAAAAATTAATACTCAATTAGTCCTCAGATTTAATATAATTATCTCTCAGGACAAAGTAGTTTCATTGTTCGGAGGCCCATTTCATTTAATATACAGACAGTAAAATTAAAAATTTTAGGTAAATGCTAATTCTTTTGATTTCAAGGGCAAGACTTCTGAATCTAAGTTCATTATCCTGATTTTACATAAGCAATCCAAAGATTTTCTCTATGTGCATTTCCTTCTGTGGGAAATGACTACTGCTTCTTAACCTTGACTTGGCCTAGAAACATTCAGAAAAATGTCCTTCTATGATTTAATAAACAAACTTAAAAATTACTTACATGAGAATGATCTGGAGACCAGGCAATGAATATCCATTCATATCCCTGGGCATTCTGAGAATCTAACCTGAATAATATGTAGCATGGTTGTTTGTCCTCCAACAGGGGTAAAATAAAAGGATCATAATCCTTATCCCAAGAGTCTAAAGGCTGACGAGAGGAGCCAATCACAAGTTGCTCTGTGAAAAGCAGTATTTAAAGATATATAAATGGTTTGAAATACCAAGTGGTAGTCTGATAAACACTAGGAGAATAAAATAATATGTAGTTATTTCCAAATCACTGTTAACACCAAAAGTTGAGGAAAAAAAAAAGGTGGTAACAATACAGTTACAATATAAAGTACTATTAAAACAGATATTAAGATTTTACGAACAGCATGATTAAAGTGTTTAATATACAGCACAAGAAAGAAAGGAACACATAAAAACAATCCTAACAGTTAAGCTGAATGGTTAAATAATGGGTCAATAGAGTTCTACTTTCCAAAATGTCTGGGCTATAAATTATCAACGAGATATATTTAAATAACTGTACTGCCGAGGTCTGCACCGTGGCTCACTTGGTTAGCCCTCCACTGTGGCACCGGCATCCCATGTGGGTGCCGGGTTCTAGTCCCGGTTGCTCCTCTTCCAGTCCAGCTCTCTGCTATGGCCTGGGAAGGCAGTGGAGGATGGCCCAAGTGTTGGGCCCCTGCACCCGCATGGGAGACCAGGAAGAAGCACTTGGCTCCTGGCTTCGGATCGGCACAGTGCCGGCCGCAGCGGCCATTTTGGGGGTGAACCAACGGAAGGAAGACCTTTCTCTCTTTCTCTGTCTATAACTCTACCTGTCAAATAAGTTTAATAAACAAAACTGTACTGTCACTCAAAAACACAATTTCTGAAATTAACACTTAACTACAAATAGGAAGGTGTATTACATAAAGTCAGGTTTAGCTCCTGTTTGAGCACAATGCTATAGATTTTAAAATCTACTCAGAAGCCTGAGTTGGTACAATTACTGTGTGGTGATATTTGGCAGAATGAGGTAAAAGTGTAACTGAACCTGCACAGAAAACCTCTCAGACGTTTGCACAAAGGTGTTCACAACAGTATGCCACAACAGTGAAAACTGGGAATGACTGTTCATCAGGAAAGCCATGGACACATAATATGTGCATAGCAACTAATGAGTGCTCCATAAAAGCTAATTACAAATTTACAGGAAAAGGAACATTCAGAGCAATAGAGGATAATGTGGTTTATGTGAACTTAAAAACACAAACAGTACAGTAGCTATTTAGGGATTTATGTAAAAAGGAGATGGTACAAATATAAAACTCCCACCGCTGTCTCAGGGCGAACAGGTCAGGAAGTGGAACTGTATCAGAAAAACATTAAATTTAAGAAAAGGCCGGAAGCAGTTGTTACAAGATGATATTAAGGGGAGGTATAAGCATTGATCAAATTATTCTGATCTTTAGAATTTCCTTATTTTAAAATTTTCCCTTAAAACAAAAAGTAAAACCAGAAAATAATTATTTAGTAAAAGTGGCATTATCCTTCTGCAGAGGTACAATAGAAACTTCAACTTTTCCACTTGAGTTACTTAACTAGTTACTTGGGGAGTATGGCATTCAACATATTAGCTCAGTATTTCTAAAACATGCTGCTTTTTAGTAAACATTGTATAGAAGAACAATTGCATGTTTTACAAACTATTCTGGCATTTTTTTTTTAATAAAAAAGGAAAACAGATTTACTTCTAGGTTTTGAAAAAACAAATCACTTTCTCAAAGCAAATATTTCACAGTATTTAAGAAATGAGGCCAATGGAATATTTTCACATATTCATTTGTGATCAAGTAGTAAATATGTAATTGTTCAACTTCAAATCTTCCTGACTTTAAACATTGTTCCACTTAACCGGTTTCCCAGCTTACAGACTGGTTCTTAAAGAATCAAATTACAGCTCCTTAAGCTCTCAACACTTCCCCAAACAAGGTAATCATTTCTGGAGCACAAGCTACAATCAGGTGATCAAAATGGGAGAGTCTGAAATTTTGTATTTCTATATCAAAACAATTTTTTAACTGAAAAATAATTCACAAATAACTATTAGTTTATGTGTGTTTTTTGCTGCTTTTGGTAATCACCTATTTACTTTTTTTCAGTCCCGTAGACATGGATATTACAAAAGGATTGTAGTGTAGAAACCAAGACACAAAAAATCAAGGAGGAAGACATGTGTCACACCATGTGTCAGCTTCAGAACTGAAAACACAGGAGACATGAGGAATTCAAGTTACCTCTCACAAACTCTGAATTTGCTTCACACTAATTACTACTGCAAATCACTGACACGTAACGTTTGAAAACAACACCCAAGAACCAAGAGAAAAACAGTACTTTAAGATGTTTAACTAACCATTTTCAATAGATATCTTCAGAAGTCTGTACTTTCCATTTCTTGCTCTGGCAAAGATATCTTTAACATCTTCACTTGCTGTGGGAAAAGATAAAGAAAAGTAACCCTATTGTTTTACACTTAGCTGGGAATACTTTCTTTTGCTACACATATAAGGGAGAAAACTGAACACAAAGAAAAATTTAGATTATGTAGCATCCTCTTAGTGGTATGACAAAGACAAAAGACAGTGGTCACCACATACGCAGCAGTATACTCTAAAAATATATTCATTCTAATCCGCTTGAGCTAGATAATTCTGCGGCAGAAATAACAGCAGAGTGGATGGACTGCACTGACTCCCACCCAGTAACGGCCGAATCACAACTCTGAAGAACGCCCTGGACGCTCGTTTGCAATGTTGCAAACTTACTTCGATTCTCTTCAGGTTCAGGTTCAAGCTTAGGACAGAGACACTTCCCTCGACAGCTGACTGTATTTTTCCATGAAAAACAACAGTAAATACCAAAGACAAAGCCAATAAAATGCACGCCGTCTTATGCTCCTGGTTACAGTTTTCTATCTCAAAAAACCTACAGTACCAGCACTGGGCTGACAGAGCCAGAAAGCTCCCCTGGCGTCACAAGCGCACCCCCAGCGAGCCGCTGGCCCAGCCGCGCTCGGCCTCCGGAACCCAGTCAGGTGCGGAGCCGCGCGGGGGGCGCCGGCCCTCGGGTCCCCTGTCAGGTGCGGAGCCGCGCGCGGGGGTCGCCGGCCCTGGGGACCCCGGTCAGGTGCGGAGCCGCGCGGGGGGCGCCGGCCCTCGGGTCCCCTGTCAGGTGCGGAGCCGCGCGCGGGGGTCGCCGGCCCTGGGGACCCCGGTCAGGTGCGGAGCCGCGCGGGGGGCGCCGGCCCTCGGGTCCCCTGTCAGGTGCGGAGCCGCGCGGGGGGCGCCGGCCCTGGGGACCCCGGTCAGGTGCGGAGCCGCGCGGGGGGCGCCGGCCCTCAGGTCCCCGGTCAGGTGCGGAGCCGCGCGCGGGGGTCGCCGGCCCTGGGGACCCCGGTCAGGTGCGGAGCCGCGCGGGGGTCGCCGGCCCTCGGGACCCCGGTCAGGTGCGGAGCCGCGGCGCGGGGGGCGCCGGCCCTGGGGACCCCTGTCAGGTGCGGAGCCGCGCGCGGGGGTCGCCGGCCCTGGGGACCCCGGTCAGGTGCGGAGCCGCGCGGGGGGCGCCGGCCCTCGGGTCCCCTGTCAGGTGCGGAGCCGCGCGGGGGGCGCCGGCCCTCAGGTCCCCCGGTCAGGTACGGAGCCGCGCGGGGGTCGCCGGCCCTGGGGACCCCTCTCAGGTGCGGAGCCGCGCGGGGGGCGCCGGCCCTCGGGTCCCCTGTCAGGTGCGGAGCCGCGCGGGGGGCGCCGGCCCTCGGGACCCCGGTCAGGTGCGGAGCCGCGCGGGGGGCGCCGGCCCTCGGGAGCCGCGTCCACTGCTCGGCGGCCGGCACCAACGCCGCCGGATGCCGCCGCCCCCGGGCGGGTGTGGGGGCCGCCCCGGGCGGTGTCCAGCGCGACCCGCGATCCGGACACGACTTCGGCCGGCCGGACACTGGGGGAGGCCCGCGCGCAGAACCTGCTTCCCCGCTCCGCCTGCCCGCGCGGGTCCCTCCGCTACGTGGCGGCGCCCGGGACGCGGGTCGCACGCCGGGGGCACCGGGAAGCCGCGAGCGCCGCCCGCCGAAGCCCGGCCCGCCCGGGGCACCGGCTCCGCCAGCCGCCCCGCTAGCGTCCCCCGGGAGCCCCTTCCCGGCCGGCGGAGCCGGAGGCCGTTACCTTGGATGCCGGTCTGGTGGGACATGGCGACGGCCGCGGGCTCCCGGCTCCAGCGTCGAGTGCGGCGAGCGCCCCGGCCGGCGGCCCCAGGAAGTGGCGGCGCGGCGGCCGCCCCGCCCCACCCCGCTCGTCATCCTCCTGCGCCCCGCGGCGTTCCTGCCCCGTGCGTCATCTCTCCACGACGCACCGCCTCCCCGCCGTATGCGTCACCGCCTGCGACCGGCAGCCGTGCTGCCCGGCGAAGCCCAGGCGCCCCAACGCGTCATCCGCCGGCGACGCCGCGCCCGCCCTGCTGCGCCCCGTCGTGTCCCGCCTCACAGACACGCGGCGCTCGGCCTCGGGCCTGCGCGCCAACCACGCCTCACGCACGGCCTGTGGCGGATGAGGCGCGGAGACGACGGTCCGTCGAACACACGATGGCGGCTCGGGGCGGGGGGAGGGGGGGCGCGTGGCCTCCGCCCTGGCTTCCTCCCCTGCCGTCCGTGCGGGTTGACCTGGAGAGCAGGGCCGCTTCCTACCGTGTCCCCGAGGCCGGCAGTCGGTTCACGCGGGCTGTGGGCTTTTGTTTTCAGTCAGCGCGTCCTCGTCAGGGGTTGTGCGCGTGGCTGAGTGAATTGGCAAGGCTTAGAGAGACGGTTCTTCGCCGTGCCGGAGCTGCGTTCACTCAGGAGCAGGCCTCCGGGTTGCCTTTCTGCCATTTCTCTGAGCAAGCCCCGCGTTGGGGGCCTGGGACCAACACCTGCACAGAATGACAACCCGGCGAGGAGGAAGCACTTGGCTCAGGCCCACAGCGTCAAGTGTGGTGAACAACAGAAGTCACTGGTGGCCAAGCAGCCGGCCTGGCCGCTGGGGCCGAAGCGCTGCGTGCTGTTTCCCGCACAGAGACCGGGGTTGGGGGGACGTCGCCGAGCGCCGAGCCCCTCGCGGCTCTCTCCTGCCGTTTTTCACCCGACTGACGTGAAGTTTCAGAAAGCTGGCAAAAGCCCTGGCCCTGAGGGAACGAGCCTCCTACGTCCATCTGTCCCAGGGGAGAGCGAAGTCCACTTCAGCTGGAACCACGGTGGCATGCCCTGGAAGTCGCTCGTCACCCCCGGGCCTCAGAGCTGCAGGAGCCCGGGGTGCATTGCTCTCCTCTTGCCACAATTATGCCCCCACTCTGTTGTATTCTCAGGCGTTGGACATATGCCTTAGATTGGAATGGTTTACAGTTTTCAAAAAATATATAGACTTGAGCATAAACAATTCTGACTGACGGGCTGAAGTATTATCAGGGTTTTTTTTTTTTTTTTTTCTTTAACTCTGAAAGATTTGGAAACTGAGGCATAGAGAAGAGGAGTCAGTGGATTTTGAAGGCTCAGACGATTGTTAAAGGCACAGAAACTGTTTCAAGATGTCTTTACTGTAAGGACTCAAGGACAATGTTATGGGTCCCAGTAGTGGGTCCTGGCTTTATCTCTACTTCTCTCCCACTCTTTCTCAAACAAGATCTACTTGTGAGGTCAAAAGAAGCCCACCCTACACCTCCCAAAAGGGCAACCAAAGTTCTAGCTATATGCAAAGATTATATAGATTTTCTAAATCTGAATTCAAAATTACTGGGAGAAAACAGTTTATACTCCTTGGCTTGAGTGTCGAATCATCTTTGGCCAAGCTGGCTGGTTTTTTCAGTACTTACTGCCCGTGAAAGAACAGCAGTAGTTAACAGAGGGAGGAAAGTGGATCATGAGTTTGGAAAAACAGGCTTAGAATTCCTACTCTACGGTTTGGTGGAGCTGAAGTTTGGGACCTGTGTTGGGGATCACAAATGCAAACTCATACGAGGGCTGTTAAATAATAGAAATGACGCCGGTACCCAGATAGAGACTCATTCCCACTGCAGGAAGCTGCTGCTTCTCAGCTCCAGCTGACCAACTGTGCAGGCTGAAGCCCACGGTAACTCATCTGCTGATTTTAAAGTGTTATCAGAAATTGATACTTCATGTGAAGTCTCTTTAAATTGTGTTAAACTGTTGTTCCTTAGGGAGTGCTGACAGAGGAGTGCCACACACTGATAAATTTTTGAGTCCTTTGTTGGTGGCAGCCAAGAGTAGGCTCATGCCCCAAAGAACTCTCTACCCCAAAGTGATAGGAATTACAAAGGCAAAACCCACAAAAACAGGAAGGGGGGGAAATGGTTACTGGGATCAAGCTAACCATTTAAGGCCTATGCAAAATTAATATCAATTACAGTCTTGATGATTCCAGTTACAATCTTAACAATTCCATTGATAATCTTGACTTTAATCCAGGTATTGGCCTAAATCACATGTGGGAAATAGACAAATCACAATCTGATCATTAACCCAGGTGCCGCCTATCTGTTTTTAAGCTTGAACAATCATGCTAGGGGGTTGGTATGCTCTTCTTAGTGTAATGTAGTGGACTGCTTTTGTTTTTAGATCATAGTTTCAGACCAGAGTCTTACGGTGGAAGGGCTTTCTCAGGATGGAGGCTCAGGTGCTCTAAAATGGAGTACTTGCTGTCAAGGTGTTTTGACAAACAAAACAAGAAAAAACTGTACATGCAGGACAAATTTGATCTACAGGCATAGTTTTTTTTTTTTTTTCATTCAGGCGTAGTTTTTCATAATAAGCATTTTATACAAACTTTTTGAAGACTCTTCATGTACATGGATTTTTTTGTACCCAAAAGATTTTCGTTTACATTTCCCCATGAGTATTTTAAAGTACCTCTTTATCGTACGTCCTTAGATTTATCAAGTATCAAATGACAAAAGTAACTCCAACTCATAAAAAAGACCAAGCAATTAAGAAACATAGCTTGACTAAAATTAACTTTTATTATATGCAAGTAATTACAACTCCTAACAATCCACAATAAAACACTGGCAAGACTGCTTTAACAATTTAACAAAATGAAATATATAACAAGATTGATTCATTTTCATTAGACTGTGGTGCTTGAAGGAGTGAGTCAACAAAGGAACAGAGCAAAGAGTTTGGGTTAAAGATCAATTCCATCAAATAATATCTCTTTATTATTCTCGCTGGTGGATCCCAGACTGAAGTCATCTTAATAAATGATAGGTACTTTCTAATGAAAGAAACAGGGAACATTTTGGCTCAAAAGAATTGATAATGATAAGGATGCATATTGAAATCACAGTACAAGCCAGCACAAAGCACCCAGCATTTTAATGTGTTATTTATGGTGGAATTTTCAGTCTGGGTTGGAAAAGTGCCTCAGCTATGGCACGCATGCTTGCTCACTCTTTTACTCTCTAGTCAAACATCTCATGTAGGGGAGGGTTATTTAAATGGCTAACGGGCATATTCACAAACCACTTGAACACATTATGCTTTCTCATTATTTATCTTTTCACTGATGTTCACCAACACTTAAAAAGCCTCATTGATGTTTAAGTGGCATGTGCAAAAGATGCTGAGTCCAGAAAGGGGGCAAATTTCCATACCCTCTAAGTATTTTGTCTTCAAAGCAGAGACAGCTGCAGCTTTTCTTGGTAGTTGGACACAGGGCTGGACTCTGCAGTTTGGTTGGAAGATGGTGCAAGCAGAACTGGGAAGCCACGCTTTGTGTGACAGGGTTTGGTTTGCTTTGTTGCTTTTAAAATGGTGAGGGGCTGGCATTGTGGCATGGTAGGTTAGGCCTCTGCCTGCAATGCCAGCATCTCGTGTGCACCAGTTCAAGTCCAAGCTGCTGCACTTCTGGTCCAAATCTCTGCTAATGCACCTGGGAAAGCAGCAGAAGATGGTCCAAGTGCTTGGGCCCCTGAACCCAGGTGGGAGACCGGGAAGAAGCTCCTGGCCCCGAACCTGCCATTGCGGCCACTTGGGGAGTCAACCAGGAGATGAAAGATATTTTCTCTCTCTCCCTCTCTCTCTCTCTCTCTCTCCCTCCCTCCCTCCCTCCCTCTCTCTCTCTCCTACTTTGCCTTTCAAATAAATACATAAACCTTTTTTTAAAAAGTGAAAAAAACCATTCATAAGAAGTAATTGGTGGAGTAGGGGAGCAAGATTCTCGGTGAGGATATGCGAGTTGTAGTTCTTTAACCTCTTTGGAACTACCTAAAAACTGCAACCTCATGATCAGGATCCAGCCTGGATTAACCTTTGACTCACTACTGCTTCATAGTGAAGATTTTGATGCCACTAATGGGAACAGTAGGACAGTGAATCTCAGAAAAGGACTGTGCAGAGGTCATTAAACTACTTCTATTGGAACACGTGTATTTTTAATGCTTCAGTAATAGGTTTTGGTGGGATAGACAGTTAACTATGCAATACTCTTATTTAACAACAAAACTCTGATTTTATTTATTTTTTATTTTTTGGTGCACAAGGTACTCAGCTGAAAGTTTGTATCTCTTCTTCCTTGCAACTATATGTGGTCATGTGATTAACTTGAGACTAATGGGAATCAACAGTTGGCTGAGTCTTTTTTTTTTTTTCTGAAGGGCTCCCTAAAGTGGAGCTGGATGCACCTGAGGACCCTGTTTGTTTTATTCCCTATCCAACTTATGATTTCCTAATGAATATGTGAAGGTGGAGTTCTAGCTACTGTGTTCTACTGAGGCAAGCTCAGTGATAAGAACCACCCATTAAGATGGGAGGAGAGAAAAAATGGAAAGGAACCTGGCCCTTGTTGAGTGTGGCTCCCTCTTTCTAGACCCGCACAACCACCTGCAGCCTTGTTTTATACCCCCCCCAAAAAAAAACAACAACAAAATTCTGTCCTATTTCCTGTCGCTGTCGCTAGAAGCCTAGTGTGTTTTGTCAGTGAGGAATTTTATGTCACCTGAACTGTTCTTGTGTAAGGACTCTAGACAAATGGCAAATGTTTCCTATAACTTAGTCAAATAGAGAAGCAAATCAACCTGAACCTGAACATAGTCCTTTCTCAAAAGTAGATAAATGTATTTATCAGATTTAGAAATAGATCTTTCAAAACACATACATAGTTTTCTGTGTAAAAATCAGTTTTCAACTTTAATGAAATTATTTCTAAAGTAGTTAAAAGCATAAGATATGTATCTTTCTGAATCTGAATATATTCTTGAATATTGACTTGTCTTAATATTAGGGATACATAAGCATTCACAAAGTCTTCACCGTCTTAAAAAGTATTTAAGATACTGGTTTGTGGAGCAGCTGAGCACAGCTAGGGGTGACTTCCTGGTGCGCTGTCACAGCCCTGGTGTGCACTCTGATCTTGTTTACCTACCGCCTGGGTGTGTGCTATTATCTGCTCCCTTTTACAGGAGTCTCAGGGACAGCTCCCGGGAGACAAAGCCCCTGGGAACCCATACTCCCCGGCGGTTCCTTTTAGCTTCAGACGTGTTGTCCTGGGCAGCCAGCCTATGAGAGGCTTGACTCCGATGAGACCAGGGACATCACAGAAACTTGGAGCACGCCCCACCCTTGCTTCTTTTCACTCACTGTCGAGAAGTAGTGTGCCTTGCTTACCCTACACTGAGAGCAAAGTGAAGACTGTATTCATATGGACAGAAATGTCAACTTCTTTTGTGCTATTCAGTTATCAGGTTGGCAAAAATTTCACAAGTAAACCAGATTCTCCCAGGTACTTCTTGTTTGTTCTGCCACCTCGTCCATTGGTGGCTCTTTCACTTGGCAGTTCTGTCCACTCCTGTTCAGACAATTGCATTTACTCTTAGGGCTAGGCTGAACTTTCTCATTAGAAAGCTAAGGGGCAGGTCTTCGGCCTAGCAGTTACAATGATCAAATCCCACATCCCAGCTCCTGACTCCAGTGTCCTGCTAATGTGGATTCTGGGAAGCAGTAGCAATGACTCCATTAGTTGGTCTGAGTCACCCAGGAGGGAGACCTAGACTGAATTCCTGGTCCCCTGATTCTGGTTTTGAAACCTGCCTCCACCCTCCACTCCTGCAAGCATTTAAGGCGTGATCAGCAAATGTTGATTGGGCACTCTCTCTCTCTTGCATCCTCTCTCCCTCTCAAATGAATAAAGATCGGAAGCATCTGAGACAGCAACTCTGCCTCCCAAGTCCAGCTCTCTGCTGGGTGTTACAGTGGAGTCACAGGATTCAGCCACAGACTCTCTGACCTGGTCTCTCTCCCAGTTGCTGTCATGGTACCCCTGTGCCCCACCTTCCCAGGACACTGAGCGTCCTCTCTCTGTGCCCACCACCCTTCTCTGAGATCAATTCTAGTTTATTTCTTCATAGTCTGGCCCTTTGGCCTGGCCAGCACAGCTGAGTCTTGTCAGTCCGTCTGTCTTGTCAGGGGCACTTACATTACTCCAAGAAGCTCATTTTTAAGGCCCTTCCTCATTCGCTATTGTTTTTCTCACAGAATAAATACCCCGGGTTCACTTAACTCAGAGTTTGCTTTCCCTGGCTCTATCCAGATAACTTCAAGTTCTCTATTCTGAGTTTTTGTTTTTAAAGACTGCTTTTCTTCCCCCTCTTCTCTGCTTCTCTTTTCTTCCACAACTTTTCATCACTTCCCTGGCTCCTTACCAGTTAAGTGGAATAGGGGAGAGAGAGCCCCAATGGATTCTCAGGTATGTTTTTTGTTGCAGCACAGCTCAGATCTTTGTGATGGGAATGGAACAAAGTGTTCAGAAGGATCTGTGTCCTTCTGTTTTATGGCACAGGGCTAGAACAGAAATACATTTGAAATAATGGGTAATATTCATGAGAAAATTACAGCTCTGGGTGAGTTGAAATTGCTCTTTAGAATTTAAAGTTTGAGTGTGCAGCAGGAGTCA
Source organism: Lepus europaeus (assembly GCF_033115175.1). Lineage (NCBI taxonomy): Eukaryota > Metazoa > Chordata > Mammalia > Lagomorpha > Leporidae > Lepus > Lepus europaeus. The sequence continues at coordinate 129,515,271 of NC_084832.1, forward strand.
GTGTTTCCTAGGGGCTCATGCTCCCTCCCAACACTGCCTAGGTGAGCAGCATGAGATGAGAGTCAGGAGGGGAGAAGGGGCACCAGCAGCAGTGTTGGTCAGGGATTGCTTGGAGGCTTCTCTTTTTTTTAATATAAAGCATTTATTTAATAAATATAAATTTCATAAGTACAACTTTTGGATTATGGCAGTTCTTCCCCCATACCCATCCTCCCACCCTGAAACCATCCCATCTCGAAACCGTCCCACCTCCTACACCCTTTCCCATCCCATTCTTCATTGAGATTCATTTTTAATCACATTTATATACAGAATATCAACTCTATACTAAGTAAAGATCTCAACAGTTTGTACCCACACAGACACATAAAGTATAAAGTACTGTTTAAAGATAAATTTTACCATTAATTCTTATAGGACAACACATTAAGGACAGAGGTCCTACATGGGGAGCAAGTGTATGGTGATGTCTGTTGTTGATTTAACAATTGACACTCTTATTTATGATGTCAGTGATCACCCGAGGCTCTTGTCACGAGCTGCCAGGGCTATGGAAGCTTCTTGAGTCCACAAACTCCATCAGTATTTAGACAGGGACATAATCAAAGTGGAAGTTCTCTCCTCCCTTCAGAGAAAGGTACCTCCTTCTTTGATGGCCCCTTCTTTCCACTGGAATCTCACTCATAAAGATCTTCTATGTAGGCCATTTTTTGCCACAGTATGTTGGCTTTCCATGGCTGAAATGCTCTCATGGACTTTTTAGCCAGATCTAAATTCCTTAAAGGCTGATTCTGAGGTCAGAGTGCTGTTTAGGGCATTTGTCATTCTATGAGTCTGCTGTGTGACCCACTTCTCTTCTTTGCTGCATTGTTTCTTCCTAGTCTCTTCCCCACTACCCCCACCCACCATGATGATGTTTTTCTGATTTTCTTCCCCTGGATTCTCTGGATAATGTCTCACTCTGGCTGGCTTGTGTTGGGCCCTCAGGCTTGGGTCACGCCTTCTGTTTCTCTTCTCTTCCCATAGCTCACCTGCCCAGGCTTGCACTTGCTCAATACTTGCCAGGTAACTGGAAGCCAGTCTGGTATATGGATTCACAGCAGAGTGCTCACTCACTGACTCAGCAGACATTTACTGAGCACCCAGCATCTCTGCTGGCTGTGCAGCTGACCAAGGTCTGGCTGTGCCTTCAGTGTTCTGTGTAACCACCCTGAACTTCAAGGTCTGACAATCCTGGGTTTGCACCTTACCCTGGCGTTTGCTAGATGTGCACTCCAGGAAGTTACTAGGCCCTTCTGGAAGTCTTGGTTTCTTCATCTCTGAAATGGGAGCAGTTTGAGGGAGTTTTAAAGGCAATTATAGACAGTGGATAGTGCATAGTTTGTTAAGTAAATGCAACCTGCTACTGTAGTATTGGTTACTCATTCCATGTGTCACTTATGGGGACTTGAAAGCCTTAACCATGGATGTCAGTCATCAGTACCTTACCAATCCCATTGTGACAAGATGATTACCCTGGTGTCAGCCACCTGAGGGCCAGAAGCTGAGTGAGTGGTTGGAGCTGGAGCAGGGATGTTGTGAAAGAGGGGGCAGCCTGGCTGTGAGATGCCAGCAATGAGCAACACAGATCATGAAGTAAAAGGTCGCTCACCTGGAGTCATAGTGCCAGGCAGCATGCTGGTGAGGAGCCCAGAGCCAGGAATGGTCCCTGCCTGTGACTGTTGGCATACCAGCCATGAACCCAATGGCTGCTCTCCCACACAGGGCGAGTGCAGAGAACTGCTGGCTATGTACACGGGCAGAACATATGGTGGGCTGTGCCAGCTTCACTGTGGATACACGTGACACTGAGGACCAGGGACCACACAGCTGGCTCTGCATGGGCAGTAAGGCAGGGGAAAGAAGGTTGCTGTGGCTTCTGTTTGTCACTCAGGTCCGCATTGTGCTTTTTTCTGGCATCTATGGCTTTGCACTCAGTGTGTCACGCTTTGGAGCGCTTCGAACAAAGTTCTGGTTTGTGTGTCCTTGTGCGTGCAGCAGGCCTTCTGCTATTACAGGGTGTTTATGTGCGGGGAGGGCTTTTATAAATACTCATTCTGTGTGTGGGTTGTGAGGATTCTAAATGCCTGTGGCCATCACTTCAGATGGCCTTTGAGCCATCCGTCACCTGTGGTTGTCAGTGTGGAGGCTGAGGAGGAGGTGGACAGCAGCTGTGGTCTCTCCACTCTCCAGCTCCATCACAGCCAGTGTCACTTGGATCCTTTCTACTGCACAGCTTCCTCACCTTGCTTTACTCACCGCCTCACCACAGCCCGTGGCAGTCTAGGGCACTGCAGTGCTGGCCGAGGTTAAAGCACAGCTGGCAGAGTGAGTGTTGGTCAGCCCTACACTGGGAAACTAGCTGCAAAGAAAGAGAAGATTAGCGTCATGTGCCAGTGTTCCCCTTCGGTGATTCAATTCAAGCAGAATCCTCCCGTTTGCTCAGGCTTCCAAAGTCAGCTGCACTATGTTTGTTATCTTTGCTGAAGGAAAAAAAATGACATCTGTCATGGGCCAAAGTTTCCTTAAAGGGCTATACCAATATTGTTGAAATGATTGAACTTGAAAACAAACTACTAGAAACTCGACCTGTAATACGATGTCAGCATTAATTTCTCTGACAGCTGACATAATTAACTATACACAAAAAGGTATACTTCAGATATCGTGCCACCTGAAGTCCATTAAGAGTTTAGACTAAGTTGCAGCACCTGGGAACTGGGTGCTGTGAACACAGACACAGCCAGCTCCCAGGCCTTGCAGCTCTCAGCAGGTGAGCTGTGTTCCTCAGTGTTCTAGTGGGTGAAAGACCTTTGAAAGGCCCATATTGATTTTTGTTTACATTTTTGATATGACATGGCTTTCTAAAAATACTTTATTTTTAAAATTATTTATTTGAAAGGTACAGAGGTCTTCCAGCTGCTGATTCACTCCCTAAATGCGCACAGTTGCTAGGGTGGGGCAGGCCAAAGCTGGGAGCCCAGAACTGAATCCAGGTCCCTAACATAGGTAGAAGGGACCCAACTACTTGAGCCATCACCTGCTGCCTCCTAGGTGTGCATTAGCAGGAAGCTGGAGCAGAGCAAGGACCCCAGCCCAGGCTCTCTGATACAGGATATAGCTGTCCCCAGTGGCTTATTCACCTCTGCTCTGAAAAGGCCACATTTAAATAAATATAAATATTGAGTCGTGGGGCCAGTGCTGTGGTGTAATGGGTAAAGCCACTGGCTACAGTGCTGCCATCCCATATGGGGGTGCTCGTTTCAGCACCTGGCTGCTCCACTTCCTATCCAACTCTCTACTGATGATCCTGTGAAAGCAGTGGGAGATAGCCCAAGTGCTTGGGGCCCTGCACCCATGTGGGAGAGCTGCAAGAAGCTCCAGGCTCCTGGCTTTGGCCTGGCTCAGCCCTGGCCATTGTTTCTATTTGGGGAGTGAATCAGCAGATAGGAGACCCTCTTTTTCTGTATCTCCCCCTCTCCTTGCCACCCCTCCATTTGCTTTTCAAATAATTTAATAAATAAATATTGAATCTGGTATGTCCTTCTAACAAGAATAGGTAATAGAGTTGAATAAAAGTATGCATGGCTTTAAATTGTCAGGGGATGCGGTTTGTGTGCTAGCTGTGCCTATTCATCTACAGTTGGAAGAATCACTTTCACAGTTCGTGTCAGATCTCTAGCCTGCAGGAGTAACAGGCTGGTTACAGACCCGTGTTTTTGCTGGGGCCAGTTTCCTTTTAACGGCTTGGTTCTGGAGTACAAGTTCCTGCTGGGAGCAGACAGAGTGAGCTAGGAGAACTGCTGCCCTTCTGGGCTTGGGAAGAAAACGTGCATTTGTTTATTTATAGGCGGAGCCCTGACTTGACGATAGCAAGATCTGAATTATGGCCTTAACTGCCTGCAAGGAGCTGAGGGTTTGCACACACTTTGACACCAACTGGGAAGCTCCTCCACCACAGAAGAGAGGCCGCTTTTTGAATAGTCCGGAGTGTGGTGACAGGGAGTGAGGCTCTCCTTGGTTTGAGAAGCAGCATTGCTGCTTTTTCAGACTGTGAGCTGTGCTGGTGCCAGAGCACAGTTGTCCTGTAGCATTATTGCAGGGAAGCCAGTAGATGATGTGACAGCATGTAGCATGCAGTGTGAAAATACGAGCACACCGCCCAGTCCTAAGCTCAAGACAAGACGGTGAATTAGTCCACTACTCCCTCCTTGCATAAAATTCACCCCTATTAGTTGCATCCATGCGAACATAAGAGCTTTACTGTTCAGGCGGGGTAGTTTTGCAGACTGCCTCCCTGTGTACCTGCTGAGTGATGATGCTGTCATCTTCTAACTTCCCTTCTTTGGAAACGTGCACCCAGTGACGGCTCCGGCACAGGCCTGCACTTGACCTGCAGCTGTACACATGTGTGGAGAAGGCTTGACTTTGCAAGGAGGCCTGTCTCGTCATTCACAGACTCGGCGGTGCACCTTCATAGTGTTACTGAAAGAGGGAGAGAGACTGGTCTTTTTCCCTACTTGCACTTTGAAATTTGCAGAGAAGGCCACACAGATGTTCACTTCTGTTCCCCCATTCTATTTGCTGGAAAATAAAATGGACTTTCAAGTACTTTTTTTTTTTTTTAATTTATAAACTATCTGCATCCCCACTGCTCCACCACTACCAACCTTAGCTTGCTTCTCTTCTTGATTTTGTATCAATTAATCCTCACAATTTACTACCATTCTTTTGGTGTTCATTTAGATTTTGGGACCTTCTGAAATGGGATTGGAAAGGAGCTGCGTACCGTCATACATTTCCCTTTACTTCTTTTCCTGTAATTCTCCTTTACTGTCCCTATAATTTACCCTTTCGGTTTGAAATGCCCCCGTCTCCTCCTCGCTCTAGCATCACTTATGGGGTTACCACAGTTGTGAGGCACAGCAGGCTTCGTTCAGAGCCAGTGACACAGGATTACAGGGAAGAAGCAGCAGTGTGGGGGAGATGTTGTTGAGCCAGCGGTTTGTCTGTGGACCTTAGGTGCACTTGATAATGAGTGTTGCAGACACGCTCAGTGCCAAGTATTTGCTTCTTGCTCCGTGGCTTTGCTAAAGAGAAGACAAAAACAAAAAGAACAGAGAGGTTGGCCTGCCTCTGAGCCTTCCTGTGTACTGTAGGATTTTCTAATCTTCTATTCTAAAGCATGGTTGCTGGCAGACTCCGCTGTAAGATGAGCTTTTCTCTTGTGTTTCTCAGAGTGGTGTTGAGTTTCCCCTTATGGCATCTCAGCATTGACTTTCTCTGTTATCACAGCCATGGCTACAAGGCTTCACTAGGAACAGGCAGCATGGCAAAGCACAACTCTGTAGGCTGAGACTGAATTTTAGCAAATAGGTGCTTGGAGCCTTTTTTTTTTCCTTCATATGGAAAAGATCTGCACTTACCTTACCCAGATAAAGGCAGATGAATAAACATGGCCAAATAACACAAGAAAAAGAAGGGAACAAAGCTAGTGGTTTTTCCCTTACGTTAATTTTCAGATATTCCAGATCTCTGGGTCTCATAGACTGTGATGACAGGTGCATTTTCCCGAGCACAATTGAACGTTGCTGTAGAGAAACATGCAAGCATTTTCTAGGCTGAAGATCTGCACTTTAATGCATCCTGCCCACTTTATTGTCTCATAGTCAGAAGACAGGAGGGAAACTGTTCATAAATGCAAGATCAATTAACCTCAAATGCACATGCAAAAATAAAAACTTAAATCTTCACCAATGCTGTCTTTCTATAAGAGATGTAAGGATGAATAAAGTGAGTAACATAGGCACGCATTATCACTTGATGTCATTTACTTAGAGCTGTAGAATTTCAGACATAAAATACACTTGATTTTTTTTCTTCCATTACCCTTATTTTTTAAGGAAGAAATCCTGTGCCTTAGTAAAAGTACACACAAGTGCATGGAGTAAAACTTGGACTCCTAGAGATGTTTTGAAATCCTGAATAACAACTCAATGCCTACAAAGTCCCAGATCTACGGAAGTTTGTAGAAAAAACACAAAGACCTGAAAGCACAGGATTAAGTCACATATGCAGAGTGCTGCTGTATGGCAGCTGCAGAATTGACTGAAACTTTTCACAATGCTCATTTCAGTTCTCTTTCTGTTAGCAGAATTGTTTTCAAGGCCTTCAGCCCTTAAATCACTGTGCTTGTTTTGTGCGAAAGGATAGGGATGGCTCATTTTAGGTACCAACTTGACCAAATTAAGGAATACCCAGGAACCTGGGAAAGCCTTATTTCAAGTGTGTGTGAGAGAGCATTTGGTTGGCGAGTCTGAGCAGATTAGCTGGCTGGGAAGAGCTGGCATCGATGTGAGTGGGCACCACACCATTAGCCAGGGTTGCAGTAGGCGAAACCTCTGTCTGTGGTACCGGCATCCCGTGTGGGCACCGGTTTGGGTCTCAGCTGCTCCAATTCCAATCCAGCTCTCTGCTTATGGCTTGGGAAAGCAGTAAAAGATGGCCCACGTCCTTGGGTCCTTGCACCTGAATGTGAGACCCAGAAGCTCCTGGCTCGTGGCTCTTGGCTCTGGATCGGCTCAGTTCTGGCCGTTATGGCCACTTGGAGAGTGAACCAAAGATGGAAGACATTTCTGTCTTTCCTTCTTTGTAACTTTGCCTCTCAAATAAATCACTAAAATCTTAAATATATATATATATATATATATATATATATATATATATAAAACACATATACACACAGCGTAAAGGTGAGTGTCTCCCTCTGGAGCTGGGATATGCTGCCTCTCCTGTCCTTGGCCCTCTGACTGCCCCTTGGCCTTGGGCTCCAGGACTTGAACCAGTAGCCCCATGTGTTCCAGGCCTTCTGTCTCAAACTGAGAGGGCACCCTCGGTTTCTCTGGTTCTGAGGCCCTAGGGCTTGCACTGAGCCAACCTGCAAAGGGCCTATGAAGGGACATCCGTCTGCATGGCCACCTGAGCAGTTCCCGCTGAAGCCCCTGTCATCTGTGTAGCTGTGTCCTGTTGGTTCTGTCTCTGGCGAACCTTGGTCACTACAGACTCTCGACAAAGAGAAGAATTCACAAAAGCTTATCTTATTTTGTGCAGCTCTGAGGGGTGAGTCTCGAGGGCATGGAGTTCCAGGTCCCATGGCCTGGGTGTGGGTGTGCCCCTTAGGGATGTAGTCCTGTCTATCTCTTTCACAGAGATGACTGCAAAGATGGCTACAAAGGGGTAGAAGATGGTGGGGCTCAATGCATGTTTTAAAAAACTTGAGTATATCTAGATGTTGGTGGGTGAGTACCTATTACTCCGGCTTCCAAGGCTTCTGTGTATTTTTACCGAGACAAAAATGGGAGTTGACTTCTATGAGAGAAAGGCTTTGGTCACTGAGCTCTGTGTGAGGCCAGTTTCCCACCCCACCTCGACCTCCGAGCAATTCTCTTTCCTCATTGGTCACTTTTGTGGGAAAGCTCCCAGGCGGCTTTAGAAACTTTGGTTTTGCAGATTCAAGTGCATCATGATCAACGCTTTTCAGCAGTTGTAGCTAGTTGAGCTCAGAGACAGAGTTAAGTTTAACAATTTTATAAATGGCCATAGTTTAGTATTTATAAAATCGTTAAAGATCCTTAGGAATACTTAAAAATTTTCAATGTAGAAAATATTTTTAAAGCTTATTTATTTGAAAGGCAGAGTTAGAGAGAGAGAGAGAGAGAGAGAGAGGGAGGGAGGAATCGATCTTCTATCCTCTGGTTCCCTCCCCAGTGGCTGCAACTGCCAGGATTGGGCTAGGCAGAAGCCAGGAGCCAGGAGCTTCATCCAGGTCTCCTACACCAGTGTAGGGTCTTAAACTCTTGGGCCATCTTCTGCGGCTTTTCCTAGACCATTAACAGGGAGTTGAATGGAAAGTAGAGCAGCCAGGACAAGAACCAGTGTCCATATGGGATGCCGGCATCACAGGTGGGGGCGTTATCCTCTAAGCTCAAACACAGATCCCTACATGTATCACTCTTAAATGCAGTGAGTCTATTTTGGGATATGGCATTCACATAAAAAGCAGCCCACAGACTTACAGAGGAGAACGCAAATTAATGCAAAGCAGTATGCAAGTGAAATGGCATCAGATCAGGGTCTCCCTCTGAGCTCATAGAGATTCTGCAGTATGACCTGTGGCTGCCTTTGTGACTGCTCCCACATCGCCAGGCAAAGCCAGTGGCTCAGGGCTCAGTGCTCAGAGAAGACACTGTACCTCAGTGTCTGTGTCATAGTGGAATGGTAATCTGTTTAGCTGTCATTTGCCTCTGTAAAATGAGCAGGGATGATGTCTCTATAGTTGTTAAGAGAGCACACTAAATATTTGCCAAAAGGATGAGTTAAATATTGTTTGAAATAAGTGGCAATACATTTAAATTTGAAAATAATTTTCTGTACAGACAATTCTATTTAATAGTGATAATAACAGTATTAGACCTGTTGTACAATAATTTGAACCCATAATAAATGTTTAACAGATATGAAATAGAAGTCATGAACCCAAAGGATAAGATGATGTTTCCATTAAAACTCTGGTGAAGTATTCATGTGTAACACTTTGCTATGAATTTTGAGTGCTGGGCCTGTATCGTGGCACAGTGGGTTAAGCTGTCACTTGAGATACCTGCACCCCATATTAGAGTGCTGGTTTGCATCCCAGCTATTATATTTCTTTTCTTTTTTAAAAAGTTTATTTATTTATTTATTTGAAAGGCAAAGTTGCAGAGGGAGATGGAGAAAGAGAGAGATCGTCCATCTGCTAGTTTGCTCTCCAAATGGCTGCAACTGCCAGGGCTGGGCTAGGCTGAAATCAGGAGCCAGAAACTTCATCTAGGTCTGTCATGTGGATAGCAGGGGCCCAAGTACTTGAATCATGTTCTGCTGCTTTCCCAGGACATTATCAGGGAGCTGGATCAGAACTGGAGCAACTTGGACTTAAACAGGTGCTCATATGGGATGCCAGCCATTGCAGGCAGCCTCTTACCCTGCTGTTCCACAAAGCTAGTTCCCTAGCTATTCTGTTTCTGATCCAGCTTCCTGCTAATGCATCTGGGAAGGCAACAGAGGATGGCTTAAGTAGTTGGGCCCCTGCCACCCATGTGTGGGAGAGCTGGATGGAGTTCCTGGCTCCTGTCTTTGATCTGGTGCAGACCTAATGTGGATAGTTAGAAAGTGAACCAGTGCATGGTAGATTTCTCTGCCTCCCCCACCCCCATTACTCTTTCAAATGAATCAATAATTTAAAAAAATTTTTATGACTTTCTTTAGGAGTTACATTACTAATGTTACTTTGAGTAAGAAATTCTGAATGTGAAAACAGCAGCTATTTTTCCTATAGGGAAAGCAAAGATGAGAACATGGAATGATGAAGACAAACATTCAATGCAACATCTTCCATGACCAGGTACTAAAATGGAAGTTAAGGCAGTAAGATGAATGAAATAGACACAGGCCCTGTGCTCATGAAGCCTACAGCGATTCTCATGTGATAACTATCCATTTTTGAATGAAAGCTAAACCTGCATGCAGGCAGCTGTCCCCTACTCTGGAACAATCCACTCTTCCAATAAGAGGCCAACCAACTTGACCTCCCTCTTCCTTGATGCCTTTGGGCAGTTTTCCCTATTTGTGCTTTAGGTTGTATGTTCATTCAGTCATGTGGTGGTACAATCGCAGGTTTCAGTGGTCTAAGCTGGGTCCCAAGTGTGGTGCCTCCCAACATGTCATTGAGGTTGAGCCCTGCCCACCAGGTGGTGTAGGAGTGGTGGTATTGTCATTGCCCATGGCTTGCCTGCTTTCTCTCTTCCTTCTCCTTAGGTAACTTAACCTGTTGAGCTGGAACCATAAATCTCCCTAGCTGTGATTCTGGTGAATCAGAGTCACTTAGGAGCTTACTTATATGGATATTGCTCCCCTCCCTTTCCAGGGATTCTGATTCAAGAGTAGGCGGGGCTCTGGAATTCGTTCTCTAACACCCACATTAGTTGACTGCAGCACAGATGGCCTGAGACCACACTGGAAGAAACACTGACTCACTGCTGATGGTGGCTGAGGTGGCTGGTATCCCAGCTTTAGACTCTTGTCCGTGCATACAACTGCCCACTAGGAATCACCATCTCTACCTGCGTAACTCAGATTGATTATTGTCCTCCTAAGATTGCTATTTGTTATCCTCCAAATTGACCGTTTTCCAAAATAAACTCAAGGGTACTGTTTTTCTGCAAAGCCTGCACACAGACTTCTGTTTATTTCATTGAAATGCACCATTGTTGGCCCAGGGCACAGGCCAGAAAGCTGTACTTGCGTCTTTGGGACTAGCTTTAGTGAGCTCTTCCTCTCCATGCCTTCTCATGTCTGCTCACTCTGCCCTTGGCCTTCTGCGTGTCACCCAGTTTGTGCGGCACCAGCTGACAGCAGCAGCTGCCTTGTGCTCTGAGATTTCCCCTGGCCTGGCACTCTCCCCTAGGTGTTTCCACAGGTGTTGATCCCATCTTTTCTGGAAGCCACTGGGTGTCCCAACTTTTGGGAGCTTTGCCTCTGGCAGCTACATCTGCTTCCCAGATTTCTGTTTGCCAGCTGAGAGCTCTGCCTCCAGTAGACAATGTCCCTTTATTCCACGGATGAGACCCTCACCTGTGCTGTATTCTGCTCACAAATGCGGGAGCACTTGTGAGCATGATCAGCTGTGTCCTTAGCTGTTGTTCACTAGGCTACTGTCACCCCCAAACACTAGAGTGTGGGAGCCAGCAGGGAATTTGGAGATGGTCTACTCTAATTTCCTTACTTTATAGACTTAGAGACAGAGTCCGAGAACCATCAAGTGAATGAGGAAGGTGGAGAGAGAGTGAGAGTTAGAGCTGGGTAGGGGTCAAACCACAGAGGCTTCTCTTCCACTCTGACACTGGCAAGCCCCATTCTGGTGGAATGAATTTGATACCAGAGACTTTGTGGCGATCTTCTCTGTAAGGACTCACGTCTGATTGTTTCTCGAACCCAGGAGGCTGTCAGGGGGCAGCCACAGATGAATCAGCCTGTGGTGGGCCGGCCCTGCAATGACCAGAACACCTCTAGGAGGTGAAGAACTGTGAAAGTGCCAGGTTGCTCGAATGCTTGTGGGCAAACTGAGTTGAAAGATGTTTGTTATGGTACAAAAGAATTTTGAAATCCATGCACAGTTTTCTCTCTCTCCTCTTCTCTTTCTCTTAAGATCTTTATATATTTATTTGAAAGGCAAAGTTAGAGTAGGAGACAGAGAGAGGTCATCCATCCACTGGTTCTCTCCCCAAATGGCCACAATGGCCAGAGCTGGGCCTATCTGAAGCCAGGAGCTTCTTCTGGTTCTCCCGCATGGGTGAAGGGCCCCAAGTAGTTACAATGTCTACTGCTGCATTCCCAGGCACATTAGCAGGGAGTTGGATCGGAAGTGGAGCAGCCAGGACTTGAACCAGCACCCATATGGGATGCTGGTGCTACAGACAGTGGCTTAACCTGCTACGCCACAGCACCAGGCCCTCAAGTTTTCTGATAATGTGTATGTTCAGTGAACTTTTTTGAAGGTTTTTGTATTGTTAAGTAAGAACCATCTCCTCCAACTATAGGGAGACTCTGAAGTAGTGTGTGTACCACAGGCCTCCTCTAGTCGGAATCCACTGGAGTAGAGAACCCAGATTGTGGCAGCAGGAACTGGCTGAGTCACCTTCCATAGCCGTCATCTCAGACCGCTCTCCCTAAAACTGTGACCCCGCTCATGCTGGTGTCCTTCTCTTCCACCTACTTCTTCGCAGCCCACGTTGCGTTTCATTGTGGATCCATCTCTCTAAGAGAAAGGAGCTGGAGGCTCAGACCCACAGACAACCGGAAGAGAGGGCCCTGTCAAGATGGAGGCAGAGCTGCAGTGATGTGAGTGCCAGCCAAGAAGCTCCCAGAACCCCCTGGGGCTGGGGGAGGCAAGGAGCCTGCAGAAGGGGGCACCGCCATCCTGGGTTTCTGGCCCCCAAACTGTGGGAAGATTAAGCTTTTGTTGCTTCAAGCCACAGCTCCTGCTCTTTCCCCTCTTCTTCCTCTGCTCCCCTTCCTTGTCTTTTTTCCTCAGCACCAGCATTCACCCTGTCTGTCCAGAGCCCCCTGGGAAATGGGTGTGGTCCTTGTGCTGTTCCACTTGGCCTAAAATCCCTTCCTTCTCCCTTTTCTGTGTCTCTAAAGTCTCCATTCTTTTCTTTCAGTTTTAAATGTTTATTTACTTGAGAGGCAGAGACACACAAAGAGACAGAGATCTTCCATTTGCTCCTGAGCTAATGTAGCCAGGGCGAGGCCAGGCTGCAACCAGAAACCTGGAACTCAGTCTGGATGTCTCCTGCGGGTGGCTGGGACCCGACAACTTGAGCCGTTGCTTGCTGTCTCCCAGGGTGCACATTAGCAGGAAGCTGGCGTGGAACGCAAAGCCACAGCTCAAAGCCAGGCCTCTGACATGGATGTGGGCGACTCGAGCCATGTCTTAGCCCCTGCACCAGATGCCCACCTCCCTTCATGCCTTTCCAGTGAGCATCCCAAGCTTCTTCCATCTGGTCTCCTCCAGCAGTTCCTGAGGATCTCTTTCTGTCTCTGTTTGGGGTTTCTGTAACATGTATGGTCAGTAAGATGCACGTGACTCTCCCCTGCTTGCCAAGGTCCCAAGGTCCCTGGGCGGCAGACGCTGCGCTGTTTTGTCACTGACAGCTCTGTGCCTGGCCCTGCTTTGGCAGACTGGCTGCTGCAGATGTTTTATTGACTGGCTGGGATGTCTGGTGCCTTCTGTGGCATTGAGAGCTCTCAGAAGCTGGTATATGTATTCCCCTAAATCAAGCCTCCTGCCCCCTATGTAGCTCCGAACAGGGCCTGTTGGAAGCAGTTTTATAAAAAAAAAAAGGCCATTTGTTTTAGGAGAAACCAAACCAGATTCAAAACTGCCTGTAGGCAAATTTGCCATTTGCAAACTCAGCATCCACAAGGCTATGGGTGAGGTCAACACTAACCCCCACTAGGTACTGCCTCGGTCCATGCTGGGGTGAGCATGGGGCAGAGGAGAGAGCAAGAAGAGGCAGTGGGCAGTGCCACGGTTGACCTCCCTCATCATCACAGGAGTGGGACTCTGGGCGGGGCCAGCTCCACCTCTGCCGAGATGTCTGCTCTTCGCTCTGCACACAGGTAAAATCTGTTTAGAAGAGGACCTTTTCACGGCCATTTGTAGCATGGTGCGAGGGCTAAGTGAACCTGTCCTTTCATTAAAGAGGCTCTGGGAAGTGCCTTGAGCAGGGCAGGGGTGATGACAAAAAGAACGCTCGTGGAGAGGTGAGCCTGTGCTGGGCCAGATGCTCACAGCGTAGCCTGCTTTGCTTAACCCCTGGAACAGCCTGGGAAGCAGGCTCTGGGATGCACGGAGGCACTACGGGGCACATCCAGGACCCCGGAGCACAGGTCAGCTCCAGGCAGCACACCGGGGACTGCTATCTCTTCCCAGGCAGAATTCAGGACGAGTGGCCTAAAACCTGTCAGTGCACATTGGGTTCAATGGGAGTGCAGGTTGGAAATGTGGACTGTGGAGGAAAGCCCTGTCAGTAGAGTCACTGTCCTTAAAATACCAAAAGAAAATTAGGGTACTTGCTCAGGTTTCTGTTCTTGCCTGCCTGGCAGTGAGGAGCCCGTGCTGTTTATATTCAGAGTATGCATCAGCATCATCCCTGTTGACCTAGAGGTTAAGAATAGTTTTGCTCAGAGTCTGTCGAATCCCTGAGAAAAGTGCTGGAGGAGGTTCCCGATTCCAGCTATGATTCCCTCTTGCTTTAAGAGGATCACTTCAGCAGGACATGGTTTGGTCATAGAGTTTTCACATTTCATTTATTTATTTGGAAATGTGTAATGACCCTGTTTTCTTCTTTTTCAAAACGAGAGAGTTAACTGTGTTATTAACCTCCAGGGACTGGTGAGGTGAGCAGAAAAACATTGTGTCTCATGTGGCTCCTGCTGACTTTGAACTCTTGGGCCAGGCTTTGCAAAGGAATTGCAAGTAAACAAGACGGCTGTAAGCCGGTCCAGGGGTTGACTTTGCACGCGGAGGATGTGACTTTGCATGTGGAGGAGGAAGATGCCTGGCTGGTGTGGCTTGAGAGCATCCTTCTGAGAGTGTCCCCATCCCGTCACCCTGACACTCGGTCTGCTGACCTCCCGCGTACAAGAGAAATGGAGCTGCCCAGGTTCTAGTACAGGTGCAGGAGGAGTGGACGTGCCACAACTCTGCCGCCTTGTCTCCTGTCTGGAACTCCTCTCTGCATACTTGGGGACCCATTGCTGGCCAGCTCCAGAGAAATGGTCCATCTCCGTGGGAAAGAAGCCACCTCCTGTGTCCTGCACCAACAGGTTCTGACTCTGAGGAGCATTTTCTCAGTGCAGTAAGTTTGATGAGAACAAAGCATGGCCTTTGTGAACCACCTGGTATGTGTCTGGTACAGCCAGGTCCTTTCACACACTAATGTGTGGTAGTGACTGGAATGGAATGGAGGGTCTCTTTTCAGTGGCCGAGTTGTGTACCTTGGCCCTACAGCTACATCCTGATCTGAGATCTTGCCACCTCCTTGGTGAAGAAAGCAGGATCTGAGAATTCCAATTGTAGTTTTGTGGTTTTACAGGAGCCATTGTCAAAGGTGATAGCTGGTAAGTGGTGGGAGCAGAATTCCTCCTAATATTCCTTATTCTGGATCTGCTAACCATGAGACCCCCATCCATGTGCCGGTACATGGAAGGGTGGAATATGGCCTCCCATAGCCACAGAGTGTGGCTCCCGGCCTTTCCTTTACCTCTCGCGAGAGCTTGAGTGAACTCCTTGGTCTCATGAGCTCTTCCTTACAGGTGGAGGGCAGACTATTGCCTGGGCAGCAGTGAGCCTCCAGGCCTGCTGCACACACGGAGCTTCAGTAAGTTGAACTTGTGCCGTTCAGTGCTATTGTGACAAACACCAGCGTCCACACCGTTCCTCTGCTTCGTGCTGAAATGCGGCTATGCTGGGCCCCTGGGTGGCTGACAAAATGAAGGGTGCAGACTCCTCAGTCAGTGGCCAGAGAGGGACGGTGGCACTGGACACAAACCTTGCCCGTGTTTGGGCCTTACGGTGGTGCTGGATGCCCGAATTGCTCAGACCCTCAGGCTTCCAGAGGGCAAAAGCAGAGATGCAAGGCAGGTAACACACTCCCTGCCACAGCTGCCAGGCCTTTCAGTCCTGCTGAACTGAAGTTCCCGTTAGGAGGTACCCATGAGCTTCCGCTGACCATGGAGTGGGGTCCGTCTCTCAAGGAGACAGAGGATTTTGCTGCAGGACAATGCATTTTCCATGTTTCTCTGTGAAATGGGGATGTCTCTGTCTCCTTATGCTTTGTTTTACTTTGGGGCAAGAGGGGACTATAAGCTAAAAACTTTAGTATTCTTTTTTGAAAAAACTTATTTGAAAGGGGCGGGGGGAGAGAGAGAGAGAGAGAGAGAGAGAGAGAGAGATCAATCTGCCATTTGCTGGTTCACTCCTCAAATGGACACAACGGCTGGGGCTTGGGCCAGGCTGAAGCCAGACTCCATCCAGGACTCCCACATGGAGGGCAGGGACCCAAGCATTTGGGCCATCTTCTGCAACTTTCCCAGGTCTGTGAGCATGGAGCTGGATTGGAAGCGGAGCAGTGGGGACTTGAACAGGTGCTCATATAGGATGTGAGCATCACAGGTGGCTGCCTGACCCAGTGGGCCACCCAGCAGCCCCTAGACTTTAGTATTCTATTGTATAATTTGTGCTTTAATATTTTCCAGTCTCAACAGACTGAAGAACTCTTGCTTTAAGACAGAAATCCAAGGGATATATGGGACATGGAACCATGTTAAACAGTTACACAGTTTAACAATCTTTGGAAAACAGTCTTGATTGTGATTTTTAGAAGTCTAGCAGAATCTGAAGGTTGATCTGTCTATTGAGCCAGGACTGTGCCTTTACTAGATCAGGTGTTGCTCATGCCAGGGGGAGATTTAGTCTCTGCCCTCAAAGAGTTTACAGTTTTGAGGGAGAAAAATAAGTGGCAACAAAACCAAAAAACAAAAAACCAGAAATGTATGGTGGTAAAAGTTGCAACGAGCAAGTCTAGGAAACGAGTCTTTCTGGGAAACCTGTCAGCACATGGCCACGTCGGTCTTACCAAGGGTTCGGTAAGATAGGTACAGACAGCATCTTGTGCATCTGCAGGTGGTCCTCCTGAGGAAGGTGTCAGACTAGTAGGAGGTGTGACTGAGAGCTTCTAACTGTGCCGTGGAGGTTGTCTCCCCTGCAGGAGCTGAGAATGGCTTCCTTCATTCCCTCTGCACACCTGCCGACATCTCTGCCCTCTTAGCCCAGGAGAGGCCTGGGGTCTCTGTTCTAGAGCCGCCTCCAGCAGGCATATGCATGGTCCCATTTCCCATTTGTACAAAACAGTGGTCACCTGCATCAACACAAAATGTCAGCCTGCAGTGTCGGCTGGACAGCGGCTTTTAGTACACAGTAAGCTGCATGTAGACAGAGGCAAGCTTATTTCAGATATGGAGGGAAATAGGCCACACACACAGCTTGCAGGGGGACAGCACGCTGTCAAATGCAGTCACAGCCAGGAATCCCGAGGCCCTGCAGAACCACCGACCCCCCTCCCCTCCGCAAAAAGGCTAAAAGTTGTGCACGTGTCTGCACTTGTATGTGATGTATGTGTGCACATATGTATGTGTACATACTGTGTAAAAGCATGTGTGCATTGTGCACACGTATATATAAACTGCGTGCACGTGTGCCTACCTATTTATGTACCTAAGGTATGTGCATGTGTGTGATTGTATGTGAAAGCATTCGCGCACATATATGTGTGGTGTACATAACGTGCATGTGGACACGCGTGCATAGGCAGGCGTGTGCGGATGGCTGTGCAGCTGGGGAGCATGCACTGGACCTCCTGGTCCTGCTGGGCCGTGTCCCCACCCCGCCCCCACCTCTGAAGCCAAAGTGGCAAGGACGATGCTGTGCCGAGGCCGCCCCTGAAAGTTTGCGGAGCGTGGAGCCCCGCCAGGGTCGCGGGTGCTGCAGGATGGCTGGCAGCGGGAGGGGCGCGCCGGCCCCCGGAGGGGCTGCAGCCGGCTCACTGGGCTGAGGCGGGCGCCCGCGCTCCGGGCCCGCAGCGGCCGCTCCGCAGAGGCCCGGTCGCGGCGGGGAGGGAGGCCCCGGCCCCGGCCCGAGTCGGCGCGGGTGCGGCGGGAGGCGCGCAAGCTGCCCCGGCGGGGCCGCGGGCCTGCGGCGGAGCCGGCGCGCAGGGCCGGGCGCCGAGGGCGCGGCGTAGGCGGCGGGCCCGGTATTTATAGCGGTGGCAGCAGGGCCGCCGCCAGGCCCAGCTGGCCGGTCCCCCGCGCGTCGCTCGCGGCCCTCGGTGAGTACGGTGCGCGGCCCCGCGGCCCCGCGGCCCCGCAGCCCCGCGCCCTCTTGCGCTCCCCGGGGATGCGGCGCGGCCGGGGCAGGGTCGCTTCCCGGGGAAGGGGCGGCGGGCGGACTGTGGGCTTCCTGGCCTGGGCGAGGCAGGGCCGGAGCCCCGGCGCCCTGAGCTTGGGTTAATTGAACTAACAGGTTGCCGCCCACAGATATGCTGCTTACACGGAGAGGCAGGGCGACGTGGGCGCGGGGTGCTGGCTAACTTGGCGGCGAGTGGACGCGACCGTCTGCTCCCTCCCCCCGACCGTGCCCGGGGCCCACACGTGCGGCCACCGCGGGCTCGCGTTCCACGCTCTGCGGAGCCGGGAGCTGTGCGTCTGCGGGGCGGAAACCTTGCCCTGCCTGCCTGCGCGCCTGTCTGTGGGTAGGGGCGCGGCGACCCACGGCGGAGGGCCAAGTGCGAGCGTCCCGGAGTGGCCGGTGACCGGGCTACCGGAGTCCACGCCAGGCTTCTAGGAAGCGCCTGGGGGCGGGGGGCGGTTTGTGTCCCTCCAGACTCCTTCCAGTTTCTTGCACCTGAAAAGTAGTGGAGCCGGGCGCCGGGAGCCCTGACTTGGCAGCGTGGACAGGCCTTCTCTCTTTCCCCCAGTCCTCGGCCCTAGCAGTGATGAGGAGTTTCCCCACCCTGGGTCTGAGGCTGCTCAGGCTTGTTTAGTCTGCTTCTGCAAGCTGCCAGTCATTTACCCAGACTTGGGGGGTGAATGCTTTTCCTTTAACCCCTGCCACGCTGCTCGCTCAGCCTGCATTTAGACCCTGACCCTGGCACCCCATTCTCCATCAGAACCCAGAGAGGTGGGCTAAACTTTGAAGAGAATTCGTGGCTGCTTGTATTTTCACTTTATAAATGTGGTGCACTGTCACTTCCTTGGAAAGTTGGCTGTGTTCAGAGGACCCCAGCTAGGTTGCTTGAGGGTGTTCTGTATTAAAAACAGGGGGTGGGTGGGTTCAACACTTGGTCGTCCCAGGGACAGCAGGGAAGAACCTCACTGAAAGGTTGAAACAGGAGACAAGGATGCCCGGGAAGTGACCGGCAGGTGGAGGGACCCTCTCAGCAGCTGGGAGCCACAACACCAGGCTGCAGACTGCAGGGCTGCCGGCTTACAGTGGTTTCATTGATTGGCTTAAAAGGTTGCTTTTTATTTAAAAGGCTGTGTGGTCTTTGTATCGGACAGAGGTAAGACGTTGTGGCTTTACTTCTGACATTGTTGCTGTTGGTGTTTTTAGGAGGCCCCGAGCCCTTGCTGCCGCTGTCTGCTCGGCCGTCTGGCTGTGGGATGGTTGCAGATGACAAAGACCTGTCGGGCAGACTTCCGTTTGGCTTCTCCTCTTCTCACAGACTTGGGTGACCCCTTGTCCAGTCTGCACTCTGTGGAGTGGAATCCTGGTGCTGTTGTGTTTTCTCACCCGATGTGGGTGTTGTCCATCCATCCCTCACGTGCCCATGTCTTTATCCATCCATCAGAAAATAGTCCTTGTGTGTCATCACTTAGTCCTGCCACTTCCTTCCTTATTGTGGGAACTGGAGGTTTCCTCCTTCCCAGGGTCGGGAGCACTGCTACCTCTGGGTTTCTGTGGAGGTCGTTGTGTCTGTTGCCGCCGGGTGGTGGTATGACTTGGGGTAGGCGGTGACCTCTCGGAGTCTCTGCTGCTTCCCTGGTCAGTCCAGAGGTACGGGGACTCACTGAGGGGATCCTTGACAAGCGCTTTCCCAGAGCCCAGAGCTCACGAAGCCATCAGCCTGTTAATTATTTGAGGGGTGTGTCTGTCAGCCACGGCCCTGTTCATCTCAGGACACACATCAGCTGTCTCAAGAAGCAGAGCTCCATCTGGGATCCGCCAGCAAGGCTTGTCAGCTCTGCCTCTGGGGAGTTCAGAGGCCGAGCTGCTCCCGTGCCTTGCCCTCTGCCTGCCTGAGGGCCTGCTCCTGACGGAGAACTGATCCCCAGAACTCACGACCGCCAGTCACTCTGGCCACCTCCAGCTTCTTCAATGCAGGCAGCAGGCACCCAGCACGGAGCTTTGCAACCTCCGTCCCTCGCCTGGATCACCCTTTGCCCTGTGATGTGCCTGCCTCCCTCCTTTCTTCCACACCTGCCTTCTAAGTTTGCCTTATACTGAGGCTTCCTTCTTCAGCTGCTGCTGCTCCTGGCTAGTCCATGTTAACTTGGCCTTGCTTTACTCATCTCTGTCCACTGTCTAAAACACTGTGCATGTAGCTTTACCTGTTCATTGTCCGTTTCCTCCCAGGAGACTATCGGATGCATGGCTCTGGGGCCTGTGTGTGTCAGTACCCCTCCCCCGAAGGCCAAGCCGGGCACAAATGGGCCTTCAGCAAATGCTGAGCGAGTCAGTGAGAGGAACGGATTGTGTCGCTGCTCTGCTCCGAGACCTCCAGTGAGTCCCTGAACCGACACTTCTGTGGAACCTTCCTGGAACTGGTCCCACATTGTCTTTACCTCTCACACAGAGGCCCAGGCTCCTGTATTTGCTCCTCATGGAACCAAGTGTATGTCCCTCAGTGGTCCTGGGCAGTGTGTCCTCCTTCCCCAGTGTCCCCGCATCTGCAGTGTCTCCCATCCCTCCCATTTTCCCTCTGCTCCTCTGCCGTCTTAGCCTTAGTTCCAGACACAGACTTCCAGGAGACTGACGGTGGCATCTGCTTGAAAATGTCATGACCGAGAGAGGAATTAAACAGTGTGGGTCAGTCTTGTTCTGAGTGGATGTCAGGGATGCACTGCAAAGGTCAGCAGATCCACTCAGCTGCTCACTGATGCTCAGAGAAGCCGCCCACCCTTGCGGCGACCCCGTGGTCTCCCCAGGCCGAGGTCAGTGAGAGAACAGTAGTAGGCTCGTCCGTCCTGGAAGCACCGTGAGTCCTTGATGTCACTGGAAGTACTCGCGACATCTGTGCAGGGCAGGATTTTGGACTCTGGTGGGGCAGGGGGCTATACAGAGTGTTGAAGACAGGTGGCTGATTTTTGAATGCTGGCTCTGACACAGACTAGTTTTGTTATTTTGTACAGGTTGCTGAACTACAAGTCTCAGTTTCAACACTGCTAAAATGGAGAAAATAGAGTATTATCCTCTTTGGGCAGCCGTAAAATTTAGAGGAGAAGCTTGTAAAGCTCATTCGCGTACAATCTGGTCTGTGGTGAGCACTCAGTAAATGTTAGACAATAAAAACATGGATAATGCAGAATATGCTGCTGGGAGAGAGGGAGGGTGTGCTTCAGCGGGGGGCTGTTGCAGTCCACACACCCGGCTGCTCTCTGTCTTCTTAATGGAAGTTGAGTCCATCCTCTGATCTCCCACAGACAACAGGGGCTTCTCCTGCTGAGGGTCCTGTCCAGGGTGTTCAGTAGATGCCTGCTGTGGGCTCACCCTGAGTTCAGCACTGCACTGTGATCTCCCAGTGCTGGAGGCAGACATGTGGATTTGTGGATGATTCCACAATTCCACTCTACAAGCTGAGATCAGGGACGAAAGCACATCCGTATCTAGGGTTTTAAAAACTGAAAAGGGGCGGGCGCCGCGGTTCACTAGGCTAATCCTCCACCTGCGGCGCCAGCATCCCGGGTTGTAGTCCTGGTCCAGGTGCCGGATTCTGTCCCGGTTGCCCCTCTTCCAGGCCAGCTCTCTGCTGTGGCCCGGGAAGTGCTTGGGCCCTGCACCTACATGGGAGACCAGGAGAAGCACCTGGCTCCTGGCTTCGGATCAGCGCGGTGTGCCAGCCACAGCGTGGAGGCCACAGCGGCCACTGGGGGATGAACCAACGGAAAAGGAAGACCTTTCTCTCTGTCTCTCTCTCTCTTACTGTCCACTCTGCCTGTCAAAAAAACTGAAAAGTTTTTTTGGAGTGTGCGTTTCTTGTGCTGCAGAGTCGAGTTTCAAACCTTGGTCCTGATTTTTTAGCAGTGGAGTCAGCAATGATCATGTTGACTGTAAGGGCCTCCACGTGAACCAAAGTGGTAAAAATGGTTCGGGTGCTCTGGGTGGCGTCAGGATACATAAGAGGCCAGGGAGCAGGGCCAAGATGACCAGGCACACTCGTGGCAGCCTTGTGCAGGAGGTCAGGCAGTGGGGATGGGCAGGGGTTCTCTCGACTTACTATGAGAAATTTGGGACTGACTGGAAGACAGCCCTTTAGCTTCTTGATTCTGAGGCAGCAATAAATACCAGCTGTGTTTAGCTGAAAACGAAAAGACCAAATGATCAATAACAGGGTCCTGTTTCATTCTGGTGTCTAAGGGATGGAAACTGTTAGTGGAAACAAGGAATGAGCTGTGAGCACAATGAGAAATAACTTACTGAAGAAGCACGTGGGGCACATTAGAAAGGATAAGGTGTTGTGTAGATGTGCATTCAAGTCCTGCTGTTTGTCTCACTGGAAATATGAACTAAACAGGCAGCAGCTGCCCTGAGCCTTTGTTCTTTCATCTGTAGCGGGGGCGTGATAGTAGCATTCTCAGTACTGCCGTGGGAATTGACTTTGAACATGTGCTGGTTCGGGGTTGTCACTCAGTACTGTGGTTGTCGCTCCTGAAATAACCCAAGAGCTGGAGAGGAACCAGTGTCTCCAAGAATTTCACAATGTTCTAATTTAACTTGGGTGTGTGGATGTTCCAGAGCCCACAGAGCAAAATGTGAAAGTTAAAAACAATAAAATCTGTATATGCCAGTCCTCTACCAGGCGTTCATTTGAGAAAGAATCAGGCTCATGTGTATCCAGTGCTGTACCTCCTGCTGCCTTGATTCCTGTAGGTGGAGGGAAGGGAGGTTGTGGCAACTTAGTAACTGTAACAGCTTCTTCAGTGCCACATCTACCTAGGTCCCAGGCAACACTCACTGGTCCTTGAGATGCCTTTTGAGAGTTTCTCAGTGCTGGCAGTGTGTGGACACATGCAAAGGTGCTACATGAAGCCAAATTGACAACAGACCCATCCTGGCATTCTTGTCCATCAAACATCGCATCTCTCTGTGTACTTACTCACTTGCGGGGCTCTCTGCTGGACAGCCATACCTGCAGGTCTCTGCTGCTGCAATGGCAATGAGCCTGGTGCTAACAAGCGAACATAAAAGCAAGGGTCTTGCCACAGTCACCATTCCTATGTGATCAGAGCGGAACGAGTATTTCCCAGTGTGCACCAGGATCACCAGGGACTTGAAATTGCTGACAAGCCTCATGAATTGGAGGCATTGTGACTATTTGGCTGGGTTCTATCGCCTTTTGTGTGATTATGTTGTTTTGCTAACATAGTTACAATAAGTCTTCATCAGCTGATTGTGAGCTTTGTTAGTCTTCATCAGCCAGGATTATGGGAGTGGGACTGGGGAGCCTTGGAGCTCCCCAGGTGTTTTTCTGACCATCCATGAACAGGGAAGACATCAGGCCCATGCGTGACCGTAGCTCTTTCAGCCGTGTGTCAAGAAAGGACGTTTGTCCATGGATACCATTTCCCCCAAAATGCCTGGGATTTTTGCAGCACTCCTTCCCACAGGTCACTGTTCCCTGGGCTATGGAAGCAAGCCCTGCAGCATGGACAGAACACTGTGGAGAAGAATGTACCTCCAAAAGGCTTCAGGGCATGGCGTCACTGAGACCCGGTCCTGGAGCTCCCCATAAGCTGTGCCATCCAGAGCAGTTCTGACCACCTGTGGGGTCACCTGTGGTCAGATCTCAGGACTCAGGTCTGAGCTGGCCAGCTGTCTGCCTTTGAGAAACTCACACAAATTGTATTCCCTCCCTGTAACCTGCAGAGATGGGACCGAGGTTCAGAGTACTCAGGGGACTGTGGTGACATCAGTGACATAATGATGCACGTAGATGTCTGGCTCAGAGCCTGGCCTGTGCAGCACTGTAGACCTTGCAAGGGTCTTTCCTCCCTCTGAAAGTTCTGCGTAAGTTGAGGAAGATGAAAAGTGAATTGGCAAATGGCTTTAGGAATTTTCTGATCCAAGATTTATCCAATTTTGTTGCTGAGGAAAAAAATAACTATAGCATGGACTAAGAGCCACATGGTCTCAGCAGAACCAGCCCCAGAATTAGACTCATTCATGCATGCACTGGTGGATGGAGGAGGCTCTCCCCACGTGAGAAAGGGCATGGGTGGAGGTGAGAGACTCTCCCCACGTGGGACAGGGGCACTGGTGGATGGAGGAGGCTCTCCCCACATGGGACAGGGGCACTGGTGGATGGGGGAGGCTCTCCCCACGTGGGACAGGGGCACTGGTGGATAGGGGAGGCTCTCCCCACGTGGGACAGGGGCACTGGTGGATAGGGGAGGCTCTCCCCACGTGGGACAGGGACACTGGTGGATGGAGGAGGCTCTCCCCACATGGGACAGGGGCACTGGTGGATGGGGGAGGCTCTCCCCATGTGGGACAGGGGCACTGATGGATGGAGGAGGCTCTCCCCATGTGGGACAGGGGCACTGGTGGATGGAGGAGGCTCTCCCCACATGACAGGGGCACTGGTGGATGGAGGAGGCTCTCCCCACATGGGACAGGGGCACTGGTGGGATGGAGGAGGCTCTCCCCACATGACAGGGGCACTGGTGGATAGGGGAGGCTCTCCCCACGTGAGAAAGGGCACGGGTGGAGGTGAGAGACTCTCCCCACGTGGGACAGGGGCACTGGTGGATGGGGGAGGCTCTCCCCACGTGGGACAGGGGCACTGGTGGGATGGAGGAGGCTCTCCCCACATGGGACAGGGGCACTGGTGGATAGGGGAGGCTCTCCCCACGTGGGACAGGGGCACTGGTGGATAGGGGAGGCTCTCCCCACGTGGGACAGGGGCACTGGTGGATGGAGGAGGCTCTCCCCACATGGGACAGGGGCACTGGTGGATGGGGGAGGCTCTCCCCACGTGGGACAGGGGCACTGGTGGATGGGGGAGGCTCTCCCCACGTGGGACAGGGGCACTGGTGGATGGAGGAGGCTCTCCCCACATGACAGGGGCACTGGTGGATGGAGGAGGCTCTCCCCACGTGGGACAGGGGCACTGGTGGATGGAGGAGGCTCTCCCCACATGGGACAGGGGCACTGGTGGATGGAGGAGGCTGTCCCCACGTGGGACAGGGGCACTGGTGGATGGAGGAGGCTCTCCCCATGTGGGACAGGGGCACTGGTGGATGGAGGAGGCTCTCCCCACATGGGACAGGGGCACTGGTGGATGGAGGAGGCTCTCCCCACATGGGACAGGGGCACTGGTGGATGGAGGAGGCTCTCCCCACATGGGACAGGGGCACTGGTGGGGTGGAGGAGGCTCTCCCCACATGACAGGGGCACTGGTGGATGGGGGAGGCTCTCCCCATGTGGGGCAGGGGCACTGGTGGAGGTGAGAGACTCTCCCCACGTGGAACAAGGGCACTGGTGGATGGAGGAGGCTCTCCCCACATGACAGGGGCACTGGTGGATGGAGGAGGCTCTCCCCACATGGGACAGGGGCACTGGTGGGATGGAGGAGGCTCTCCCCACATGACAGGGGAACTGGTGGATAGGGGAGGCTCTCCCCATGTGGGAGGGGCACTGGTGGAGGTGAGAGACTCTCCCCATGTGGGACAGGGGCACTGGTGGATAGGGGAGGCTCTCCCCATGTGGGAGGGGCACTGGTGGAGGTGAGAGACTCTCCCCATGTGGGACAGGGGCACTGGTGGATAGGGGAGGCTCTCCCCACATGACAGGGGCACTGGTGGATGGAGGAGACTCTCCCCACATGGGACAGGGGCACTGGTGGATAGGGGAGGCTCTCCCCATGTGGGAGGGGCACTGGTGGAGGTGAGAGACTCTCCCCACGTGGGACAGGGGCACTGGTGGATGGGGGAGGCTCTCCCCACGTGGGACAGGGGCACTGGTGGATGGAGGAGGCTCTCCCCATGTGGGACAGGGGCACTGGTGGATGGAGGAGGCTCTCCCCACATGACAGGGGCACTGGTGGATGGAGGAGGCTCTCCCCACATGACAGGGGCACTGGTGGATGGAGGAGGCTCTCCCCACATGGGACAGGGGCACTGGTGGATAGGGGAGGCTCTCCCCACGTGGGACAGGGGCACTGGTGGATGGAGGAGGCTCTCCCCACATGGGACGGGGCACTGGTGGATAGGGGAGGCTCTCCCCACGTGGGACAGGGGCACTGGTGGATGGAGGAGGCTCTCCCCACATGGGACAGGGGCACTGGTGGATGGAGGAGACTCTCCCCATGTGGGACAGGGGCACTGGTGGATGGGGGAGACTCTCCCCACATGGGACAGGGGCACTGGTGGATGGAGGAGGCTCTCCCCACGTGGGACGGGGCACTGGTGGATGGGGGAGACTCTCCCCACATGGGACAGGGGCACTGGTGGATGGAGGAGGCTCTCCCCACATGGGACAGGGGCACTGGTGGATGGAGGAGGCTCTCCCCACGTGGGACGGGGCACTGGTGGATGGGGGAGACTCTCCCCACATGGGACAGGGGCACTGGTGGATGGGGGAGACTCTCCCCACGTGGGACAGGGGCACTGGTGGATGGGGGAGGCTCTCCCCACGTGGGACAGGGGCACTGGTGGATGGAGGAGGCTCTCCCCACATGGGACAGGGGCACTGGTGGATGGAGGAGGCTCTCCCCATGTGGGACAGGGGCACTGGTGGATGGAGGAGGCTCTCCCCACATGGGACAGGGGCACTGGTGGATAGGGGAGGCTCTCCCCATGTGGGAGGGGCACTGGTGGAGGTGAGAGACTCTCCCCACATGGGACAGGGGCACTGGTGGATGGGGGAGACTCTCCCCACATGGGACAGGGGCACTGGTGGATGGAGGAGGCTCTCCCCACATGGGACAGGGGCACTGGTGGATGGAGGAGGCTCTCCCCATGTGGGACAGGGGCACTGGTGGATAGGGGAGGCTCTCCCCATGTGGGAGGGGCACTGGTGGAGGTGAGAGACTCTCCCCACGTGGGACAGGGGCACTGGTGGATGGGGGAGACTCTCCCCACATGGGACAGGGGCACTGGTGGATGGAGGAGGCTCTCCCCACATGACAGGGGCACTGGTGGATGGAGGAGACTCTCCCCACGTGGGACGGGGCACTGGTGGATGGGGGAGACTCTCCCCACATGGGACAGGGGCACTGGTGGATGGAGGAGACTCTCCCCACATGGGACAGGGGCACTGGTGGATGGAGGAGGCTCTCCCCATGTGGGACAGGGGCACTGGTGGATGGAGGAGGCTCTCCCCACATGGGACAGGGGCACTGGTGGATAGGGGAGGCTCTCCCCATGTGGGAGGGGCACTGGTGGAGGTGAGAGACTCTCCCCACATGGGACAGGGGCACTGGTGGATGGGGGAGACTCTCCCCACATGGGACAGGGGCACTGGTGGATGGAGGAGGCTCTCCCCACATGGGACAGGGGCACTGGTGGATGGAGGAGGCTCTCCCCATGTGGGACAGGGGCACTGGTGGATAGGGGAGGCTCTCCCCATGTGGGAGGGGCACTGGTGGAGGTGAGAGACTCTCCCCACGTGGGACAGGGGAACTGGTGGATGTGGGAGGCTCTCCCCATGTGGGACAGGGGCACTGGTGGATAGGGGAGGCTCTCCCCATGTGGGACAGGGGCACTGGTGGATGGAGGAGGCTCTCCCCACATGTCAGGGGCACTGGTGGATGGGGGAGGCTCTCCCCACATGGGACAGGGGCACTGGTGGATGGAGGAGGCTCTCCCCACATGACAGGGGCACTGGTGGATGGAGGAGACTCTCCCCACGTGGGACGGGGCACTGGTGGATGGAGGAGGCTCTCCCCATGTGGGACAGGGGCACTGGTGGATGGAGGAGGCTCTCCCCACATGACAGGGGCACTGGTGGATGGAGGAGACTCTCCCCACGTGGGACAGGGGCACTGGTGGATGGGGGAGGCTCTCCCCACGTGGGACAGGGGCACTGGTGGATGGAGGAGGCTCTCCCCACGTGGGACAGGGGCACTGGTGGATGGGGGAGGCTCTCCCCACGTGGGACAGGGGCACTGGTGGATGGAGGAGGCTCTCCCCACATGACATGGGCACTGGTGGATAGGGGAGGCTCTCCCCACATGGGACAGGGGCACTGGTGGATGGAGGAGGCTCTCCCCACGTGGGACAGGGGCACTGGTGGATAGGGGAGGCTCTCCCCACATGGGACAGGGGCACTGGTGGAGGTGAGAGACTCTCCCCACGTGGGACAGGGGCACTGGTGGATGGAGGAGGCTCTCCCCATGTGGGAGGGGCACTGGTGGAGGTGAGAGACTCTCCCCACGTGGGACAGGGGAACTGGTGGATGTGGGAGGCTCTCCCCATGTGGGACAGGGGCACTGGTGGATAGGGGAGGCTCTCCCCATGTGGGACAGGGGCACTGGTGGATGGAGGAGGCTCTCCCCACGTGGGACAGGGGCACTGGTGGATGGAGGAGGCTCTCCCCACATGGGACAGGGGCACTGGTGGATGGAGGAGGCTCTCCCCACGTGGGACAGGGGCACTGTTGGATGGAGGAGGCTCTCCCCACATGACAGGGGCACTGGTGGAGTTGGGAGACTCTCCCCACATGGGACAGGGGCACTGGTGGATGGGGGGCACTCTCCCCCAGTAGATACAGACTTTGGATGCAGGGCCTGGGTGTTTGTGTTTTTCCGGCCTGCCTCTAGATGGGCATCCAGTGTCAGACAAGTGCTGTAGACGTGTCCCACACTTTTAGTGCCTCTGGGCTTGTGCTTGTGCCTTTTCCATGCCGAGGTGAAGCTGATGCCTTCCTTACTTGAGGAAAGTCCTACTGTGAACCCCAAACTTGCACGTCTTCTCCTCTGTGAATTCTTTCCTTGTCCTCTCTCCCAGAAAGCAGTCGCTCTGCCCCATGTAGGGGGAGCCTGTCTCACATGGGGAGAGCCTCCTCCATCCACCAGGGCCCATGCCTTCTGGGGCAGCAACTCTGTCCTAAACTCACTGCTCCGTGCAGTGGATCCCGTGCTGACTGTGATTGGTAACGAGGTGGTGACCGTTTCTGCAGAGTTCACACGGGCACGCAGCAAGTGAAGAAGGACCCTGAGTCCCAGGACCTGGGGGCTGGGACTGGGAGCATGTCTGCTGTGTGGTGTTTCTTAGTGTGTGTACAGCTCCCTTCTGCGATGTTTTAATTCTGAAAGATGATGCTTGGAGGCTGGCACTGGGGCGTAGCGGGTAAAGCCCCCACCTGCAGTGCCGGCATCCCAAATGGGCGCTGGTTTGGGTCCCAGTTGCTCCACTTCTGATCCAGCTCTCTGCTGTGGCCTGGGAAAGCAGTAGAAGATGGCCCAAGTGCTTGGGCCCCTGCACCCACGTGGGAGACCTGGAAGAAGCTCCTGACTCCTGGCTTTGGATAGGCTCACCTCCACCCATTGCGCCAATTGGGGAGTGAACCACTGGATGGGGTACCTCCCTCTCTCTGCTTCTCCTCCTCTCTCTGTGTAACTCAGACTTTCAAGTAAATAAATAAATCTTTAAAAAAAAAAAAAAAGATGCTGCATTCTGACTGTAAGACAGAAGCAGTGAGCAAATAGAAGAAGTCTGGATTACTCCCGGAATGACCTCTGCAGGCCAGCCCACACTCTGTCCTCCCGTCTCTCCTCACCACTCTGCCCTTATTCTCCTCCTTTCTTACTTCCCTGAGTGATCAGGGGATGACGAGGCGAGGGGGAAGGGACAGCGTGGACTCTCCTCTGCCGCGGGCTGCTCTCCGTGCCATAAACAGGAACAGGAAGCATCCTGCTGGCCACAGGCTCCGTTTATTGAGCTGTTGTGACTGTGAGCAGGTGATGGGAGAGACGGAGTCTGCCGCTCGCTTTCCTGCACTCACCCTGCTTCTCTGTTCTTGTGCAGGCGCGCTCCGGCCCTGAAGCTCTGAAGGATGGGTAAAGACTTCCGTTACTACTTCCAGCATCCCTGGTCGCGCATGATTGTGGCTTACCTGGTGATCTTCTTCAACTTCTTAATATTCGCGGAGGACCCGGTCTCTCACAGCCAGACCGAAGCCAATGTCATCGTGGTTGGAAACTGCTTCTCGTTTGTAACCAATAAATACCCCAGAGGGGTTGGCTGGAGGGTGCTGAAGGTGCTGCTGTGGCTGCTGGCCATCCTCACCGGCCTCATAGCTGGCAAGTTTCTCTTCCACCAGCGTTTGTTCGGTGAGTACCACGGCCCAGGAAGTGCACCCTTGCCAGTGGTTTGATTCCTGTTCTCCGAGGTAGAGCTCTGTTGCCCCTCTGCATTTGGCTTTTCCCTGTGGCCCGGTGGGAAGCACGGTGCCAAGGGTCCCCAGCTATTCTCTGTTTGATGGATCCCTTTGCCCACAGACTGAGAAAATTAGCATGTGGCAAAATGAGAGCCAAATTTCCTTTCCAAAAAGTGGCTTTTGAGGTAAAACGGATGTGTGTGTCAGTGTGGCACAGATGAGTCTGCATACCAGGACAGGATGCCTCCATATCACACCACTGTCTATTAGTGTAGGTGTGGTGTCTGTGTCAGAAACTAGAACCAGGATGCTAACCTTTAGCTCTCATTTTGTTTTGAACGTTGCCTTTAGCATGTTTTCCTTTTGAGTCTGTTCACCCACACATGAGTGTATCGGTAAGGAGTCCCTTGGTGGTATGAAACACTGCTGGAGGCCCACTGGTTTGGGTTGGGAAAGTTGCCATAGGATATTAGGACACTTCAGGACAAGGATGGACTCATTTGGACGTGGGTGGAAGTGGGACTGTCACTGTCAGATGGGCAGTGTCCATCTTGTGTCTGCTATATTCTTCCAAACCTGAAGATCAGACTCCGTCCACCTAGACAGGCTGACGTGACTCCCAGGACAGAGACCTGGATTTAACAGTGCTAAGGTTGTAGCACACTTGGTGCAGGTATTTTTGGTCTAGGAGTGGGTTAGAAACCAAATGCCAAAGTTTTAAGGAATAAAATTATATTTTCATATACATAGGCACATATGGATTACAATTTTCTTATGCACAAAACAGGCTTCTTTTTAGAGTTCTGTTTTCCACAAGCTTTCTGGAGTACCCTTGTACATATAATATTAGGTTTACTGTGTGTTCTTTTCAGTCTATTTACTTGTCAAACCGTTGCTATTTGTCTCTTACATTAGTATATGGGATGCACATATTCTACAGTCATCATCTATGGGAGTATATATAATAAACACATGTACTTATATGTATGTAACTTCAAGGAGTTTTGAGGGCAGTAGGAGAAAGAAATGGGCAAGTGGCTACGAATGGAAGAGGGGCCAAAGGAAATGCTGGTATTGGTGGAGGTGGCTACCATGTATTCTTAGGAGGGAGGATTAATTGACCTGCCTGTGGCTGTGGGGGAAGGGACTGGATTGAATGGCAGACCAATTAAAAGACAAAGAAGAAAGTTAAGGTCCCTGAGGTTTCTCTGACTTGGGAAGTGGTGGCTTTAGCAAGCACCAGAGGGGAGACCCTGGCTGCAGGGTGCAAGCATGAGCGAGATGCAGGTGGGTATCCTGCCAGGTATGTAGGAGGCGAGTGCCTCCCCGTCCCATAACCTTTGCTTTGCTACGAAGAGGCACACAGGAGGGGCTTGGGCATGTCAGGGGTCAAGGGTTGGCACAGTGACCCTGGAATGTGTGGGGTGAACGAACTTGGGACAAAACAGAGGGTTGCTGATTCCTGCTGACTGTGGAAGTGAGCCTCTGTGCTGTTGAATGACGATGGTCTGGATCATTCAGCAGCTTGCTCTCTGAGAGGTCAGTCACCTGGAACAGAATGTGAGGGTGAGTCATCTGGGTGGGGGTTGCTCAAAGGGTGCAGCAGCCGTGGAGAGTGCTAGTAAAAGGGGTTTTGAGTTGTTTAACAAGAATTCTGGCTGGATGTGGAAAGGAGGTGAGGGAGATGATGGCCTGGGAGGAGCGGGCAGGGGCCTGGAGGTTTGTATACAGTTGGTTAGCACACACGGGAGTAAGGAGAAGGGAAGGGACGGTGGACGTGGCCAGTGACACAGGGATTCTCAGGCAGGTTGTGGTCTTTGGGGAGGGCTGGAGAAATGGCCACTGACACAGAGGGCATGTCCCTGAGGACGGCAGGTGAGGTGGGCTGTCTGCCGAGCATGCATACGTGAGCTTGGGGAGGTGGAGAGAGAGGGGTCCGATCCCCAGATGGGGACAGTAGACCCGATGGCAGCAAGGGCCAGGTGTGCTCATGACCCATCCAGGAAGCTTCTCAGAGCCAGGTGAGCAGACTAAAATATCCCATTTGGAGAAATGGTATCTGCCTTTATCAGGGACCGATGGGGCACTGTATGATTTATGTAGGAACCCAAACAGCAGACATTTGGTTCTGCCATGGCCATTCTTTATGAAGTTGTTTTTGCAAACTCTTACCTGGAAGTCACATTCCAGTGCAGCATTGCACTTCTGCTAGGGTGTGCATCTCATTCCTGTATGAGCACTCCAGTCCTCACGTGGTGTAATGAGTACAGGTAGTTTTAAATTCATACTGAAAAAAGGTGTATCTTATTGTTTTCTGCTTATAGTCGAAGAGGTTCTACAATACTGTCACTTGTGTTTTGCACTTTGCTTCTCCCTTTTCCTTACTAGACCTGTGTGGGTAGTCGGAGAAGAGCCATTCTCTCAGTGTGTGATAAATGGGCTCCTGAGTCCATGTCCTGAGGACCTCCAAGCTGGTCTTCTGCCTCCACTCCCTTCTTCTCCCTCCAAGGCCGTTGGTCTTTCTGTGGTTCATGAACTCTTAAATCATTTCATCTGAACAGTTTGCCCTCCTCCTATTTGAATAGATTTTGCCACTGAAATGGTTTCTCTATGTTGCTAAAGGGCTCCTGTGACCTAGGGAAGAAAATCCTAACTCCTTTCATTGGTGCCCAGAGCTCTATGAGCTGCTGTGCCCGAGTCCAAGCTTGGCCCTGGACGTCCCACACCATGGAGCCTCTTACTGGCTCTCAAACCTGCCGTGTGCTTCTGCACCTTGCACACACCCTCCCAGCCCACCCTGTGTTTCCCCTCCTTATCCACCAGGCTAACTTCTCCTTTTCTTTCAAGTTCCAGCTCTGGCATGATCCCAAAGTGGATGCAGAGCTGCGTCTTCTTGTTGGGTTGCTCCAGCGTCAGTGTTTGCACCCCATTCCCAAGTAGTCTGCGACTATACATAGCTCATTTTTAATGGGCCATATTAGAACCTTGGGCAAGGTGTAGGTGCTTACTTCTGGCAGGTGGTGGGCTTGGTTTTGAGAGGAGTGGGATTGTTAATTACAAGCAAAGGGATTTCTGTGGCAGATATTGGAATGTTTTTGCAAAGTGAACAGGATAACATGCTAGTATCAATTGAATGTTTTTTAATAAATATCTAACGAAAGGCCAGACATGAATATTAATGGAAGGCTACTGCTTCATACTACATTTCAGTGATGTGTCTTTCCTCAGTTATGGGAATTCTCTTGTCAGAAGGCTTCAAAAAGATGCCACACTGCTGCCCATGTAAGGCACATGTGCGGGAGAGGGACAGGTCCTGGGAGAACCTGATTCGGCGAGCTCGTCAGTTACAGTGGTTAATGATTTTATTTTCCTGCGAGACATAAGTATTACAATTTTGTGACCATTTAGTTAACATAGCTTAGTAGTACAAGTGAAATAACTATTGGTGCATTCAGAATAACTTCTTCAGTTTTAAAGCTAAATCTTGACAAGGTGAATATTAGATTCAGAATTGTGTGAATTAGGTTCCACTGGAGTGTCAGTTTGCGCTTCTGTGCTTCTGGTTTCCAGTTGTGTGGATGACTCTGGATTTTTTTTTATATATAAATAGGGGTTTAACAAATGTGATTTAGTTTTAGAGGAACTATCCTTCAGAGAAATCCAATGACAGACAAACCCAGAGTTATAGTGCTGATAAGGACTTATAGACAAGGATAATTCAATTTCTTGAGCTTACTGAAGCAAGTTTTTGTTCCAAATTTTTATTTAGTACATTTGTATTCCAAACAGGAGTTGAGTTATTTACAGCATGTATGTATACAACAATAGGAATAGAACATCAGGGCCACAGAAAAGAGGGGAAATCAGATATGTTCTGACTCATGAGCTATTGCCTTGCTTGGTTTTTGAACGTCCCTGGAGCCTGGGTGAGGGAAATGGAGCAATATTGACAGCTGCATGGGCCACAGGAGAATTTTTTTTTTTTTTTTGCCCTGAGTTCTAGAATTTCCTTGCACTAAATTTTGGTAAAGAATTTGTTTTTTGTGCTGCTTTGTACAGGAGAATATGAATGATGAAATGGGAACAGAAATGCATTTAATATTCTTGTATCTTAAAGCGGACTGCATGGAAGTGTAGAGTAAGCACGAGAACAACTCTGTGACACTCTATTGCATGAAAGAAATTCCACTCAGGGCGGAGCAGCCAGGATCTGAGCAGTGCCTTGTGGTTGAATAACATTGTCCCAGGATGGATCTTAGAACGTCAAGGTTACGACAAACATTTCTCAAACTGCTCCTCTCTTGCTTGTCTTCCCTCGTTTGTTGTTTTCTGTTGCATGCAGGGAGCCTCTGCTCGTGACAGGATTCTTGTTTGTACCTGCTTTGGTGCACTGACCAGTGCACTGCATTGGAAGGAGCTGTGAGTCTGTTCCAGCCAGGCGGGTCTCCTGTGTAGTTCTAGAAGACAGGCCGGAAGGCAGGCGGGCTCAGGACGAGTGGAGTGGTGTGGCATCTGCAAATGGCCCCGCCCTGTTACTCCCATACAGTTCCTTCACAAGCCCATGGTTACTAGCATGGTTGTCTGACATCTCATCTCCTGGCTACACCGTAGGTGATAGGAAGGCAGGGGTTATGTCGATGTCCTTGCCACTTAGTCCCGTGAGGATGGGGTTATATCGATAATACTCTGCCTACAACAATGGCTGGCACAGGTGTGCTCAGTGCGTCTGAGCAAATACGTTGGCGTTTCTTCCTCTAACGTGTTGTCTGTGTGGATACTGCCTTTTTATGGTGAGCTGAAGAAGGGTCTGTACTCTCCAGGAGTTTGAAGTCTGGTTAGCAGACAGGGCGCCTGCACCTGGCAATGAATGCTCTGATGACGCAAGGCCATGTGTCTACAGTGCAGTGCAGGCTGTGTGCTGGGGGACTGACTCCCCATGGCGGGGTCACCTTGAGAGGTAAGTTCCGGGGAGCAGAAGGAAGCTTCATCTCTGATCAGCCCAAAGCACAAGGGGGATGAGATAGACATGCTGCCGGGAACTGGTTACTGAGTTCAGGTCATGGGCGATGGTGGGAGCAGAGCCTGTCAAGCCTTCCTGGCTTACCACAGGGTGAGGACACACCCAGGATGGCAGGCCTGCGTCGAGTCGACCGGAGGCGGTGAAGAGGGTGAGTGAGGCCTGAGCCGGCAGTGCCCAGCAGGTGAGCTGAGTTGGAATGCTGACTCAGGACCCTGTCTCTTCCCTTACGGTGGGTGTCTGAATCAAGGAAAGCATTTGAGCAGCCTGGGAAGTGATGAGGTTAGTCTTGAAGCAGGGGCTAACGGGTGTAGAGAAAGGAGAGAGGCTGGAGAAGTGAGCAGAAAGTAGGAAGAAATGTTGGCCCACCTGAAATAACTCAGGCTGGAGTTTGCC
This sequence comes from Lepus europaeus, assembly GCF_033115175.1. Classification (NCBI taxonomy): domain Eukaryota; kingdom Metazoa; phylum Chordata; class Mammalia; order Lagomorpha; family Leporidae; genus Lepus; species Lepus europaeus. Next base: position 129,550,478 of record NC_084832.1, read on the forward strand.
CCGGGTGGTCTGGCCTGGGGGTGGGAGGTCCGGCAGAATGGGGGTGAGGGGAAGCTATGATCCCTGAGAGAATGTCCCTCCATGGCAGATGGCGTGTGACAAGGCAGGGGACTGCGAGAGTCACAGCCCAGGGATTATTTTACTGCAGGAGAAAAAAGAGCGCGAACCCAGTTGGAGGAGCTGTGGGTGAGTGGGTGGTGACTCCAGGTAACACACAGGAGAGGGCCCAGTCACCTGGAGGTTGCTCAGGAAAGCACCCTGTGTGCGTTTCCACAGCTTGCAAGACCCGGAGGCCAGCTGTGTCTCAGGACAGAATGAGTGAGCCTGCATTTAGTAAGTCACTCTGCTCAGTCACCCACCACCAAACATGTTCCCGTTTCTACAGCTGAAGAGAGGAGTGTACTCACAGGACGTGGAGAAGTGAAGACCACAGGCAGCACAGGTAGGTTCAGGCAAGTTTCTGCTGTAGAGGAACTCCAAGTTGGTCTGCTCGTGCCAGTAAATGAGTTCCAGAGCTCAGAGCCCTTTGCGTTTCAGGATCACAGATGCTGCGTTGTGGACCCTGTCCTATGCATATTCTTGACCCCAACCCAGATATCACCCATCTGCATAAAAATCACAATTCAAGGAGGAGATAAAAAAAGAAAGGTTTGATAACTAGATGGCAACACTGACTAATATGTATAGAAAGGTGTGATTTTCTGTTAGGCAAAGTATTGAAAGTTTGCTAACTTCTGTGTATCACCATCAGTTTTAGTTTTTTGGGGGAAGCCTTATCAGGACATTTGGGGTTTGAGAAGACAAATTCTAGTTGTTTCTTTCATCTCCCATTGAATGAATTTAATAAACTGAGCTTGAAGTTTTTCTTCTTTGTATATGCAGATGTGCAAATGACTTTGGTCATTTCAAGGTAAGAAAGACTCAGACATTGCGGAAAGCATGGGTGAGGTAGTCCTGATGATAAAGAATTGGGGAACATGGAGAATCAGATGTTTAGGAAAGACAAACCATTGTTCTTTTTTTTTTTTTTTGGACAGGCAGAGTGGACAGAGAGAGAGACAGAGAGAAAGGACAAACCATTGTTCTAATACAGTTGTATACAAAGGAGTTAACTTTTTTGTGTTCATTTGAGGTCTTAATAGGTAAATAGGAGAAATCACCCTATTGATAGCATATTTTATTTTATCATTGTTATCTGTTAAAATGTTTGTTTATTTTCATCTTCTTGTAAGGCAGATGGCCAGAGAGAGAGAGAGAGAGACTGATGGGTTTTTCATTCACTGCTTCACTCCCCAAATGCTTATAATAGCCCAGACTGGGCCAGGCCAAAGCCCATAACTTTATTTGGATGTCCCATGTGGGTGACAAGGTCCCAAGCACTGGAGCCATTATTTCCTGCCTCCTACAATCCATTAGCAGGAAGCTGTATCAGAAGCAAAGTAGCTGAGGCTCAAACCAGGCACTCTGATATGGGATATGGACAACCCAAGAAGCAGCTTACCCGGCTGTGCCGCAACACCCACCCCAGCAGTTGACTTTTAAGAAGTATATTTATGTCTACTCAGGGTGAATGTCAACGATCGATGGTTGTTGTTGTTGTTGTTCTTGTTCTTCTTCTGAGATTTGTTCACTTACTTGAAAGGCCAGGTAACAGGAAGGGAGAGAGGGAGACTGATTCCTCATGGTTCACTCTCCAGATGGCCATAGTGTCTGGGGCTGTGCCAGGCTGAAGCCAGGAGCCTCATCTGGGTCTCCTGTGTGGGCACAGGGCCCCAAGCACTGGAGCCATCCTCTGTCCTCCCAGGCCCATTTGCAGGGACCTGGATTAGAAGCAGAGCAGCTGGAACTTGAACTGGTGCCCCAATATTGATTACTTTTAGTATTGCATTATCAAGGTCATAAGGATTTCATTTTTGGGGAATTTTCTGGACAATGCTTTATAAGCAGGCTTTGTCCTCTCAATGTTTATTTTGTATACACCACAGTGTTATTTAAATGTCCTGCCACGGCTTCTTTCTCTGTGTCCTGGGTGCTTGAGTCTTCATTTTCCCATGTGCTTGAACTGTTAACACTCAGCTCCTTTTCATAGAGTGAATAGCTCTAGGGCCGGAAGTGACTGCAGAATTCAAGTTAGAGAGGGTGTGATCCCAAAGCCTGCAGTGGCCTTGTGGCGTAAAACATAAAAACAAGACGGGAAACGCTTGCTGGAAAACTGCAGACGTGTGGTGCTTCTGGAAGCTCACCAGGGAAGACCCTTCTTCAGAGGGCTTGGTGTGTGAGGAGCTGAACCCCGTGGCCATTTACAGAAAACTTTCCTTTCCTTTAAGGCTCTTCCTTCTGTGAGAGCAGGAGAGGAAGCCGGAGAGGCTGGAAATCCCACGGGAGGGGCCGTTTCCTCCCACACCTGCTCACCAGGAGCCTTTGTGGGTTGCAGTGCAGTCACCCGTGCACGCCTTGGCCCCGAAAGGCAGTTGGCTGCAGCTCTCAGTATGGCGGCATCACAGGGCTGCCATGTTCCTGTAGCCCAGAGGATACAGTCCCTGTGAAGGGAGCCTGACGCCAGCACTCGTCAGAGCATTGCAGCTAAGCAGTTGTCAGCAGGGGCTCTGACCGGGCACTTCTGATGGTGCTTGGCACAGAAGAGACACTCAGGGCCGGGGCACTCCTTCCTTTCTAGGTCCCTCCTTATGCCAGTTTTGCGAGGCAGGGGCGAGGTGTGGCCTCCGGGCACCTGTCAGAGTCCCTGTTAGCACCTGTCACGTGGCACTGCAGCAGGAGTGACACCGGGGCCACTGTTACTGGGAGGTGGGCTGTGCAGCTCAGGAGACAGCGTGTGGCAGGCTGCACATCAATGGTTCACACCCTTGGTTTGTTTGAAGTCACATCTGTAGAAGTTTGTGTTTATTGCCCAAGTAATAATCCCTGCGTGACTGGGGAGAATGGTGATGAATCTTAAGTTCCGGGATTGCTTTCTGTTCTCTACTGCTTCCTGCTAGTAGAGTCATTGTCACCAGGCTAGGGATGCTGGCTGGCTGGAATGGTGCAGCTGGGATGTGACCAGCTGGCCTTGGCAGGAGTGCAGCCCCAGGGTGGCTGGGTATGGGTGCATGGCTGTGCAGGGGTCTGGACAGGGATTTTAGGGCACACTGAAGGTCAGACTGGAACAAGGGGCTCCCCAGAGACAACCTGGGTGCTGTAGGTGGCGGCCTTGGCGCCGTGTGTCTGAGCTTTGAGAGCTGTGCTGGTGGAAGCAGTTGTGCTGTTTCTACTCGTGTTCTCATCGTGAATGTGCTGCAGAGTTACTGCTGATGGGAAGACAGGAGCGTGTGCAGGGTCGGCCTGCTGGCTCCAAGGTCACAGCAGCAGCCGGCAGTAAAACTGGAACACAGGCTGCACCTTGCCGATGGCCAGACGGCTGCCTTCCCGGGCTTGGCAGATGAAGCACTGGCAGCCGGCGAGCCCCGTCTGCTTAGGCCGGTAGTGTGCCGGGCCCCTCCCTGCAACGCTGCTCTTGATCATCTGGGAGTCTCCTGGCGCCGTCTCCCATCTGGCCAGCCCTCCCTTTGGCTTAGAGAAAGTCGTGTCGTTGACCTTGGTCCATGTCCAGGACCAAGGCCGATGTGTCTGCTGAGCCTTGTCCTGGTGGGACAGCACATGTGGCCTTCGGCGGCACCCTGGGGACCGAGGCTGGGGCACACCTCTCCATTGGTGTCACTGGGCTTGGCGTGCTGCCGTGGTTCTCTGTGTATGTTTGAGGATGTGCCCAATGCGGTGAGCAAGCCAGCCAGCAGCTCATGCGTGGTTTGATCCTCCTCTGCAGAGAACTAGGGGGTACTTGCTTCCTGCTGTCCTGTGACCTGTGTGCCCCACTATCTTTCCTGTCCTCAGTTCATTCCTGTTGGAACCACGGCATCACTGATGAAGGGACTGAGCACCCATCCTTAGCAAGGGGCAGTGCCAGGGCTGTGAGCCTCTGTCTCTTGTGGGGGTCACTGTTGGCCAGGGAGGTTAGGCATGGGTGCAGACAGCACAGCTGTGCCAGCACTGTGAGGCCGGGTCAGCAGATGGACCACGTGTTCTGATGGGGCCCACATGTCATTCACAGCAGAAGTGCTCAGATGCAGTGTCACGGTGAGCCAGGAGTCTGTGGTGCAGCCTGCCTCGCTCTGTGCTCAGCCAGGCTCTGAGCACCTCTGCCACCATGCTACAGCCTCTTTTGGATCTGGCCTAAGCTGTGCCCTATGGCCCCAGGAGAAGTCAGTGGGAGGGAGAAGGAGGGTACCCTTCAAGTTGTGGGGGAAAAGAAAGTAGGAACTGAGGAGTGAAGTATGTCCAGGGTGGTTCTCCTGGACACTGGGTCTGAGTGGACAGGAACAGAAGCTTCGAGACAGATTGTGGAAGATCCTGAATTCCAGGTTCAGGAGATTAAAATCCATCCCGAAAACAGTAGGAAGTCATGGAAAGATATCTCTCCCCTTTTCACTTTAAAACATGCAAGCTTATTGTGAGCACAAATAAAATATGGAAGAAAAAAAATCCCAGACGAAAATGGAAAGGTTTTGGTCACGAGGATGGCAAGATTGAAACAGCACTGTAGGATAAGAATGCAGGATTGGCTGGCCGGTGGGGTGCGCCTGGCCTCGGTGGCCAAGGCTGAGCTTTGCAGTAGAGGTGGTGAGGATGGAGTGGAGGAGACGGAGGGGGAGAGGGGAGTGTGTGGGGAGGACCTGGTGGTGCTGGACGTGCACCTGCCCCAGTGCTTCCCAGTAGCAGCTGCATTCCAGTGACTCCACTGTGTCTGTTCCCTTCCTGTTGTACACACAATGAATCTCAGTCTGTCTCCCAGACTGGAAGCTTCAGTAGCGTTCGGTCATCCCACTTCGTTCTCCCAATCTGCTGAGGAAGCAGAGGTGTCGTTCTGGTGAGGAGTCAGAGGAACAGCAGCTTCTGCTCGTGTGTGTGTGTGTGTGTGAAGCTGGGAGGGAGTTCCCCTGCTAACTTCTGTCTGAAGCTTTGCCTTTGCCTGAACGTGTCCCCTTTCTTAGAGCACGGACATGGACTGGTCTCAGCGCATTTGCAAGGATGGGAGCCTTGAAGATACAGGTCTTGGTTCTATTCGTTCAGTAGGCTCTGTGCATACCTCCTAGTGGGAAAAGGTGGACAACAAACAGGGCAATGCATTGTTGTGTGTCACATGATGACCAATCAAGTAGGGGCATTTCGGGAGGCACCCAGGAGACCGTGGGTTTTCCTCCCTGTCAGGATGACTTCTGGACAAAGACCCAAAGGGGACAAAGGGGCGGCCTGTGCAGTTCTCGGGGGAAGAGCTGGGAAGGGCGGGCGTCACAACCCCCAGGCTGTGGCCGCAGAGCGGAGCTGGGGTTGTGAGGGGCAGCAAGAGCATGGGGTTTAGGAGAAACAGTAGAGGGAAACGAGCACATCTGTGTGACTTTGTTTAGTTTCTAATCTGAGTGCATTTACAGTGGGTGTTTTAGGGAAAGGCACGCGTCTGAGTTTGCTCCCAAGGGTTGGTAACTTTCTTTCCGGCAGATCTTTCGATCTTCTGAACTCTCAGTTACTGCTCCTCCCAACCCCCTCCTTCAGTGGGACAGGAAGGTGGAGAAAACCAGTTTTTATAGTAATTTGGAAAGTGTGACAGGGAGAGAGAGAGAGAGAGGGAGAGGGAGAGGGAGGGAGAGAGAGAGAGAGAGAGAGAGAGAGGAGAGAGAGAGAGGAGAGAGAAAGAGCGAGAACGAAAGAGCGAGTTCCTTTCTCCTTGTTCACTTCCCAGATGCCCACAACAGCCAGGGCTGGAACTCCATCCTGCTCTCCTGCATGGGTGGTGGGGACCTAAGCCCTTGAGCCTCATTGCTGCCTCCCTCGTTGGTGGATCGGAATGGAAGTATGGGACTGGATCCCATGTAGGACGCAGGTGTCTCCAGCAGTGGCCGCAGTTTTATGTCACCTCTGCCCTGTGCTGGCCCCATTGCTGGCTGTGGTGGGAGCCGTGCTGATCCTGGAACTGTGCTTTTCACAGTGCAGGTGGAAACCTCTGCTGCAGTTGGCAGTTGTGGCGTCATCACGGTTGTTTGTCTTTAAGGTTCTGATTCTTGGATATCCTGTGGAGTCAAAAAAAATATCCCTTCCTTCCTCCCTCCCTCCCTTCCTCCCTCCCTCCGTTCCTCCCTTTCTCCCTTCCTCCCTTCCTCCCTTCCTCCCTTCCTCCCTTCCTCCCTCTCTCCCTCCTTTCCTCCCTCCCTTCCTCCCTCCCTACAGATTTGAGTAGGCACCCAGTCTATACTGGTAGGGGGAGATGGAAGAGAGGCTCCCAGCTTTCCTGGCCAGGTTCTGTCCATGGAGGCACACAAAAATGACCCCGTGGGCTAATTTCTTGGATGCTTTCCTGCTTCTGTTTAAAGCCTAAACACATTCCTGAACTCTATTCCCTCCACTGAATTTTGTAAACACAGGTGCTTAACAATTCATGTTTAAAAACAGGACAGATCCTTGACTTAATAGCTGAATTCTAGATGGGAGATCGAACTCAAATGTGAAAGTGCAGCATTTTACTCCTCTCCTAAAACCACCAGCAGTGGGTGGAGGAAGACCTTCGACACAGTGCTCTGAGCAGGTCTAGACGTAGTTTATCCTCAGATGGGCACGGAAAGCTAATGGGAGAGGTGCACTGCACTCGTCCCAGAAGGCTGCTGCAGGAGCAGTGATGCCTATGACAACAGCAGTCCCCCTTGGGGTCTTGTGTGCATCTTCTGGGGTTGCATCTTCTGGTGGAGCAAACACACACTTGCCACCGTCCACTCGTCCACTCATTTCCTCAGAGAACTGTGCCTTCCTTTCTCTGCTACTCGACGCCGTTGTCATTCCTGGTCCCAGCTGTGGCTGGTGGGGGGCAGAAGGGCAGCCCTTCTGAGCTAGAGCATTTGGTAACACACACCTGTCACTCCAGTTGCTTCCTCTCCTCCATGGAGAGTGTTCCCAGTGGTTGCTGCTCCCTCTACCCGTGTCCCAGGGTGAAGGCAACGTGGAGTGGAGTCCCCACGGCTGCTCAGAGGACATGTCGTGTGGGAAGGCACTCGGCAAGCTTACCTTGTTTTAGGGCTCTGAGATCCGGGAGTTGTTTTTAGTTTTCATGGCATAACGAAGCTTGCCTTGGCTGATGGAGGGATTTAAAGGGAGCCTTTCCACACAGTGGGGCGTTCCATAAACAAGACCAGACAGAGCATGGGGACAGACTGTGCCTGCGCTGGAGCTCAGAGGCCGCTCTCACCAGGGTCCTCAGTTTGGCTCGCTGGAGGAGGCTGCCTTGGAACTGAGACCTGCACGGTGAGAAGGAGCTGGCCCAGGGACAGCCACAAAGAGTGCGCTGCCTATGGGACGAGCTACCAGCCAGAATCCTTGATGGCACAGACGTGGTCTGAGAAGTGTCAGGGGAGCTCGTGGAGCTGAAAGGAGGAGGAGGAAGGAGCAGTCAGGAGGAGTTGTGATGGAGGACTCCGTGGTCACGGGAAGGACATCTCGCCTCGTTTCAGGAGTGCACCACTGCAGGGTTGGGGCAGATCTGGTTTAGGTTTTCGTGGTGACCATTCACCAGTGGCTGCCTGGGGACAAGGAGAGGCAGGGAGCCTCAGCCGTGACTGGCCGTTCAGAGGCTGCTGCTATAGAGATGTGACCTGGAGAAGGCTCGGGGGATTCGATGCAGGGTGGTGGCAGCAGGGGTGGAACGAGTGGGTGGACTTAGGGTGCATTTTGCAGCTTATCCCCAGGATTGGGTGATGGTTCAGACATGGGTGAGAATTACAGATTGAAGGCTGGATCTTACATGGTTTTGTTTTTGTCTGTATGTGGGTGCTTAAGCTTGCTGTTTAATAAAGTAGGGATTGGGGGAAGAGCAGATTTTGGGGAGAATGATAGAGATTGCTGTTTTGACACGCTGGGGATGCCATGCCTGTCCGCATATTTGTGCCCATCATACAAGGTGGGTAACGTTGGGAATTCTAGTTCAAGTGATGAGAGTAGCTGGTATCAGACTAAGCTTCCTAGAGATAAAAATGACAGCCTCTGAGCCAAATAGAAACTATTTTAAGGCATTGGAGAAAGCCCAAATGATGGCAGGAAAGGCAGGGATTGGGCCTTGGTAAAGGGAGCTGGGTGGCGAGATCCTTTGCACATCCACAGCTTTAACCCCGAATGCCCCACAGCCTGTTGGGAACGGGGTAGCCCTAACTCTGACGGGATGCTGCAGTTCTCGATTTGGGCTCTCCGAATGTAGAGCTGAGGGCTGGCACAAAGCATTTTGGGATTTGACCATGGCAGTTCCAGAAAGCACAGGCCCTCAGGGTGGGGAGCCCCAAATTTCATGTGTGCACTCTTTGTACCCTCTTCTGACCTGAGCTTTTCACTCTGGGGAGTCTCCAGGAAGCCAGGGACAGCCCTGGTGGGAGGGGGAGGAGATGTCCCTGGCTTCTGCTACAGGGGCGTGGAGTTGGGAGTCTGAGTCATGCCGAGGGAGTAGAAGGTTTGCTGAGCTTCCTGGGTTTTCCATCGAAACCCAGAAGATGTTCCTTAGAAATAAAACATTTATATCCTAGGACTTTGAGGCTTGCTTCAGCCCTGCTAGGGACACACACTAACCAAGAGTCACAGCAGCTCCACGCAGGTGATTACCCAGTAAGTTAAGTGTCTGGGAAAACAAAAGGTTAACACAGTTTAAGATAAATAAGGGACAGCAATGTACCATCCATAATGTCCACCTCTGAGTGAAATTCACTGTACCTGAAATAAACCCTGGGCAGAGTGACCCAGAGGAAAAGTAGTTGTTAGAGACACACACTTAGATGACCAGCTGTTGGAATTAGTGGACAAGGGTTTCAGTGCAGTGCTCACTTGTTCCTGGAGTACCACCTGCAGTTCCGTAGGCAGACTGCCAAGGCAGGGGCTCAGAGGGCATCCTGAGGCCGTCAGAGAGTGGGGTCCATGCATACCTCCCAGAAAGTGTCACCAGCAGGCAGCCCTAAAGCCATGGAAGAAAAATTCCAGCCCAGAACCGTGTGTGCAGCCAGCGTGCACTTCCAGAGGAAGGCAAAGTGGAGATGTTTCTGCAGGCATTCCCGAGACGGTCCTTGAGAGACCTGCTCTCTGGGGAGTGCCTGAGGCCGTACTTCAGGCTGCAGGTCACGGGGACCAGACAGAAGCTCAGGTCCACAGCGCGGAAGGAAGAGGACTAGAACCCATAAATACAGGCTAAATGGTAAAGGCTGTTCTTTCCTTCTTTTACTGTCTTTGAAGACACTGTTGTTCAGAGGAAACGTAGGAAGCGTAACAGGACTGATCCCAAGGGTGGAGGTAACTGGAGTCATCCTGTTGTAAGATTCTTTTCTCTGAAGTGGCAGGCGTTAACCCTGATTGGACTGTGACACACTAAGCAGCCATGTCATAATCGCTAGAACAGTCACTGAAAAGTAACCTAAGAGGACAGATGAGAAATCTCAGTGGGAAGTCGATTGGAGTCCTGCAGTGTCCCATTGTCAGAAGTCTGCAGGCAGGGAAGATCAGGGGAAGGGTGCACAGACAAGCCAGGATGAAAACGCATGCAGAGGGCGCCCCCAAACCCAAGGATCACACGTGCAGGGATGGACCTTGATTGCATGAAGAGAAGCTGAATGGTCCATTGCAAGGCAGAGATCCTCACTCAAGCAGGTACCATGGATATTTTAAATGCCGCCACACAGCAGTGGGAACCAACAGGCTGGACGAGGAAATATCCTATAAACTTCAGAAGAAAAGCAGTGTGCATGAGCTACTCTTGGACAGAGTCACAAAGGGAGCACCTTTCAAAATGACGAAGCGGTGACTTCACCTCGTCGTAGACGTGTGTGTGCCGTTACAGAAGTTCACACTCCTGAAATGAGGAAGAGCGGACAGTGCAAATTTATGCCAGTAAACCCACCCCAAAGTCCCCACAAATGACCGGACATGTTTCTTGATAGGAATAATTTGTCAAAACTGACCCAAGAAGGAATAATCTAAATAGCCATGTTTTTCTTTAAGAAATTGAATTCATGATCAGAAACTTCCCTGCAAACTTCCAGTGTGCAACGTTCCTAGTTTGTGTTCCTGGGGACTTGTATTCTTCTATCCCTCTCCAACCAAAAAGGAGAATCAGGCTGGACTTTCTTATTTGATGTTACTTTGGTGCTACTAAGTGCTTCACAAATAACTCATCAGAGATGCAATACCATAGGATATGAAGGGGTGAGGAGCATTTTCAAGAATAGTAACTTCCTACAATGTGTGTGAAAGGGTATCTACCCAACTGTTTCCTGCCCACTGTGGTGGAGGTTTGTTGGCCAACTGAAACACGGCTCTGATGGTGATAGCCAACAGCAAAGGCCTCACTCTCCTCTCCTGTCCGTTAAACCTGGAATGTGAGGCCAAGTGGGAGCACTTTCTGTTCCCTGATCTGGTGTAGTTTTCTATCTTTTAAACACGTTGCATCTTTGTTCCCTTGTATCTCTATGTTTCAAATCTTATCCATGCCCTGAAATTTATCTTAAATGCTACTCCCTCCTTTTTCTTTGTACAAATCTTTATCATCTTTTGAAAAGAAGATGTATTTACTTATTTGAGAGGCAGAGTTACACAAACACATGCACACACACATACACACACATCCATCTCCCCTCTGTTGGTTCACTCTCAAGTTGCTGCAATGACCAGGGCTGGGCAAGGCTGAAGTCAGGAGCCTGGAACTCCACCTGGGTCTCCTTTGTGGGTGGCAGGAGACCAAGGATTTTGGCTGTCTTCTGCTTTCTTTCCCAGGTGCCTTAGCAGGGAGCTCCATCACAGGTGGAGAAACTGGGAATCAAACTTGCACGCCTATGGGATACTGGCATTGTGGACAGCAGCTCAACCCACTGCACCACAGTGCTGGCCCCAGACCTTTGTTATCTTGCTCATTTCAAGGGTTTAGTAAACATCCCTGGGTTGGGTTCCATGAACGAGGCTCTGAATCCACAGAAGCTGTCTCCTCTCTGCAGCTCTGGCTTCTCTGGGATCAGGGTTGTGGCTGGAATTAACTTTGAAGAAAACACCCGCCTCTGGTTGTCTGCACGTGAGTGACTCTTATTGACTGATTTGTGTTTAGTGCAGCTGTGTAAGCCACCACAGAGCCATTCGAGCCCCCGGAGAGTGGGTGGGCTTGTCTTGGATCTGATTTTATAAGTCTTGACCATTGATGGGTACCAACAAGAAGCTTCAGCTTCAGAAAGGATTGATTGGAGGACGTTTTCAAGCCTTTTTGGAGGAATCTCTGTTTTCTTGTGTACACAGAACAGTACTAGGCACTATTTGGTCTTCAGAAGTTCTTCCAGCTATGGTTCTGATAAAAACAGAACCCATATATTACACAGGAGTGTGTTTGTGTGTGTTGAGGGGTGGGTATGAGTACATATGGAGAGAGTTCAGAAAGTTCATGGACCATGTATATTATAAAAATCAATGCATGGATTTCAAGATTATTTTGCACTGAGATAAACTCATCTTTCAGTTCCACTGTCCGTAAACGTTTGAGGTTTGCTATGTATTTCCCCAAGGCTGTCATCTCAGTTGCTGAACTTTATCTTGATTCCTTCCTTCCTTGGTCAACACACTGGTTAATTATTACAGGAATAATTGCATTACTTAGATGGCAGTTGCTCAAAGGTCACTGATACGGAGGGTGGTCGTCCCTGCTCTCAGTGGAGTGAGCTGTGACTAAGGCATTTCAAATGATCTTTCCTCGGAGCCACCTGCCAGCAAGTCCTCGTCTCCTGTTTTTGGCTCGTCCCCTGCAGTGATCAGGGCTTGGCTTGCCGGCAGTGTTGGCGCCAGTCGCCATTATGAACCCCAATAGTTTCTAAAAATAAACAACAACAGTTCCCGTGCTGCTCACTGCAGAGTACCTATGACTAAGGCCTTGTGGCTGACTGGCTGCTGTGGGCCCCAGTGACACAGCAGGCATTAAGAAGCAGGGAACTTTGCTTCAAGATGCTTTCTTGGGGCTTCTAATTTGCTAACTCCTAGTCGAAAATTCCAAATATGCTTATTGCGGAGCGTGTGTGTGTGTGTGTGTGTGTCTCAGTGTTGTCAGAAAATCTGCTTGTGCAAGAGTGCAGTCATAAACCATTGCACGGTACCCCACAAAGGCAGGGGCTGGGTGCGCTGTGTGGACGCTCTCCCAGGTGCAAGGGTGGTGTCCAGTCTTCGTCTTCCAGTTACGATCATCATGTGCTTTCCCACGCTACCTTCAAGTAGTATGTCTGGCTTTGTAGTGTGAAGAAATTGTGTCATAAATCAGAGTTTAGCTGGTCTTTGAATTCTTAACACCCTTAATGGCATTATTAAATTTCTGTAATATCCACAGATTATGGCTTGCCTTTCCTCCCCCTAATTATTATTCTTTTTTTTTTTGGCAAAGAGAGAAAGATAAAAAATGATTATACAAATGGGGGTATTTTACTGTACCGGGAAATATCTCCAATAAAGGATTCTCAGTCTCCTGCGTAGCAGCAGTAGTCAAGGCAGATGTAAGAGCCCAGCCGAGAATTGCCTCACAGATGCTGTGGGAAACAGCTTGTGAGGAAGGGGTGCGAGTGCTCTAGGAGAGACGCAGGGGTGCTGTGAACAGAGTGGTGCCGGTGCCTGTGATCCGGGAGGCGACCATTTGCAGTCTACACTGCCTCCCTTCTCTGCCTTCATGGATGAGAGCACTGCTCAGCTGTGAATTCTCCAGTGTTAGCCCACAGCTCAAACAGCAAAGCAAATCTCGTGTTTCTTCTCGTTAACAGGCTCAGTCCAGTATAAGCTGGCACACTGAACAAGCGCTGTGTGCAGTGTAGGGATTATTTAAAATTAGTTGTTTGAGAATCCCCTGTAATCTAAAACTTTAGTATATGCTAGTGTGTTTACAATGTGCAAAGAAATCTGAAGTTCTCTTAACACTAATGTGTGATATAAAAGAATCCAGCTTGCAGAAGCTCATGGCGCCTTGAGCAATCTTGGTAGTGAAACATAATGTTAAGGACTTGACTGTTCTTGATCAGCATGATCACTGACTGAATCTGAGGTAGGAACACATTGCCTGGCAACTGTGTGTGATTTCAAAAGGAAAAGAGACTGCTAACTTCATTTTAATCTTTTAAATGTTTTCTCTTTGTATGTTGCTACTTGTATTTCACTGCGTCTTTCTTTCTAACTGGCCTTTATTTGTTTATTTTTCTGGTGGACTCTGAGGACTTCTTTTTTTGCCATTTACCGACATCGATACTCAAGCTTTTACTGTTTTGTGTTTGCGTTTTGCCTTCTGTTTTCCGAACCTTAAAGCTTAAGCACACACAGTGCCTGTCTCTCTCTGGTTTCTTCTGCTCTTCCGACCTCCTTGGGATCATTCGTTGTTGCAGCAGTGAGCATGGTTGGTTTTGTTGCAGTTTGTTTTTTATAGCCTGAAAATCCGTATCTGTTTTCACTCGTTCTACTCTCGTCTTCTCTTAACTTCCTTTTATTTCTTTATTTGGTTCCTGTTTTCCTATGCCAGTGTTTCCCACTATGGTGATTGTTGGTGCTTTTCTCTATGGTGAAGTAAACCTGCACACTCGCCCTTCCATGACATGGCAGGGGAATGAGGATGCTGACAGTCTGCTGTTGATCACAAGTAGGGAGCAATAATGAACTTGAATTTATCTTTTTTTTTTTTTAAATTAGAAGTCAGAGCTCCAAGAGACTTATGTGTCATCTTAAGTCCTGGAAGGTGGCCTCATCAGGTCTGTTGTCCCCAGGCTTTAGTCCTTGATTTGTTTTCAGTGTAGACAAGTTCCTGGGTCATTGACCTACACCTTTAGTGCTGTTTTTAATGTGACTTGTTCTTCAGATAATTCCCTTGTTAGAAAGGCACACATAGCGCTCTGTGCATGTCAGCTGAGTTAATGCGAACTTACACATAATGTACTGATGGCTTCACCTCCTGAGTACACCCTCAAATCTTCCATTTCTGGAAGGGGAACAGTGTTACCAGATTGGACCCAGCGGGATGAAGTGAGGCCAGGCAGGCCAGAGCTGCTCTGGGATGCAGGTGGGAATGCCACTTCTCACCAGTAAATAACATCTGATATTGGAGAAGTTCTTTCCTGTAGTTTCTCAGGTAATAGGAGACCCCCAGGGGAGCTGACCTGGTTAGTACAATTGCAGCAAGGCTCCTTTGTAGAAGACACATTGGCATCAATTGCTTGGGGCTGCAAGCAACAGATAAAAAAAATGTTTCAAATAATTTTGTAAGTTACATGGTTTTAGAAAGTGAAATATAGGCTGGTGCCATGGCACACTAGGCTAATACTCCGCCTGCGGCGCCGGCACCCCGGGTTCTAGTCCCGGTCAGGGTGCTGGATTCTGTCCTGGTTGCTCCTCTTCCAGTCCAGCTTTCTGCTGTGGCCCGGGAAGGCAGTGGAGAATGGTCCAGGTCCTTGGGCCCTGCACCCGCATGGGAGACCAGGAGAAGCACCTGGCTCCTGGCTTCGGATTGGCGCAGCTCGCAGGCCGCAACGCGCAGGCTGCAGCTGCCACTTGGAGGGGTGAACCAACAGATAAAGGAAGACCTTTCTCTCTGTCTCTCACTCTTTCTCTCACTAACTCTGCCTGTCAAAAAATAAATAAATAAAATTAAAAAATTGAAATATGATGTGCATAAACCCAGGGCAGGGGGTCAGAAAGGAGTGGAGGGGATGTGTGTGTGTGGGGGGGGAGCAGGGAGATGTCAGAGTCTGACCAGGCCTAAGAAGTGTCCTGGAGGCAGCCGTGTGCTATGTGGCTTCCACCGCAACAGTCCCAGGCCCTCAGTACCTGGGCCTGATTGACCTCACTAGGGGTCTGCACCTGTGCTCTGGGGGGTCTGGGCTGGTTTCATACTTTGATTTGAGGTTTGTTACTGCTTTGCGCTCTCCGGACCGCAGGCGACTTGGCTAGCATGTGAGTCCCTGCGGTTCTGATCGGCAGGATGCTGTGCAGTGGGAGTTTCTCATACATTGACTTTGTGGAGTCTGGCTTTTCTTTGCCCTTTTCCCTGCCTGTGGCCCTGGTTGGGTTGATGATCCAGCTGCTTAAGAGTCAGAGTCCTGTTTGGGGCAGAGCCTGGAACAGAAGCACGAGGCTGAGCTGCTTTGTTTGTTGTTGAGAGGCGGAATGAGAGATTATCACAGTTACCAAGCTAGGCTGTTGGCACGCAGAGGGAAAGGAGCCGGAGCCCGTTCTGCCGGGCTGCCTTCCCATTATGCATCCCTTTGTTTTTCTGAGTGATTTGAGTCCAGAAGCCCCATCCACCGTGTAACTGGGAAACTGTTTTTAGTCCCACTTGATAAACTCATGTGGAATACTTTGAATGGTTTAAACTTTTGTTTTTTATTGAAAACTATTTATTTGTCTGTTTCAGAGACACACAGAGAGACTGAGAACTCCCACCTGCACACTTACTCAAGTGCCCACAAAGGCCAGGGCTGGGATAGGCGAAAGCCAGAAGCCAGAGGCTTGACCCAGGCTTTGAGCCATCACCACTACCTCTGTGCGTGTGCAGTGGTGGTCGGCTGGAGTTGGGGCAAACCCAGGCACCCCAACTTGAGATGCGGGCGTGTTAACCAGCAGCCCGGCTGATAAGCCAAATGCCCACCCCTGGCTCAAACTCAGTGTCTTCAAAACAGAAAGGCTTGTGGACGTAGTCCCTTTGGGTCACACACTCATTATCTCGGATTTCTTCTCCCTTTCCTCCAAGATATCATGTGTCGGTGAGGGAGAGTGCGCCTCCTGATCTGGGTGGCATTGAATGATTCCTCCTGGCCCGTGGCTTTGTCCTGTCCATTGTGACAGTCACTCCTCTTGGCATGTGCGTGGGTGAAGGGCAGCAGTGAGTGTGTCCCGTGAGTGAGAACTGGTCAGGTGGGCTGGCGTTCCCTGGCTGATTGTGCTCTTGGGGTTTCAGATTCGTCTGGGGGTTCCTAACCTGGGTCCTTTCTCTGCTTTGCCATGTAGTCTGGGCTAGGCTGTGGGCTCAGGTCCCGGTTTCCCCTGGTGTTATCTTGTCACTTCTATGGTTACACGAAGGATCTGTAATTACTTGGGGCTGATGTTGTGGAGCAGCTAGCCAACCCCCACTGCGACACTCACATCTCCTATCGGAGTGCCTGGTTCAAGTCCTGGCTAGTCCCTGCTTCCTATTCAGCTTCCTGCTAATGTGCTTGGGAGGCAGTAGATGATGGCCCAAGTCCTGTGGGAGAGCTGGGTGGAGCTCCTGGCTTTGGCCTGGCCCTAGCCATGGCAGGCATTTGGGGAATGAACCAAAACATGGACTCTCTCTGTCTCTCTCTGCTACTCTGCTTTTCAAGTAAACCAATAAATCTCTAACAAAAAGAATCCATAATGAGTGACGCATTCATTGGGAGAATCACTCCTGTAGAAATAAAAGTGGTTTTATTTGGACATAGATGTAGGAACAAGCAGCTGAAACCCTCGTGAATGGTCACGAATAAGCATGAAGCATGAGCTCTGGGGCCAGAAGTATCATTAGCTGTGGCTCTGCATCTATTAGCCCAGGATGCTAAGTGGGAGGAGCAGCTGCAGAGTAATGTGAGTAGGATGACTCAGGTTTTATAAAAAAGAAAAGCAAAAAAAAAAACAAACACAAAACACCCACATAAGCACATTTTGTATATGTGTGTGTTTGAACACGGAAGAAGTTGTGAAAAGATTCCAGTTAAAGCTGTATCTTAGTCTGTGTGCCCATAGCATTGCATTGTAATAAAAAGTAACAAAGCTGAAGGAGGAGAGCTCCTGGCCTTAATAAGCCACTCTTTTTAAGATTTATTTATTTATTTGAAAGGCAGAGGTAGGGGGAGGGGGGGAGAGGGAGAGAGGGAGAGAAGGGGGGGGGAGAGAAAGAGAGAGGGAGAAGGGGAGAGAGAGAGAAAGTGAGAAAGAGATAAAGAGATACCTTCCATCCTGCGGTTCACCCCCACCCCACCCCAAATGGCTGCAACAGCCAGGTCTGAGGCCAAGGCAAATCCAGGAGCCAGGGGCTTCATCTGGGTCTCCCATATGGGAGCAGGGGCCAAGCACTTGGGCCATCTTCTGCTGCTTTCCCAGGCATATTAGCACGGATCTTGTTCAGAAGTGGAGCAGCCAGGACTCAAACTGGCATCCCTATGGCATGCTGGTATCACAGGCAGAATCTGAACCTTCTACACCACACGTGGCCCCAGTAAGCTGCTCTTAACTTGCTGCCCTCGCGGGCTCCACAGCAGGCGGCGGCTGGCTTTGGCTGATAGCTCGGTTGCTGGATTATTTTACACTTCCGGCCGTGGGTGCTCTCTGAGGTAATGATTCTCAGAGGCTGCAGGAAGTGTGGCCAGCTCCCAGCTTGACCTGATTTATGTCAAGCAACCAAGTTTTCTGAGGACACAGAGAATGGAATAGTAGATGTAACCAGTTTAGAAAGTTGTTTGAAGAAATACCTTCTCTGCCAAGAGGAAGGAACAATTTTTGTGGCAGCTAAAAAGATAGAATTAAGTAAGGTGAAAACCATATAGTGTAACTAAATGTGTGCCTTTGTCTCCCGACATACAGTGATTGTCACTACAATTTTATCTTTCTCAAGGAGAGCAGTAACTAGTAAAAGGGAAAAGTCCTCTCTGTGAGAAATTTTAAGGCATGGTAACAGTGTGTAAAAATCATTTTAGGAGCTGGCGTTGTGGTGCAGTGGGTTAAGCCATCACCAGCAATGTTGGCTGTCCCATCAGCACCGGTTTGAGTCCCAGCCTCTGCTAATGGGTCTGGGAGAGCAGCAGATGATGGCCCAGGCACTTGGGCCCCTGCTACCCACTGGGAGACCTGAATAGAGTTCTGGGCTCTGACCTCATCCTGGCCCAGCCCTGCTGTTGTGGCCATTTTGAGAGTGAACCATTGCAAGGAAGATCTCTCTGTGTCTCTCTTTTTGAATCATTCTGCCTTTCAAGTAAATTAATCTTTAATAAAAAAATTACTTCAAAGTGAGAAACTATGGTAGTTTGGAGAACAGAAGTAAAATGAGAATGTATTGAGAAAAGTGAAATTGGTTATTTCTCATGGAAAAAACATCTTGTCCCTTGAAGACTGGACAGAGATGGTGGCACAGTGGCTTATATACGGAAGATTCCAGTTTATAAAGGGTACCAAATGTGTACCTAGATATGTGAGGAAAGGAATTCTGGGAATCTGTTTTCTACTTTTCCCCAAGTAAGTTGGAGTTCAGTGATTACAGTGGTAATCATAGGTGCTGGTAATTTGTCAAGGATTTTTTTTTTACACTAGAGATCTGAAAATTCTATAATATTCATCTTGTTTTAGAATGGGTATATTTAGGATGCATGTAAGAAGTCTTAAGTACAGCATATGCTGAAATTATTCCTGTAATTCTTCGGAATTTCATCTCAATTGTGATTTTTACATAGGCCATATGTCAAAGTGGTGATGGGTTAATGAATAAGGGAGGCTTTATTTTGTCATCAAAAAATATATAAAGCATTTGTTCAGGGTCAGTAGAACTGAGTGCTGGAATAGAGATGGTGAGCTTCCATGGTGGTTGTCAGTGCCCACCAAGGGGTCATCCCTGCCCACCGTGGGGGTCATCCCTGCCCACCGTGGGTGTTGTCAGTGCCCACCGTGGGGGTCTTCTGTGTTCACTGTGAGGGTCTTCTGTGTTCACTGTGGGGGTCGTTGGTGCCCACTGTGGGGGCCGTCTGTGCCCACCATGGGAGTTTCTCTGTCCACCGTGGGAGAGTTTCAGCAGGTAATTTCTGGGCGATCCCTGCTCCAGGCTGGTGAGGTCAGTGTGAGAGCTGTTTGCTGAGTTGTGCTGTGGTAGCCCCCAAAGTGGCAAACAGACCCCACCTTTCTGCTGGGTGAGTCATGCGTGGGCAGCTGACTCCCAGGCAGGGGCCACTTGTGACCCAGCAGTGGCTTCTGCGTGGAGTTTGGGTTCCCAGACCCAGTTGTCCCTGATCTCCATGTCTAGAGGAGAGCCCTGTAGATTCCATCGGTGTTCGCTGTGGCAGCACGCACAGCTGAAGCATTCATTCATTCGCCCTGCCCTGAGTCGGCTCACCACTGAGCTGTTTCTACGTGTTAGGGGTCGTCTGCCCCCAGCTTTCTGCACTGTTGTGAATAATTGAGATCTGCTGGTCCACGGAGCTGCTCTGTGCAGAAGCCACTGGGAGGCCTCCCCGGGCTCCTGCGCTGCAGTGAAAGTGAAAGGGATTCCAGCGGGCCGAGGCTGTAACAGGCCCCCAGGAAGGACACCTGTTTGCCCCCAGCGAGAGTGGGTCACAGGAAAGCTTCCCCAAGCCATTGGGTGGCCCTCGTGCCTCAGCTAGCGTTTTCCATGCTTCATCAACGTTCAGGAGGAAGTTGTCTAAGCCTTGGTGTTGTCAGGTATAAAGTGGAGAGAAAACGCCCGTCCTCATGCTGCACGTCTGGCGTCAGTTCTGCCAGGGCGGTGAAGCTCCCGTGGGCCACTCCTTCCACGGCCTGGATTCTCACCACGGTGGCTTTTGTCTTTTTGATTAGTTCTTCACCTGTGTCCCGTCTCTTGAACACAGCAAGTAGCCGAGCAACTTACGTGGTTGGAGAACTTTGAGTTTTAGGGTTCACTTGAAAGTTTTTCCTCTTCTGTTGTTCCAGCGTAAAAAGCAAAGCAACTTGTTTGTTGCTCATGTCCAGTTTCAAAATCGGCAGAAGTCTGGGCAGTGTACAACGTGGCCGGTGGAGGCTGGCTCCTCCGTGAGTGCAGTTCCTACAGGGACAGTCACGTTGGTCTCTGCATCACTGAGCAGGGCCTGGGCCCTGGGTGCTGCAGCTCCAAGGAGTCACTGTGGACCAGAGATGCATCTCCCTTGAGCATTGTCCCACACAGCTGGTGCCGTGTAACCTTGGGCTGCTGCAGGTTCTCAAAGCGATCCTATTTCACTACTCTCATAAACACATCTTGCAAAAGAAACATGGTTTTCTTTAAACTTGATGAGAAAAATGAAACCCAGCCTGTTTGTGGGAATTCTGATCCAAACAGAAGTCAAACCTTTTTATTTTTTTTTAGAACGCTTTTGTGTCAGCTTGCTATTCTTCATGTGGGAGCACAATTATTATGAAAGGAGAAGATGGATGAATAGGCCATTTATGCTTCTGGTATCCGTGATTTGGAAAAATCTAGTAGTGGAGCTGGTTAAATAGAGAATTTTAGAAGTCTTACTATGGAGACTTTTTAATGCTTGTTTTTACTATCCATGTTCTGTATGCTATCCTTATATATGTGATAACTTGGACTTGGGGATTGTTAAATTTTCTTAATATTTTGTGCTTGGCTGTGTCAGTAATACAGAAAATTATTATAAGAGACCAGGGTTTATTTATAGGCCATTATTTAATTTTAAAATTATAGGGATGGAGGGACTTGGACTCATTTATTTTTATGTTATGAAGCGTTGCAAAAAAGCACTTGTGCACTCCTTTGTGTCTGGCAAGTATAAGAAAGAACCCATTTTGGAATACATATGATATGACCTAAGAAACAGAGGCTGTGTATCCAAAAACAAAGCTTGTTTCAGTGGAACAGTTGGATTCTGGAGCCAAGTTTAGTTGAGCAGCCGTGAGCTATGTGTGCACCAGGATGACTATAAGGAAAGTGCGAAACCTTTTACTAATATGTATGCTGGCTACAGGTTGGATTAACAGTATTTTGGATAGGTTGGGTTAAGTAAAGTGAATGAAGACTATTTCACTAACTTTAAATGTGGTTGCTGGAGTATGTAACGGACCTGGAGCTGGCTCTG
The DNA here is from genome assembly GCF_033115175.1 of Lepus europaeus. Lineage (NCBI taxonomy): Eukaryota > Metazoa > Chordata > Mammalia > Lagomorpha > Leporidae > Lepus > Lepus europaeus. The sequence continues at coordinate 129,571,369 of NC_084832.1, forward strand.
AGTTCCTGCTGCTCGGAGCTGCTCTGACAGGCTGGGAGTAGAGGTGCTGTTCAGATCCTGCCTCCTTCTTTACCAACTGACCTCACGTTACCTCTGATGCTGAGGACAGTTTGGGGCAGTCTGCACTTTCTGAAAGCTTTAGTGTTCCTGCCCTCACATCTGGTGGTCTAGCAGTTTCCTTAGGATTACTTAAGAATTTGCACATCTGTGGGGGGCTTCACTTCTGCATACGCTGGAGGTTGGTGGGCGCGGGTGTCCTGCAGTGGAGCCCTGAGTGTGAAGGAGGCTCTGCCTGGGGAAGGGGCACCGCCTGTGGAGTGCACTGAGCTCAGAGCTGAGCCGAGTTGGAGGGTGGAGGTGGTGGGGGGAGTGGTGGTGGTCTCACAGCCATTGCTTTCCCAAGTTTATGTTCACCTGCCTGCAGCATCTTTGCTAATGAGCCCTGAGTGCAGGTCTGGGACTTTATTCTCTGGTTAAGATCGTCCTGCTGTGGTGTGCTGTTTAAACGTGCAAAGCTCTCACTCAGGTTTTTGTTTTTCTTCCAAGAATTCACAGCTGAGATCTTTGTATCTACTACAGAAAAGAAAACGAGTTCTGTATTTTTGTCTTTTTCTATGTGAAACTGAAGGCTGTTTAAACAATCTCATACACACAAGTCAGCTTCATTAGATAAAGGAGGGGGAAGAGGGGTAGAAATGAACCAACTTGCCTTTCCCAAGAACTGATTTGAGTTCCTTTGCAGATTTCAGAAAGGAAGGCATTGGTGGAAGGCTCTGGGCCCTTTGTTTGTTGTCTCTCTTTCTTCTTGGTGTATCACAGGTATACACATGGACCAAAGATTCAGTTCATGTCTTCTCACTACCACTTTCACATGCAAGCCTGCCAGAAGTAACTCCTAAGTCCCCGAGATCATCATATGAAGAACAAAAGGAATGAGGTTAACCAAATTCTGCCACACAGTTAAGAGAGGAGCCAGTGAGCTCAGCAAGGTCTCCATATCATGTCCTGATCTTACAGGCTGATGCAGGAATCGCTATATTAATAAATATAGCCATTTAATAAAGGAATGGCTCTGCTCAGTACCCATCTAACATGGAGACCCTGGCAGCCCATTCTAAAATTGTGTTTGTCACCTGTACTGTGGTTGGAGTGGGCTAAGCCTCCTCCTGCAATGTCAGCATCCCACATGGGCACCGTTTTTGTGTCCTGGCTGCTCCACTTCTGATCCAGCTCTCTGCTATGGCCTGGGAAAGCAGTGGAAGATGGCCCAAGTGCTTGGGCCCGTGCATCCACAGGGGAGACCTGGAAGAAGCTCCTGGCTTTGGATAGTCCCAGCTCCAGCTGTTGAGGCCATTTGGGGAGTGAACCAGCAGGTGGAAGACCTCTGTGTCTCTCCCTCTCTCTCTAACTCTGCCTCTAAAATAAATAAATAAACCCTTAAAAAAATAAAGTTAAATTGTGATTAATTTATGCATAATCATTCTCTGGGAACTCCATGATAATGTGAACAACCACTCTGAATATGAAAATGTAACACAAATATGTTTTTGTTTTTATGAAAGAACAAATGAAGGAACAATTAAAAAAAATCTATCCTCAGAGGAAACAAGAAGGCGTCTTCTCCATCAGTGAGAGAGCAGCAGTTATCTGTGCACATTGACAGCAACGAGTGGGGATTTTTTTTTTCCCTTAGGGAAACAGAATTGTCTATTGCTTTTTTTTTATTTGACAGGCAGAATTAGACAGTGAGAAAGAGAGACAGAGAGAAAGGTCTTCCTTCTGTTGGTTCACCCCCCAAATGGCTGCTACGGCTGGCGCTGCACCTATCCGAAGCCAGGAGCCAGGTGCTTCCTCCTGGTCTCCCATGCAGGTTCAGGGGCCCAAGCACTTGGACCATCCTCCACTGCCTTCCTGGGCCACAGCAGAGAGCTGGACTGGAAGAGGAGCAACCGGGACTAGAACCTGGCGCCCATCTGGGATGCTGGCACTGCAGGCGGAGTATTAACCAAGTGAGTCATGGCACTGGCCCCTGTCTGTTGCTTTTTAATTAAAAGCCTTCCTTGGTTTCTATATGGCGGTAGCCTTTAAGATTTTTTAATATTATATAGTGACTTTTTATTCCTTATTAAATAAATAATTCTTGATGGAATAAAAATTAATTCAAGTCCTCTTTCCTAAAAAGTCAGCTTTGAGGTTTGCCATGTTGGTTTTGGTGGGAAGCGTGTTTGGTGCCGGGAGTGGATGCTTGCCTTGTGGCCCGCAGTTGAGGGTCCTGTTGAGGAGGGGCCCCACCCAGTAGCCTCTCTGAAACCATGGCTGCTGCTGGGAAAATGTCCGTTTCAGTGAAGTCTTCCAGACGACTCACTTGACCGTTTCCCATCTGCTTGCTCCCTGCTCACCACTTCTCTCCTGTCCCATACCACATGCAGGAGCAAGGCAGTGAGCCAGGAAACAGCTCATGGGTTCGAAGCAATCCCAGGCTCCCAAGAGCACAGTGGCCGCCTGGCCTCTCTGGGTGTGGGCAGTGCAGCTTTGTGTGTTGGGTGCAGGTGAAAGCAGGGGCTGGAAGAATGCACCCCGAGAGCAGGGTGCCCAGTGCCCAGCTAGGCTTGTTGTCCTCAGGTGAGCACTTCCCAGGTGAGCATGTCCTCCTCCTCCTGCCTCTCTGGCTCTCCATTGAGGTTTAAGGGCCTCACCTGTGTCCATAGAGGGGTTAGATGGCTGCTCCTGTTGGGGACCATGCTTGAGGGAGGAGGTGTCCTGGGTGAGAGTTTGTCTTTAAACCTGGGGAGGTCAGTGATACACGTGGACTAAGCATAAAAAGTCTGTTTTTTATTTCCTGCTGTATCCTGTAGTGTACACAAAGCTTATTAAAACAAATTGTTGCCAGCTGTTAAAATAGCATCATGAAAAATTGATCAGTTGGAAGACAAACCTTGTGGCAAATGTAGGAGCTTTTACAAGAAGCTAAGCTGAGGGTGCTAAGAAGGCACAGCTGGTGTCTGCAGAGGGTTCCCTCTGCTTGGTCACCACTCTGCCCAGGCAGAGTAGACCCGAGCTGTCTCTTAAAGTGGTGCCCTGGTGGCATGAGTGCCAGATGCACTGGCTCCAGCAGCTCCACTTCTCCTCAGGTCCTAGGGGCCAGGAAGGTCGGCAGAGTTCCACATTGAGAATCAGATTGAGGGCTGGGGTAGCTTCACTATGTGGGGAAAGACCACGTAGTGGTCTATGCAAGGACAGCATGGAGTCCACGACTGGGAATGGAAGTGGAGGGCATGTGGCCTGCCGTGCACGTGTCTGGCTGGAGGTGAGCCCGTGGCTTCATTTGCAGGAATTACCAAGCTGGGGGTGCCAGATTGCTTCTCTCTGCCGTGCTTTGAAAGCTGCAGTCTCCAGGACAGCTCCAGGTGTCTCTGGAGAGCTGGTGGTCAGGGCAGCCCCTGTGTCTCCAGGACAGCTCCAGGTGTCTCTGGAGAGCTGGTGGTCAGGGCAGTCCCTGTGTCTCCGGGACGTCTCAGGGTGTCTCTGGAGAGCTGGTGGTCAGGGCAGCCCCTGTGTCTCCGGGACATCTCCGGGTGTCTCTGGAGAGCTGGTGGTCAGGGCAGTTCCTGTGTCTCCAGGACGGCTCCGGGTGTCTCTGGAGAGCTGGTGGTCAGGGCAGCCCCTGTGTCTCCAGGATGGCTCCGGGTGTCTCTGGAGAGCTGGTGGTCAGGGCAGCCCCTGTGTCTCCAGGACAGCTCCAGGTGTCTCTGGAGAGCTGGTGGTCAGGGGCAGCCCCTGTGTCTCCGGGACGGCTCCGGGTGTCTCTGGAGAGCTGGTGGTCAGGGCAGCCCCTGTGTCTCCAGGATGGCTCCGGGTGTCTCTGGAGAGCTGGTGGTCAGGGCAGCCCCTGTGTCTCCAGGACAGCTCCAGGTGTCTCTGGAGAGCTGGTGGTCAGGGGCAGCCCCTGTGTCTCCAGGACGGCTCCGGGTGTCTCTGTAGAGCTGGTGGTCAGGGCAGCCCCTGTGTCTCCGGGACGTCTCCGGGTGTCTCTGGAGAGCTGGTGGTCAGGGGCAGCCCCTGTGTCTCCAGGACATCTCCGGGTGTCTCTGGAGAGCTGGTGGTCAGGGGCAGCCCCTGTGTCTCCGGGACGGCTCCGGATGTCTCTGGAGAGCTGGTGGTCAGGGGCAGCCCCTGTGTCTCCAGGACAGCTCTAGGTGTCTCTGGAGAGCTGGTGGTCAGGGGCAGCCCCTGTGTCTCTGGGACGGCTCCGGGTGTCTCTGGAGAGCTGGTGGTCAGGGCAGCCCCTGTGTCTCCGGGACGTCTCCGGGTGTCTCTGGAGAGCTGGTGGTCAGGGCAGCCCCTGTGTCTCCAGGACAGCTCTGGGTGTCTCTGGAGAGCTGGTGGTCAGGGCAGCCCCTGTGTCTCCGGGACGTCTCCGGGTGTCTCTGGAGAGCTGGTGGTCAGGGACAGCCCCTGTGTCTCCAGGACGGCTCTGGGTGTCTCTGGAGAGCTGGTGGTCAGGGCAGCCCCTGTGTCTCCAGGACAGCTCTGGGTGTCTCTGGAGAGCTGGTGGTCAGGGCAGCCCCTGTGTCTCCGGGACATCTCCGGGTGTCTCTGGAGAGCTGGTGGTCAGGGACAGCCCCTGTGTATCCGGGACGGCTCCGGGTGTCTCTGGAGAGCTGGTGGTCAGGGCAGCCCCTGTGTCTCCAGGACAGCTCTGGGTGTCTCTGGAGAGCTGGTGGTCAGGGTAGCCCCTGTGTCTCCAGGACGGCTCCGGGTGTCTCTGGAGAGCTGGTGGTCAGGGACAGCCCCTGTGTCTCCAGGACGGCTCCAGGTGTCTCAGGAGAGCTGGTGGTCAGGGGCAGCCCCTGTGTCTCCAGGACATCTCCGGGTGTCTCTGGAGAGCTGGTGGTCAGGGGCAGCCCCTGTGTCTCCGGGACGGCTCCGGGTGTCTCTGGAGAGCTGGTGGTCAGGGCAGCCCCTGTGACTCCAGGACGGCTCCGGGTGTCTCTGGAGAGCTGGTGGTCAGGGGCAGCCCCTGTGTCTCCAGGACGTCTCCGGGTGTCTCTGGAGAGCTGGTGGTCAGGGCAGCCCCTGTGTCTCCAGGACAGCTCCGGGTGTCTCTGGAGAGCTGGTGGTCAGGGCAGCCCCTGTGTCTCCAGGATGTCTCCGGGTGTCTCTGGAGAGCTGGTGGTCAGGGGCAGCCCCTGTGTCTCCGGAATGTCTCCGGGTGTCTCTGGAGAGCTGGTGGTCAGGGCAGCCCCTGTGTCTCCAGGACGGCTCTGGGTGTCTCTGGAGAGCTGGTGGTCAGGGAACCCTGTGTCTCCAGGACATCTCCGGGTATCTCCGGAGAGCTGGTGGTCAGGGCAGCCCCTGTGTCTCCGGGACATCTCCGGGTGTCTCCGGAGAGCTGGTGGTCAGGGCAGCCCCTGTGTCTCCGGGATGGCTCCGGGTGTCTCTGGAGAGCTGGTGGTCAGGGCAGCCCCTGTGTCTCCGGGACGGCTCCGGGTGTCTCTGGAGAGCTGGTGGTCAGGGGCAGCCCCTGTGTCTCCAGGACGGCTCCAGGTGTCTCTGGAGAGCTGGTGGTCAGGGGCAGCCCCTGTGTCTCCAGGACAGCTCTAGGTGTCTCTGGAGAGCTGGTGGTCAGGGCAGCCCCTGTGTCTCCAGGACGGCTCCGGGTGTCTCTGGAGAGCTGGTGGTCAGGGCAGCCCCTGTGTCTCCAGGACAGCTCCGGGTGTCTCTGGAGAGCTGGTGGTCAGGGCAGCCCCTTTGTCTCCGGGACGGCTCCGGGTGTCTCTGGAGAGCTGGTGGTCAGGGCAGCCCCTGTGTCTCCGGGACAGCTCCGGGTGTCTCTGGAGAGCTGGTGGTCAGGGCAGCCCCTGTGTCTCCGGGACGGCTCCGGGTGTCTCTGGAGAGCTGGTGGTCAGGGCAGCCCCTGTGTCTCCGGGACGGCTCCGGGTGTCTCTGGAGAGCTGGTGGTCAGGGCAGCCCCTGTGTCTCCGGGACGTCTCCGGGTGTCTCTGGAGAGCTGGTGGTCAGGGCAGCCCCTGTGTCTCCGGGACGGCTCCGGGTGTCTCTGGAGAGCTGGTGGTCAGGGCAGCCCCTGTGTCTCCGGGACGTTTCCGGGTGTCTCTGAAGAGCTGGTGGTCAGGGCAGCCCCTGTGTCTCCAGGACAGCTCCGGGTGTCTGGAGAGCTGGTGGTCAGGGCAGCCCCTGTGTCTCCAGGATGTCTCCGGGTGTCTCTGTAGAGCTGGTGGTCAGGGCAGCCCCTGTGTCTCCGGGACGTCTCCAGGTGTCTCTGGAGAGTGGGTGGTCAGGGCAGCCCCTGTGTCTCCAGGACGGCTCCGGGTGTCTCTGGAGAGCTGGTGGTCAGGGCAGCCCCTGTGTCTCCAGGACGGCTCCGGGTGTCTCTGGAGAGCTGGTGGTCAGGGCAGCCCCTGTGTCTCCAGGACGGCTCCAGGTGTCTCAGGAGAGCTGGTGGTCAGGGACAGCCCCTGTGTCTCCAGGACGGCTCCAGGTGTCTCAGGAGAGCTGGTGGTCAGGGCAGCCCCTGTGTCTCCGGGACATCTCCGGGTGTCTCTGGAGAGCTGGTGGTCAGGGACAGCCCCTGTGTCTCCAGGACGGCTCCAGGTGTCTCAGGAGAGCTGGTGGTCAGGGCAGCCCCTGTGTCTCCAGGATGGCTCCGGGTGTCTCTGGAGAGCTGGTGGTCAGGGGCAGCCCATTTTTGGGCCAAGTGTGTTGGAGAAGGTGAAAGCAGAGCCTGCGTGGGAACCAAAGTCTAGAGGCAGAGCAGCCCAGCTCATGGGCTCTGCTAGGCAGGAGATGTGTGACTGGGAGTGATTCAGCTTTCTCTGGGCGTCACCAGTTTCTTGTCTGCTACTGATGCACAAAGCCCACCTTACAGTGTTTGAGGATTAAACAGATCGTAAGATGCAGCAGGCTCCAGGGTGGACTTGGTGTGCTGAAACCGCTGGGGGTGGGGCAGTTACTATGCTTCCTTTGTTTCTAGGTAGCATGACTCCTGCTTGGACCTTACCGATCTAGTGTGCCACCGGTCAGCCACCTGTGCTCTTCCTTTTTGGAGGTTTGCATCACCAGCATGCATCACCACATGCATGGCTGTAATAGGAAGGCAACCCTAAACCCATACCCTGCTGATAAAGAATGGAAAGAGGAGAAGTGACCACGGCTGCGTCCTTACTGCTGTGTTTGTGTGCATCGCTCTAGTTCGGCATCATGGCCCTGATATCAGTGCTGTTATCTTTGCTTCAATGAATAGGAAACTGAGGGTCAAGCAAGTTTCTCAAGGTCGTGTAGATAACCTTAGTCAATCATTGCATCGACATAATGAGATAGGTGCCATTTTCTTCAGTTACTAGGAAGCTGAGAGTCAAAGACTTACATTTCTCAAGTTGTGTGGATAATGGTGGGACTGGAATGGTTTTGTGTGGGATTGGGATTTAGACATTTTTGCTTTGTCACATTGCATTTTTTTAAAAACAAAATTTATTTATTTATTTGAAGGGCAGTTACAGAGAGAGAGGGAAAGAGAGAGAGATCTTCCATCTGTTGATTCAATCCACCAATGGCTGCAATGCCCAGGAATGAGCCAGGCCGAAACCAGAAGCCTGGAACTCTACCGGCTTTTCCACATGGGTAGCAGGGGCCCGAGTACTTGGAACATCTTCTGCTGCTTTCCCAGGTGAATAAGTAGGGAGCTAAGTTGGAAACAGCCAGGACAGAAACCAGCGCGCATATGGGATGCAAATGGGCTTAACTGCTGCGCTGCCATGCTGACCCCAACATTTATCTTTAAATCATAGGATTTTTGAGGGATAGACTATTATAAGCTCTTAGCTGAAATGATGAAAAAAAGAATCCCATTTACCTTTCATCCTTAGAAAAATGGTCAAATCGTGCACGTTCCCTGCAGGTTGGGTTCCCTGCGTAGTAGAGCTGGGATGGAGGTGCCCGAAGCTCTCTGGGCAGTGCTCTTGGGGAGTGTAAGGGAGCAGAGCAGAGGTGTGGCAAGGGCCTGGCCAGCGCACACTGCAGCTCTTAGGCCTCAAGAGAAAGAAATAGATGGTGTGCACTTTGACAGGGGGTCATCAGGACCCTGAGTGACGTAAAGAGGTGCAGTGGGGGAAGAGCTGTGGGGAGCTGGGGGCAGCATGTAGGCTGAGGTCCAGCGGGCCTGTCGGAAGGGGAGGGGTGGGTTTGGGCAGAGCCTTGGCAAGAGGAGAGCCCAGTTCCTGCAACAGGAGCCCAGCAGTGAGAGGAACCAGGGAGGCCAGGGCACCTGGAGGGGCAGGTGGCCAGAAGAGACCCCGGGACGAGGGTGGAGAGGCAGCAGCCAGGTGCTGTGACTTTCGCAGGAGGCCTTGGGCAGATTTTGGGTTTTCTCCCAAGGGGAATAGAAACTTCTCTGTGTGTTCTGAGCTGGGAATGGAATGATCTGATTCAGACTCCAAGGCGATCCTGTCAGTTTCAGGATAGCAAATGCGGGCTGTTCTAGAAGTCTTGACTAGGAGGAGGGTGAGAGTGGAGGTGCTGACCCGTGACTGCTTGGCGCCTTGGCTGCCCAGCTGGCTCCAGCACGTGGTTCCGATGCTGATTCTGACCTTCAGGGCGATTTTTGAGCTTTTGAACTCAGGTTCACCCTCGAACATCTTCTCTTGGAAGCATCCTCAACATTCTGTTTTATTCAGTGTATTTTTAAGTCAACCCAAGTCCGTGGCCATGACTTGAAGTTTCTAGAACTTTTTTTCATGATTTATTTTGTACTCAAATCTCTTTGTGAAAGACTGTCATCTGTTTTAGCCTTTTTTTTTTTTTAATTCCAGCTGTGTGTCGCTCATTCTTCAGAACCGTCTTTTCGTGCATCCTTCCCTGTTTCCTATTTTGAATTGGTTTCTCTTCTGTGGTCTGATGCATTTCACTTAGGCTTTGCTACCTGAAGTCTAGCCCACATAGCCCCTGTAAATGCCAGTGTGACTGGACCCGTGCTTTTGTGACACAGAATTCCACGAGGGGCTTGGCTGCACCTCCATGGGAAGGATCACCGCTGAAGGGGCCGGGGTGGGGGTCTGTTCTCCAGGTGGCGCCTTGTCCCGGCTGCGCCCTGGGCTTCCTGCCCCCACACGGCTCCCTGTGCTTCAGGGCTATGCTTTTTTTCTTGCATGGCGACTTCTTCCAGGACAAAGGCCTCCACAAGGCAAGGTGAAAGCACCATCCTCTTATAGGTTGTATCTGAGACTGGCGTCCATTGTTTCCATAATTCTGTGCTGATGATGGAGTTGACAGGGCAGTCCACATTCAGGAGAGTGAGGAACAGACTGGACTCCTGGCCAGGATACAGGGCAGGCAGACGGGAGGAGAGGAGTTCCCGTCTGCTACCCTGGGGATGAAGGACCCCAAGTTTGGGAATCCAATTCGCTCGGGTGGTCGCCTAAAGACCCAAACTGCAGACCGGTAGATGCAAGAGCAAGAGGATTATTAGGCGTTTGTGCAAATGGGTTCCCTATCACCAGAGGCGAAGAGAAGTCCCGAGCAGCAGTTACAAGCAGCTTTTAAAGGCAAAAACCGCAAGATTAACATATTTCACGGGCTTTGCTTGACTGGCTAGTTTAAAGGTTGCCATGAGTACTCATTGGGTCCTTTAGATGGGGAGTGGCTGCCCAGGGCAGGAGTTACAATTGGTTTCTTTTCTGGGGAAACAAACTTTCGGAGAACCGAAACTCTCGGAAATCGAAACTTACAGAGTATTAGCTAATCTTGGGGGAGGGACATCTGGCATTGGTTCCTTGTTCCCGCGTGGGTTTTTTTCAAACCCCAGTTTCTAAAATTTTACAAGATTCATCCTTAGGCGTTAGCAAGCAAAGCTAATGTGTACAGAAGCAAGAGATCTGCAGTTAGCTCTTAGCCACACTTGTCACAAAGCACACCAAACACCAGAGTAGGGGTCCCTCGGGTTTTTCAGGGACAGCTGCCTCGCCCACCTGTCACTCGGGATCCAATCCCTATGGAGTTGTCAGTTCTCTCGGCTGGGGGTGGTGGCTGCTCCATCTCTGCCCCCCAAGTCTTACGTCACTGACTTCCAGTGCCTGCCTCTCAAATAGAATTTGTATGACAGTCTCCTTAGAAACAATACACCAAAATAGCAGGTCACTCGGTCCAACAGGTAATCGTCGAATAGCCACCAAGTTCAGAGGCTTCATGAATTGTGGGGGTTGGGCATTCTGACGTTTGAGTGATTTTAGCCTGCAGGTAAGTGAGAGCTGTTAAACCGTTGAGAGGGCATGGACTTGGGATGGGTTCTCTGTGGTTTGATTTGTGCCTCCCACACTTCTGAGATGGGGGCAGGGTTTGCTGGTGTTGGTGCCGATGAGGGAGGCAGGTCTGGGCTATGAGCGTGGTGGCACTTCCTCTGTGCCACGGGTCCAGTGCTTAGGTGGCATCCCAGGCCCTGCACCACGTGGCCTTGCAGTTTCCTTTCCTTTTCTCTCCCACCAGTCTCGAGTTGTGGATGCTCCTGTTTGTTCCTGAAGTAGGGCTGACGTCTCACTCTCTGTCCCCCTTGTGAACGTACACCTGTGTTTGATAGGAAAGCATTAATGCTACTTGAGGCAGGTACCATGCCAGGAGCTAGAGAGACACTGGTGAGTGGGAAATACTCCAGCTGTCGAGGGGTTCTCGGCATTGCAGTGGGGACTGTGTTGCCTCCTATCCCTCTCCCCTTTGTCTCTTCTTGAAATCCTGTTCATTTCTGAGAGGCCAGCAGAAATGTAGCTCCTCTGAGGTTGTCTCTGTCCTATGGTCATTTTTTTTTTAAAGGGAGACATCTCTATCTTTTTTTAAAAAATATTTATTTATTTGAAAGGCAGAGTTACAGAGAGGCAGGGAGAAAGGGAGAGAGCGAGAAAGAGGGAAGACTTATATCCACTGGTTCACTCCCCAAATGGCTGCAGTGGCTGGAGCTGGGCTGATCTGAAGCCAGGAGTCAGGAGCCCAGAGCTTCTTCCAGGTCTCCCAAATGGGTGCAGGGGCCCAAGCACTTGGACCATCTTCTGCTGCTTTCCCAGGCCATAGCAGAGAGCTGGATTGGAAGTGGAGCAGCTGGGCCTCAAACCAGCACCCACATGGGTTGCCAGCACTGCAGACAGTGGCTTTACCTGCTATGCCACAGTGCCGGCTTCCTCTGGTCATCTAACCCCTCTTACGTGGCGGTTATCCTGTTGTTCCTGGTTTGTAATTGTGTGGTCTTTTTTACCTTCTTCCAGTCTTTTACTCTGTGATGTCCAGGAAGAAGCAAACTGAGCTCCCTTTACAGCACCCGACACGGTGTGGTGGGGGCCCTCATGTTCTGAACACTGCGTAAATGAGACTCACTGCCAGAGTGCTTGAAACGAGTATGTGTGCAGTGCCCAGTGGCTCTCCCCTTCCCTTTCTGAATCCTCCAGTCCATAGTCTCTGCTGCAGGCTTTGTCTGCCACGATGGTGCCCTCTCCCTCCCCGTCGCTGCCAGGGGTGGGACAGGAATGTGCTCATGACCCAAGCAGAGCATGCATTGCCAGTCTGCAGCTTGCCAGCTTCAACTTCCCCAGCGGTCCTGAGGTCGTGCCTGCCTTAGAGTTACTGCAGTTTGAGTGCACGAGCAGTCCCGGTCTATGCCTGTGGACAGGAGTCCACTCAGGGGCACGTGTGGAGGGGCCGGCACTGGGCGCAGTGGGTTAAGCCGCTGTCTGCAGTGCCAGCATCCTACGTGGGCACTGGTTCCAGTTCCCTGCTGATGTGCCTGGGAAAGCAGCAGAGAATGGCCCAAGTACTTGGGCTCCTGTACCCACATGGGAGAGCGGATTAAGCTCCTGGCTGCTGGCTTCAGCCTGGCCCAACATTGGTCCTTGTGGCCATTTGGGGAGTGAACCAATGGATGGAGGATCTTTCTTTGTCTCTCTCACTTCCTCTGTAATTCTCACTTTCAGTTAAATAAATAATTTTTTTAAAGGGTGAATGTGGAGAAGGTGGGACTGATCGCATGAACTCCATGTGTGACCTTGGTCCTGTGAGGTTGTTCTCAGATCAGTGAGTGGATCCTCCTTCATTGGGGCTACTTTGAGTGACTATTTTGAAACCCAAAATTCATTGACCATATCATTGCCAGATTCAGTCTTCTTTTCTTAATCCACACCTCCATATTCTCTGCTCATACTTTAAGATTTTATTTATTTATTTATTTGAAAGTCAGAAATACATAGAGAGAAAGGGGGAGACAGGGAGAGAGTGAGAGAGCTTGATCTTCTATCTATTGGTTCACTCACCAAATGGCCGCAACAGCCGGGGCCAGGCCAGGCTGAACCCAGGAGCCAGGAGCTTCTTCAGGGTCTCCCATGTGGGTGCAGGAGCCCAAGCACTTGGGCCATCTTCTACTGCTTTCCCAGACGCATTAGCAGGGAGCTGGATTGGAAGTGGAGCAGGTGGGACTCAAATTGGCACCCACATGGGATGTTGGCACTGCAGACAGAGGCTTCACCTGCTATGCCACAGCTTCAGCCCCTTGTCCTCATATGCTGAAGTCCTGCTCAGAGCAGCTTTCTTGACGTACTTACTTCCCTTGGCTTTATGATAATAACTTACTTTAGTTCAGTTTCACCTGGCAGATCCTTCTCTGCTCGCCTTGTGTAACCTGTTCTGTTGGTAAAATTGCTGACACAGAAAATTTGTGGAGAACTGTGTGATGTTTTGAGATGTATAAACATACACACACACATACTGTAATATTCAAATCAGTGAAAACATATTTTTTCCCAAGTACTTACTATTTTTTACTGTGAAAGCATGCAAAATCCTTTTATTCTAGTGTTGTTGAATAAAATATGCAGTACATGAGGCCTTCCCCAAAGGTCTTGCTCTCGGCCTTTCTCTCCTGTACCCTTGTTCCTCACAGCTCTTGTTTGTTACCATGGTGTTGCCCATAATCTCTGAGCACAACTGTTAAATGTCACACACACACACATACACACACACACACTCTTGTCCATACGTACACTCCTGTCTATGCATGTGAGTCCACACACATACACATACACACACATACACACATATTCACACACACTCCTGTCTATGGACGTCAAGCACACACACACACTCACACTCACTCTTGTCCATACATGTACTCCTGTCCATGCATATGAGTCCACACACACACACTCACACACACACACACTCACACACACTCCTGTCTATGGACGTCAAGCACACAGACACACACACTCACTCTTGTCCATACATGTACTCCTGTCCATGCATATGAGTCCACACACAAACATACACACACATTCACACACATTCACACACACTCCTGTCTATGGACGTCAAGCACACACAGACACACACACTCACTCTTGTCCATACATGTACTCCTGTCCATGCATGTGAGTCCACACACACATACACTCACACATTCACACACACTCCTGTCTATGGACGTCAAAGCACACACAGACACACACACTCACACTCACTCTTGTCCATACATGTACTCCTGTCCATGCATATGAGTCCACACACACACATACACACACACATTCACACACACTCCTGTCTGTGGACGTCAAGCACACACAGACACACACACACTCACTCTTGTCCATACATGTACTCCTGTCCATGCATGTGAGTCCACACACATTCACACACACACACACACTCACTCTTGTCCATACATATACTCCTGTCCATGCATGTGAGTCCACACACACACTCACACACACATTCACACACACTCCTGTCTATGGACGTCAAGCACACACAGATACACACACACACACTCACTCTTGTCCATACATGTACTCCTGTCCATGCATGTGAGTCCACACACACACACACTCATTCACACACACTGCTGTCTATGGACGTCAAGCACACACAGACACACACACACACTCACTCTTGTTCATACGTGTACTCCTGTCCATGCATGTGAGTCCACACACACACACACACTCACACACACACATTCACACACACTCCTGTCTATGCACGTCAAGCACACACACAGAGTTCCTAGCTTTGGCTTCTTTTGTTACTTCTGCTAATACATTAGCATCTGAAATTTAACAAGTCAAAGCCAATTGCACTTATCTCTGCCCTTCCCTCCCCTGCTTGGTGACTTTAGTTAGATTTTATGGGTATTTCCTTGCTCATAATCATTTTATCTGTGTTCTTTTGACTTTTTATTTTTCTGTTAGTAAGTTTAATTTTTCTCTTAGTAATCTAGCTACCCACATTTTATAGCCCTCTAGTTATATTCGGTGTCATGCTGGAAGTTCAGGATTTATTATGATTAATGACCACTGATCATAGACCCCGTCTGAATGATGCTGAAGAGTAGACCCTGCTTGGATACAGATGTGGCTGTGAGGTGGGAGGCAGTCTCATCTCTCTTAAGCCCACTTAGATGTCTGTGATACAGGACAAAAGTGACTGCGAAGTCCCAGGAGTGAGTTGATCTCCTTGACCTACTAATGACAGTGTCTCCTAGGCAGTTTTGCATGGGTGAGAGCCCCATGTGATGCTGGTGTTAAGTAACTTGCTTCACAATGTGCAGCACAGTGGTCGGTTGTGCTCCAGTAGGCTGCTCCCCTTACATAACACTTGCCTTGAAATCCAACGCCTGCACGGATTTGTTAACATTTGCAGTAGAACCAGGCAGTCTAAGGACCGGCTCTGAGACAATAGCAGCCTTACGGGTAGGTGGAGAAGTAACCTGTCTGACTGATGAGAGAGCGTCTAGATTCTCACTCCAGGGAGGAAGGCAGTTCTTTTCCACTTGGGTGGGGCAGCTGATGGTCAGTAGTTTTCTATCCAGTGTGTGTTGTATGCTGATAACCAAGTTCAGAGAGACCTTAGCAGTGAGACCCCTTCCCTGGTACAAGAGCCTTTCATTCCCTGAGATTTCAGGACAGTGCTGTATAACTACTGAGACCCACTCGGTGACCATGCTGGATTATGTAGACTCATGTTGCTTTCAGTGTGGTCCTCAAGCTGTGTAATTAGGAACCCCACTCCAGCGAAGTCATCAGTGAGAAAGGAGCTTTGAGAGGTAAAGTCAGGTGGTCGACAGTGATTGACTTGGTTGTTCAAGAGGAGGAGCACAGCCCCTTAGCGTTCTCACCAAGGGGAGGCCAGAACTCACCATTTGCAGTGACTGGATCCCAGTACTCACCATGCTGAGTACTGGATCCCAGTACTCACCATGCTCAGTGAATGGAGCACAGTACTCCCCATGCTCAGTGACCGGAGCCCAGTACTTACTATACTAACTGCCTGGAGCCCAGTACTCACCATGCTTAGTGACTGGAGCCCAGTACTCACCACGCTCAGTGCCTAGAGCCCAGTACTTACTATGCTCAGTGCCTGGAGCCCAGTACTCACCACGCTCAGTGACCGGAGCCCAGTACTTACTATACTAACTGCCTGGAGCCCAGTACTCACCATGCTCAGTGAATGGAGCACAGTATTCACCACGCTCAGTGACCGGAGCCCAGTACTTACTATGCTCAGTGCCTGGAGCCCAGTACTCACCACGCTCAGTGACCGGAGCCCAGTACTTACTATACTAACTGCCTGGAGCCCAGTACTCACCATGCTTAGTGACTGGAGCCCAGTACTCACCACGCTCAGTGCCTAGAGCCCAGTACTCACTATGCTCAGTGCCTGGAGCCCAGCACTCACTATGCTCAGTGCCTGGAGCCCAGTACTCACCACGCTCAGTGACTGGAGCCCAGTTAATCACCAAGCTCAGTGACTGGAGTCCAGTACTTACCACACTTAGTGACTGGAGCCCATTACTCTCCATGTTCAGTCTGGAGCCCAGTACTCACACAAACAGTGACTGGAGCCCAGTACTTACCACGCTTAGTGACTGGAGCCCAGTACTCACCACACTCAGTGACTGGAGCCCAGTACTCACCACACTCAGTGACCGGAGCCCAGTACTTACTATACTAACTGCCTGTAACCCAGTACTCCCCACACTCAGTGAATGGAGCCCAGTACTCACCACACTCAGTGCCTAGAGCCCAGTTCTCACTATGCTCAGTGCCTGGAGCCCAGCACTCACTATGCCCAGTGACTGGAGCCCAGTTAATCACTATGCTCAGTGACTGGAGCCCAGTACTCCCCACATTTAGTTACTGGAGCCCAGTACTCACCATGCTCAGTGACTGGACCCCATTACTCACCACGCTCAGGGACTGGAGCCAGGTACTCACCAAGATCAGTGAATGGAGCCCAGTACTCACCATGCTCAGTGACTGGAGCCCAGTACTCCCCACGCTCAGTGATTGGAGCTCATTACTCCCCACACTCAGTGACTGGACCCCATTACTCACCACGCATAGTGACTGGAGTCCAGTCCTCACCAGCTCAGTGACTGGAGCCCAGTACTCACCATGCTCAGTGACTGAGCCCATTACTCACCATGAACAGTGACTGGAGCCCAGTACTCTCCACGCTCAGTGACTGGACTCCATTACTCACCACACTCAGTGACTGCAGCCCAGTACTCACCACGCTCAGTGACTGGAGCCCATTACTCTCCACACTCAGGGACTAGAGCCCAGTACTCACCACATTCAGTGACTGGATCCCAGTACTCACCATGCACAGTGACTGGAGCCCAGTATTTACCACATTCAGTGACTGAGCCCATCACTCACCATGCTCAGTGACTGGAGTCCAGTTCTCACCACACTCAGTGACTGGAGCCCGTTACTCACCACGCGCAGTGACTGGAGCCCAGTACTCACCACACTCAGTGCCTGGAGCCCAGCACTCACTATGCCCAGTGACTGGAGCCCAGTAATCACTATGCTCAGTCACTACAGTCCATTACTCACCACGTGCAGTGACTGGAGCCCATTACTCACCACACTCAGTGACTGGAGCCCAGTACTCCCCACGCTCAGTGACTGGAGCCCAGTACTCCCCACGCTCAGTGACTGGAGCCCAGTACTCCCCATGCTCAGTGCCTGGAGCCCAGCACTCACTATGCCCAGTGACTGGAGCCCAGTTAATCACCATGCTCAGTGACTGGAGACCAGTTAATCACTATGCTCAGTGACTGGAGCCCAGTACTCACCACATTTAGTTACTGGAGCCCATTACTCTCCATGCTCAGTCTGGAGCCCAGTACTCACACAAACAGTGACTGGAGCCCAGTACTCACCATGCTCAGTGACTGGAGCCCAGTACTCACCACATTTAGTTACTGGAGCCCATTACTCTCCATGCTCAGTCTGGAGCCCAGTACTCACACAAACAGTGACTGGAGCCCAGTACTCACCACGCTCAGTGACTGGAGCCCAGTACTCACCACACTCAGTGAATGGATCCCAGTACTCACCATGCTTAGATTGGAGTCCATTATTCACCGCGCTCAGTGACTGGAGCCCAGTACTCACCATGCTCAGTGACTGGAGCCCAGTTCTCACTATGCTCAGTGCCTGGAGCCCAGCACTCACTATGCCCAGTGACTGGAGCCCAGTACTCACCACGCTCAGTGACTAGAGCCCAGTTCTCACTATGCTTAGTGCCTGGAGCCCAGCACTCACTATGCCCAGTGACTGGAGCCCAGTTCTCACTATGCTTAGTGCCTGGAGCCCAGCACTCACTATGCCCAGTGACTGGAGCCCAGTTAATCACCATGCTCAGTGACTGGAGCCCAGTACTCACCACATTTAGTTACTGGAGCCCATTACTCTCCATGCTCAGTCTGGATCCCAGTACTCACACAAACAGTGACTGGAGCCCAGTACTCCCCACGCTCAGTGACTGGAGCCCAGTTCTCACTATGCTCAGTGCCTGGAGCCCAGCACTCACTATGCCCAGTGACTGGAGCCCAGTACTCCCCACGCTCAGTGACTGGAGCCCAGTTAATCACCATGCTCAGTGACTGGAGCCCAGTTAATCACCATGCTCAGTCTGGAGCCCAGTACTCACACAAACAGTGACTGGAGCCCAGTACTCTCCATGCTTAGTGACTGGAGCCCAGTACTCACCATGCTCAGTGACTGGAGCCCAGTTAATCACTATGCTCAGTGCCTGGAGCCCAGCACTCACTATGCCCAGTGACTGGAGCCCAGTACTCTCCATGCTCAGTGACTGGAGCCCAGTACTCATCACATTTAGTTACTGGAGCTCATTACTCTCCATGCTCAGTCTGGAGCCCAGTACTCACACAAACAGTGACTGGAGCCCAGTACTCTCCATGCTTAGTGACTGGAGCCCAGTACTCACCACACTCAGTGACTGGACCCCATTACTCACCACGCTCAGGGACTGGAGCCCAGTACTCACCATGCTCAGTGACTGGAGCCCATTACTCTCCACACTCAGGGACTAGAGCCCAGTACTCACCGTGCTCAGTGACTGTAGCTCAGTACTCACCACACTCAGTGACTGGAGCCCAGGACTCACTATGCTCAGATTGGAGTCCATTACTCACCGTGTTCAGTGACTGGGTCTCAGTAGTCACCGTGCTCAGTGTTAGAGCCCATTGCTTATCATTCCAGCCTAGCACAGGCAAGTTAGGGTGGTGGGAAGGCCTCTTTTGGAAGAATAGTCCTGTTAATTTATTAAGGCATTAGACGAGAATAGAAACCTGGTAGGTCTGTACTTTATTGTACTTGAAGATATGGCCTTGGTAAGACTTTTGTGTACTCAGCCTACGTAAGTTTGCAAATCTACTAGATGTCCTTTTTGGTCAGGTACGCATTCTGTTGATGAATTTACTCCTGGCTGTTTTTATCTTCAGAGAGAGTCAGGCATGGCGGTGTTAACTCCATGGGGACAGAGGCCATTCAGGGGTCCTGGAAGTTGGGATGAGACCTGCCCTGAGTGGGGGAGGTTGGAGATGGAATGTATGTGGACCAGGATGTAACTGTTAGGCCCGGGGAAAATGCATTCAGGGAGGTGTTCTACAGTATCCAGGGCAGAGGATCGGGGAGCAGTTACCCCATAAAGAGCATTAGCTGGGACTTGGTTTCAGGAACTGGGCAGAACCCTGTTGTCAGAACTTTGCCAAAGAGTCAGGTATCTGAGCTGGACTACCAGCAAGGTTGACTTGATACCCAGTCCTCTGTGTTGAGCTAGAGTTCCCTTCTCATGAGGGTGCTGTGGTCCAGCACCTGAAATAAGACTCAACATCCAGGGAAGATTAAGTGGCTCCCACTGTGGGGAGAGAGGTGTAGGGCAGGAGGATATTGGGCCAGACAGACGGAATAGTAGCAGCCAGAGGTGGCTATTAATGTTTCAGAGGTGAGAGGGATATGTGGGGACTCACAGGAGCCAGGCCTACATTCAGTGCTATTCAACACTTCCGCTGGACTGATAAATGAGAAAACAGCCGTTAATTACTCAAATGACATTAAATAAAAAATAAGATTTCGACATCATGTTAAAAACTGGGTACGTGATTAAGGCCTCATAGTAGCTTGAGGCAACAATGCCTTTAAATAGGGAAGAAAATGCTATGAGTAAATTATTTATTTTAAATTACAAACCAAAGGATTGGAGACCTTGTTTTCTGGTTGACCTCATGTGGTATTGATGGAATTTTTGAACTCTGGCTTCAGTAATTTTTTTCTAGGCAAGCTGAAAATATCCTAAAATTCAGTAAGATGTTAACATTATTGTTATCAGGTTTGGCTACAAGCCAAGGAAAGTGGATACCATGCAATTATGAAAAGATAAATTAGATTTTTCTAGTGCTGGTTCGGAAAATGTTACCAAGTACCACTAATTACTGCATCTGTGGGTTTTCAACTAACGATTTCTTAAGGAAATTGTTGAAGACTGGAGGTCAGTCAGGTAGAAGAGGGAGGTTTTGAATGCAGAATAAAGAAACTACAAATTAGCTGAAAGAATGTCAGCTTTGCTCTCCCAGCTCCTGAGCACATTAGCGTAGCAATGCCATTAGAATGGTTTTAACATGTTGCAGCAATAATCCGCGTTTTCTTTGGCTTGAACTTGGTTGTCAGGTTTGAGAAGGTGGTCCACTGGAGTTGGTTGATTCCTTTTTCGAGAGGGACAAGAGGAAGCTGTCAGTGGGCGGTAGGGGAACATTTTTGTCTGAGACGTGGGCACGGGAAGCCCTGCCACTGCAGAAAAGGCTTGCTTGTCGGATGCTGCCATGTGGCTTTTCTTGTCTCTTTCTCAGGGATGGTTCAGCACGAGGAGAAGTCTTTGTCGCGCCTGGGTTTGACCTGGACCATTTACGTGGCTAGCCTTGGTTCTCACGTTATCTGGCTCTCTGAGCAGGAGTCCTGCCTGTCTAATCTTACCACCACTGCAAGGGCTGGCTGGGCGACTTGGCCTTGGCCTCAATGGCTGCTTTATGTTCTCCAATACCCTCATTGTGGGGGCTGAACTTTCCTCCCCAGAACCAAACAATGCCTGATTCTCCCTCTGTCCTCAGGACCCTGTTTAAGGATTGCACAGTCACCCAGCCCTGGGTTGTAAGTGGATGCGTGGTCGATTTGCCAGATCGTATCATTTCAAAGAAGCATTGGGTTTTGGAAGATCAGTTTGCATCAGCAGCTGGGCTTCTGCACAGATAATGAGGAACGATTTTTTGATTTCCACAGAATCGTGCAATGAGAGATTTGGCCATTAGTTCACTCAGTTTTGTAAAATTTCCTTATATACAACTTTTGTTGTTGTTACACATGATTGTTTTTAGTGTCAAGTAACCTCTTTGTCTTCTGAATGGGAATTTCTTAGTGTACCCCACATTACATGTAAGTATTTTATAATAAAGATAACTTTTTAAAGGTTTATTTATTTATTTGAAAGGTAGAAATACAGAGAGTGAGATACCTTTCATCTGCTGGTTCACTCCCGAAAAAGCTGTAATAGCCAGAGCTAGGCAAATCTCAAGCCAGGAGCCAGGTTAGCTTCTTCTGGGTCTCCCATGTGGATGGAGGGACCCAAGCACTTGGACCATCCTCTGCTGCTTTCTCAGGCTATCAGCAGGGAGCTAGATCAGAAATGTAGCAGCTGAGACTTGAACTGGCACCCATATGGGATGGTGGTGCCACAGGCGGCAGCTTTACCTGCTATACCATGTCATCGACCCCTTAATAAGTTATAGATCAGATTTACTCAGAGTCACAAAGTGATTGACGAAATGTCTCAAAGTAAGTACATATCCATAACCAGCCTTAACTCTGTTAATACTCAGCTCTTTCTAAGTAATCAGAACTTAACAGATACAGTAGAGTACACAGCAGATTACCTTACTAAGATACAAATTGTGTGTTTTCTTGGTCAGTCACCAAAAGGGAAAATAAAAATGTTGATTAGCTCATAAAATCATCTCATAATGTGCAAAAATTTAACAGAGTCAGATCTAACGAAGAGAAGACAGTTTACTGGAGTTGGCTAGAAAACTGATAGAGTCACCAATTAAACAAAAACTATTAAAGGAGATATTGCAGTTTTTAAACAGATTTCAAAATTAGAGATTGATACTATTTCTAAATATTCACTAACATATATGTATTTCAAAAATTTTGTTGCAGGACTGGTGCTGTGGCACAGTAGGTTAATCCTCTGCCTGCAGTGCTGGCATCCCATATGGGCACTGGTTCTAGTCCCAGCTGCTCCTCTTCCCATCCAACTCTCTTCCCTGGCCTGGGAAAGCAGTGGAAGATGACCTAGGTGCCTGGGCTCCTGAACCCACCTGGGAGACCTGGAACTAGCTGCTGGCTCCTGCCTTCAGATCAGTTCAGTTCTGGCCACTGTGGCCGTTTGAGGAGTGAACCAGCAGATGGAAGACTTTTCTCTTTTTCTCTCCCTCTCATTGTTTGTAGATCTACCTCTCAAATTAATAAATAAAACTTAAAAAAAAAAAACAGAAAAAACCACAAAGCTTTGTTGCTTTAACAGCAGATCAGATTCTATGTCACTGTACCTTTGGTATTAATGCTAAATTTTAGAAAGTCCTGTAAACAATCAATTTTGGTTCATTCCCCAAATGGCTGAAGCAGCCGGAGCTGGACTGATCTGAAGCCAGGAACCAGGAGCTTTTTCTGGGTCTCGCATGCAGGTACAGGGGCCCAAGGACTTGGGCCATCTTCCACTGCTCTCTTAGGCCATAGCAGAGAGCTGAATTGGAAGTGGAGCAGCCAGAACTTGAACCGGCACCCATGTAGGATGCCAGCACTGCAGGTGGTAGCCCCAACTTACTTAAACCTTTAAGTACTTTGTCCTATCTTTGTTTTTCCAGTCTAGAATAGTATAGTCACTTTCCTATAGGACATTTTTTTTAAACAAAAAATTTTTCTTTATCCACAAAAATTCTTTCTTCCATAACTTTCCTCACCAAGAACACATTTTCATGCTTGCAACCTTTTTTTGCCCATCTGCTAATTTCCTTGATTTACATTTTGAAATAATCCTTTAAAAATCTCCAAACAAAAACAACATTTTTTTTCTCTTCTTTTTTTATTAGACAAGTAGAGCTATAGACAGTGAGAGGGAGACAGAGTGAAAGGTCTTCCTTCTGTTGGTTCATTCCCCTAATGGCCGCCACGGCCACGGCTGGTGCTGCGCTGATCCGAAGCCAGGAGCCCGGTGCTTCCTCCCAGTCTCCCATGCGGGTGCAGGGACCCAAGCACTTGAGCCATCTTTCGCTGCCCTCCCGGGCCACAGCAGAGAGCTGGACTGGAAGAGGAGCAACTGGGACTAGAACCTGGGTACAACATTTTCTAAATGAAAGATAAAACTGTACCCTTAATTAATTTCAAGCAGTCTTGAATTTTTTAAGATTTATTTTATTTATTTGAAAGGCAGAGTTACAAAGAGGCAACAGCAGAGAGAGAGAGAGAGAGAGAGAGAGAGAGAGAGGTCTTCTATCTTGTGGTTCACCCTCCAAATGGCTGCAGCTGACAGAACTGCACCTATTCAGAGCCAGGAGCTTCTTCCGGGTCTCCCATGTGGGTGCAGGGGCCCAAGGACTTGGGCCATCTTCTACTGCTTTCCCAGGCCATAGCAAAGAGCTGGATTACAAGAGGAGCAGCCAGGACTTGAACCAGCGCCCATATGGGATGCCGGCACCTCAGGCAGTGGCTTTACCTACTACGCCACAGCACTGGCCCCAAATTATTTTCATATATGGACAACTTATGAAAACATTTGTTAGAAGCAAATAGCATTTTTTCATAGAATTTAAGATGCTAAGATTTCTTGAGTTTACATTTAGAAACATTTATCTCATTTACCTTTGCCTAATTGATACTTAGCTACTGTACATAGTTGACTTAAGAAACATACAAGATGAGCATAGTTAGCATTTAAAACCATTTTTCTGTTAAAGAAAACTCTAAATTATAGTTCACTGCACTTAGTACACAAAATACAATGGATGTTATACCTTCATTTGAATTATTTATCTTAGCTCAAAACTACATTTTTATAATTTAAGTAGCTAGTGGGGATAAGTATAACATTTCCTGACCAGCAAACACAAATACAAATGTATGTTAATATTTCTGAAAATATCTTTATCTTTTTCTTTTTACAAATTTAAAGCAGATTATCAAAGATTTACTTAAGTTATGTGAACCACAGGCATTTGGATTAGCATAATTTTTCAGAACGGTGTATTGGCTCACTTTGGTATAACAGCATAAAAGCCGTATATATGAAATTTACTCTCATTTTCTCTTCATTAACCAAGTCTAGTAAGAAAACAGTGACATAAACCAGAGATGTATTGAGTACATTTCTGATTCATTCTCAGGGAGTGCGGAGGCCAGGCAGTCCTGCTGTAAAACACCATCCTGTTATTTCATAGATTTAACCCAAAATTTCTTAAGTTTGCAAAATACACCCTAGGGGCCTATAAGAATAGAGCTCTGATCATCTCTTGCTGTTTCAGCACCAGGCCTGTTGAACCAAGATACAAAACAAGTTTGGTAAGTTACAAAGCCATTTCTCAAGGCAGTGGCCTCTGTAGCTCCAAAAGGGAGCAATCCCTTAAAACCCAATGTTCAGTCACAGCTGAACCAGATTAGCCTGAGAGCTGTTACCCTGGAACCCAAGAGAATCATCATGTTGCGATTTCCACTCACCAAAGATGTCTCTCTAGATCTTAAGCGGAATTTATGCCTAGTTTCTTCCACCCAGCAAGTGCCTTAGAGCAACAACACTGCGTGAACAGTCAGCTACTTGAGTCTGTCTCTGAGCAAACACATGTTCAGGCAGCTGCAAGACAGGTCTGAGGGGTGACTGTGGGACAGGGGCCCGTGTGGCATGGGTGAAAAGCCCACACAGTGGCCGGCGCTGCAGCTCACTAGGCTAATCCTCTGCCTGCGGCGCCGACACCCCAGGTTCTAGTCCCGGTCGGGGCGCTGGATTCTCTCCTGGTTGCTCCTCTTCGAGCCCAGCTCTCTGCTGTGGCCCGGGACTGCAGTGGAGGGTGGCCCAGGTTCTTGGGCCCTGCACCCACATGGGAGACCAGGAGGAAGCACCTGGCTCCTGGCTTCGGATCAGCGCAGTGTGCTGGTCACAACGCGCTGGCTGTAGTGGCCATTTTGTGGGGGGCGGTGAACCAACGGAAAAAGGAAGACCTTTCTCTCTCTCTCACTGTCTAACTCTGCCTGTCAAATAAATAAATAAATAAATAAATAAAAAAGAAAAGCCCACACAGGACTGTGGTCCCTCTGTGGTCACCAACTATTGCTGAAGAAGACCCCAATCTGGTTGTAGACATTGCTGTAAAAACCTGAAATGGGTCCGCCTGTGCGATGTGCAGAAAGCCAGTTGCTGACACTGGGGTGGAGGAAGAGAGCAGGTGTTTACTGCGAGGTGGAGAGCAAAGTGCTGGGCAGCTATTGCTTAATTCCCGAGCTCCTTGAGTTAGGACTGAAGGTTTTTCGACATTGAGATTGGGGCTGAGAGGTGCGTGATCAGCTGGTGTCCAAGTTCCTGGTTGGTCAGTGGAGCTCATGACCCTTCTTTGATTGCTTAGTGAGGATGCTCATTAGGGAATTTATGATGGCCAGGCGGACTCCAGTGGTCTGAGGGTTACATGAAAGTGGCAGCTACATTCTGCTCAGACTTGGAATTCTTCTACACAAATCACCTTAGGACAGCAGTGGCCATCACGGTTCTTATCTATTGGAGAAGCAAAACACTCCTTGAGTCCAGTGATTAGAACCCTGAAAGGTCAGCTTGATCAGTCCCTCAGGACAGTGAATTCCTTTTGATAAAGGATAGGCAAGCAGTCCCAAGGGGACAAATACCATGTTCTCCCTGATCTGTGACAACTAGCAGAGCACCTAAAAGGAAACCTGTAGAAGCAATGACTTGAACAACCCTTGTCTTGACTGTCAAGGAACAGTTTATTATTTTATCTTTTTTATTATTTTTTCTACTTAATACCATTGGTTGAACTCTTCACTTAACACAGAATTAATCTTAGGTGTATATGCACTTTCATCTCCTGCTTCACCCCCCAGATGGCTGTAATGGCTGGGGCTGGGCCAGGTGGAAGCCAGGAGGTTCTTCCAGGTCTCCCACATGGTACAGGGGACCAAACACTTGGGCCATCATCTGCTTCTTTTCCCAGGCTGTTAGCGAGGAGCTGGATAGGAAGTGGAGCAGCCAGGTCTAGAACTGGTGCCCATATGGGATGCTGGTGTGGCAGGCAGTGGCTTTACTCACTGTACCATGACACTGGCTCCCCATGGTGGCTTTTCTTCTTCTTCTTCTTCTTTTAAATTTGTTTTATTTAGTTGAGTAGTAGAGCTACAGAGAAAGGTAGAGCCAGAGAGAAAAAGAGGTCTTCCATCTGCCGGTTCACTCCCCAGATGGCCACAATGGCCAGAGCTGAGCTGATCTGAAGCCGGGAGCCAGGAGCCTCCTCTGGATCTCCCAGTGGGTGTAGGGGTTCAAGGACTTGGGCCATCTTCTACTGCTTTCCCAGGCCACAGCAGAGAGCTGGACTGGAAGTGGAGCAGCCGGGACTCAAAACAGTGCCCACATGGGATGCCTGCACCACAGGCAGTGGCTTTAACCCACTGTGCCACGGCAGCCCCCAGGGGTTCTTCTTTACCTCTCATTTCTTCCAGGTATTGGGTGAACCACCTGAGACAGCAGTCTCCACAGATACAAGGCCCACTCTCAGGGTCTCCAGCCCTGTGTCCTGTCTCCTCACCTCACTCTGTGCTCTCCTTCTCTCTTGAGAATTTCTTGCTGTTGTTGCAGGGAGAATACTTAGTGTGAGGCCTAGTCTCCTGATGCAGTTTTGGGGTACTGGGTGTTCTGCTACACTGAACCTTTGCACCCCCAGAGAAGTAACTGCTGCTGCCCGCCCTGGCCCCTGGCCCCTGATGGTGTGGTTTGACTGTGTTAGATTCTTGCAGGAGCCCAGGCAGCATTTTCCTACAGGGACTGGTTGATTTCACATGGCACGGTGTCCTCAGGGTTCAGCTGTCTTGTCCGTTTTGCAGAGTTTCCTTCTTGTTAAAGGCTGCCCAGTGGGGCTCTGTGTACCTGTGCTGTGTTTTCTGGATCCATTCACCTGCGGATGGGTGCTTTGGTGTTTTCCATGTCTAGCTGTTGTGGACAGTGCTGCAGTGGACATGGGGGTGCGAATGTCTCTCTGAGATCCTGATTTCAGTTCTTATGGCCTAGTGTCCAGAAGTGGAGATGCTGGGTCATGTGTGGTGTGTGTTTTTCATTTTTTGAGGAACCTCCATTGTGCCATATTTTTTTTTAAAAGGCCAGTGGCATTTGCTACAGATTTTTCCCCCACTTATTCTTCCTAACTATCTTATAAGGTGGATTACAATGATCTGTTTCCCAGATGTGGGCCGGGCATTGGAACCAGCAGTGAAGACACTGGTAACGATTCCCGCTGGGCTCCCCCTACACCGTCCTGGAGTGCCAGGAATGGAGTCTGACTCTGATTCTAGCTCCCTGCGGGTGCAGGCCCTGGGGGCTGCAGGCAAGGGCGTCTAGTCTCTTTTCCATGGTGGCTGCACCATTTTGTGTCCCCACTAACAGTGTGCCAGGGTTCTCCACCACCTGACCAACACCTGCTACGTGTGACTTTGCTCTTGTTTCTCCTGACACATGACAGCTCACCGTCTCATTTGCATGCTGTCTCTTTTGGTGACTTTATTTTTTAATTTTTGAACAGATTTTATTCATTTATTTGAGAGACAGAGTTACAGAGAGAAAGAAAAGTCTTCCAGTCACTGATTCACTCCCCAAGTGGCTGCAGCAGCCAGAGACCGGCCCATCGGAAGCCAGGAGCTTCTTCCAGGTCTCCCACGTGGGTGCAGAGGCCCAGGCATTTAGGCCATCTTTTGCTTTTACAGGCCATAGCAGAAAGCTGGATTGGAAGAGCAACATTAGGGATATGAACTGGTGTCCATATAGGACTGGTGCTGCAGGCAGAGGCTTAGCCTGCTAGGCCATGGTGCCAGCGTCTTTTGCTTTATTTACTCTTAGGAATTCACCAATCAGCTCTTAATTGATGCTGTTTAAGTTTGCATCTCTTGGCCCAGCAGCACCCAGGATATTCTTATTGCTTTCTGGGATTCTCTGGTCTCATATTTAGACTCCTCCCCTGTCTACCCTCCCCTCCCCCCCACAGGTGCACCCCTACTCCCCACCCTGCCTCTAGCAGCCTGTTCTGTCATTCCCTTCTGTCATATTCAGACTCCTCCCTGTCTTCCCCCTGCTGCCCACCACAGGTGCACCCCTACGCCCCACCCCTACCTCTAGCAGCCTGTTCTGTCACTCCCCTCCCTGTCCCTGCAGTTACCATCTCCCTCGTTCCTGGTCTAAAATGCCCACCCCATCCTCTGACCTCCCCCACTGCCAGCTCCTGAGCTGCCTTCACACCGAGTCTCTCCAAGGACTTTGCACATGTTCACGTCTTTGCAGAATCCTTCTTACCGTGGGAGCACTTTGTACCTCAGTCACGTTTCAAAGGTCTTCCTTGGGAAGTGTGGGTGCCTATGTGCAAGCTTGTGTCAAAGTATCATTTGGAGAGTGCCCAGTGTTCCTTGTGTTCAAGATGAAATATAATGTCTCAGCTAATTGAGTGTCGTGGGTGGCCAGGTACTGGAGTTTCTCCCCAAGCTGACCCAGTCCTGCCCTTCTTCCCTGAGCTGCCGCGGCCCTCTGTGAGTCACCTCCTTCAGTCAGCCTGTCACAACCCTGCTTCTGGGAGTCCCTGGTCTCCCCGGTGCCCTCTGCCTCCACACTCCCCCTCTGGTTCTCCTCTGTAGCTGCAGGCTGTGGCTCCATATTTTATAAAGCTGCTTATGCTTGCATTAAAAAATTTTTTTATCTATTTAAAAGAGTTGGGCTTGCACACACACACACACTCACACAAATCTTCTATCTGCTGGTTCACTTCCCAAATGCCTGCAGCAGCCAGGGCTGGGCCAGGCCAAAGGCAGGAGCCTGGGACTCCATCTGGATCTCCCATGCGGGTGGCAGGGATCAAGTACCTGAGCCATCATTTGCTGCTTTCCCAGGTGCATTACTAGGGAGCTGGGTTGGAAGCAGAGGTGGGACTTGTTCCCAGGCACTTGGATATGGGATTAACACAGCACACCACAAGGGCCACTGCCATCCTTTTTTTTTTTTTAATTTATTTGACAGGTAGAGTTACTGACAGTGAGAGAGAGAGAGACAGAGAGAAAGGTCCTCCCTTTGTTGGTTCACTCCCCAAATGGCTACCACGGCCGGCACCGTGCCGATCCGAAGCCAGGAGCCAGGTGCCTCTTCCTGGTCTCCCATGGGGGTGCAGGGGCCCAAGCACTTGAGACATGCTCCACTGTACTCCCGGGCCATAACAGAGAGCTGGACTGGAAGAGGAGCAACCGGGACTAGAACCGGCGCCCATATGGAATGCCAGCACCGCAGGTGGAGGATTAACAAGTGAGGCACCACGCCGGCCCCCCTTTTTTTAATGACAATATTAAAATGGTGTGATCTTTCCTTCCTTCTTTGCACCCTAAAACCCTTTGCATTTGTTTCTGTGGCACTTTTCTTCCTGAGCGTGGCGTTATTTATATCACCTGCTTTGCCTCTAGTGATAAATCTCTAGCTCCGAAGCGTCAGAAACATGGACAATGTCTCCTTTCTGCTGACTTTCCAGGACATGCTCAGGTGGGGAAGGCTTTCACTGAGGGTTTGGGGGACAGGTGGCTGAAGCTGTGTGAGTGCAGTTGCCTTCCTGTGTTGCTCCCAGGAGGGGCGGAGCAGGAGCCTGGTCTCCAGGGCAATGCCGAGGACTGACATGCACCAGTGTGCTTCTCCATCCTTGCTTCTGCCCTGGGAGTGCAGAGAGGTTTGAACTTCCGGGCAAGTGGGCTGCTCTCTACCTGGGGATGACCCCCAGGGTGCAGATCCCTTAGGAAGCTGTGGTTGTCAGAGCAGAGGGCACCGCTGGGTGGCATAGATTTGTCTAATGGAAGTTTTGAGATTTCCAGGAATGCTTTGCATTGAACAAGAAACAAAAAATGATTTCCACATAGAAGATGCGCAAGCCTGGGGAATCCTGGTCACAACACTGACAGTTTCACATTGTGATGCTAGTACCCAGGCGCTCCTACAGCAGAGGTCCTGGAGGGTCATTGCACAGCCTGACACCATCTCCTTCACCTCCTGTCATGGTGGGTCAGTGGCTAACCTGACACCATGTCTGCCATCCCCTGTCGTGGTAGGTCATTGGCTAATGTGGCACCATGTCCATCAACTCCTGTCGTAGTGAGTCAAGGCCAGCCTGGCACCATGTCCATCACCCCATACCATAGTGGGTCATTGGCCGATGTGGCACCATGTCCATCACCCCCTGTCGTGGTGGGTCAGGGCCAGCCTGTCACTATGTCTGTCACCCCCTGTCGTGGTGGGTCAGTGGCTGACCTGGCATCATGTCTGTCACCCCCTATCGTGGTGGGTCAGTGGTGACCAGGCACTGTGTCCTTCATTGCCAACTCCTTGCTGGTCCATGTTCCCCAGGAGCCAGCAAGTCTTTGTTTCTCAGGCTGTACATGGTGCTAGTGAGACTGGCACTATATTTGGAAGGATTTTCATCTTGAGAAATCCAAAGTTGCCGATTTACATACTTGATAAAGTAAAAGTTGTAGTTTTTCTGTCTTAATTTCAAGTTAGTGTACTATAAAAATAATTTCATTTTCTATAGTCATATAACAGCATTGAGGGCAGATGGTTTTTGTAATTAAAAGTATTGACAGTCAACAGCCATGCTCTCAGATAGAGAAAATAATGTCAGTCATAGTCAACAGTGTTGGGGCTGGAGATAGGGCACAGCGGTAAAGCTGCCACCTGCGTCTCCGGCATCCCTTCTGTGCACTAGTTGGTATCCTGGCTGTTCCACTTCCAGTCCAGCTCCCTGCTAATGACCTGGGAAAGCAGCAGAAGATGGTCAGGTATTTGGTCTCCTGCCACCAGGTGGGAGACCCGCAAGAAGCTCCTGGCTTTGGTCTGGTGCAGCATAGCCTCTGCCATTGTGCTCACCTAGGGAGTGAATCAGCAGATAGAAGATATCTCCCTCTCTGTCTGTCTGTCCCTCTCCCTCTGTAACTCTGACTCTCAAATAATTAAATAAATCTTTTAAAAAGATAGTTAGCAGTGTTTAATTCATAGATATATTTGTGAAATTCAAGAAGTTAATATCATTTTTACATGATAAGAATATAAACATTAAATTGTCGCTATCATAAGTTAGAATAGTGGCCAAATAAATTACAGTTTAATAAAAAACACTTATGAGAAAGCCTGATAGTTGTACTGTATAATGTCTGATAGATGAGGAAGAAATAAAACCCTGAATTCTATAGGAGAAGGATTTCAAGCAACAGTGGAACCGTAGATCTCACTAAGGTTTTTAAAACCTTTGTTTTCTGTAAATCCCATTTGTGGGTTATGTAGAGTGTGGCGTGGTTTTGCTTTTCTATTTCCATATGAGGGGCACTCACAGCCATTGGTAGAATAAAACTCGGAGGCCACATTGCCTGAACAATGAAAAGACCCAAGACCCCGTGACATCAAAATTGCAGTGCTGTGTTAGTCACGCAGTCCACGCAGACACATTGTGCAAGGAACTCTCGTGTCTGCTGTTTTATTGTAATGTAGGTATTGGCATTCTGACTACAGGGCTGTAAAATAGGGTCAGAAAACTAAGAGACGCTGTGGATTGCAGCGGGGACAAGAGAACGTTGTTAGTGACTTTGACTGCAACGTGGAAGCTGCCCTTTGAGGTTATTTAATATTTCAAGGCTCTCAAGCTACGAAGGTTATTTTCACACAAGTCCTCTTGCTCTGTATTCATAATGTCAAACATTTTATTCAGGTGGAACAAGTTCTCACCACTGTGGCTACTGCACTTTTACTCCAGTCTGTGGTCTCAGATCTCTCCTTCTGAAGATTTTTCATCGCAGTAGTCCCCTGCTTCAGATCCCCGGGTGACCTCTGTTACTGTCCAGAATTACTACAGAGCAGAGAGTTGTCTGCAGCTCTGGCCTAAAACTAGAGCAGGCACCGATCCCATGAAGGTGGGTCTTACCAGCAGGTGTTTATGGCTTAGGCATTGTGGAGCAGCGTGGCTGGCTTTGGCTTGCAGTTTCATCGAGATGGACTTTGCTGAACATGATCCAGCTGGCTTGGTTGGCTGGAGCGTTCCTCATCATGTGCCCTTGTTCCTTGGACACCTGGACTGTCTTATGGTAGCTGTTTGCTCCAGAGGAAGCCATCAGAGGCAGGGACCAAAGAAGATACTGCCTGACCTTTCGCAGTTTGCCTTAGGGGTCATTCATTGTCACTCGGGCCAGGAATAGCTCAGTGTGGGCGGGTGCAGGACAGGAGGTGACTTTACAATTTCATTTTATTTTTTGGTTGTTAAGTATTGAATTGAATTAGAGGGCCACATTTATACACATAGCCCAACTTCACCGACTCTTTGCAAACTTTAATTTCTAGCCTACCTCAAGCTCAAACATTTCCTTTATAACAATTTTATTTAATCATTTATTAGAGAATCAGAGAGAAGAAGGGAATGTTAGTTCATGGTTCATTTCCTAGATGCCTGCAGAGGCAGGAGTTTTGAACTCAGAACCTGCCAGGAACCCAACTATTTGAGTGATCGCTGCTGTCTCCCAAGGTGCATGGTAGCAGGAGGCTGGACTCAGGAGTGGAGCTGGAACTTGAACCCAGGCTCCTGGTACAGGACTTGAGTGCCCCACCTGTGTCCCAGCTGTTAGACCTAAGGCCCAGTCTGCAGTCACCTGGTGCACACAGTGCCTGGGGACATCACATTTGGGCTGATGGGAGTTTGTGATTGTGTTCTGATGCCTCTGTTGACGTCCAGCCCTGAGTCTGTTTGAGGATGATGCCTCACCACTGCTACTGCTCCAGGGTCCCTCCGGGTAAGTGACCCGTGCCAGAGGTGGGCTTCCAGATGTTCTCAAATGTACAACACTTAAGCTGCTAAACAAAGATGGATTCCGGGAAAGCTGTCCTAGTCCACACCTGTCCTGATTTCCACCCAGAAGTAGAAACAAATGTTCTTTTTTTCTCACTGCTGAACTGTATATAAAGGGTCTTCAAAGAGTTCGTGGAAAATGCATGGTGTGCCGAAACAATGTGTGGATTTCAAAATTTCTTTGTACCAAAATAAACTCATCTATTAATTCCATTTTCCATGAACATTAAAAGTTTTGTTTATTTTCATTTTATTTGAAAGGCAGTGAGAGAGAAAGAGAGAGAGAGAGATGAGTGATGAGAGAAAGAGAGGGAGAGAGGGAGAGAATCGATCTTCCATCTGTAGGTTTACTCCCTGAATACTCACAACAGCTGGAGGGGTCCAGGCCAAAGCCCTGAGCCCAGAACTCCACCTGGGGATCCTATGTGGGTGACAGGAACCTAAGCATTTGAACCATTCCCTGCTGTCTCCCTGATGCCTGTTAGCAGGACTGGGTTGGAAGCAGAGGAGCTGGAACTCAAACCCAGGCGCTGCAGTATGGGATGTGGTTGTGCTAGGTGGCCCTGACTGCTGCACCAAATGCGCACTGCTCCATGGACATTTCCAACAACACTTGTATGCATTCCCAGGTTCCAGGAAACCATGCTCCTGTCTTGTGGGGTCGTTTCTGGGTCACGGGGCTTAATGTCACCATTGCATTGCCAGCATACTGTGGTGTTGTCTGCTGTGTATCACATCCAGCCAGAATCCCTCTTGAAAGCACTTTCTTTTTTAAAGATTTGAAAAGCAGTTACAGAGAGGCAGAGGCAGAGAGGGAAGTCTTCCACCTGCTGGTTCACTCCCCAAATGGCTGCAGTAGCCAGAGCTGGGCTGATCTGAAGCCAGGAGCCAGGAACCTCTTTCGGGTCTCCTTCACTGGGGTGCAGTGGCCAAAGGACTTGGGCCATCTCCCATTCTGTACCCAGGCCACAGGAAGAGAACTGGATAGGAAGTGGAGCAGCCAGGTCTGGAACCGGCGCCCATATGCAGTTGGTGGCTTTACCCACTATGCCACAGTGCTGGCCTTGAAAGCATGTTATTGAAATCACTGGAGCTCTTTCCTTCCATCTCATCAGACCAGAGTGAATCCCAAGGTGGGGCTCAAACCAGGCACCTGCCACATCCGTGTGACCAGAATATGTCTAACAGATACAGCCCCAGCACCTTTAGTAGCTATAGAAGTAATATTTGCTGAAAAACATTGAAGTTAGAAGACTGTTATTATGTATACTCATTACACAGATGTGTAGAAAAATCCAATATAGCTCAGTGTTGGTTTCATAGATCTTGAAGTTGTTCTTTGCGTACATCTGTCAAGGAACATTTACCACATTAATGGAAAAAATTCAGCTCAGAATGGGCTGTGTGAAGTTCTTAGCTAAACTCAGTAGATCAGCAGGGAGCTTCGGTCCTCAGCCCTGGCTGGCACATCCCTCCTCGTTACGGGAAATTGGTGCTTCCTCCACGTGCTGTAGAGTGAGACGCAACTGTGGATTCAGCCCTCACCTCTCCACTGCCAGTCTGATTGTTCCTCCCAAGCTGTTCTCAGATGGAAATTCAGGAGTTCAGTGCCTGAGTTCTTCTGAGATATGTTTTGATAAATTTTGAAAAAAAGTTTGAGAGAAATACAAATTGCAGTGCCTGAATTTCAGATGTGAATTAGTGTTAGTCATGCTTTTAAATATCTACATCTTAATATAGATATTTGGAATGAATTACAAAGTATTAGGGGCAAAGAATTTGTGAAGGATTGGAATGAATTAGTGTATGTTTACAAGAATTGCCATATCAAACTCCCTGGACATGATTAAGAAAAAAAACAAAACATTCAGCATATATTCATGACTTAAATGTAGGATCTGAAACAGCGAGACTCCTGGACGGAAACAGAGGGAACCCTTTCTCACACTGGTATAGACTCTCTCTCTCTATGTGTGTATGTGTGTGTGTGTGTGTATATATATATATATATATATATTTTTTTTTTTTGCATAAGACCCCAAAAGTTAGGGACAGTGTTGTGACACAGAGGGCTAAACCACCGTCTGCAGCACTGGCATCCCATATGATCACCAGGTCGAGTCCTGGCTGCCTCACTTCTGATCCAGCTCCCTGCTGTGGCCTGGGAAAGCAGCAGAAGATGTCCCAAGTGCTTGGGCCCCTGCACCCATGTGGGAGACCAGATGAAACTCAAGGCTTCAGCCTGGCCAAGCCCTGGTCATTGTGGCCGTTTGGGGAATGAACTAGTGGATGATAGACCCCTCTCCTCTCTCTCACTGTAACTCTGATTTTCATACAAACAAATAAATAAATCTTTTTCAAAAAGACCCATAAGCACAGGCATCACAGTTAAACACAGGTAGTAGTTAGTATTAAAGGACAACACATGTAAAATTTCATGCATAGAGGGTTAGGGGGCAAGGAGATTAGTGACCTAAAATTTAAAGAGAAAATTTAAACTCTGGAGTTACTTTGGGTACAGAGGTCCATAAAAACCCTGGGAAAATAAAATAAAACTTAGCCTGGGGGTGCTTCAAGGAGGCGGAGTCATCCTCAGCCAGTCAGAATCCTCCAAAGAATCCAAGGTGTCGTAAAACTGTGTCTTCTCCTGGGTTCCAGCTTGGCCAATGTCGACGCTTTCTGCACGAAACCAGGCCCAGTTCAGATTCTCGGCATATTACTAACGTGTGATCCCCAAATAAAAATTCCCCAAAAACAAATAGACATGTTTCCCTGAGTGAGAGTTGACAGAAATAGCAAACAGTGAATTTATACAATACACGGTTGTTCGGTCGTGGGGGAGTTTTAAATCTGCTAGGTTTCAGGTTAATGCCCTTGAGCTTTGCTCTGCTCTCTTAAACATTCAGAATATGGTTATTATTCTTGATATCTTCATCTGGTAATTATTTCAGCAGTGCCGTTGCTGACTTCTCTTTTTATTATGGGTCATGTTTTCTTTCTTCTTGGTGCACCTGCTAGCTTTGGATTGGATGCCAGACACTGTGGGTTTTCTCCTCTCTAGGTGTTGGATTTTTTCTGTGTCTTCACACAGTCTTGAGTCTTGGTCTGGACGCACTGTGTGCTTGGGAGCAGTAGGATCTTACTGAGTCGTACTTTCAAGCTTTGTTAGGCAGGATCAGAGGAGCCTTTCATGTAGCGTGAACTTGATCCCATTCCAAGTTTCTGAGTACTTAGCCCGATGCATCTGAAATGACAGGATTTTGTCTCTCTGCCCCATGGGGACACAAACCATTTCCTGTCCTGTGTGAGCTCTAAGAATTTTTCCTGGGTCCCTGTTGAGTGGCTGTTCCCCAGCATGCCTCAGCGGAAGACTCAGGAGACAGCTGCCGATCTCCGGAGCTGCTTCTCTGTGCTCCTCTCTGGAGCTTTGCTGTGGATTCTAGCTGCCTGGGCCTCCCCACTCAGCCAATTCTGTCCCTTCAACCTAGGGAGACCCCAGGCTCTGCCTCGTTTCCCCCATCTCTGACACTAGAAATGCACTGGAATAATTGTAGGGCTCGCGTATCCTGAAAGAGAAAGAGAAGCTCTTAAAGTTGGGTGGTGAAGACAGGACAGTGAAAGGAACAAGGATTGTTCCAACAGCAACAGGGGATGTCATAAGACAGTGCTGTCCAGAGCTGATAGGAAATAGCTGTCCCTCTAGAACAGTGCCTGTAGCAACATTCTCTGTCCTAACAAAGACAGGTGTCTGAAGGCAGCCAGTGCGCGGGAGGCCCCATCACTGAGAGCAGGAGCTGCATGGAGGTGAGGCATGTTCATTGCTGCTCCTGCTCTTGGGAGATTCGCTGATGTTCAGTGCACAGAGGGCCCACATGGAAGATTGGGGTAAGAATTTTAGGCAATGTAGGCCAGAGGCAGAAATTCCAGTTCTGGACTCCAAATGCAATCCCGATGCGAGGGACCAAAATCACAGAACAAGGAAGCTCGGAAAGTGACTCAGAATTCGACCGCATTTTCTGTAGAGGGTTTGCTGCGATCAGAGCTGTGTCAGAGAAACTGAGACCCAGCAGAGACTGGCTGACAGCAAGGAGGAAGCTGAGCACAGATCCGGGAAGCCTCATAACCTGGGGGAACCTAACATGGGCCTCAGGGGGCGTGAGAGCACAAGAACTCTGGCCGAGCCCAGGCTTGGAGTTGTGAGGTGTGGAGGGCTGTGTCCCAGGAGT
This sequence comes from Lepus europaeus, assembly GCF_033115175.1. Classification (NCBI taxonomy): domain Eukaryota; kingdom Metazoa; phylum Chordata; class Mammalia; order Lagomorpha; family Leporidae; genus Lepus; species Lepus europaeus. The sequence continues at coordinate 129,608,107 of NC_084832.1, forward strand.
AAAGACTGACCAGAACAGACTAGCCCGAAGAAAGCCAGAAATCCACTTCCTGTCTGCATGCGGGGAAAACTAGACTTTGTCTAGGGAAGGTTGGTCTTAGCATCGTGATCCTCTCATTCTTCACTTGTTAGCTCTAACATGCAGTAAAATTATGCAAAAGCACCAGGCAAATATCGCTGAGAACCAAGAGTGAAAAATAGATGATACGAGTAGACTCGGTGACGTGGTAGATACTGGTGCTGTAAAACTACGCACATGGAAAGAGTGTGAATTTTACCGAAGAGCTGGAATCCACTCTGCATCCTCCCTGTGATGATGGTTTCACAGACACATACACAGGTCACACACGTGTACACTTTACCGTGTGTCAGTCACACCTCAACAAAGCTACCAGGATGAAAACACAGGCATCCTGTCTTTTCATGAAGTTTAGAACGAGTTTATGATGAGCAGGTGGAAAGGCAGAGGAAGTAAACGCTCGCAGGCCCTGCGGGTTCTGGGATGCTGGGGGTGATGTTGCTGGGCGCTGGGCTTCCTGGGCAGTTCTGTGTTGCACTCTGCAACAGTCACCAGGAGAAAGGAGTGTGTGTGCGTGACAGGTAACAGAGTGGGAAATGTAGCAAAAATACTCGGGTTACTGAAGAAAACCAAACAGAAGGGAAACGAACAAAGGAAAGATAAAAATCAAGAAAAATGAGTCTAACAAAATGGTAGTTTTAAACCTCCAACTATCAGTGATTATACAGGTGGACTAGAAAATATTCCAGTTATAAGGTATTTGTCACAAGGACTTTAAGAATGAGGGAAGATCAAAACAAAAGCTGGGAGTTATGCCTCCTATATAGTTTCTTTTAAACTTTTAAAAATAGAATTATTTGGATTTTTGTTGTTAAGTTCCGTATGTATTCTGGATATTAATGCCTTGGTGGGTGAATTTTTGTAGTCATCTTTTCCCCTTTTGTTAGTGTCTTCAGCCTATTTATTGTTGCCTTTGTTTTGCTTATGCTCTCTTCAGTATTGTAAAAATAGGGAACTATATATCCTGTTTCAAAATGCAAGATAAAAGAATTTTGATTATTCGATGATAAAACAATCATGTTACTAAAATAATTTTTTAAAATTCAAGATAGTTTATTATGTCTTTTTAGTCTGAACAACACAGAATTCTTCAATAATTGATTAGTTTTGACCTTCAATTGCTGTTTCATGTAAGTGTACTTAGCACATGTCTTTAAAATATGGACCAGCTGATTCTGTCAAGACTATGGCGTATAAACCCTGTGTCTGCATAAATTCAGGCATGGAATCTCATCTTTGGCTATCCACTAAGCTATTAAGGAAATCGAGCATTCTTTTTATTAGATGGCTAGTTTTTCCTTAAAATGAAAAGTAGTAGGCGATAATAAGTAATACCTCTATATTATATTGAAGGAATTTTTTTGAAGTAGTTAGGCCTAAGGATGGTGGAGTGGGAACAACCACGTTGTGAGGGTAAAATAGAATGTTTGGATACTCTCAGCAAATGGAAGACTTGTGACTGCTTTACTGAGAATACTTTATCTGTTTAGTAGACTCGTGCTCCACTGACATTTGTCTTAATTCATGCCCCTTTGAAATGGACGGTAAGCTCTAGATCTGGAAACTCGACTTGTGTCACTGACTGCACGTTTAATCTTTTTTCTTTCCGGAACCACTTTTGTATCTACTCTGTGATAGTATTTTCAGTGTTAGGTGGGATTATGTTTTGAGTTCTCAGTGTGTGATGCTCTGTCACATTCAGTGACTAGCAAGCATTTTGTGAGGAGCTCCTACTCCTGGTTACTGCTGATGGCCATCTGCTCAGTGCACTGAGCTTCAAGGTTGGATCTGAATATTAATGAATCGGTGCCCTTGGGGCACAGAAGTTTTATGATGTTATACTTATTAAATAAAGCCTTGTTTGTCTAACTAGGGTGACCTTTCTCCCTAATGATATTCCTGTGGGTTGGCGGGATAATGTTCTCTGTTGATGTATCAGCCATGGAATAATTCCCCTATTTTAGCTGTTTTTCTTCTGTTGTCATTTTTAAATTGTTAAATGTTAAGAAAAAAATCAGGTTTTTATAGACTATAAATTAACAGATATCTATAATTAGTGCTTCATATATGTATTTTACTCTGGAAGTGAGTTTTAATTGATCTTCAAGTGCTGTGATCCAGTTTCATTTCATCTTTGTTTCTTATTCCATCCAAAAGAAATGGGGCTTACATTTATTGTCAAGTGTTCTAATATTTAACATACTAAATATCATCTTGACATTTAAAGAATATTACCAGAGCTACTTCAGGCTTCATTTCATATGTTAGAGAGAATAGCCAGTGATAAAACATTGAAGAGGAGAATTTTTTTAAAAAGATTCATTTATTTATTTTGAAAGTCAGAATCAGAGAGAAGGGCAAAGACAGAGAGACAGAGAGAGAGAGATTTTGCATCTACTGGTTCTAAAGAGGAGCACTTTTAATATATAAGGATAATACCATTTTTAATACTATTTTGAGTTCCCAGATTTTAAGCTCATATTTCACTGTCAAAATAAGTAATCCAATCCCAGAATTAGACTGAAACTTAAAAGTAATAATCTAACCCTTTAGATGATACCATTATTTCCTCTGGAGAAAACACGTTCTACAAGCTCCTTAGGATCATTGCTCCCTTCCATGAGACATTTAAGATGAAGACTTTTTGGAATCACCTCTGACTAGAATGCTGTTTTGTTTTTTAGGATTTATTTTGTTTATTTGAAAGAGTAACAGAGAGGGAGAGACATAGGTCTTCCACCTGCTGGTTCACTCTCCAAATGCCTGCAACTCACAGGACTGGGCCAGGCTAAACCCAGGAGCCAGGAACTCCATCCTGCTCTCCCACGTGGGTGGCAGGTGTCCAGGCACTTGGGCCATCACCTGCTGCCTTCCCAGGTGCATTGGCAGAGAGCTGGGATCAGAAGTGGAGCAGCTGGGACTCAAACTGCTGTTCTGATTCCTGTATCCAGCCTGTGCCAGTGTTGCAAGGGGCAGTGTAGCCCAGCGCCTCTCTGACCAGCATCTTGAAGCTTTGTGGAAGAACAGAGGTGCTTTGGTGGTGAGGAAGGAAGAGCTTCTGGCAGAGGGTTCAGCATGCGGGCAGTGTTGCTGGACACAGCGTGAAGAGAGGGGAGAGGCAGCGTGGGCAGGTCATGCGATACCTGGTGTGCTTGTGTTAGTGGACTTGGATTTTATGATGTTGGGGGTAGTGGTCACTGAAGTGTTTTATTTTTTAAAGATTTATTTATTCATTTGAAAGGCAGAATTACTGAGAGGCAGAGAGAGGGAGAGAGAGGGAGAAAGAGAGGTCTTCCGTCTGCTGGTTCATTCCCCAGGTGACCACGACAGCCGGAGCTGTGCCGATCCAAAGCCAGGAGTCAGGAGCTTCTTCTGCATCTCCCACATGGGTGCAGAGGCCCAAGGACTTGGGCCATCTTCCACTTCTTTCCCAGGCCATAGCAGAGAGCTGGATCGGAAGAGGAGTATTCGGGACTTGGGCCGGTGCCCATATAGGATGCTGGGACTGCAGGTGACTTTACCCAGTACGCCACAGCGCCGACCCCCACTGAAGTTTTTAAATGAAAGGGTGATGGGACTGTGTTCGTGTTTTAGTTCCAGCTGTTGGCTTGGTAGAAGGTGGATTGGAGGCGGCAAACAGCCTTTTCAAAGGTTGTGGCCCCAGTGTGAGGGGAGTGTGGATGTGAGGACGAAAAAGAACAGGACAGGACTGTTGGCTGAGGTGGCAGGTGGCAGGAGGGAAGAGTAAACGTGGCTCTGCCTTGAGCTTGTTGAAGATGATGAGGTAGGAAAGTCAGAGGTAGGAGTGGGTTTGGGTTGGGGAGGGATTCTCCGTAATGCTCCCTCTTCCGCTGCCTGCCTTCAGCTCCCACGGGCGGTGTGGGCTCAGCACGCTTTTAAACGTGCCTGTAGACCACTAATTGTGTTAGAATTTTTACGACATCTTAGTGGTCCTAACCCTACTGCATTTCCCGGAGAAGTTCTGAAGTTCTGAAGCTCTGGGCCTTTCCTGCTGACATTCACCAACGTTCATAACTGTCAGTCAGTCCTTTGACCCTCCCACCTGCCCCTCCGGTGAACATCTCCTGTAATGTTTCCAGCTGGGATTTTGTCAGTTACCTTGGCGGTGTCAGAGGTCATGGTCTATACAGGCCAGGTGGATTTTTTTTTTAACAATATAAATATACACTGGGATTTATAGATTTATCATGAAAATATAAGTCACTTTGATCATGTCAAATGTTTACTTGAGTGGATCTACAAGGCCTGTTTGTGCTCAGTTATCTCCAAAGCTCCTCGAAGAAGTATTATAAGGGGGCTGGGGCTGTGGTGTAGTAGGTAAAGTCTCCACCTATGGCGCCAGCATCCCATATGGGTATGGGTTTGAGTCCTGGCTGCTTCTCTTCTGATCCAGCTCTCTGCTATGGCCTGGGAAAACAGTGGAAGATGGCTCAAGTCCTTGGGCCCCTGCACCCACATGGGAAACACAGAAGAAGCTCCTGGCTCTGGATCAGCCCAGTTCCAGCCACTGTGGCCATTAGGGGAGTGAACCAGTGGTTGAAGAACTTTCTGTTTGTCTCTCCTCTCTCTCTGTAACTCTACGTCTCAAAATAAACAAAAAGAAAATAAAAAAGAAATGTTATAAAATTCTGAATTCTGTGATCTATAGGAAAGGCAAAGTATAATTTATTGTCCAAACCAGCACACTTCATGCAAGAGAGGGGTCAGTATTAATACTTATGTCGGGGCCAGCGCCACGGCTCAATAGGCTAATCCTCTGCCTGCGGCGCCGGCACCCCGGGTTCTAGTCCCAGTCAGGGCACCGGATTCTGTCCCGGTTGCTCCTCTTCCAGGCCAGCTCTCTGCTGTGGCCCAGGAATGCAGTGGAGGATGGCCCAAGTGCTTGGGCCCTGCACCCACATGGGAGACCAGGAGAAGCACCTGGCTCCTGGCTTTGGATCAGCGCGGTGTGCCGGCTGCAGCGGCCATTGTGGGGTGAACCAATGGCAAGGAAGACCTTTCTCTCTGTTTCTCCCTCTCTCTGTAGCTGTACCTCTCAAATAAAAAATAAATAAAAATCTTTTTTTAAAAAAAGATATATTGATTTATTTGAAAGTTAGAGTTAGAGAGGAAGAGGGAGAGACAGAGAGAGCTCTTCCATCCTCTGGTTCACTCCCCACATGGCCACAATGGTCAGGGCTGAGCCAAGCCATAGCCAGGAGACAGGAACTTCATCCAGGTCTTCTATGTAGGTGGCAAGGGCCCAAACACTTGAGCCATCTTCTGCTGCTTTCCTAGGCCATTAAGAGAGCTGGATTGGAAGTGGTGCAGCCAGGACTCAAACTGGTCCATATGGGAGGCTGAAGTTGCAGGTGGTGGCTTTACCCACGGTGCCGCAATACTGACCCTGGATGGGAATTTATATAGTGTGATTTGACTCACCACTTGGGTCACACCAGTTATGGTCTTACAGGTTTTTTTTTTTTTCTTTTTAGTGGTGCCCACAGTTATAAAGTTTATTTAAAAGATGAGACACACACACGCACATGGGCATGGCATGGGAAGGAAGTAGAGAGACAGTGCCTCAGTCCCTGTCTTGTCCTCGTTAGCACAGGGGAAGGGGGGAGGAGAAGGAGAGAGGAGAGAGAGAGGTCTTGATATACTGCAGCCCTTGTATCGGGCTCTTCATGTCAATTTTGAGTCCTGTTAACCTGTCGTTTTGTTCTTGTGACTCCAGCGGCTGAAACTGGTTCCAGACAATGGGTTGAGCAATGACAGCTTTCAAGGCGCTGTCACATTTCCCTTTTCGCTGGCTTTGTGTTCTGTCAGCCTGTGGACAGTTAATCCACACTGTCTTATTTGCAACGTTCTCTTAAATCACAAGCAGTATTATTTGACTCTTGCAGTGCATCCGTTAGTGGGTTTTCTGGACCTGTGCATATGTTTAAATGTGAAGAGAGAATTCACGTTTCAACCATAAAGGAACTCTAATTGCCAGTCCTTGTGGTTTTTCATTATCAGCTGGCTAATTCAACAAATGGATCTTGGTTTGAAGCTGCAAGTAGTGACAACAGGGGGAACCCGAACAAAGAGCCCCTGAGATGAGGTCACCTTCCCAGCAACTCCCCCAGTATCAGGACTGACCTGCAGCCCTCCCTGATACGCTCCCAGCTCAGTCACTGGCCGCCGGCACCAGGCTCCCAGCGCCCAGCACCGAGCCTGCGTGTAGGCAGTAGGCCTACATGGACACCTGCTCAACCAGGTATTCTTTGCGGGTTGCTTTAAGATGCCCAGGGCTGTGTTTCTTAATCTCAGACATCCTGTGCCCAGCATCTGTTTGCTTTAGTCACTGTGTTGTGGAGGCTTAGAAGACTGACTTTCTGTAATTACTGTCGGTTTGTCAGCAGCGAGGGGCCAGTGTCACCGCTTCAGCACTGGCTCTCCCCTTTCTTCTGCAGTTGCACAACCGTGTTTCCTGACTGGAGCTCACCTCAGCTTCTCTCCAGGTGATGCAACCAGATCTTCCACCCAAAATTTTAGCTAGGATAATGTTTCTGTGAACCTGGCTTCCAAATCAAATCTGAAGTGCCACTTTTATAAAAATGAGATATGATAAAATTTAAGAGTTAAATAGTAAAACATTATTTGTTCCTATGCTTAGTGAGCTGTAGGAGATAGCTTTCCTAGCCCTATCTTTCATAATTTTGACCTAGCATCAAAAAGAGGAAATATTTAGTGAGAAAAATCTATTGTAAGATTTAAGGTCTACTTTGTTTCTTTTTTTTTTTTTTTAAAGATTTATTTATTTATTTAAAAGTCAGAGAGAGAGAGAGAGAGAGAAGGAGAGATAGAGAGAAAGAGAGGCCTTCCATCCACTGATTCTCTCCGCAGTTGGCTGCTGATCCAAAGCCAGGAGCCAGGAGCTTCTTCTAGGTCTCCCACATGGGTAAAGGGGCCCAAGGACTTGGGCCATCCTCCACTGCTTTCCCAGGCCATAGCAGAGAGCTGGATCGGAAGTGGAGCAGCCAGGACCTGAACTGGCACTCATATGAGACGCTGGCACTGCAGATGGCAGCTTTACCTGCTATGCCACAGCGCCAGCCCCTACTTTGTTTCTTAAAAAGAGGCATATTTATTTTTATTTTGTTGAAAGTCAGAGAAAAAGAAAGATACAGATATCGATATTCAGTGTGCTGGTTCAGTCCCGAAATAGCCACAACAACCAGGGCTGAGCCATGCTGAAGCCAGAAGCTAGGAACTCAGCCTGTGTCTCCCATGTGGGTTGCCGGGACCCATTTACTCAAGCATTAACCTGGTGCCTTGTGGGGTATGCATTAACAGGAAGCTGAAATGTGAAGTAGAGGAGCCGTGACTCGATGAGGCATTCCAGTACGTGATACAGGAGCATCAGGTGACATCTTAATCCCTGTCCGGTCACCGGTCCCCCCCAGGTCTACCATGTTTTAATTACTTTATTTTAATTAATATTTTTTTAGATACAACTTTCAAGGTATGTCAATGAGCATAATAGACAAACATATCCAGTAAGGAGCCAGGGTATCCTGCATTCACTTCTGACTCCCAGTGTTTTCATCTTGCTTGTCAGTTGGTGTCTCTTCATTTCTCTTCTTTACCATAAATCAAAGCGTTTCTCTGGTCTAACTCGGACTTTAGTCATCTTTGCCTTAGTGTTCATCTTACTATATTTTTTACACCCTGATGTTAGCACTTGTCTTTGTAGATGGAAGTTGAGGCATCAGGTGAAGACTGTTTGGCCAGCACCACACTGAGCACCGTGCCTCCCGCCCTGTGCACCTGAGCCTGTGCATGCTCTTGTCTGGTTCAGCTCAGAGGGAGCCTGTTGGGGGACGTGTGGCAGAGCAGAGGCCCTGTTTTCCTCCCTTCTAGTTTTCTTAAACAGATCTCGTAAGGAAACTTGGCCCGGCCTTGATCATCTGGCAACGCTGGGAATAGGGCTGTGCAAGCCCAAGGAAGTGATGTGGGATTTACGCCACCTTTTCACCATTTACCTTGAACAGTTTCAGTGTGACCCCAGTGCATGTTTGTGAGATAAAAAACAGCAGGGAGCAAGTAGTGTTGTAATTGGGCTTTCCACGCCAGCGTGATGAGCCATCTCTGTGTCTGAGATGCTCACGTCAGCCCTGTCTGCCCCAGGATGAAACACGTGGATGGGTGGGTTTGGAAGTCCTTCGTACCTGTTACTCACAGACAGCTGACAGGAGGGGCTGCGGCGGCCGAGCCCATCAGGCAGTCCTGTGGCAGCCACTCCAGGGCCCCCGCACGGCTGGGGGTCGCTGAGAGGAGGCGGAGGCACCTGCGTCTCGAGTCAGGACACACGCTGACTTCTGATCTCACTCCTGTCCCAGGTCAGCTGCTGCGGCTGAAGATGTTCCGGGAGGACCACGGGTCGTGGATGACGATGTTCTTCAGCATGATCCTCTTCCTCTTCATTTTTTCCCACATCTACAACACGATTCTTCTGATGGATGGAAGCATGGGGTAGGTGACCGCCCACTTCCGCTGCTGCTGTTGGGTTTGAGCTGCGGAAGGTTTGCAGGATTTCTCCCTTGTAGTCATACCTGCTCAGAACGTTCTAGCCCAAGGAGGGCTGTCTGCGCTTTTCCTACATAGCACCTTTGAGGTTCTTTGTCCTAGGGAGCACACAGCGTTTTACAATGGGTAAATGTTGTTCTTATTCTTTAGGACTTTCCTGTGGAGTGTTTGGAGGGCAGGTGGCACTTCATTGTAGTGCCCGGGAGTAGGAGAGTATGCGATCTTATTGATGCTTATAGTCGCCTGATCGGTATTAGTGTTCCAGCAAGGTGAGGTCGGCTCCAGGACTGCAGTCTGTGCTCTGCAAGGCTAGACTCAGGAAAAGCATCTGATTACAGATTACACACTGCTTTCTCCCTCTCTCGACCAACTGAGAGTTTTGTTATATATGGATCATGTAAAAAGTGCCCCATGCTGTATTAATTCTAGGGTTGTGACCCATGGTTAACAACTCTCCATGGCATGCGTGTGTGCTCCCAGGTAGGCTGTGGGATTCTTTTACTCTCTCCAGTTCTTTTGTCCTTATAACCAAATACGAGGATTGTTCATTCATATGATTATCTCTTGGCGTGCTCTCAGTAAGCTCTAAGGGTAGAATTTAAGGAGCGTGGCTTAGCCTACAGCATTAAGAATTAGATCCTAGCATCACTACATCACTAGCCATTAAGGAAATGCAAATCAAAACCACAATGAGGTTTCACCTCACCCCGGTTAGAATGGCTTACATACAGAAATCAGCTAACAACAGATGCTGGCGAGGATATGGGGGAAAAGGGACACTAATCCACTGTTGGTGAGAATGCAAACTGGTAAAGCCACTGTGGAAGACAGTTTGGAGATACCTCAGAAATCTGAATATAGTCCTACCATATGACCCAGCCATCCCACTCCTTGGAATTTACCCAAAGGAAATTAAATTGGCAAATAAAAGAGCTGTCTGCACCTTAATGTTTATTGCAGCTCAATTCACAATAGCTAAGACATAGAATTAACCTAAATGCCCATCAGCAGTAGACTAGATAAAGAAATTATGGGATATGTACTCTATAGAATAATACACAGCAGAAAAAAAAATGAAATCCAGTCATTTGCAACAAAATAGAGGAATCTGGAAAACATCATGCTGAGTGAAATAAGCCAGTCCCAAAGGGACAAATATCATATGTTCTCCCTGATTGGTGACAACTAACTGAGCACCTAAAAGGAAACCTGTTGAAGTGAAATGGACACCATGAGAAACAATGTCTTGATCAGCCCTTGTCCTGACTGTCGAGGAACAACTTACTATTTTATTCCTTTTAGTATTTTCTTTTTCTACTTAATATCATTGGTTGAACTCTTTAATTAACACACAATTATTCTTAGGCATTTAAAATTGACTGAAAAGTGATCCCTAATAAATATAAGAGTGGGGATAACAGAGGGAGGAGATGTTCAGTTCGGCACATGCTTACTCAGACTTACCCCTACTGGTGGAGCTAGAAACGTGCCAGGGGATTCCAATTCAATCCCATCAAGGTGGCATGTACCAATGCCATCTTACTTGTTAAAGTAATCAGTTTAAGTTCATAATTGATAAAAAAGATAGGATTAAGTGTCAAAGGGATTACATAAAAGAGACCAGTGTCTGCTAATAATGATTGATAGAATTAAAAAGGAGAGAACGATCCAACATGGGAAGCAGGATATGCAGCAGACACATAGAATGGCAAATGCCCCAGACAGCGCTCTGGCCTCAGAATCAGCCCTTCAGACATTCGGATCTAGCTAAAAAGCCCATGAGAGTTTCTCAGGTGTGGAAAACCAAGACACTGGCAAAAAAAAAAAAAAAAAAAAAAAAAAGACCTAAATGAAAGATCTCTGTGAGTAAGGTCCCAGCAGAAAGAACAGGCCATCAAGGAAGGAGGTACCTTTCTCTGAAGGGAGGTGAGAACTTCCACTTTGAATATGACCTTGTTCAAATAAGATCGGAGTTGGTGAACTCAAGAGGCTTCCATAGCCTTGGTAGCTCATGACAAGAGCCTCCGGTGATTACTGACGCCATAAATAAGAGTGTCAATTGTTAAATCAACAATGGGAGTCACTGTGCACCTGCTTCCCACGTAAGACCTCTGTCCTTAGTGTGTTGTACTATGGGAATTAACAGTAAAACTACTCAGACAGTACTCTATACTTTGTGTGTCTGTGTGGGTGCAGTCTGTTGAAATCTTTACTTAGTACATGCTGAGTTGATCTTCTGTATATAAACATAATTGAAAATGAATCTTGATGAAGAATGGGTTGGGAGAGGGAGTGGGAGATGGGATGGTTGCAGGTGGGAGGGAGGTTATGGGGGGGAAAGCCACTATAATCCAAAAGTTGTACTTTGGAAATTTATATTTATTAAATAAAAGTTGAAAAAAAAAGAATTAGATCCTAGTGAAAAATAAGGCTGGGAATAGGAGAGGGAGGAGGAAGAGGGGTGGGAGTGTGGGTGGGAAGAATGGCTGTATTCCTAAAGTTGTACTTATGGAATGCATGAGGTTGTGTTCCTTAAATAAAAAGATTTCTTTGGGCAAAAAGAAAATTATCCTAGTGATCATGACAAACTACCTTAGATGCTTGCTGTGTGCTGAAGTCGTGACTGAGGGAGGTTTGCTGTCTCTTCTGGAAATCCAGGCAGTGCTGCCTCCTGAGTGGGGCCAGGCAGGGTTGTCGTGCAGCTGCATCAGCTGCAGCCGTGTGGATGTTCGTAGAGCCTTTGGCCACCACTGTTCAGTGCAGGAGGTAGAGTTTCTCCCATCCATGAAGGCGTAAACTGCAGAGGTAAAGCCGAGACTGCCCAAGGTTTCTCTACCTTAGCCCAGGCTAGCAAGTGGTCCGTTCAGGGATGTGGTGTTAGACCCAACGTTCAGGCTTTAGAAAGTTGCTAAAATGCTGTGTCTGCAGTTATTCCATGGACTTGGCGTGACGACACTCACGTGGAGTCTGTTTTTCCATGTTGGGGTGCAGGCCCTGAGCCATGTGATCGAGCACACACCTCAGCGCCACATCCTGGAGATGTGGTGGTGGAAGTTGTCCGATACAAGCAGGTGTCTCTCTGGGAAGTTTTATGCACACAAATACAGGGACCGTGAGAAAAGGGCATGTTTAAAAACTGGAGATAGTGAGTTCTATAACCTATGAGAAATACCCTCTACTCAGGAGCTGACCTGTCTCTTAATTCTACTTGTTTTTATGTTGTGAATGTAGTCTGTGTTAGCCAGAAATGTTTATTCCGAGGAAGAAAGCAGATCAAAAAGCTATCAATTCAGCACAATAATAAATAATCCCTGTACACCGTAAATCCGTCAATAGATGATAAACAAATCTTAATGAGTCCTAGCAGCTGTCATGAAGAATTGCAGGGAAGTGTCACAGTGAACCTGAGCCATGGGTGTTTCTATCTCCACCTCCCAGATGAAGAAATGGAGGCCCAGAGAGGGTTTGCTGATGGAATCTCTATTTTTACCCCCAGTAGAGGGGGCGTCGGACCGCTCGGTGGTGAGTTCTGGTGATGCGGCTACGGCACTGCTAGCGTAGATCTGAGTGAGGGCTGATGCTGGTACTTGTTCACCAGAACCCACTTACGCCCTTTTCTCACTCAAGCTGAATTTTAAAATTGAAGGAAGCAGCAGGTATGTCCAGGAAGTAAGAGAGCAGTTTAGAATTTATGGTGGTATCATAACTAAAATCGAGACTGGTTCTCTTTTATGCTCAGTACAGCATCCCTTAGCTGCTGCTTTTTTATTTAAGGTTTATTTATTTATTTGAAAGACAGAGAGAGAGAGAGAGAGAATCTTTTATCTGCTGATTCACTTACCTAAACGGCCACAATGGTCAGGCCTGGGCCAGGACCCAGAAACTTCATCCACTCTCCCATGTGGATACAGAGACCTGAGCACTTGGGCCCTCTTCTACTGCTGCCTCAGGCAGGTGGGCAGGAAGCTGGATCAGAAGTGGAGCAGCTGGGACACGAGCCAGCTCCTGTATGAGACAGCTCCTGTATGTCACAGTTGGTGGCATAACCCACAATGCTACAACACCAGCCCTATCATAGTGATGTAGTTGGACCCTTCACCATTCTGCCTCATTTTGTTGGGAGAGAACTTTCTGAGAGGTAAGGTTCCACTTTGTTTTAACCCAAAGTGGGGGACACATGGTTTAGTTTGTAGAAGAAAACATCAAGTCACCGTTTGTAACAGATGCAATGCCAGCCTCTACGCCCCTTCCCTGGACCCAGCAAACACCTCAAAGTAGGGATGCAAGCCTGGAGGAGAATTGGTTCTTGGAGCAAACGGGTGCAGCTGTGCTTTGGGGTTCTCAGGAGACCCATGTTTTCTGAGGCATTGCTTCATCCTGTGTGTGTATGGGTTGGCGGGGGGTGGGGGGTTGAGGGGCGGGGGACAGGGGATGGAGCTGGGGCTGCAGAGGGGATGGTGAGCACATACACTGGCACCACTGGTTTGGCATCTGAGGTAGCTGGAGGCGGGGTCAGTCTGGATTGTTTGCACTGAGTGACTGGCGCCAAGTACTCTGGCACTCCTTGGGGGCAGTGTTAGCCAAGAGCCATTTCTCCAGGGACATTGGGCCACTGAGTCACGGTGGCTGTAGGATGCAGAGGGAGGAAGCAGTATCTTTCACCCAGTTTGTCTTTTGGGCCTGTTTTTGGGTGGGGTATGATTTTTGGCTAAGCTAGGGCCCCATGATCCCTGTTGCAGAGAGCAGAAGCCGTGGGTTTATCTGGCCCTGAACACCTCCAGGATTTTAGCTGAACAGACCCGGGGAGTCAGTGGCCCAGGTCCTGCTTGCCTCAGCACAGAGTGCCCTGCTTTGAGTCTCTCCCCAGTGTTCTGCAGCCCACACCGTGTAAGACCTGCTCCTCGTCGGGCCTGCTTCTGTCCTTAAGTCGCCACCAGGGAACTCCATGCAGCTTTATCCTCTGCTGAGAAGGAGCTGGCTCTGGGTGGGGCTGCTTATGTGTCTCTATACAAGGTGGGGAGGGACGTCAGCCTGCAGTCAGCCGCTCCTGCTCAGAGCCTTAGAACTTCTACAGAGTCGAACGCTGCCTGATGGGCTCTTTTTACATACATTGGGGAGCTTGCCCAAGGGTAAGGAAACCCCCCCCACCAGCCCCGCCCCAGGACGATATCGAAGGCCTGGCACTTAGGCTAGCTGGCCCATGAACAGGTGCTCAGAAGCAGGGGCTTAGGACTTGAGTCTGCACCCTCACGGCAGGACCAGGGACAGGCCTTGGGCTCTTGGGAAGTGAGGAGTTGATGCAGAAGTCCCCACAGGAGCCAGGCCTGCACAGGGCAGCCAAGGAAGGGTGGGTGGAAAATGGCACAGGGCGGCACCGCGGGAACTCGGCTGGCTTCTCCCAGGGACCTCATGAGCACAGGTGGTCTGTGGTCTGCACATGCATTTCCTTAGACACGGGAACCCCCAGACACCCCTGGCTGGGCTCCTCTCCCTGCCTCAGGTTCTTGTTTGCCCTGGAGTCACCCACAACTCGCAGCACCCCTCTGTTCTCTTGTGTAGCGCACTTGGATTCAGCTTCTGTCCACTTTGCTTTAGCTGGGTCTTTGTAAAACCACCATCACATGAATGTATTTTTCTTTTTCATTTTTTAAAAAAGGTTTATTTATTTTGTTTGGAAGGCCAAGAGGGAGGGAGGGAGGGAGAGAGAGAGAGAGAGAGAGAGATTCCATTCATTGGTCCACTCCCCAAATGGTCATGATGGCCAGGGTGGTTGGGCCAGGCCAAGTTGACACCAGGAGCCAGGAGCTTCCTCCAGGTCTCCCATGTAGGTGCAGTGGCCCAAGCACTTGGCCATCTTCTGCGGCTTTCCCAGGTGCATTAGCAAGGACCTGGATGGGAAGTGGAGCAGCCTGGACTTGAGCCGGTGTGCCTATGGAATGCTGGTATTGCAGGTATTGCAGGCAGCAGCTTAGCCCACCACGCCACGATGTCAGCCCCACACGAATGCATTTTTTAACCAGAAGAGCTGACAGTCTGGGATGAATGTCCCTGCCTTCTCACAAGGTGAAGGCTGCCCTGGCTGCTGCCGACACAGTGTTCTGGCTTTGTTTTGTCAAAGCAGCTCTTCTCCGTGTTCCTTTAATGCCATTTCTTTGGGAAGAAAAGGGGAGGTACTTAAAGGAAAAAGGCAGAGCACTAGACTCGATTGTACTCTTGGTCACGTGGTCGCCAGCGTCGGGCCCCCCTGGTGACCTTGCCCCATGGCTGGACCTTGCTCACCGGGCCAGAGCCTTGGGCGCTTGAGGCCTGAATGGAGCCTTGCAGCTCTGTTTTTCCACCTGGTGGGGTTGACTGGGTTGAAGGTGACCTGGGATGACTTTTCTGATTCCCTCTGCATGCTCTGAGACCCCAGGCCTCTGCACGTGCAGTGATGGGGAGAGGTGTGCTCCAGGGTGCAACCGAGCCCGCACGGGACTGAGTGGGACATGCGATTTGTGGGCACTTCAAATGCTTTGTGAAGTTATCTCTCTGCAGAATTTTCTAGTGATGTCATTTTTATAGCGTTCGTGATATAAAATTTGAGTCCCAGGAAGACCTGCCTGGTCTCTGGAGAAACCCTGCAGAGGATGAGCCATGGATCATCCTTGAGGATCAAGTCACAGGAATATCCCAGGCAGAGCCACTGGAGGGCAGCAGAAGGCATGATTTCCCTGCCCATCCTGCCAGGAGCAGTCAGATTTTCTCCTTGGGGAAAAAAGGGAATCTTTCCCCTTCTGAATTCTGAAACTTGGTGTTGAGATTCTTCTGCCTTATTGCTAAGGGGCTTTTTGCAGAAATCTAGTCAGTGAGTGCTGTAATAAATACTGATTATTTTGTGATGTGCTGTGCCCTTTTTTACTTTAGGTTCTAAAACAGGTTTAACTAATAGTCTATATAGACTCATCTGTGACCATACGCACGCACTTGTTTACAGACTTATTGCAGTGTCACCATGTTTGACTCACTGATGAGAATTTCTCTGTGGACTGGCGTGAGTTTCCAAAGTCTGAATACTGCTTAGCAGAATGGGAAGAAGCAGAGGTTTCTCGTGCTCATCACAAAAAGTCCTATTTTTCCAGAGATAAAGGGTGTCCTGGAGAATTTGTGCAAATCTTAATTAACACACATTAATACGCATTAAGAATTGCACAGAGAGGAACTGAGAATTAAGATCGGAATAATGCATGCAATTTGCAAAGTAAACGTTAGCATTGACAGGCAGTAAAGCGACAGATTGAGTATTGTGCCTGAGGACAATGGGATGGGCTGTGTCTCTCCCCATCCTTCTTTCTTTTCTGTTTTACGATTTATTTATTTGAGAGGCAGAGTTACAGACAGAGAGAGGGAGAGACAGAGAGAGGGATCTTCCATCTGCTGGTTCACTCCCCAAATGGCTGGAACAGCTGGGGCTGAGCTTATCTGAAGCCAGGAGTCAGAAGCTTCTTCCAGGCCTGCCATGCTGGTGCAGGGGCCCAAGGTCTTGAGCCATCTTCTACTGCTTTCCCAGGCCATAGCAGAGAGCTGGATTGGAAGAGGAGCAGCCAAGACACGAACTGGCGCCCATACAGGATGCTGGTGATGCAAGTGGAGGCTTAACCTGCTGAGCCCTAGCGCCAGCCCCTCTCCCCATCCTGTCATGGGCTGTGTAGGAAACAGTGGGTGTGAGGACCCCAGTGAGTGATCTGACAAGTCTAAGACCAGGGTAGGAGAGAGGAGCAAAAGTCTGAGACAGACACCTTTAAAGAAATCTAAGACACATGGGTTCTGGGTACAGAGGGGCATCCAGAGTGAGCCAGAATGGACGGGCGGAGTGAGCTGGCGAGAAAGCAGCGCAGACCCGGAGCGGGGTGAAGCCGGCCGAGGTCTGGTGCTCTGTAAAGTCCGGGCACATTGCTGACCTTGGCTTTGGCCTCTTCAGTGCCTGCGTTGGCCCCTGTGTTTAAACTTGTACTCTGTGCTGGGTGTCCACAGTGCTGTCAGAGCAGACCGACTGGCAGCCTCAGAGCCTGTGGCCAGAGGTGCAGCTTCCTGCACGCCGTTCTTCCCAAGGCTGAACTACCCTTTGATGGGCAGAATTCGGGGTGAACTTTCATCCGCCTGGTCTTTGTGGCTGCTTTTGGGTGGGGTTTCCTGTAACTCAGCAGGAATTGCAGACCCTTGCCCATCTGGGTGCGGGAGCCCAGGCGCAGGTCTGCGCTGTCAGGAACCAGGATTTTCAGAGCCAGCATCGTTGTGCAGCCGGTTAATCCACTGTGTGTGCTGCCGGCATCCCACGTGGGCGCTGGTTCAGGTTCTGGCTGCCCTGCATCTGATCCAGCTCCCTCTGATGCCCCTGGGAGAGCAGCAGATGAGGGCCCAAGTGCTTGAGGCCCTGACCCATGTGGGAGACCTGGATGGAGTTCTTGGTTCCTGGCTGTGGCCTGGACCAGCGATGACCTTTTGGGAAGTGAACCAGTGGGTGGTTCTCTCTCTCTTTCCCTCTGAAAAATCAGTCAAACAACAGCAGAGAGCTGGGGCTTTTGTTTCCTGTTGCTCTGCAAGCCTGCCAGTGCCCACTGGCCTGTTATGCTGGGGCACCGGTAGCCGCCTTGTAAGGAAGGAAGGTCTATGTGTTTATTTCTTTTTAAAGGTACTGAATTTATTCCGAGTAATGGGAAGAAAACATTAAACATCCTTTACTAATGTTAAAGTGTAACTTTGTTTTGGTGAGACCTAAACTGACAAAGCCACTGCAGTACCAAGCTATTGATTTGAGTTGTGGTAAATTAAAAAAACAGAGATGCTGTTGTAAGGAAACACTGTATGTATGGGCAGGCAGAGGGTGGGGGCCTGGGGAGGGCTCGCGAGCTGCGCTGTGAGGCTGAGTGCAGCCCCGCGGACTTCCCTCAGTAGCTGCCTCACTGCTGCTGACACAGGGCCACACGCAAATTCTGCTGGAGTGGTGCTGTGAGTGATTTGTTGGCCTCACTCTTCACTCTTAATTACGCTAAACACTGCCTTGCTTGTATGATTAATTCACAATAATTGCACAAGTAATGACCAAGGCTGGAAGTAAGGGGCAGAGCTGGTGGTGGTGCAAGGGCTGCTGGGAAGAGAAGCTGGAAATGTGTGGTGGGGTGTGGTCAGAGGCTCGCCCCATGGAGGCAGGGTGGGGGAAGGGAAGAGGGGATGGGGGAGGGGCACAGAGAGAGACACTGAGACTTATTTAGCAGGGGAAGCAGCTGCAGGACACAGTTGGTAGCTCTGAACACCATTCATTTTGCATTACTTGGTCTTGACAGTACAGAGATAAAATCGTGCCGCTCACCCAGGTTATCACAAGTGCAGTTCATGTGGTCTGAATTGATGAGGTTTTAAAATATTGGTTTAGGTGTGGTCAGTGCCACACCCGCTCCTGTGTTTGAGTGCTTTGGCATCTGCCATGGTCGATGCTGACTCGGCACACTTCACACTTCTGTGGTCCTTTTTCCACATTGCTCACCTTCACTTTCCCATGGAACATTCCAAGGGAAAATTCTGGCAGGGGATGGAGAATGCCATTACTGGCAAGCGTGTGGAAGAGGGAGAGGGCTTCCTCGACCTTTAGGGAGGGCTGGTGCCCAAGGGTCGTTGGTAGCATCGGTCTTCATCCCGATCCTCATCCTTGTGCCTGTGGGCAATGCCGCACTGTGGAAAACACACTCAGCTGGCATCACAGAGACTCTTTTGGCTGCCTCCAGCATTGCTCCGCATGGGAGGCAGCGTGGTGTCAGGGAGGCAGCACGGGCTCTGGCCCTGACAGCCTTCTGCCGTGTGAACCTCCGTTTCCCCAAGCGTGCCCTGGGGATGTTCATACCACCATAGGATGGTGGTGGGGATCAAGGAAGACGAAGTATGGAAAGCAGTTGGCCTTGTCACAGGGTTCTCGTAAGTGGGAGCTGCCATTACAGTTGCAGGAAATGTGACATTTAGTGTGCCAGAGACTTTAGCTCTCAGTAAATACATTTTTATAATTACACACTACGTTTTTTTGGCCGATTTTATGAAGTTATCTAATTTATGGCAAAAGTCTCATTACATTTTTATCATGTATTTATAATCATTATGATTACTTTTATGCAAAATGCTTAAGGGACTAGCTGGCACTAGTAAATCTTTATGCTGTAAAGCATAATATATTATCACAAATATACTTGACTTATGAAGCAAAACTAATACATGAACTACATGTCGCTTGGCTTGAATGCCTTTGGACCTCATCTTGATGACCCTAGGCAAGCTGTCCCTTGCTTTATTTTCTGTCAGTATGAAGAACATTAAGTTACTAATGATTGCTTGGTAACTTATATTTTGAGAAGAGATAGATTAGTCTGTTTTTCATTACTTTAACTAAAATAGCTGAGAAGAGCTTCAAGAAAGAACTGGTTTATTGAAGCTTGCAGTTTGGAGGTGATAGTTCAGTACTGGGTGGCCCCAGAGCCCAGTGTCTTTGGAGGCTGGTCTTGGCGGGAGCAGAGGACTGAGCGAGTGACTAGGCTGTACTTGAGTTGAAATCAAACCTTCCACAAGAACCTCCCTCCTTACCTTTCTCTGAAGGGAGGAGAGAACTTCCACTTTGACTATGACCCTATTGGAATAAGATCAAAGTCAGCGAACTCTAAAGGCTTCCATAGCCCTGGCAACTCATGACTAGAGCCTAGGGAGATTACTGATGCCATGAACAGGAGTGTCAAATTGTTAAGTCAGCAACAGAAGTCACTGTGTACTTACATCCCATGTGGGATCTGTCCTTAATGTGTTGTTTAATGTGCAGTGATGCTATAACTAGTACTGGAATAGTATTTTTACACTTTGTGTTTCTGTGTGGGTACAAACTGATGAGATCTTTACTAATTATATACTGAATCGATCTTCTGTATATAAAGATAATTGGAAATGGAAAAAAAAAAACCTGGTGTTAAATTGGAAATGGCATAGAAAATTAATTAATTTTTAAAAAAATATTATGTAGGATCTCTGCCTTTAATGTGCTGTACACTCTTATTTAATGCTATAACTAGTACTCCAACAGGATTTTTTTTCACTTTGTGTTGCTATATGGGGGCAAACTGTTGAAATCGTTACCTAATATATACTAAACTGATCTTCTGTATATAAAGAGAATTGAAAATGAATCATGATGTGATTGGAAGGGGAGTGGGAGCGGGAAAGGGGAGGGTTGTGGGTGGGAGGGAAGTTTTGGGAGGGGGAAGCCATTGTAACCCATGAGCTGTACTTTGGAAATTTATATTCATTAAATAAAAGTTTAATAAAAAAAAAAAAGAACCTCCCTCCAGGGAGAAGCCCCAGTGTCCCAAAGACCTCCCACTGGCCCCACTTCTCAGCCACCTTCATTGAACCAATCAACCGGTAACACTAAGACCTCAGAGTGTACATAGCTGCATATGTTTTGGGGACACAAATGCTGCTCAACTCCGTCACAAGAAAGGGCAGTTGTTGGGATTGTGGATTGCAGCATAGAAACTGATCGCACGTCGTCCCTGCGTGCACACGCCTGTGTGTGTCTGTTGTCTGCAGCCCGTGTAACAATGGAATCTTTCAGTTCCTTCTCCGTTCCTTCTTTCTAGGGATGAACATGCGAGGAGTGATGACATTCAAGTTTTGTTAGAAGCTGTATAGTCTCATGTGACAAGTTAGCAAGAGGTGGCCTGGCACCATCTGAGGAAGTGACATTTCTGTGACAAGTCGTCCCGACTGTTGTCAACCCCATAGTGAATCCTGAGGGACTGATGAAAACCAGCAGTCTACTCATGGATTTTGGTACCCAGGGGTTTTCCTGCTGTGGCGTCACCAGTGGCAGCACAGTTTCCACCATGTCCTTGCTGCTGAGTGAGGAATGCTCTGTCCCCTCTGACGTGCTGGGCACCAGCTTAGGAGATCAAGGCTTTGTGGTGGGGGGGCTGGGGGAGCTCCCGTGCCTTCCTACGTGGGAGTCACACTGGGACCGTGAGTGTCTCTCAGCTTCACCACCAGGGTGCCCTGCAGCTCCACGTGTCCTTTTTCCAGAGAACGTAATTGAATAAATTAGTGTCAGAAGACAGGGAATTATAGTACTTGGAGGACTGTATAGTTTAGAAATGAGACAAAGACCAGTCCTGACTGAGGCAACTGATTACTTGAATACCCTTACCTAATCAAAAACCCACAGCACTCTATGTCCCTCACAATAAAAGATCAATAATATAAACATAGAACAAGAAAGGAGAAGAGGGGTATTGGATTGTGATGGATGTGCTGCAGCGGCACTGTGTCATCTGTTTCCTACAGCAGAGGTTAGGAGGGGGGGTGCTGCTCACACTGTGCAGCCCCTGAGTGTAGCAGGGAAGACTAAGAGGCTGCTTTAAAATGTTCATGGGGAAATGAAATTACAAGGCAATTTATGTCCACGAGTAGCGTTTTTATACTGTGCATTTTGCATGAACATTTTGAAGACTCACATATATCGTGCAAAAAATGCCTATGTTCTTTCAGCAAAAATTTAACACATTTGCTTGCTTCTAGGTTATCCATAAAGTATTACCTCTATGTATTCTTTTTTAATGTGTTTTAAAGCATGTAATAGTGTGTATTATTTAATATATTATACATTAGCTTTATATGCATATATGTAAAACATCCATTTTTCATAATCAGCCCTGTTTATTTCAGCAATTTATTATTTTTAGAATATTTAACATATAAACTTACAGCTAATATCCAAAGCAAATCACTGAGTAACTACTTGGAGGCATGTTCCGGACCATGTGGTGGTAGATTTATTAGAACATGTGGATTTGCTTGTAAATAAAACCAAGAAATATACAGCATTCCACAGAGTAGGTCTTAAAGAGATGTGGTATTTCAGCTGGGATCCTACCAAGTTCATATGAATCTCCGTATGAGGGGTGAGCTAGGGAACTGACGTGTCCAGGGGCAGAGCCCCTGGTTACTACTTCACTGCATCAGCTCCAGGGGATCAATTTAGCAGACACTTGAAAAAACTCAGTGACCTGAACTGAAAAAGAAGCTGAATGAGCACACACGTTGGTGAACTTCTAGAGATTTCACTTATTTGCCAGGCTGTTAGATCTTAAAATCCACAAGAGCTATTTCTTCTTTTGTGTTTTAGGAGCTGAGTCTGAGACAGAGCCAGCAGTGTTGACAGTGCTGCTGTCTCTGAGCTCAGCCTTGCTGACTTAGAAAAAAAAAAAAAGACAAAAGACACCTATATTTTGAGTGTGTGCTTTGGGCACCAGCCCCAGTTATAAAGACAAGTCTGTGAGGTCAGACTTGTTTCTAGAGCTCATTCAGGAAGCAGGCCATGGGTTTCTGTTACAGCCAGACAAGAAAACAGGTTATGTGGTAGGGGAAGATCTAAGATTAGGACATCTGATAGAGGTTGGCAGGGTTGGGGATGGAATCAAGGTCATTGTGTCTGTGTAGACCCAATGCATGGTTACTCAGAAACTAGCAGCAGGATGGCTCAAGGCAGAAGCGTTGGAGAATTTAATGAGCCCTGCAGTCCTTCTTCCCCAAGCCTGCTGAATTTTCTAATTAGAGATTCTATAGCCTCCATCAGAATTGGACACCAAACAGGAGACCCTAAAGACAAGTTCTTAAACCCCGACTGTATCAGTCAGGATAGGTCAGATTATGCCTCGGCAGCAATCACATCCCAAATCCAAGGCTTCAAACAAAAGTCTGTTTCTCGCTCACACTGTGTTTTAGCTGTGCGTCAGCTGAAGGACTTCCTGCTGGGGTTGAGGCTGAAGCAGCACCTGTGGCAGCTGCTCCTGGGTGGCCAGCAGGGATCACACACTCTACCTGGATGGGCGCACGTCATGTCTGTTCACAGCTCTGACGAACGCACCACCTGTCCCAGCCGCCCAGCACACACACGCGGCTGGGAGGTGCGGTCACAATGTGTGCCTGTAATGGGGAGGAACAGGAGCATCTGGGGAAAGCATCGGGATGGAGGATCCCAGGACCATTCCTGCATCACCCAGGAGTCCATTAAGTACATCCTGATAGCCTGCTTCTTCTTCCTCCCTGTGAGGCAGTTAACATCCTTTGCTGTCTGCCAGCACACAGTGTCTGTTTCTGTGAAGGAAGTACTCACAGATAGAAGAAGTTTTAGAAAATCATTATATCTGTGGTTACAAGATGTGAGTGCATTTCATGTCAGAACCCGATTCTTACTCAAGTGTGAGTGGTGGTAGCATCAAGGGCCAGGCAGGACGTGCTGTATGACTGATCAGAGGAGAGACCTGTTTCCTGGGAGACAGGCAGGGTGTCAGGTAATTGAGACGCTGTGCTGGTGGCTGGTAGCACTGCTCGGTGTCGGCCTTGTCAGCAGCTAGCACACATTCAGATCTGGTGGGCATGTCCATTCTGACCGGCTCTGCCTGCTGTGTTTGCTCTCCATACTTTGTATGTCATCCCTGGTTGGTGTAAGGACATGAGTGAGGTTAACGAATTCAGGAGAGGAGGGCCAGGTCTGAGGACCTTGTGAGAGAGATGGATGAAACGTGTAATGGGAGGAATTAGAAAGCATTGCACCTTCTACCATCTACAGAATGTAACTGAGTCAAGACTGCGGGTGGAGTGTGGTTGGTTAGAATGCAGGACCCAGTGGATGCCACACCTGTGTGGGTTGTGTGTGCTGGCACTGTCGCAGTATAAGGTCATCACTGGAACGAGACACCCTGGTGTTGAAGTCACTTAGGGAGGTGCTTTCTGAAAGCAGAAGGATGAAGTGATGAAGGGAAGAAGCCGGGCTGCAGCGGAGTTGCTCTTAGCCCAAGCTTGAACACTCTGGGACACAGCACTGCATGTGGCTTGCTTCTTCTGTGATCTCGGGTGAGGTCGGTCAGGCTCGTGGTTGCAAAGCTCTCTGGCCATGCTCTCTTGTCACAGCCCAGAAGACACCCTGGGCTGGACGTCATGACCTGTGGTCTGCACGGCTCTACCTGCTTGTATTCTTGGCTGGAAAGTTCCCGTCTCCTCAGGAAGGCCCAAGACGAGGTCAACACAGCCTGGCCCGAGTTTTTCCGTGAATTCTGTTTACTGTCTTTTTAATGTTGTCCTTAGGTGTATTTTATCCTTGCCAAATATATCTGCTCCAGTTCTACTTGATGATGGTCTGAACCTTTCGTGCTTTTATTAAACAGCTGTCAAATGCACACCAGGGCTTGAAGCGTGAACGCTGGGGAGTCGGTGATGAGAACATCTCTCTTCCCAGGCCTCTTTCTCCTTCCCTGAGCCCTGCCCACTAGAAATAGACGAGGATCAGAGTTTCTCCCTCTATTCTGCTCTCTGTACCTCACCCCAAACAAATCCAGATAAAAAACAGGACGCAAATAAAGACAACAAATAACTCTGCCTGAAATAAGGTTGCTTGTGCACTTCCTGTCCAAGCCAGTGAAAGGGAGAACTGTTGGTGACAAGGAGAAAAGGCGTGGGCTGTGATGTCCAGGCTGTGTGAAGCTTCTGGAAGAAACTCTTGGTCCTGATGCACACTCAGTGTTTGCAGGCTGCTGAACCTAAGCTGCAGCCACAGTCAGCATCGAATGAAGGCCATGTGATTATTTTCTTAAAAAAGCCCTTTTCCAGGAATAACTTGTAACAGGCTAAGTATACGGTAAGAACCAGCCAAGCCGTGTTGTGTGTGATTCAGATGTGCAGAGGGAAGATCGGGCACACACCGGCCCCCAGAATGGCTGCGGCCGCCCCTCTGCTCCCTGGCCTGCTCTCCTCTGGGTGCTTCCGTGCCTCTTCCTCCTTGGTGACCCTGGCGGGGGGGGGGGGGCTTTAACGCAGCCCACAGAGGACCAGCAGAGAGGACACTCAAAACACAGGTGACACAAGCGCACTCAGGATGTTCTTGGAAAAGGAAGAGTGCAACACAGCTGTACCCGGGCTTCAAATTTGTTTTGTACCCAAATCAACTTAGCTTTGAATCCTATTTTGCACAAACCTGTTGAAGTCTCCTCATATTAGCACACGCAGGGTTCTGGGGGAAGTATCAGTGACCCTTCTTGTTGAAACTGGGGGATTTCCCTAAAGCAGACCCCGTAAGAGATAAAGCACTGCGTCTCCCGTGACACTGGCAACCACATCCCTTCAGCAGACAACGATGCCAGCCCCCTCTCTCTTTTCCATTTGTCAGTGTGGTCTTCAATTAGGGTGTGAGACCTGGCCTGGCTGGCGGTGCAGCACACAGGGGATTTACCAGTCTCCAGGAGAACATTGCATTTTCAGGAGGTGCTCATTTATTTGAAAGAGTGATGGGGGGCGGGGAGAGATGGATTCCATTCACTGGGTAACTCGCCAGATGGCTCCATCATGCAGACATGTACCCGGCCGAAGCCAGGAGTCAGAACGCCATCTGGGTCTTCCACGTGGGTGGCAGGAGCGGGGAGCTGGATTGGAAGTGGAGCAGCCGGGTTCCGCCCGCAGTCCCAGTGGGGCAGCTTGCCCCCTGCACCACAGCGCCAGCCCCGAGGAGAGCGTCCTGCTCATCCCCCCTTCTCTGCCGACACAGGAGACTGTCGGATTTCATCAGCGGATGGTGGCTCTTCTGGGGATGCCTATATTCATGAGGAGGGGAAAAGGAATTAAAGGTAGTATCTTCCTTTTTTTCCATAGCTGAATAATTCTTTGATTTGTTGTCTCTGTCTCCCTCCCCCCCGAATTCGTTCGAAAAAAGATGATTATTCAGTTTGAGGACAACTGTGACCCCAGGTGACTTCTGTCACGTGAACTTCAGGGCTCGCTGGGGTTCTCAGCAGAACGTTCTCTCTCAGGGCAGATATGCACGATTGCCGTGGGCCAGCTTCATTTAGGAAGACCAGCGTAAGCCTGCTTCCATCAGACGGGAGCAACTTCCTGTACTTAAAACCATTTCCTGACCTGGCAGCTTTTAGAACAGCCTGCGCATCGACAAATCACTCTCACTAAAATCACTTTCACTTCCTAGTAAGCCTGGTATGACACATGGATTTATATGCATGTCCTCTTAGCAGGAAATGAGTTTGAATTTTACTTCAGGAGGTAGGAGTTACGCTGCAGGAGGAATCATAAAGATAGGATAACACCAATTCAACTGCTAATGTCCCAGCATCACTGATCAAATAAAGCATGAGAGAGGCGTGGGATCACCCTGAGCTTTACAGAGTAAAGTAGAAAATGCCCTTTAATTGCTTTCAGGAAAAGACGGCAGCAGCGTATTTTGCGGTAGATGTTTGCTACCCTGTAGAGCGGATTTATCATCTCAGTAAAAGTTACAGTTGGACCCCAATCTCAGTTATCCTCTCCTCCCCTCCGAGGGGTGGCCTCTGGAATCCTCGGTGTCTCCTCCCCTGCCGGCCAGCCCTCTTGCTCACAGCAAGGTGGTGGTGCCGTCCCCTGATCTTGGCCGTTGCTGCCGGTCCCGACATTGTCCTGGGCAGCTGCTTTGTCAGAACAGTCTGGATTCCGCTTGACCGTCCCTCTCTCACCTGACATTCCTCACTGTTTCCAGCTCCTGGAGAGGCTCCGTGTCCTGGTTTCTTACTCCTAGTCTCCTCTTCCTTTCTTCTCCAGGAATTGTTTGCAATTTTCTTTAGCATGTCATTGCTCAGGGCTCTCATTTTTTCCTACCCTGTTCAGGTTCCTGTCTGAAGCTCACCTCCCTGGCTTCATTGACTGTGTCCACATTGGTGGTTCTAAAATGGACACATCCCTGCTTTTTCTCTGCAGTGGACTAGCAAAGTAGCTACTGGAAATATCCATTAGGATACTCCAACCTCAGTAATCCAAATTGGACCTGCTCTATCTCCACCTCCCTTTCTCTGTTCCATGCCTTTTTTTTTTTAAAGACTTATTTATTTATTTGAAAGGTAGTGGGGGAGGTGGAGACACAGAGATTTTCCATCTGCTGGTTAACTCCCTAAATGACCACAAGGACAGGGCCTGGGCAAGGCTGAAACCAGGAGCCGGGAGCTTCATCTGGGTCTTCTACTTGGGTGGCAGGGACCCAGGTACTTTGGCTGTCTTCCTTTGATTTCCCAGGTCATTAGCAGGGAGCTAGATTGCAAGTGGAGCAGCCAGGACATGAACTGGCGCTCATATAGGATGCCAGCATTGCTGGTGGTGGGTTAACCCACTATGCCAGAGCACTAACCCTTCTATTCCACATCAGAGAATGGCACAATCATCTACCCAGTGCGTAAGGCCAGACACTTAGAATCTGTTGCTTCTTTATTGCCTTCTGTACATATCATGTGCACAGGAAATCACAAAGGTCCATAGATTCCACCTGTTCCGCGTCTTGGGGATCCGTCTGCTCTGTTGAGCTCTGTCTTCACGGCCACTGCTCTTCCTGTCTCCTCCTTGGATTCCTGTTGCAGCTGCTGTTGCTCATTTGTTATCTCTTGGTGGTGGCAATTCCTATACAACATCTAGACACATGCGCCAACTCCTCAGCTTTCCATCGTCTTCACAGCAAAGTCCACATTCTTCCATGGCTGGTGAGGCCACAGCACGGGCTCAGCTCACGTTCTTCCATGGCTGGTGAGGCCACAGCACGGGCTCAGCTCATGTTCTTCCATGGCTGGTGAGGCCACAGCACGGGCTCAGCTCACGTTCTTCCATGGCTGGTGAGGCCACAGCACAGGCTCGGCTCCTCTCGTTGTCCTGCTCTTCCACTGCTTGTGCTATGAGTAGAACATTTTCCTTCTTACCTCTGGGTCCCTCCAGCTCCCACGCACCACTCCTGCACTTATCCCCTGGAGAATTCACACATTCACGTCCCTTCCTCTGCCAACATTCTCCCGGTACTTCCAGGTCAGGTAAAACGATCCTGTAGCACCATGGGTGATCCACATGTAGCGTTTACCATGTGATGTTTTAGACCCAGATGAAAAATTCTCAATACTCTTCTCAGGAAAATTATTGTACTTGCTGTGTTAAGAACATCAACAGGAGACCTAGCCCCTTAGCAAGTTATTCTGTGAACAGTAGAATTGACTGCAATTTTGCTGTCCGGTCTAACAGTCTTTTTAAAAAAAAAATTATGTATTTATTTGAAAGGCAGAGTTACGGAGAGGCAGAGGCAGAGAGAGGGAGAGGAAGAGAGAGAGAGGGGTCTTCCATCTGCTGGTTCACTCCCCAGATGTCCATAATGGCCAGAGCTGCGCCGATCTGAATCCAGGAGCCAGGATCTTCTTCTGGATCTCCCATGCGGGTACAGGGACCCAAGGACTTGGACCATCTTTTACTGCTTTCGCATGCCATAGCGGAGAGCTGGGTAGGAAGGGGAGCAACTGGGACTCAAACCAGCACCCATATGGGATGCCAGCACGGCAGCTGGTGGCGTTACCGGCTACACCACAGCACTGGCCGCAGTAACAGTCTGCAGCTGGTGATTGGTGATCTGCTTCCCTCATCCCTCTAGCTGCTGGAAATTGCTGTTGTGCTGTATGCATCTTTGTGTGGCTTTTGTAGAAACACCCCCGTCTGAGAAATCATGCTGTGTGTGTCCTGTCACTGGCGTATGACCTCTAGGTTCATTTGCTTTGCTTGTGGGTGTCAGGATCTCATTATTTTTTTAATTGAATAATGTTCCATTTATATCTAAACTCATCTATCTATTTATATATTTCATGTTTCCTTCTACTTCTATTTTTTTAAAAGTTTTTTTTTTTTTTTTTAATTTGAGAGGTAGAGTTACCGACAGTGAGAGCAAGAGACAGAGGAAAAGGTCTTCCTTCTATTTGTTCACTCCCCAAATGGCTGCAATGGCTGGAGCTGCACTGATCTGAACCCAGGAGCCAGGAGTTTCTTCTGGGTCTCCCACATGGGTGCAGGGGCCCAAGGACTTGAGCCATCTTCTACTGCTCTCTCAGGCTATAGCAGAGAGCTGGATTGGTAGAGGAGCAGCCGGGACACAAACTGGTGCCTGTATGGGATGCCAGCACTGAAGGCAGTGACTTTACCTGCTGTACCACAGTGCAAGCCCCTCACATTCCTTCTACTTTTAAAAAGATCTATTTATTTATTTGAAAGGCAGGGTGGCAGAGGCGAGAGATAGAATGAGAAGTAGATAGATACAGATATGGGGATTGATCTTTCATCTACCGGTTCACTCCCCACACACCCACAATAGCCAGGGATAAGACAGGCCAAAGCCAGGAGCGTAGAACTGCATCCAGGTCTCCCGTGTGGGTAGCGGGAATCCAGCTACTGGACCATCGTCTGCTGCCTCTTAGTCACATTGGCGGGAAGCTGGGTCAGAGGCATGGAGTAGCTGGGACTCGAACCAGATGTGCAGACATGGGATGCAGGTGTCCCAGACAGTGGCTTGATCTTCTGTGCCATAACAGCATCCCAACCATGTTTGTTTTTTTTTTTTTTTAAATTCATTCATCCCTTGATGGAAATTTAGGTGGTTTCCATGTTGTGACCATTGTGCAAAATGCTTTAGAGCACCCGGGAGTGCAGGTATCTTCTCTTTAAGATAATGCATTTCTTTCCTTCAGATACATATCCAGTTCACAACTGCTGGGTCATGTGGCAGTTCTGGTTTTCTGATGGGACTCTACTGCTTCCTGTGATGATGTACTAGCTTCCATTCCCAGGAGCAGTGTGTGCAAGGGTCCCCTTGCCCCTGCATCCTCCTCAGCTCTTATCTTTTTGTTTTGCATAATAGTGTAGTTTTGATTTGCATTTCCCTGTAGATTAGTGATGCTTCACTGTTTTTTTTTTTTTAATTATACCTGTTGTCAACATGTATGTCATCTTTAGAGAAATATCTATTCAAGTCACTTGTCCTTTTAAGAATCAGGTTATTTTTAAATTTTTGCTATTGACTTGAAGGGGTTGGAAATGTTTCCCATAGACTGCTGCTTCTGGTTTCCTTTTCGAGTGCAGAAACTCCAGGTTGTTGCAGGTCCCCTGGCTGTCCATGCTTCTGGTGCCACGGCAGAGGAACCACAGAGCTCTCCCTCTGTGTCTTCATCTAGGAGTTCGACAATTTCAGCTGTTAGCTGTGAGTCCTTAGCCCATCTGTTGTTGGCTTTTGTATATTGGGTAGGATAGATTCATCATTTCATCTTTTTGCATATATCTGACATAAACTGATATCCAGTTTTCCTGTGCTATTTGTTGAAGAAACTATTCTTTTTTATAATTTTTATAAAAATTTATTTATTTGTTAGAGAGCTCGATAGATCCTCCTTCCGCTGGTTCAATCTCCAAATGGCCACAACTACCGGGCTGGGCTAGGCCGAAGCCAGGAGGCAGGAGCTTCTTTTGAGTCTCCCGCAAGGGTGCAGGGGCACTAGCACTTGGGCCATCTTCGCTGCTTTTCCGAGCACATTAATGGGAGCTGGATCAGAAATGGAGCATCTGGGACTTGAACCGGCACCTGTATGGGATGCTGGCACTGCAGGCAGCGGCTTTACCTGCTGTGCCTCAGCTCCGGCCCCAAGAAGAAGCTATTCTTTCCCCTTGTATATTCTTGATACCTTTGTGAAGATCGTTTGACCAAGCGTGCATGTTTTTTGTTTTCTGAACTTTCTGTTTGGTTCCTTGGTCTTCATGTCAGTCTTTGCAGCTAATTTCAGTAGCTTTGTAATATTCTTACAAGTCAGGAGATGTGATGTCTCCAGCTTTACTTTTCTTTTTCAGAATGTTTTGGTCTCTGAGGGTCATTTGTGGTATTATGTGAATTTTTCTACCTCTGTAATAATGTTGAGATTGTTAATTTCATTTTTGGATAGTTTGTTGTTAGTGTAAAGAATCCCAGCTGATTGTCATGTGTTGACTGCTGTATCCTGCTCGTTGGTTCATTAATTAGTTCTATTAGATGTGTTTTGTGCAGTCTTAAGGAGAATCCTTTTATGAGTGTGTGAAAGCTAATAGCAACATACTCTTTGTTGAAAAACAGGAACTTTTTGTTCAGTTTTCATTAATAGGACAAATGTGCTCGTTCTCACCCCTTGCATTTGTTATATTAATAGTTCAGCTGGAGCAGTTAAGTAAGAAAAATAAAAGATTCCAGATTGGGAAGAAAGAGCTAAAATGATCTTTTTGCAAAGCTCTGATCTGACCTCACGTGTTTGCCAGGTCATGGACCTCTAGTCTTTTGTTCATCTCCCTCTAGAAACATTCTCTCCTCCTTAACTTTTAGAAAATTGAAAACATTAGTGTTCTGTCAGTGTTTGGTAGGAGTCACCAGTGACACTGCTTCGTTCTAGAATTTTCTTTTTGAGAGATTTATGACTAGAGATTGAGTCTCCTTAGTAGTTGTAAGTCTATTCTGATACTCTGTTTCTTCCTGATTCAGTGTTGGTAGGTTGTATGTTTCTAGGAATTTATCGATTTTTTTTCTAGGTTATCCAATTTGTTGGTATGTACTTTTTCATAGTAGTCTAACACTTTTATTTTGTTGATATTAGTTATGATGTCTCCTCTTTCACTTCTGATTTTAGGTATTTGAATGCTGTTTTTTTTTTTTTTTCTCTCAGCTTAGGCAAAAATATTTTTCTTTCAAAGATGAACAATCTTAGCTTGTTTCTTTGGTGGTGTTTTGTTTGTTTGTTTGTTTGTTTTTTGACAGGCAGAGTGGACAGTGAGAGAGGGAGACAGAGAGAAAGGTCTTCCTTTTCCGTTGGTTCACCCTCCATTGGCTGCTGCGGCCAGCGCGCTGCAGCCAGCACACCGCGCTGATCCAAAGCCAGGAGCCAGGTGTTTCCTCCTGGTCTCCCATGCGGGTGCAGGGCCCAAGGACCTGGGCCATCCTCCACTGCACTCCCGGGCCATAGCAGAGAGCTGGCTTGGAAGAGGGGCAACTGGGACAGAATCCGGCGCCCCAACTGGGACTAGAACCTGGTGTGCCGGCACCGCAGGTGGAGGATTAGCCTATTGAGCTATGGTGCCAGCCTGGTGGTGTTTTTATAGTCTCCATTTTGTTACTTTTTTTTCTTCTGCTAATATTGGGTAAGTTTATTTTTTATAGCTACTTGAAGTTTAAAATTAGGTTATTTCCTTGAGATCTTTCTTCACTTAAATAATTTAAAAATTTTTAACTGACATAAAATTGTGTGTCCTTATGGGATACCACATAATGTTTCATGCATGTATATGTTTTGTAACATGTGCTCGGGTAAATATAGCTATCTATTCAAGCAATTAGCATTTCTTTATGGTGAAAACATTCAAAATCCTCTTCTTTTAATTTATTTTAAAGATTTTATTTATTTATTTGAAAGGCAGAGTTACAGACAGGCGGACACAGAAAGAGAGGAAGTGGTCTTCCATCTGCTGTTTTACTCCCCTAATGGCTACAGCTGGGTGATCCAAAGCCAGGAGCCAGGAGCTTCTTCCAGTTTTCCCACATGGGTGCAGGGGCCCAAGGATTTGGGTCATTTTCTACTGTTTTCCCAGGCCATAGCAGAAAGCTGGATTGGAAGTGGAGCAGCCGGGATTAGACCCAGCACCCATATGGGATGCTGGCCCTGCAGGTGGAGGCTTTACCAACTACGCCACAGTGCCAGCCCCTCTTCTTTCATTTTTAGTGTAAGTGTTCATAGCTGTAAACTTCCTCCCTATAATTGTGCTGGCTGTATCTCACATATTTTGGTATATTGGATTTTATTTTCACTTATCTCAAAATACTTA
Source organism: Lepus europaeus (assembly GCF_033115175.1). Classification (NCBI taxonomy): domain Eukaryota; kingdom Metazoa; phylum Chordata; class Mammalia; order Lagomorpha; family Leporidae; genus Lepus; species Lepus europaeus. Next base: position 129,640,477 of record NC_084832.1, read on the forward strand.
CAGTTTCCATTTTGAATTCTTCTTTGGTTTAATGATTGTTCAGGAGTGTGCTATTTAATCTTCATGCATTTGATAGTTTCATTTTCCTTTGTTTTTCATTTCTACTTTATTGCATTAGGGCTAAAGACATTTAGAATGATTTTAATCTTCTTAAATTTGTTAAGACTTGTTTCATGGAGTATTTTGGAGAGAGTTATGTGCACTTTTGAAGAGGATGTATTCTTCTGACATGGGGTAGAATGTTCTGTGTATTTTGTTGGTTCACTTGGTCTGTAATATTATTCAGGCTCACTTTTTCTTTATTGATTTCCTCTCTGGATGTTCTCCCCACTATTGAAAGTGGGATATTAAAGTTTCATGCTATTAAAGAATTTCATTCTCCTTTTAGTTCTGTCAGTGTTTGCATTATATATTTAGGTGCTCTGATGTTGGCGCATATATATTTATAACATATTTTACTGCTGAATTAACCCTTTTATTATTATGTAATGGCCTTCTTAATCTCCCCTGAGAATTTTCTACTTAAACCTATTTTGTTTGATGTAAGTATAGATACCTTTGATCTCTTTTGTTTGCCATTTGCATGAATTTTTTAATATTCTTTCATGTTCAGTCTATATGTATCCTTGAATCCAAAGTCTTATAGATAATATAGAATTGGATCTTATTTGTTAATCCTTTTAAGCTTTTTTTATTGAATTTATCACATTGATTAATTATTGATTGGCAAGGATATACTATTGCCATTTTGCTAATTGTTTTCTTTCTACCTTGTAATTCCTTTGTCCACATTTTCTTCTGTCGTCACTTTTATTGGTGTTTCCTTGTTTTTGGTATTGATAGACTGGATCATCTGTCCTTTTCCTTTGTGTGTCATCCATGGTTATTTTCCTCCAGAATGTCATGAGGCTTACATACAATAATGGACAGTTATAATAGTCTGCTTTAAGCTGATAAAAACTTTACTTCAATTGCACATGAAAACTCTACTTGTTTGTTCCCTCCATCTTTGTTTTATTGATGCCACAATTTAGATATTTTTATGTTTTATAATCACTAGCTTGTGTTTTATTTATAGTTTTTTTAAAGGTTTCTTTATTTGAAAGGCGGAATTACAGAGTGGCAGAGGGAGAGAGGTCTTCTATCTGCTGGTTCAGTGCCCAAATGGCTGCAACGGCTGGAGCAGAGCCTATCCAAATCCAGGAGCCAGGAACTTCATCCAGATCTCCCACATGGGTGCTGGTGCCCAAGGACTTGATTTATCTTCTACAGCTTTTCCAGGCCATAAGCAGAGCACTGAATCAGAAGTGGAGCAGCAGGAACTGGAACCGGTACCCATATATAGGATGCCAGCATTCCAGGCGATGGCTTTACCCACTAAGCCACAGTGCCTCCCCTTATAGTTATTTTGTAAAGATTCATTTATTTTCAGAGTTACAGAGTGAGAGAGGAAGAGACAGAGAGAAGTGGATCGCCAAACAGCTAACAATTGGCCAAGGCAGAGTCAGGAGCCAGGAGCTTCTTCCAAGTCTCCTACATGGAGGCAGGTGCTGAAGCACTTGGACCATCTGCTGCTGCCTTTCCCAGCCCATTAACAGGGAGCTGGATCAGAAGTAGAGCAGCCAGGACTCGAACCAGTGCCCATATGGGATGTCAGCATCGCAGGCAGTGGCTTTCCCTGCTGTGCCACCATGCTAACCCCTATGTATAGTTATTTGAAATACTCTGATCTTTTAACTTTTATACCAGAATTAAAAATGATTTGCCCACCACTATTACAGTATTATACTAGTTTTTCCTTTCTATATACTTACTATTACCAGAGCATTTTCCACTTTTATATATTTTGTATTATTTTTTAATGACCTTTCATTTCATCTTGATGAACTCCTTTTTAGTGTTTTTCTTAATACAGGGCTAGTTGTGATGAATTCCTTTAGCTTTTGTTTGTCTCAGGAAATCTCTTACTCCTTTTAAAAATTTTTATTCATACAAAGAGAACAGATTTCATGTATTTCTTAGGTACAGTTCCAAGAAGATAACCATACTTCTCTCCCTCTACCTCTCTCTCCCCCAAATCACCTTCTTTTCTGTTATGTTTTTCCTTCAGCAATCCTTGCAAAGATATATAATTTTAATCCAATCTATAATCACAAGCTTAATTCACCCCAACCATAATATTCAACAAGTGAAAAGTATAAAGTCCATAATTCCAAAGGAATACAAACAAGGGCTAAAGACAACAAACATATCACACGATGTTTGTTTGATTCCTATGCATCTTTGTGTATTATGTATTAGCCTATCACATATCAGAGAAAACATGATATTTGTCTTTTTGAGACTTATTTATTTCTGGTTTCCAGTTGCATCCATTTTGTTGCAAGATATAGTATTTACTTTTCTAATGGCTGAGTAGTAGTCCATAGTGTATATATACCATATTTTCTTTATCCAGTCATCAGTTGATGTACATCTGCTAGATTCCACAGCTTATTTGTACCTCCGTGCACACTGCAGCTCAACTGGTTCGAGTCCTGGCTGCTCTACTTCTGATCCAGCTCCCTGTTAATGGCCTGGGAAAGGCAGCAGCAGATGGTCCAAGTGCTTCAGCACCTGCCTCCCAGGTAGGAGACTTGGAAGAAGCTCCAGAGTGAACCAGCTCAACTGCAGTGTGCACGGAGGTACAAATAAATCATGTGTTGATTTAATTTCATTTGGAGAAATTCCCAGGAGTGGGATGACTGGGTCATATAGTAGATCTGTTTTCAGATTTCAGAGGTATCTCCATACTGTCTTACACAGTGGCTGTACTATTTTACATTCCCACCAACAGTGGGTTAGGTTACCTTGTCCCCATATCCTTGGCAGCATTAAATTGTTTATTGATTTTTGTATGAAAGTCATTGTAATGGGGATGAGGTGACACCTCATTGTCGTTTTGATTTGCATTTCCCTGATGGCTAGTGATCCTGAGCATTTCTTCATGTGTCTTTGGAAATTTTAATTTCATCCTTTGAAAAATGTCTGCTTATGTCCCTTGCCCATTTCTTAACTGGATTGTTTGTTTTGTTGTTGAGTTTCTTGAGCTCTGGATGTCAACCCTTTATCAGTTGCGTTTGCAAATGATTTCCTGTTGTGTTGGTTGTCTCTTCACTTTGTTGAATATTTCCTTTGCAATTTCTTTTCTTTCTTTCTTTCTTTTTTTTTTTTTGACAGAGTTAGAGAGAGAGAGAGACAGAGAGAAAGGTCTTCCTTTTCCATTGGTTCACCCCTCAAATGGCTGCTACAGGCGGTGGTGTGCTGCGCCGATCTGAAGCCAGGAACCAGGTGCTTCCTCCTGGTCTCCCATGTGGGTGCAGGGCCCAAGCACTTGGGCCATCCTCCACTGCCTTCCCGGGCCATAGCAGAGAGCTGGCCTGGAAGAGGAGCAACTGGGACAGAATCCAGTGCCCCAACCAGGACTAGAACCCTGGGTGTGGGCGCTGCAGGAGGAGGATTAGCCAAGTGAGCCACAGCACCGGCCCCATTTTTCTATTTTTGCTCTGATTGCCTGTGCTTCTGGGGTATTTTCCTAGAATTCTTTGCCTACGCTAATGTCTTGCAGAATTTTCCCAATGTTCTCCTCTAGTAATTTGATGGTAGCAGGTTGTAGATCTAGAACATTGCTCCATTTTGAGTTTATGTTTGTCTGAAGTGTAAGGTAGGGTTCTTGTTTCATACTTCTGCATACACAGATCCAATTTTCCCAGTGCTATTTGTTAAGGAGACAGCCCTTTCTCCAGGGATTCATTTTAGCTCCTTTGTCAAAAGTTAGTTGGATGCTGATGTGTGGATTAATTTCTGGGGTTTCTATTCTTGTCCATTGGTCTACAAGTCTATTTTTGTGTCAGTACCAGGCTGATTTGATTATAACTGCCCTGTAGTATGTCTTGAAATCTAGTATTAAGATGCCTTGGCTTTGTTTTGTTTTTAAAGATGGCTTAACTATTCAGAGTCTCTGAATTAGCTTTGTTTTTTTTTTTTCTAGATCTGAGAAGAATATCCTTGATATTTTGATTGGGATCACATTGAATCTATAAATTGCCTTGGGTAGTATGGACATTTTGATGATATTCTTCCATTTCATCAGCATGGAAGATTTTCGCATTTTTTGGTGTCTCCCTCTATTACTTTCTTTAATGTTTTATAATTTTCATCATAGATATATTTGACTGACTTTGTTAAATTTATCCCAAGGTGTTTAATTATTTTTGTAGCTATTTTAAATGGGATTGATCTTAGAAGTTCTTTCTTAGCCATGGCATTATCTGTGCACACAAAGGCTATTGATTTTTGCTTGTTGATTTTATACTCTGGAACTTTACCAAGCTCTCTTATGAGTTTCAATAGTCTCTTGGTGGAGTATTTTGGTTTCTCTATATATAGAATCAAATCATCTGCAAACACAGATAATTTGATTTCCTCTTTTCTAATTTGTATTTCTTTGATTCTTTTTCTTGGCTAATGTTCAGACCAAAACTTTCAGAACTATATTGCATAGTAATAATGAAAGTGGACATCCATGTCTGGTTCTGGATCTTAGCGGAAATGCTTCCAACTTTTCCCCATTCAATATGATACTGACTGTGAGTTTGTTATACATCGCCTTGATTGTTTTAAGGAATGTTACGTCTGTACCAAGTTTGCTTTGCTTAAGTTTTTTTTTTTTTAATCATGAATGGATGTTGTATTTTATCAGATGCTTTCTCTGCATCTGTGGATACAATCATATGGTTTTTATTTTTCAATTTGTTAATATAATGTATCACATCTCTTGATTTGCATATGTTGAGTCATCACTGCATAGGAGGAATAAATTCTACTTGGTGTGTGAGTCTTTCTGATGTGTTTTTTGCATTTGATTAGCTTGAGGATTTTTGCATCTATGTTCATCAGGGATATTGGTCTGTAATTCTTTCTCATTGTTGTATCTCTTTCTGGTTTTGAAATGTTGATTTTGGCCTCATAGAAGGAGTTTGGGAGGATTCCCTCCCTTTCCATTATTTTGAATAGCTTTAGAAGAATTGGAGTTAGTTCTTTTTTAAAGGTTTGGTAGATTTCAGCAGTGAAGCCGTCTGGTTTTTGGCTGTTTTTTGGGAGGGTCTTTGTTACTGATTCAATCTCTGTTTTGGTTATTTATCAATTTAGGTTTTGTATGTCTTCATGACTCAATTTTGGCAGATTGTATGTGTCCAGAAATCTATCCATTTCTTCTAGATTTTCCAGTTTGCTGGCATATAGCTGTTTGTAGCAATTCCTGGTGATTATTTTTATTTCTGTGGTATCCATTGTAACAGCTCCTTTTTCATCTCTAATTTTATTAATTTGGGTCTTCTCTTTTTTATCAATTTTGTTTATTTTTTTTCAAAAAGCCAGCTCTTCATTTCACTATTTTTTTTTGGTTTTAATTTTGTATATTTTTTCTCTAATTTTAATCATTTCTTTCATCCTAATCTTGGGTTTGGTTTGTTCTTGTTTTTCTTGATCCTTGAAATACATTGTGAGGTCATTTATTTGATGCCTTTCCATTTTCTTGATGTAGACACTAATTACTATAAACTTTCCTCTTAGCACTGCTTGTGTTGTATTCTGTGAGTTTTAATATGTAGTGTTGTCATCTTCATTCATTTGGTGCATTAGCAGGGAGCTGGATCAGAAGTACAGCAGCTAAGGCCAGTGCCGTGGCTCAGTAGGCTAATCCTCTACCTGTGGCGCCGGCACACCGGGTTCTAGTCCCGGTTGGGGCGCTGGATCCTGTCCTGGTTGCCCCTCTTCCAGGCCAGCTCTCTGCTGTGGCCCGGGAGGGCAGTGGAGGATGGCGCAAGTGCTTGGGCCCTGCACCCCATGGGAGACCAGGAGAAGCACCTGGCTCCTGGCTTCGGATCAGCACGGTGCGCCTGTCGCAGTGCGCCAGCCGCAATGGCCATTGGGGGTAAACCAATGGAAAAGGAAGACCTTTCTGTCTGTCTCTCTGTCACTGTCCACTCTGCCTGTAAAAAAAAAAAAGTAGTACAGCAGCTAGGACTTGAACCAGTGCCAGATGGGATGCTGGCATTGCAGATGTTGGCTTTACCCAACATGCTCGAATGCTGGTTCCTAATTCTGACTTGTATGATGGCAATTTTACTGGTGCTCTGTAACCTTTGATTCTTACCTCTTTCCTGAATACAGAGAGATTTTATTTCTCAGTTTTTGGTCTTCTTTATAGTTAGTTAGAATATGTATGTGTTTGACATTCAAGTCCGTGAACCATTTACTTTCCCAAGGCCTTTCCCTCCTATGTGCTTCTCTTGTTCTTTAACCCTCCTGTGCGGGTGAGGAGACCTCCTCGTGAGGAAGGCGTAGCTTGCGCATGAGCAGCTTCCGTCGGCTCAGGTCGGTGAGGCCTGTGTGGAACATGGAGCAGGAGTGACGTGCACCTCTGTGGAAGCCTGAGGTATCTGGTGTTTCGCTGGTGCAGCATTGTTGATTCTCATCTGAGCACAGTAGGCAGTACCTGTGTCTGCTCTCCTTCAGTGCTGACATCACCCAGTATAGTATCACACCTACTACCTAATACGTGCTCAGTGAATGTTTGTGGACTGATTGGACCCACTGCATTTTATGTCCAATGTATGGATTACATAACACATAATAAAGATATTTTAAATGGAACTGAAGTGAGCTGAGTTGACATCATTCTGTATTGGTACCAAGGATGTCTAGGGGAATCTAATAGATCTTCATTGTGAGTGCCCTGACATAGCATGTCTGTGAGAAGATGGCACTGCTGGTAACATGATAATTGGGTGTGTCCATTGAATGAGTGCCAGGAGGGTTGCATCTGTAGAGTGGCCATGTTGGCCTGTGGCATTTCACTGTTAGTTCTTTGGCTTGCCTTGCGAAACTCAGCTCACTCATCATATTATGCCATTATTGCCCCAAGATGGGAGCTCGCAGACCGGAAGAGGACATGCATCGGCTTTCCACCCAGGAGCTGCTCCTCTGAGGTACAGGATGGATGCACACCTTCTTACATTACAGGACTTTCTGTCTCACATGAATACCTTGATTTCTGCCGTCTAAAATGCAGACTTGTCTGGGCGGGATGAGGTTTCTGCTCTGGGCCCTGTGTTGCTGTAGCTCACTCGGTTAGGAGCAGTACTAATGTGAGCACAGCAATGGGTCAAACCTTGCACGCCTCCAGTCACTGCAGTACCGCAATGAAATGACGGTGGCCATTTTGACACACTGAGAAGTGGTTCTTAGTTTTAAGTGTATTTGAGTGAACATTCTAGAACAAGAGTGTCATCTGTCTAAGATGTTACGATGCTCAGTGCCCCAGGGTTTGCCATTCGAAGCTGCTAGGGCAGTTTTGGGTCCTGGGATTCGTCCAGTTTTCTCCGAGTGTTTCTTTGGATGCCAGTGTTGTGAGGAAGGTGCAGGTGAGCTTCTTTGCGTAGTCTTTCAGCAAGTTCACGATGTAGTTTCATTTACCAAATTTTAGTGCCTCTCACTTTTAAAATAGTGATGATGTTTATTTGAGTGGGGAGATGTTTTCAGAATCTGAAAAATACCATTTTGCATATATTTTGTCAGCTCAGGTATATTAACAGGACGCCCAGGGAGTCTGCCAGAATTGCACATGACTTTACTTTCTCCACAAGGCTTGTCTAGTCCTCAGACTAGAAGCAGCAGGCTTGTCCGGTCCTCGGTGGTTTGTCTGGGAGCCGTGGTGGGCTGAAACAGTTTCCTGCCTTTGCTAGGCTGCCAGAAGGACCTGTCCCTGGCATTGACCCGTGGCTCACGTGACCTCGTTTTGTGGCACTCTCACTGCCCGATTGCCCAGAACTCCATGACTGGAGAAACACTGAGCTCTGGCTGGGTCCCAGTCGTTTTAGTAAACGTCAGCATTTCAAATTTGATTTCATTTTGGAATGTTTTCATTGTATAGGAGAACATTAATATTGCATGTTTAAAATTAAGGACTGTGGAGCAAGATAGTACTCTTTAGAAAGTATGTGTGTGAAGAATTGCTGTGTTTCTGAGAACTTGTTTCTTCAATGTATCCTTAAAGAGTGCTTACTGATTAAACACACTTTATCATTTATTTGTTTTTATTTATTTGAGAGGCAGAGACAGATAGAGATCTTATATCTGTTGGTTCACTCCTTAAATGCCTGCAGAAGCCTAGGATGGGCTGGCAAAGCCAGGAGCCTGGAGTCATCCTGGGCCTCCCACATGGGTGGCAGGGACCCGAGTACTTGGGCCATCAGCTGCTTCTGTCCAGAATGCACATTAGCAGGAGCCTGGAATCTGAAGCTGAGCTCAGACTTGAACCCAGGGACTCCAATGGGATGCAGGTGTTGTAAGAGGCATCTTAGCTGCTGTGCCAAGGCCCATTCCTTAAAAAAAACTTCAGATTTGTTAATGCCTAATAGTGAAAAAAAATGCTTTCTGGCATTTCTGTTTTACCTTTTATCTAATAACTTTGTAAATTTGTGGACTATCCCTGTACCTTACCTCCTCTTGCTCAAGATTTCATTCTGTTTTATTTCAGTCATCACATATTTAATACAACCTCAACCTTGCTGTAACATGGAAATTGATTTTTATTAAAAATCCATAAAGTAGACAAATATATCTACTCCTGTGTTTATATCCTTAATAGTATTGCTGTGTCAGCTAAAAGCATGCTAATGAGTAGGCCAGTTGCCTGAATGTTATGCCTTTGCTTATGAAAATGGAAGGGATTAAAAACCAGGACAGTGTGTTTAACCTGTGACAGTCAGACTCCCATTCGGCACTTACCCTCAGACATACAGCAGAGGAATCTGCTGCTGCCTCTCCCACGTCCCGTCCTGAGTGTCCACCTTCCTGTCCATGACCTAGTTCTCACCCTGGCTTGGTTTTCAGGCTGGTGTTCTAAAACTTCTAAGTGGGCTGTGTCTGTTTGCATTGTTTCTTTTATTAGTCTCAAAATTCCATTTTTTTTTTTTATCGTATCAAAGGGTATGGTCAGGAAGACAAATTGTATTTGCTGCAGGAAGCATAAAAGCGGCTCATCGCGTCCTTGACTGTGTTGGTGGTGATTTGGGAACCAAGCAGACTCTGCCTCTCCAAAGTGGGCTTTGCCAGTGGTGAAGGCAGGAGCCTGATAGCCCCCGTATTGAATCAGCTTGGCGACTGACCAACACAGTGTCCGAAAGACACATGTCTTTCTGTGTAAGGTCTCTTTATGTACCAAACACAGCAAACTCCCAGGGTGCGTTGCTTTCTCCATTAAACAGAAGTGGTCTTTGTTGGAATCCCAAGGTGTTTGTTTGATGCTGAGGAAAAGCAGAATGTGTCTGGTTTTAGGACAACATGGAGGAGCTCACATAGGAACCCCTGCAGCTGAGTAACACCAAGCGGTGTCTGATGGGAGCCGCCGGTCTCTGAGGATGTCCTGACTCTCATAGCCAGTGCGTAGTTGGGTGATGGTGAGGAAGCAGAGGGAAGTAGCTAAAGGAATCAGCAGTAGAGAAAACCTCCAGAGGATTGAGTGGTAGGTCGGAAGCACCAAGATTGAAATTACGTCTTTAAATCCTATGGTTGAATGAAAAGATCTGGCAGAAATGTCGAGTATGTGCTCCTGACAACAGTTTGTTTTGGTAAAGTTCTTAGAGCATGGGTTGCCTGGAGATGGATGGGGGCCACTGGTGTGACATGACCCTTGGCAGTTAGGGAATCCTAGCACGGTTGTCCAAAACCAGGAAACCAATGGCATTCTACCCATTCAGATCTGCCACACCGGGACCAGCTCTCAGCCCGTGCTCAAAGGCTCACTGTCCGTCCTCTTGCATCTGGCCACACTGATAAAGGCTTTCCTGACAATTATATTTGAGGAACTGTTAGCGTTCCTAAGTTTTGGCCTAGGGAATGTTGTTGGTGTCTTCAGAAGCTAAGAACTGTCATGTGCACTTGGGAGTAGACTTACTCTTAGCATAGTGCTACCAGACAGGAAGAGAAGGGATGAGTGGGTCACAGCTACAGAGGATCAGTTTGGAATTAGTGTATGAGCAGGAACTTTGAACTGCAAGAGGCATCAGAACCCAGAGTGCCTGTGTTTTGGTTTAGTCGAGCTTCCTGCCAGGAGAAGAGTGTGAGCAGCCCCCTGTCTGGGAGAGTGGAGGAGAGGTTGCTGCTTTTAGTATGTGCTCACACCTGCGACCTGTGATACTTCTACCAGCTCCAAAACTCTAGTGTCCTGATGTAGAGGTTTTCATCTGAGCAAAATGTTATCCCATGAAATTAACTCTAAGTGAAGAGGAACATGAGTTCTACATAGACGTTACCTTTCCAAATAAAACTTCTTTTTATCTATAAAAGGAGATGTGAGTTTGTTATTTTAGGATGGGATTGTAGACGTCTGGAAAGGCAGGTGATTGGGTCAGCTCAGTCCCCCTGAGGGACAGACGAGGATCAGAGAGGCCTGCGGTGCATGTCCCTTATTATGACCCAGACATTTTGACATCCATGAGCTGTTTTTTATAAGACACGTTTTCTGTGAACCTTTTGAAGATCCTTGTATGTATGGATTTCAGAATCTTCTGCACCAAAATAAACTTGTCTTTTAATTCCACTCCCATGACCAGTCTGAAGTACCACTGACTGTGCTTTATTGAATGTTAATGATGTCCGTATCCAGTGTGTCCACCTGCACACGAAGCACTGTCTGGTACACAGATCATCCTACTCATTGGTATGTGGCATTGGGCCAGGAAAAGAAGGGTCCTGCCTGGAAACCCACACGGTTTCCTTTTCACTGAGCACATTGAGAAGTAAAGAGCTCTATAGACCAAGATATCAAATCCGTGGACTTCTATCTACCTTGTTTGTTTTAACATATGTTAGTTATTTTCCTCGTGTCTTGTGTGTGTTTTATATCCCAGATTTCTCATGAAGTATCATATTATAACCATATCTTAAAATTTCTTTTTCCTCAGGAAGGGTCTATTAATGAAAATATCTGGAAACACTTTTCTTCAACTGATGGTCCACTTATTTGAGTTTCTTGCATTAATGTTTAGTTTTAAATTTACTCCCTTATCCATGCTGGACAAATTTTTGAGATGGCATCTTAGTGTTTCCTCTCACTCATATTGGGAAAAGGCTCCTTACGGTCATCTTGTCTGTGTCTCGCCTTTGGGGAAGAGTCACACCTCACACTGCTCATTCACAGTCTCTCCTGGAATAGAAACTGGACATAGACCGAGCCTTCTTCTGTTTATCCAGTGATGCTCCCACTCAGAAAATAGAGTATTCGTTTATTGTGTGCGGTTCTGTCTTGTTCTTCTTCTTCTTCTTCTTCTTCTTCTTCTTCTTCTTCTTCTTCTTTTTTTTTTTTTTTGGAGCACTCTCATCAAAGACTTGAGTTATATCCCTTTCCTGAGTAAAGTCTTTCCAACCTTTTCCGCATGCTAAACCGTTTTCCCTAGCGAAGGTTTTCCTTACTGTGTAGCTTCCCAAGCAGATTAACAAATCCTGCTTTTAAATTCCTACTAAAACGTTGAGAATAACCATATCATTGAAGGGGCTGTGTAATGATCCATGCCAACATTTAATGGGTTCAAGCAGCAGCCACCTGCTGTATTTGCTTGGTGTCTGGTCTCACTGGGCATTCCTCTGCCCATGTCAGGCACCTGCGGTCTGGTCTGCTCTCAGACAGTCTCCCTCACATGCTTGTCTGTTGTTCGGATTGTTGGCTGGGTACAGGTGTCTCACAGGCAGTATGCTAAGAGCAGTGAGAGAGAAAGTCTCCAGCACCAGGGGGACAGTCCCAGTGCATAAGGCATTACTAACGAGTTGCTGTGTTGTTTATGTCATCTTTGCTGATATTCCATTGGTCAGAGCAAATCACATGGTCCATCCCACAGTCTGTTAGAGTGAGCACTGGTCAGAACCATGGATGCAGGGAGATGTGATGCTCGAAGGTGTGATGACAGCCGCCCGTCACAGTTTGTGTGGTAACTTGTTGATTGCTTTTTTTTGTTGCATTTACTTTTGGGTTTTGGTCAACATAAAGTGAGGGTTGACTTTATGTAAAGGAAAGAGAGTGGTATGGAAAGGAGAGAACCAGCAGGCAGTGGTGCTCAGCAAGTACAAGGAACCTTGCATGGGGAGCTTATTGCCTAAACCCTGGGTGAAAAGACAGGTGCAGGGGGAGCAGGGAGCTCATGCAAGGCCACACTACAGTGGGTGTTCTCAAGTGTGGCTCAGAGCTTGTCAGGGATTACACAGGAAGGGGGTCACTGTTTTTTTTTTATTATTTGACAGGTAGAGTTATAGACAGTGAGAGAGAGAGAGAGACAGAGAGAAAGGTCTTCCTTCCGTTGGTTCACTCCCCAAATTGCCGCCATGGCCAGCGCTGCACTGATCTGAAGCCAGGAGCCAGGTGCTTCCTCCTGGTCTCCCATGCGGTTGCAGGGGCCCAAGCACTTGGGCCATCCTCCACTGACCCTCCCAGGCCACAGCAGAGAGCTGGACTGGAAGAGGAGCAACTGGGACTAGAACCTGGCACCCATTATGGGATGTCAGTGCTGCAGGCGGAGGATTAACCAAGTGAGCCATGGCGCCAGCCTGGGGGTCACTGTTTCATTAACGGTATTTGACTTAGAGTGTCAGATCATAGTGTGTAGTAGAATTCCTGCCTTGAATTGTTTTTTTCCAACAATTTTTTGTAAACTATTCTGTTCCTCTATGTGGCCTTCTGTGAGCCTATGAAACCAGAATGGTCAGAACCAGAGGCCATTCGAGATAATCTACACCTTGGGGCCAGCATTGTGGCATAGCTGGTAAAGCTCATGATGCCGGAATCCCATATGAATGCTGGTTCATGTCCTGACTACTCCATTACTAACCCAGTTCTCTGCTAATGGCCTTGGAAAAGCATTGGAAAATGGCCCAAGTACTTAGGCCCCTGCCACCCACTTGGGAGACCCTGAAGAAGGTCTTGGCTCTTGGCTTCAGCCTGGCCAGCCCCTGGCTATTACAGGCATCTGCAGAGTGAACCAAGGGATGGATGGAAAATCTCTTTCTCCCCCTTCTCTGTCTATGTCTCTCCATCTGTCTGTGTAACTCCAGCTTTCAAATATATAAATAAATCTTTTTTAAAAAAATGAAATATGGCACTCCCTGTCTCTGCCTGATCTGAGGGTGCCCCTGCTACTCCCTCCCTCTGTTGCCGATCTGAGGGGTGCACCTTGACTTTGACGTCACTGACGGAGACTGTGTTGGACACCTGATCACCTCCACCACAGGTGATCTCTTTTTATCAGCGTCTGTCAGCATTTCTTTGTGACTTCAAGAAAATCATGACCTTAGGGAGAGATGTGAATTCTGGGATGAGAGAAATGAGAACATAAATTTCCCTTATTGATAAACCCAGAAGCCGGTAAAGACCACAAGAGGCACAGAAATCGTTTGGATGCTGTGCCCTGGGTTTGAACAGAGCCGTTGCTCAGATTGTGTCTGCAGAGGTCACAATCCAGCAGTTTTCCTGTTAATCTCATTTTTCTTCAGTCAGGCAAAATGGAATGTTCATTTTAAAATCAGCCCACGGACCAAAATGTCTTCTTGTATTTGCAAAATGAAACCATTCCATTGAGTGTTGGTAGAGAAAGAGACTTGTAGAGACCTATCAGAGTAGGAGCATTTCCAACAGAAGTTCGTTTGAGCTGAAGACACTCCTGCACGATGGACTTTCTGGAAGCCCCTCGCTTTGAGATGAGTTGTTTCACACTCGCCCAGGGTGAGTGAAGACTGCGCCTCCGGGAGCCAGGAAGCATTTGACAGTGAACAAGGGCAGGGCCCTGTGGCTGCCGGCAGAGGACTGAGATCAGGAGATGCTCAAGAGTGCTAGATGCACGGGGCACGGTTCTCTTACACGCATCCCCGGCTGTGCTCTCCAAGCCACGTGTGGGCTGCAAAGTTATTTGAAATCCGACTTATTGCCAGGGAAGCAGCAGGAGTGTGCAGAACCGACGTAGTCAGAGTGCACTGACCCTGACAATTGCAAGGTTGAAGCTTTCCGTTGGTATGAGAATAACGTTAGGATGAAAAGTGACACAGTTTTTAAATGGGACCAATTTCCCAAGAGAGGCTGAAAGACTAAATTGTTGGGCTGTTTATCTTGATTTTTTGGAAAATTATTCCAAATTTAAGAACTTACACTGATCAGTATAACTTTTTAGGGGTTAACGCTGATAGTTTTTCTTTTTAAAAGCGCTTATGAAATATGATTTTGGTATGGTTATTTCTTGCTGATTTTCTTTTTTAAAGATTTATTTAAAAGAGTTGGAGGGAGGGGAGGAGGGAGGGGGAGAGAGAGAGAGAGAGAGAGAGAGAGCGAGCGAGACCTGCTGGTTTCACTCCCCAAATGGCTGCAATGGCTGAGACTGGGCCAGGCCAAAGTCAGGAGTTTGAATTCCATCCTCATCTCTCACATTGGTGGCAGGGGCCCAGCAATGGGCCATCTTCTGCTACTTTTCTCAGGTGCACTAGTAGGGAGCTGAATCAGAAGTGGAGCAGCCAGGACTCGAACTGGCACTCAAATGGGATGCCAGTGTTGCCGGCAGCAGCTTAACCTGATGTGCCACAGTGGTGTTCTCAGCTGTTGTTTTGTATAAAGCCTGTTTTGGAAGGAAAAGATTTAGCAACAACACTTAGTTTATAATTTGTCCCAGATATGTTAATAAAAATAATCAATATGTTGGTAAGCAGATGCTCCAGACTGAAAACAAAGATGATTAGGAGAAGGTAATTTCCCAAGTGCACTGTGTGGAGTCCCAGCAGGACTGCCTTTGGCTCGCCAAATACACCAAAAAAAAAAAATGTAGATTTTTGGTTAAAGTAGAGAAAATTATTATTCAACTATTTTTATAATTGTCTTAACAAATACATATTTTATCTTTTTTTACTTAAATGCTAATGAATGTTAAAATATTATAAGTTAAAATCAACATTGATTCATTACAAACATTTTTGAAAATACAGAAAAATATAAAGAAGAAATAAAATTTCTAAAATTAAACGTAGAAGAAATCATGATTAAATTTTTGGTGAAATTTATCCCATTGCTTTTTTCTTTGCCTGCTTTTTTTGAATGATATAACTGGATGGAGAATTAGACATTAGCTGTTGTTTTCTTGGGGTCAACGTTGTGTGACAGCAGGTTAAGCTGCCAGTTGTGACGTTGGCATCTTATATCAGAGTGCTGGTTCAAGTTCCAGCTGCTGTACCTCTGATGCAGCCCCCACTGATGTGCCTGGGAAGTCAGTGGAAGGTGGCCCAAGTGCTTGTGACACCAGGATGTTGTTCTTGGCTCCTGGATTCAACCTGGTCCAGTCCCAAGCGTTGTGGCCGTATGGGGAGTGAACCAGCAGATGAAAGATCTCTCTCTTTCCTGCTCTGTCTGTTCACACGTGAATGTGTGAAGATGTGATTCAGCCCGTCCCCGTACCGGTGGGGAAAATGATGATTGAAAGAGAACAAAACACAGCTTGCAGAGACGAAAACTAGAAATATTGAATCTAAGTGGTGAACGGTGGCCCAATTCAGAGTACTGGAAAGAGCATCTGTGACCTGTGAGGGAGTCAGGATGGTCTGTGGTTTGGCAGAGAAACAGAAGAGGGAGAATGAGAAATAGCTATGGAAAGCATAGGAGGAAGAGATGGTCTGATTTATAACTCACTTACACTCCAGAAAGGGTGCGCAGAGTGAGGGGGAGGCAAAGTCTAAAGAGACGCTGGTTGGGAATGTTGCAAAATTCATGAAAATATTAATCCCCAAGTTTGGAAATACCAAGAAATTCGAAGCAAGAAAATTCAAATAAATCCACTTTTGGATGTACTGTGATGAAATACAGAACTTTAAAAGCAGACATCTGAAAAGCAGCAATGGCGGGTTGGGGGTTATTATCTACAGCGCAAAGTTACGAAGACATCAGGGTGCACTGGTGCTAAAAGATAACAGGACAAAGACTTCGAAGTATGGAAGGAGAATAATAGTCAATTTCTTTTTGTTGTTGTTGTTGTTAAGATTTATTTTATTTATTTAAAAGAGAGAGAAAGGGAGAGACATACAGAGAGAGATATCTTCCATCTGCTAGTTTACTCCAAAAATGCCTGCAAAAGCCAGGGCTGGACCAGGCCATAGCCAGGAGCCATAGTTCTGTCTTGGTCTCCCACGTGGGTGCAGAGCTCTGGCCCTAGGCCATCGTCCGATGCATCCCAGGTGCGTTACAGGGAGCTGAGTCAGGTGAGGCAGCTGGAACTTGCCCCAGTACTCATGTGGGATGCTGCTGTCGCAGGTGGCAGCTTAACCTGCTGTGCCACAATGCTGGACCCAGCTTATGGAAATATTTTGAGGCACATTTTTCAAATTTTAATGACCCTGAAATTTGGCAATGCCATACCTTCTGATCATGTGGTTCATTTTTGTTCTTCAGGAAAGCTGTTATTATGTACCGAAAATTATAATGAAAACATTTAGACTTGAGGAAATAGAATTGTAGAATATTGGAAAATTCTAGAAAGAACAATATCAAATATTTAATAAAGACTGCCAGTGGGTGTTGTGGGAGGGTAGGTTGGAGGGGTCAGTAAGAGATTCCTTTGAATGATAATTGGTATTTTTTAACACTTTGACAAGTATGTATTTAAGTGTATGCTAAACACAACACATAAATAAGAAATCCATGGGTTGTTTTTTTTTTAAATCAGCAAATGTACATTATGAGTATATTTTCTTTTCTTTTTTTTTTAAAGGAATTTATTAACACATTAAATTTTCAGGGTCACGGCAAATGTTTAAGTTGGGGTTGGGAGACAGTTGTCACCTCTAAACCGTGTTCCAGCTGGCAGGTGTGGACCAATAGACCATGTGCAGATGAACAGTGAGCTGAGTGCGGGTGAGCAGTGGACCGTGTGCAGACAGGCAGTGGGAAACCATGTCCTTTTCTGTGGGTGGGGCGGGGGGAGGGTGGTCCCACGTGAGGCCTTTGCTGGCTCTTCTCTCCGACTGCTGATTGGGTGGCACACGATACACCCCCTTTCTTCTATTTAGTCCTGATGAAATATTTGAACAGCAGGTTTGCAAATGGGCATGCCTTTGTCCCGTCGACCCTAGATTCCTACTCCTGCAGCAGGTTTTCCGGGTTCGCTGCTCTCTGGCCCCTGTGCGTGGTTCTGAGCTGAGAGGGGTGGGGGGGGTGGCTCCCCGGTGCTTTATTCTCAGGCTTTCTCAGTGGCCCACTTGCAGCTGACACTGACTCCTGGTTTCAGGTGTGAGCCTAGACTCTCTCCCTACCACTGGGCTTTCTCTAGCTGCAGTGCTGTTGTGCTTTCTACACTTGACTCAACCCATGGTGGCTGCCCTACATTTTCTCTAGGACTGGTTGATAGTGTGGGTGTGGCTTCCCACGTGACTGGTGCAGATTTCAGCTGTGATTGACAGGCGCCCAGGCTGAGGGCCTCTCTTCATTGTCTGGACAAATGTGTCTGTGCTCAGCTGTTTAAACCTTCTAGAATCTCCAGGCTCCACAGAAGCTGTCCCTCTGCTCCCCAAGAAGTTATTATTCATTCTTTTCTTATTTTCATTCCTGCTTATTTCATCCCCAAGCATCCTGGAATAACTGACCTGCGTTTAGGAGTTCGGACCTGAAAATCTCTCTTCTGATGAGTGGCACATCCTCACTTATAAAGAAACAGATTTTCCAGAGTCATTCTGTACACTTGACAGTGGCTGTTCAAGGATGAATCCATACACTTGATTCTCCAATAGCATTTTAGGCTCAGTCTCCAAAGTGGGAAGTGGGCCCTTAATAAGATTTAAGCTACTAGATGAATGGACACCAACATTCCCTAATGTGCGAAGGTCACCTGCCTTAGCAAACATCGAGGAAAAGAAAACTGGTGAGCCTACTGCCTGGGAGGGTGGCTGTTGGAGGGGAGGCAGCCGGGGCGGCGGTCCTGGTCCTCGGTGTGTAACTCTGAGTTCTGCCTGCCGTTTGCCTTCCGCCTGTGTCACACCCACCAAGTTGGACAGGCGGGGATGGGGCCCGAGTGTCACTGTGGGTCTGAGGCCTTGTCTGCAACAGTCTTGGGAACTGGACAGATGCTGTTCTCTGAGCCTGCAGGGACTTCCCAGGGACTCAGCGTCTGCCTTTGCTTTGTGGCCGTGGGATGCTTCCCGGCTTCTGCAGTTCCTGGAGAAGTGGAATCGAGTGCTGCAGCTCTCCTGTGAGGAGGGGACTTGGGGAGACGGAGCCCATGTTTGCACATTTTCATGCCTCTCACCTTGAAGATTTGTACCTGGTTTACGATCACTGTTCCTGTGCATCTAATGGGATCCGTGTGCCCCTTCATTGATGAACGCTGATTAGGACTTAACGTGCTGAATCTTCCATCCACGCGATGTCTCAGCGTGTCCATGTGAGCTAGTTGTTCAGTGTTACTCCTCATTCTACAAATGAGGCACAGGTGAAGCCGAGAAGGGACTTGGAGACACACTGAGTCCCAGAGCAAGTTAATGGCAGAGAAGCAGTAAAGGCACAGGTGCCTGCTTTGAGAGGTCTTCAACCTTTCCTCTGGATGTATTCCTAATTCTACTAAGAAATGCTACATTGTCCATGAAAATTAGCTTAGTACTACCTCCCAGTGCTGTCAGAAATGAAAGGGGGCCTAAGAGGGGCTTAAGGAAGTCTCTCCTTCTCTCTATTATATGTGGGTTTGCTTTCGGGGGCAGCAGTGTGACTGGAGCATCCTGTGCAGTGCATGGGAGCCTGGAAGAGGGTTCCAGAGTGGCCCCCGGGGGAGGTGGCCATGGGTGCAGGCTCAGCTGTTTCTCAGGGGACACCAGCAGGCTGTCCAGTTGTGCATTCTGCAGATTCGCTGCCCCAGGAAGTCGTGGGGACGTTTAGTGTGTGTAGGGCCTTGGCACTTTCTGAGTGTAACTTGCATACAGAGTGGGGCTTTGTTCCAAAGCAAGCTCACGTGGTCATGGCACAGTCTCTGCTGGAGCTCCCGGAAGACGGGCGGCGTCTCCCTCCCGAGGGTTTTGCTGTACTGGTGAGTGGCAGGGATGACTGGTCCCCGAGTCCCTGTGGAGTCATCCTCTGTGACTTGCAACATGTATGAGATAATGTGTGTGACTTCAAGAGCCTTGGCCGAGCTCCCTGATTTCCAAGCCTCCATTTTCACATCTGTTAGTGAGGAAGTGTTGGTTTGAGGGTGGAGTGAGTGAAATACGAAGCACGTAGGAGAGCACTTGCCGTGTGCGAAGGACCACAGAATGCTACTTCTGGTTATCATCTGAGGACAAGGTGAGAGAGAGAGTGAGCGAGCAGGCACGCTCAGCATCGCACCTCCTATACTGTCTCCGTCCTGTGGCCTTAGGTCTGGGCCATCCTCATTTCTCACTGGAATGGCTGCACTGGCCTCTGACACGGTCTCCACCTTTGCCGTTTGTTTGCCCAGGTGGAAGCTAGAGCGTGCCCTGTCCCCAGGCTGAGCCCGCCAGTCGCTCGCTGTCCACACCATTGCTTGAGTGATGACACCGTCAGTTAGCTGCTGACTGTGTCTTCAGGACACCGCACTTGTCCTTTAACTTCGTCCTCCAGGTTTTGCAGCAGAGACAGCTGCCCGCTCTCCATGCCTTCTTTTTTTATTTTTTATTTTTATTTTTGACAGGCAGAGTTAGACAGTGAGAGAGAGAAAGAGACAGAAAGGTCTTCCCTCTGTTGGTTCACCCCTCAAATGGCCACAGCCCCCACGCTGTGCTGATCCAAAGCCAGGAGCCAGGTGCCTCCTCCTGGTCTCCCATGAGCAGGGACAGCTGCCCACTCTCCGCACCTTCTGAGGCCTGCAGGTCCCCAGGTCTGGCCCGAGCCTGCTTCACTTCCTTTCCTCAGGCTCCGCTCTACTCCCCTGCCAGAAGTCCTCCCTCACCTCATGGGTTCTCAGTGACCCTCACTCCCCTCCCCACATGCTTCCACCTGTAAACTCCACAGGCTTGAGTCAAGGGCTGTCCTGCTCAGTGACCTGCTAGTGACCTGCTCAGTGACCCTCCCCGCCTGCATCCACCTGTAAACTCCACAGGCTTGAGTCAACGGCTGTCCTGCTCAGAGACCCTCACTCCCCTCTCCACCTGCTTCCACATGCGTCCACCTGTAAACTCCACAGGCTTGAGTCAAGGGTTGTCCTGCTCACTGCTCTTTCCCCAGGCCCAGTTCTTGACACGTGGCCGATACTCAGCCCATGCACATGGAGTGAATAGCAAAACGTGGCAGTGTGGAGCAAGTGTTAAGTCATCGGTGCAAACCGAGCACAGAGGCCTCCCCTGGAAAAGGACCCCAGCACAGCCAATGCATTTCTTCAGCCAGTCTTCTCTTGGTGCTTCTGGAATGAAGGCACTCGCATGAGCCTTGGGCACATGGAGCCCCACAGCAGCAGCACTGTTGCTGGGACCTTGGCCCTCCCCAGCCCCCTCCTGGCTGTAGACAGGGGCTGTAGGGGCACCCACTTGGCAAGCGTGCTGAGGAGGTTTCTGTGATGACCCTAACACACCTGGCACCATGCTAGGCACATAACAGATTCCAAGCAGCTGCTGTTGGTTACAAAGTTGTCACCATCTTGTGTCCTTAGCTCCAGTCAGCTAGTCCCTTACTCTTTCAGGGGCAGACTAAGTGGAAGGTGGGCTGTCTCCCAAAGTCTGAGATTAAGTGGAGGTGGGCTGTCTTCCAAAGCCTGATAGCTGGGAACCCGCATACGCCTGGCTTCTACACCCGACTCCTGTGTTAGGGTTTGGAAGTGAGAGATGGCACAGGGAAGGGGTGAGGGGAGAATAGGCGAGCATCACTATGCTTCCTCCTGATGCAGTGGATGCACACTGGCTCTGATTCAGTTCCCTGTGTGGCTTCCGTTCCTGCAGGAATTCCACTGGCGCAGCTAGTTTCTCTTTCAGAACTGCTGGCTTATCGTGAGAACTTTGCTGAGAGCGGGGTTGGTAGTGTGGAGCGTTTAGGCTTCTTCATCTTGCTAGGCCAGGGGCCACTGAGTGCATGGAAGGCCTGGAAATGTCTTCTGAATCGGGTTAACCCCTCGATGTAAAAGGATGGGAGATTTCATGCCCTGTCCTTTTCCGAGGAGAGAGACCCTTGTGTCCTCAAACGGTCTGTGGCCTGAGAGAGGTGGGGACCACCACAGTGCCTGTGCTCTCCCGGCAAACCCAGGCAGTGTCCTTCTTGTCCGCAGAGTAGAGGCAAGCCGGTAAGAATACATCGCAGTAGCATGATTCAGTGAGGCTTGGCAAGTCCTTGTCTTCCTTTATCCCTGCCCCTTATTACAACAGAACAGTTTCCTAGGTCAGCTTACACTTGGCATTGAATGACATGCAAGCTTTATTTTTCTCCACAGAATCACTTTTGTACAGTTGTTAAGCATCCATATGGGATGCTGGCACTGCAGGCCACAGCTTCAACCCACTGTGCCACAGCGCTAGCCCCTCCAATAAACTTTTAAGTCACTTCTGTATGCCCAAGGAAGCCCTGTTATGCATTTTCATAGCAGCATGTTAGCCTTGATAGAAAATGGTCTTTGCTGAAGTTGAGGGGAGGAAAGGAGAGGAGTTGTTGGGGCTGGAGGGGCCAGTGGACTTGCAGTGAGGCCCTCCCGTGTGCTAGGCCCATCGTGGGCAGTCGATGTGCCGCCTCACTTGATCCACTCAGTGACCCTGGACATTAGACGTGGGGTCTTCCTGGTGGGTGACAAAACGGAGCTCCAGGAATTGAGACTTCGCCCAAGGTCACCCAGCATGTTAGGCTGTGCCTCTGCAGTCTGAGTTTTCGCTCCACTAGACCCCTTTTTGCACAACCCAGTCCCATGCGTTTGAGACCCCTTAGTGTTTCCAGGTAAGTGGGGTCTGTTTTCTCACACCTGAAAGGCCTTGGTAGGAGTCAGTGGTCTTCTCAGTTCTGAG
The DNA here is from genome assembly GCF_033115175.1 of Lepus europaeus. Lineage (NCBI taxonomy): Eukaryota > Metazoa > Chordata > Mammalia > Lagomorpha > Leporidae > Lepus > Lepus europaeus. The sequence goes on from NC_084832.1 coordinate 129,662,515, forward strand.
TGGGGTCCGAGGACCACTGTGATGCAGGTTCACAGGCCAGAAGAAAGCAGGCGACTCAGACAGGGGCAGTCACCTCCGGTCCCTACGTGACTTCATTGGGTCAGCTCTGAGGACTCTTCCTGGTTAGTTCCATCCTGTGTTAGCATGTATGTTCTCCAGGCAGAGTTCAGCATCCCCACCCAAGGAAAAGGGAGACTCACAGAACGTTTCTCTTCGTCCTTTGGATTCTCCTTAGGATTATAAAGTGAGTTGGGTTTGGCCGTGAGTCTCAGGTACTGCAGAGTTTAATCTGAAACCAATATAGCTGATATTAAAGCAACAGCAGCTACAGAAATCTTTTTGTTTTCCTCCTGACTATGAAAGCAATATGAGCCCACTTTATATGAAAAAAAAAAAACTTAAAAAAGCAAGGAAAATTGTCTATGATTCTGTTACCCAGATCAACTCTGTTAATGTTTTAGTGCATTTTCTCAGTGATCTTGGTATACATTATGTTTTTTAAAGCTGAGATCACATTTTACACACACTTTTATATCCTTTTCCACTTGAAGTTAATGTATCCATCTTTGCTGAAACCTATCATTGAAATTGTTTTAAATAAGCATTACTGCTAGTAGTTTTTTTTAAAAAAGGGCTAAAAGGGCTAGTGAATATCTGGAATTTTCTACCCAGCAGTTCTGCTTCCCACACCCCAGCATGGGGCTGCAGGAGCAGCCAGGTTCTGGTCCTGGTCTTGGTGTAGCCGTCGCCTGCTGGCTGCATTTGGCAGTGTCAGAGGCAGACATCTGGTGTAGCCATTGCCCACCGGCTGTGCCAGAGGCGGGCACTCGGCTCCAGATTCGTTCATTGCAGCTTCTGTTGGTCCTATTTGTTGGTCATAGAGAGAATGACATTGAGCACGCAGGGAGCAGGTCCGAAGCACTGCCCTGCTTGTCTGTGGGCTGAGCTGCGCTGGCTCCCATGGCTTTCCTCTCCCACCGTTTCTGGTGCTGTGAGCCAGTCAGTTCTACTGAAGCTGCTTTGAGTTGGGTTTTTGTGGCTTTCTACAAAATGTTTTGACCAACAGAGTAACACTGGGAGGTGAGAGGAGTAAGGCCTGGAGAGAATAGGTGAGCTGGGAAATGCGAAATCTGGAACAGAGGCAGTTGTACTGATGGAAATCCTGCACCCTCAGCCCCTGGACTTCAGGCTCCTAGAGTGGAGTTTTCCCGGGGTGGCCCTCTCCGTGGGGTTTGCTCCAGCAAAAATGCTACAAACAGGAGACGTGGCAAAGAGACCCCTCCCGTCTCCTGGGAGCAGTCCTGATGATTTGCGACTCCTTTCTGATTCCTCTGTCCAAGGTGCTGATTTCTTTCTGCTGCTTCCTTCACGTTCTCTGGTTCTCCCATCCTCCTCCAGCTCTAAACATAAGAACACCTCCCTAGACCCTTGTATCTCATGTCATCGTCATCCTCCCTGCTGTGCACACCACAGACATTAATATTCACTGAGGGACTGAGTTAGGCATGGGACGTTAACTGAGGAGTGGCAATCTGGTCTTTATGCCAAGGCCCTCGAAACACCAGCTCTCCCTCCTCTACTGTTGTTCTTACTGGGGAGCATTGTTGCCATCTTCCTCTCTGTTCCGTGTGTGAGGAACTGAGCCCTGGAGAGTTATCTGCCTCTTCTGACCTGTTCTGTGGTTGCATGCTGAGCAAGTGTGGGGGCCCACATTTGAAGCCGATCTGCCTCTCCCTAAAGCCCAGGCTTGCACCCACTGTTACTCCTTTCAACAGACTTCAGAGGGGGCTGGTCCTCTCACTACAAGGACAAGAGGGGGAGACAGGAGCCGTGCTCTCACCAGTGGTGGGGTGGCTGCTTGCCGAGAGGGCCAGTGGGTGTCTGGAGGGTTGTGAATCAGCGAGGCAGGGGAGATCTGAAGAAATCCAGCTCTGCTGGGGACAGTGCGTGTATCACTGTGCAGGCAGGTGAATGTTTCTGCCTCTGGGCCTGGGGCCTAAATGACCACTCAGGAAGGTCATCAGAGGTTGGCAGAGGGAGAAGCAGAGGCTTCGGGGGTCAAGAGCAGCGCTTTCTTTCAGTTAGTGTTAGTGGAGTGTATCCTCCAGGCCTTTGCTGTTCACCTGTGTGTCTTCATGGGTGACGTGGATTTCTTGTAGACGGCACACCACTGGGCCTTGTTCTTATATCAGCTCGGATGACCTACAGTGGATGCTTTAGACCGTCGGTGTTTAACGTGATGGCAGGTAGAGGTAGATTAGTGTGTTGCTGTTTTCTGTGTTTTTTGTTCCTGTTTTTGTCTTCTACCTGTTTTCTGCCATTTGTGGCTTAAAATCAGCATTTTATATAATTTCATGTTCTCTCCTTTCTTAGCATATCAAGTACACTTTTAAAAGAACATTTTAGAGGCCATTGTATAGTTTGCAATATACATTTATAACCAATCCATGTCTACTTCCAGATGACACTGTGCAGTGACACAGGGAGTGCAAATACCTTATAGTATCAGAATAGTCCCAATTTATCCTTCCTACTCTAAGTGTCATTGCTGCCATGTACTTTGCATGTACAGGACCATGCATTGCCAAGTACGCTGTTGCTATTGTTAGTCTGAACAAGCTGTTAGCTGTCAGATGGAAGCAAAAGTTTCATTTTGCTTTCATTATTCTTTTGCCAGTATTCATTCTTTGAGAGTGTGGATCTGAGTTCCTGAGCTCCCTGATTTTTCTTCTCTGAAGAAGTTCTTAAAATTTCTTGCAAGATAATTCCACCAGCAGGAACTATCCTCAATCTTTGTCCCTCGACGAAAGCCTTTATCTTCTTCACTTTTGGAGAATAATTACAGAATTTTAGGTTTGTAGGCTTTTTTCCCTCTTAATGTTTTAGACATTCCACTCTCTGCTTTGCATAATTTCTGAGGAGAAGCCAGATATAATTTCTATCTTTATATATTCTCGTATATCTCCATACCTAAGCTGGCCTCTTCCTTTAGTTTCCTTCTGCATTTTTCTTTATGTTTCACTGGATGCAGTTTGGAGGTGAGCTATCTGAGGGTAACTTCTCTTACTTTGGTTCCTGGCATTTATCCTGCATGGTACTCCCTGAACTTCCTGGAACTGTGGTTGTGTGGCATTAGTTTGGGGCATTCCCGTTGTTGTTGCTTCAATACTGTTTCTGTTCCTTTCTCTGTCTGTTCTCCTGATATCCCCATTGCATGTGTTAATGCCTTTTGGAGTCATCTGATGACTCTTGTTTTTGTTGGTGCATTGTAAGAAAAACAGTCAGAAGTGTCTTCCTAAGTTGTGTGCAGTCTGTCAGTGAGCCCCTCAGAGAATCCCTCACTTCAGTTAGAGAACAATGTGTGAGCCCTGGAATCTCCCTCCTCCTGTTCACCTTACCCGCCTGTTCTTGCAGGGGCTTGATTTTTCCTTTCAAGGTCTTGGAGTGCTGGTTATAGATTTACATTCCTGACCTGACAGCTGTACATTCCTGCCTCCTGGGACACAGGGTGTGTTTGCTCTGCCACTTTCTGTTGAAAGAGGCGCTGTCTTTGAGCGGAAGGCGTGGCCATAAAAGGCTGTCAGGTGTGGGAGGGGCATGTTCTGGGTCCCAGTGGGGGCTCCTGTTTGTGGGCCTGTTTTTCCCTGGACTTTGGGCCTGCCCTTAGGGGTACAGGATGGCTGGAGGAGCCTCAGGTGGGGCTTTGCTTCCTCCGGGTCATCTGGGCTCTGTTAGGGCCACAGGGGATTAAACTCTGATAAGAGAGCTTCTCCAGGGGGCAGGCAGGGTGTGGGAGGACTCTCCTGCAGCTGCTGGTTTCTTCCCCTCCCTGCTGCTGGGGCACCAGGTGGATTCCTGTAGCTCTCACAGCCCGGGGATTGGGTGAAGCAGAGGTTTCTGCAGATGGTTTTCTCTGGGCGGTGGTATTTCTCCATCAGTGCCCACCAGTCTGCAGTTTTAGGCCACAGTTTGTTGACCTATGACCTCACTGAGCTACAGAACAAAGAAGTGCTGTTGATTTTTTAGTTTGTTTGGCATTTTCCCTCCTGTTAGGACAGAATGGAGATGTCTCAGCTCCTGAAGTATTGGCCTGGAAACAGAGCTGGTAGAAGGCTGTGAGCCTGCATCCATCCATGGAGCTGGGGTGAGCCTGCGTCCATCCAGGGAGCTGTGGGAGCTGTGAGCCTGCGTCCATCCAGGGAGCTGTGGGAGCTGTGACCCTGCGTCCATCCAGGGAGCTGGGGAGCTGTGAGCCTGCGTCCATCCAGGGAGCTGTGGGAGCTGTGAGCCTGTGTCCATCCAGGGAGCTGGGGAGCTGTGACCCTGCGTCCATCCAGGGAGCTGGGGGAGCTGTGACCCAGCAGCGTTCCAGGGGCAGTAGAGGGAGCGCAGACAGTCCACTGTGGTCATGGACCTGAGACAAGGTCAAGTGCTCCCACATCCCTGCGGCAGAGAAGCAGCCCCATGCCCCATGGACCCTCCATGGTGTGGACAGAACAGGATTCCTGCCCTGTCACCGAGAGCAGTGTGGGCATCGTCTGTCAGCAGAGCTGTCGACTGTGGTAGTGGCGAGAGGATGAGAGTGACAAGGCTGCAGGTGGACAGCTGATGCTGTGCCTGGGGCCATCAGGAGCTAGTCTGTCCCAAGTAACAAGAGCTCCTGTGTCAGCGTTACCCATGGGTTACACGTGGAGCTGTCTGCAGTACGGCCTGAGATGTCTCACCAGTCAAAGGTGGTGCTGGTGCTAGGGCTTTGGGCCAGTCCCTTGGAAGCTGCATGCTGGGCCTGACTTATTCATGACTGTGGGTGTGTGCAGGGTCATAGGCTGTGCGCACTCCTGGTCTGTGTTGTTGGTAGCTATGGTTGTGTGTTCAGGGCCACAGAGTGTGCGCACTCCTGGCCTGTGTTGTTGGTAGCTGTGGGTGTGTGTATGCAGGGCCACAGACTGTGCACACTCTTGGTTTGTGTTGTAGGTAGCTGTGGGTAGGTGATTTTGCAAGGTCATAGGCTGCGCATCCTCCTGGCCTGTGTTGTTGGTAGTTGTGTGTGTGTGTGTGTGTGTGCAGGGTCATAGGCTGTGTTCCTGTGTTGTTGGTAGCTGTGTGTGTGTGTGTAGGGTCACAGGCTGTGCACGTTCCTGTGTTGTTGGTAGCCTTGTTTGTGTGATTTTGCAAGTTCATAGGCTATGCATCCTCCTGGCCTGTGTTGTTGGTAGATGTGTGTGTGTGTATGTGTGTGTGCAGGGTCACAGGCTGTGCACCTCCTGGCCTTTGATGTTGGTTGCTTGTATGTGAGAGTATGTGTGTGTGTGTGTGCAGGGTCACAGGCTGTGCCCCTCCTGGCCTGTGTTGTTGGTAGCTGTGTGTGTGTATGTGTGTGTGTGCAGGGTCACAGGCTGTGCACCTCCTGGCCTGTGTTGTTGGTAGCTGTGTGTGTGTGTATGTGTGTGCAGGGTCACAGGCTGTGCACCTCCTGGCCTTTGATGTTGGTTGCTTGTATGTGAGAGTATGTGTGTGTGTGTGCAGGGTCACAGGCTGTGCACCTCCTGGCCTTTGATGTTGGTTGCTTGTATGTGAGAGTATGTGTGTGTGTGTGTGCAGGGTCACAGGCTGTGCCCCTCCTGGCCTGTGTTGTTGGTAGCTGTGTGTGTGTATGTGTGTGTGCAAGGTCACAGGCTGTGCACCTCCTGGCCTTTGATGTTGGTTGCTTGTATGTGAGAGTATGTGTGTGTGTGTGTGTGTGCAGGGTCACAGGCTGTGCCCCTCCTGGCCTGTGTTGTTGGTAGCTGTGTGTGTGTGTGCAGGGTCACAGGCTGTGCACCTCCTGGCCTGTGTTGTTGGTAGCTATGTGTGTGTGTATGTGTGTGCAGGGTCACAGGCTGTGCACCCTCCTGGCCTGTGTTGTTGGTAGTTGTGTGTGTGTGTGTGCAGGGTAATAGGCTGTGTTCCTGTGTTGTTGGTAGCTGTGTGTGTGTGTAGGGTCACAGGCTGTGCACATTCCTGTTTTGTTGGTAGCCTTGTTTGTGTGATTTTGCAAGTTCATAGGCTGTGCATCCTCCTGGCCTTTGATGTTGGTAGATGTGGTAGAGTGTGTGTGTGTGTGTGTGTGTCTGTGTGTATGCAAGGTTAGAGGCTGTGCACCCTCCTGGCCTGTGTTGTTGGTAGCTGTGGGTGTGTGTGTGTATGTGTGTGTGCAGAGTCACAGGCTGTGCCCCTCCTGGCCTGTGTTGTTGGTAGCTGTGTGTGTGTGTGCAGGGTCACAGGCTGTGCACCCTCTGGTGTGTGTTATTGGTAGCTGTGAGTGTGTGTGCAGGGTCATGCCCCTGGCCTGTGTTGTTGGTAGCTGTGGGTGTATGTGTGTGCAGGGTCACAGGCTGTGCACCTCCTGGCCTGTGTTGTTGGTAGCTGTGCACAGGGTCAGAAGCTGTGCTGCACCCTCTCCTGGGCAGCCGTGGCTTTGCCACCCTGTGCAGCACTCACCTGGCTGTAGCTGCATTTCCTTCCTCTGGTCCCTGCAGGTCTGCTTCCACGTGTGCTGCTCTGTGGGCACCTTTCTGCACTTCCCCTCCGCTCCTTCCTGGGTCTCCCCTGACGACCTCTCTTTGTTTGATGCGCTCTTCTCCATGTTCCATGAAGCAGCATGGGAGATGAAGGAAATGGCATGGCCCTGCAGACAGCTGCCCCTCAGCCCTCAGCTCCCTGGGCAGCTGGCAAAGCTGGGCCACCGTGTCCGGGAGCAGGCTTGGGGGACCGCAGCGTTAGTTGTGGGTCAGATCACTGGGGCTGCTCTGCCGTTACCAGGTCTGTCCCCAGAGGGACACCACCTAACACAGGGAAGCGCACTACAAAAGGAGAAAATCAAAGTAGAAATGAAAACGTCAGTTCCTGTTGTGTCCTTGCCAATGGCCTTCATTTACAAGAACAAAAGCCAGAAAGACCTCCACTGACTGTGTCGTGTTCAAGTGGAAGGGTGATTACTTTTTGACTGTAAAAATTCAAGTAACTTTTGAAAATATATACATTTTTTTCAGATTTAGAAGTCTTGTATTCTTGTATTCTGTGGTTCTGAGGCTTAGGAATCCTTCCCTGCATCCTATGACGTGGGTGGCTTCTGCTCTCGGGATATTTTTGTCTCTGTGTTGTTATAAGAAACAGGACCACTGGAGGGCAGTGTGCACAAGCAGTTGATGGCTAAGCAGCTGGTGGAAGCTGCTGGAATTTGGTTTTGTAGGAAGCCTTGGATTACCCAGATTAACAGTATGCTCTCACCTCAAACTTTGTTTAAAAGTCAGTTTTTCAGAGTGGAATGCATTTTTCTCATAGAAACAATAAAACCAGTAGTAGTGAGTCCCCCAGTAATTGGTTAACTATTATAATAACGCAAATTTGCTTGCAGTAGGAGCTCAGACACTAGCACCACCAAAGAAGATACCAATAAAACCTTAGGACTCACAGACAAAGTGGGCTTTGAGAAATGTGGATGTAGCGGAGTCTGTGGTTGTTACTGCTGGGGCGGGATCGATGACAGGTGTGTGCCTGCTGCGAGATGCAGTGTGGCCATGTGATGACCAGTGTGTGCCTGCTGCGAGATGCAGTGTGGCCATGTGATGGCCAGTGTGTGCCTGCTGCGAGATGCAGCGTGGCCATGTGATGGCCAGTGTGTGCCTGCTGCGAGATGCAGCGTGGCCATGTGATGGCCAGTGTGTGCCTGCTGCGAGATGCAGCGTGGCCATGTGATGGCCAGTGTGTGCCTGCTGCGAGATGCAGCGTGGCCATGTGATGGCCAGTGTGTGCCTGCTGGAAGATGCAGCGTGGCCATGTGATGGCCAGTGTGTGCCTGCTGCGAGATGCAGCGTGGCCATGTGATGGCCAGTGTGTGCCTGCTGCGAGATGCAGCGTGGCCATGTGATGGCCAGTGTGTGCCTGCTGCGAGATGCAGCGTGGCCATGTGATGGCCAGTGTGTGCCTGCTGGAAGATGCAGTGTGGCCATGTGATGACCAGTGTGTGCCTGCTGCGAGATGCAGCGTGGCCATGTGATGGCCAGTGTGTGCCTGCTGGCAGATGCAGTGTGGCCATGTGATGACCAGTGTGTGCCTGCTGCGAGATGCAGCGCGGCCGAGGTCTCCACCCCTCAGCAGCAAGGGTGAAGCAGGATCCCCAGGGGATGACCTGGCCGCCTTGGATCCTGCCTTCCAGCAGGTTCACAGCAGCAGCTCCTCCTCCTCACGGCCTTTGGTGGGGGTTGGGGTGGGGGCCCAGAGCTCCAGGGGCTCTTTGCTGTCTCACAGCCTCCTGCTGCTGGTCAGCGCCATGTCTCGCTTCTCTCCTTTTGCTTGGGCGATGTCCAGCCAGCTGCAGCTCCTGGGTAAAATGCTCCTCCTGCCCACCTGGCAGGGACTCTTTGTGCCACTGCCCTGCCCCTCAGCGGCTCCCCCTGAGGGCCACAGGACCTCCAGGCACCAGGGGGCGCTCCTCTCTTCTCTTTCCCTCTTCATCTCCCCACTGGGGTTATCTCATTGTGTTTTTTTTCTGGAACTTTGAGCACCTTACTCTCCATTTCTGTTGGTAACGATTTTACACAAGACAGGAGACAAAAGGTGACAGTGGGCTCCTCACCCTGGCTTTTTTCCCATCTGTCCCTTCTGGGGCCTGTGAGCCAAGTGCCTGGAGCTGTGTCACAGCTTTCCACAGCTGTGCACCGGGGAGGCGGCAGTGATGCTCAGGAGTTGGGTCCCTGCCACCCACGTGGGAGACCTGGATGGAGCTCCTGGCTCCTGGCTGTTGTGGGCATTTGCTAAGTGACCAGCACATGGAAAATCTCTCTCTCTCACTCTAACCCATAAATACATACATTAACGAAAATGTGCAGCTTCCCAGAGGTGTGGGAGGCAGAGCTGAGGGAGGTGCCTTTTAAGTAAGCCTGGAGGTGACTGGGCCCAGTACGTGGTTCTGGCCACAGCCTGATGGGTGGAATCCAGGCCCCACCCTGCAGCCCGAGGGGCAGGTGTCCTCTGTGGCTCGTGGGCTGTGCTTTTCAGGCAGAAATGTCACTCGCCGAGGTCCTGGGAATGGTCTCGTTGTTGGTTTGTGGGGTGAGGCTGTGAGAAGACCAGGCTCGGCAGCGACCCTGTGGGCGCCAACAGTGGGAGAGGTGCTCACTGGGTTCCGCCCTGCTCTTCACGGTCATACACACCGCGCCCAGCCCCCGGTGCACATGCTGGGGGATGAATAATCACACAGGTTGGCATCCCTGTGCCGTTGCAAGCTCTCCTTCTCCTCCCTGTCTTTTTTTAGGGTAATGAGGAGACAGATGGTATTTTTTTCTATAGATGCCAAAAAAAAAAAAAAAAAAAAAACCAAACCCACCCTCCCAAATCTCTAAGCAAATCTTAGAAAGTGTCCAAGAGGCAGGGATGGGGATTCTCCTAGGGCCCTCCCTTCACCCCCCTGCCCCAAGGAGCCCGGGGTGAATCACAGGGAGAGCAGAGCTGTGTGTTCTCAGCGTGAGCCCCGACAGCCGTGTGCAGCTGAGGAGCAGTGGGCAGGGGGCCGAGGGTGCTGGTGTTCCAGGCAGTGACAGGAACGCCACCCGCCCCCAAACACACCTCAAAATCTTAGACCGTTGGAGGCCTGCAGCCTTTCATGACATCAGAAGGACACCAGGTTTGGAAAGATGAAACTCGTGCTGCCGTGTGTGCTTTGGCTAGACAGACACTAGCACAACACCCTTCTCTGATGCGTCATTTTTAAATAAATCATTGAAGCGGCAGAGCTTTGATTTTTTTTTTTCAGTGTTCTTTCTAACATCTGACAAGTGTAAGTGCTTCCATCTACATAAGTCACATACTAATTAGTAATTAACCACTGTTATTTAATTAGACTATCTAGTTGGTGCAGCACGCATTAATCACTCCCAATTTGGTGCGTGCTCGCTGCTCCTGGTGGCGAGGCCACTCTGCTGGGTTCGTCTCACGCTGTGCGCTGCAGCTGCGCCACACGCAAGCCCTTTCTGCCTCTGTCTTGAATTTAGACAAGAAGCATCAAAACATAGGCAAGTGCAGTAACCCTACCTTGTCAACCAGCTTCGCACAGGGGTTACAAAAGGCGAACCCGAGTCTTTGACGATAAAGAAAGCACCCTTCCTTTCAGAAGGTTAACTCTGTTTCCTTCTTTTCTAAGCTTTGGATTTTGTCTTGGGTCATTTGGAAATGGTATATATGTTTTAAAGGGAGGTCAAATCTGTGTTTCAGAGTCGTAGAATCTGTGAGAGTTCTGAGTGTGCAGTAAAATCTTGTGTGCTTCCTACACTGCAAAGTCTTTTGGAGAACAGGGTGGATCAGGTGAGGAATGTCTGGAATATTTTAGTGAGAAATGGCCGTAGCAGTTTAGTGACAGTTAATTTAATAAGAAAATACATCTCTCATGCTATGAAACTAGCCCTTCCTACTGCTTATTCTGTGGGTTGTTTTGTAAATAGGGACTCAAACCGCACATGTGTCCTGGTGCCTTGTCAATTATCCTATCCAGAAAGTACTCTCAGGAATGACCTCCATGGTTGCCTACGTACTTAGTGCAAGAGGTCTCTGACTCTCTCCGTGGGTCTCGGCTCAGGTCAGAGGTCAGCAAAGGAGACATCTCTGTCCCAGTTGCTGGTGGCGGCTTGTGCCCCTGTGAGTGTGTTCTTTGGGGAAAGGCTGCTGAATGGGGTGGGGCCTTGCAGTGAGCGGCACCCATGGTTTTGAGCTCGTTTTGGGCAGCTCCTCTGGTGTGAATGGATTCATCCTATCCTCAACAGAGATCATCCTGGTAGTCCTGGCCAGAGGTGGCATTCACAGAGTTTCCTGGGCACAGCCGTGGAGCTGAGACTCGCCCAGGTTTGCAAAGTGCATCCACACCGGGCTGAGACCTGCTGCTGCCTCTCTGGGCTCTCCTCGCTGTAAAGGTCTCCTCCTCATCTTCTTCAGAGGCCCTGTCCTTTCTTTTTGGGGCAAAAACATTTAGGCAAAGAGCTTAAGTTTATTGTGGACCTTTTTTCAAAAACATAATTTCTGATGGAGTTTCATCTCTTTCTGTTGTCAGGTTCTGTAATCAGTGTAAATTTATATAGATTGTAAACTGCAAGGGATGGAAGCGTTTTGGTTGTCATAATATGAGGCAGTCTTCCTTTTGTGTGTCATACATATGAAGCAGCCTTCCTTTTGTGTGTCGTTGTACATGTGAGGCAGTCTTTTGCATGTCGTACATGTGAGGCAGTCATCCTTTTTGCGTGTCATACATGTGAGAACTCTTCCTTTTGTGTGTTATACATATGAGGCAGTCTTCCTTTTGTGTGTCATACATATGAGGCAGTCTTCCTTTTGCATGTCATACATGTGTGGAAGTCTTCCTTTTGCGTGTCATACATGTGAGAGCTCTTCCTTTTGTGTGTTGTACATATGAGGCAGTCTTCCTTTTGTGTGTCATACATATGAGGCAGTCTTCCTTTTGCATGTCATACATGTGTGGAAGTCTTCCTTTTGCATGTCATACATGTGAGAACTCTTCCTTTTGTGTGTTGTACATATGAGGCAGTCTTTTGTGTGTCGTACATATGAAGAAGTCTTCCTTTTGCGTGTCATACATGTGAGAACTCTTCCTTTTGTGTGTCATACATGTGTGGAAGTCTTCCTTTTGCGTGTCATACATTTGAGAGCTCTTCCTTTTGTGTGTTGTACATATGAGGCAGTCTTTTGCATGTCGTACATATGAAGAAGTCTTCCTTTTGCATGTCATACATGTGTGGAAGTCTTCCTTTTGCGTGTCATACATGTGAGAGCTCTTCCTTTTGTGTGTTATACATATGAGGCAGTCTTCCTTTTGTGTGTCATACATATGAGGCAGTCTTCCTTTTGCATGTCATACATGTGTGGAAGTCTTCCTTTTGCGTGTCATACATGTGAGAGCTCTTCCTTTTGTGTGTTATACATATGAGACAGTCTTCCTTTTGTGTGTCATACATATGAAGCAGTCTTCCTTTTGCATGTCATACATGTGTGGAAGTCTTCCTTTTGCATGTCATACATGTGAGAGCTCTTCCTTTTGTGTGTTGTACATACGAGGCAGTCTTTTGTGTGTCGTACATATGAAGAAGTCTTCCTTTTGCATGTCATACATGTGAGAACTCTTCCTTTTGTGTGTCATACATATGAAGCAGTCTTCCTTTTCATTCTTAGTGATCAAAAAAGGGACTTGTGCTCTAGGAAGTTTTGGAAGGTTTCAATAAAGGTTTGATGAGCATGACTTGGGAATCCCTCAAATCTCTTTGATTTTTTTTTCCTGATTTCGTGTAGGATAATCTCCAACTCCAGGCAAAACATTTTCCAGCAGAATAAAAGTTCTGGTTGTTGACATTTTGTGTTGGGATCCAGTTGGTGATGTGATTTTGTATATAGAGGAACCAAAGGACCCCACCAGGAACCTATTAGAATGGATAAGAGAGCTTGGTAAAGTTGACATAGTTGCAAGATACAAAATTAATACACAAAAATCATGGCCTTTTTACACACTGTCAATATTGAAAGAACTTCTAACAATCCAATTCACAGTAGCTATAAAACATTAAATATCATAGGATAAATTTAACCAGGACATGAAAGATTTCTGTAATGAAAATAGAAAATACCGATGAAAGAAATAGAAATCACACAAGAAAATCTACCATGTTCATGGATTGGAAGAATTAATATTTAAAATGCTCATATACCACCCAAAGCAATGTACTGATTCAATACTATCTCCATCAAAACATCATGTACAAAATTAGTTAAAGCAATCCTGAGATTCATATGGAAACACAAAAAACCCCAGACAGCTAAATCAATCTTGAACAATAAAAACAAAGCCAGAGGCATTGTAGCACTGGACTCATGGCATACTTCAGGGCTTCTGATAACCAAAATAGCATGGCACTGGTATAAAATAGACATGTAGATCAATGGAACAGAACAGAGACACCAACAATAAACCCACACATCTAAAACCTACTGATCTTTGACAGATATACTAAAAATATTCCTGGATAAAGTTTGGTCTCTTAAATAAATGGTGTTTGTTGGGAAGATTGGATTTCCACATGCAGAAGTTTGAAAGAAAACCCCTACTTTGCACCCTTTTAAAAAATCAAGTCAAAATGGATCAACCATATCAATGTAATACCTGAAACTAGCAAACTACTAGGGGGAAGCACTATAAAACGTTGGCCTAAGCAAAGGCTTTTTGGGTAAGGCCCCAAAGGCACAGGCAACAAAAGCTAAAAGACACAAATAGGATTGTATCAAACCAAGAAGCTTCCGCACAGCAAGGGAAACAGCAGAGTGAAGAGACAGCCAACGGAATGGGAGAAAATCGTTGTGCATCGATCATTGGATAAAGGATTAATATCCAGAATGTGTAGGGAACTGAGGAAATTCATCAATAAGAAAACAAATAATACAGTTAAAATGAGCAGAAATCAGAAGAGACGTTTTTCAAAAAAAATACAAACGGCTGGGGGCTGGTGCCGTGGCTCACTTGGTTAATCATCTGCCTGCAGCACCGGCATTCCATATGGGCGCCAGGTTCTAGTCCCGATTGCTCCTCTTCCAGTCCAGCTCTCTGCTGTGGCCCGGGAAGGCAGTGGAGGATGGCCCAAGTGTTTGGGCCCCTGCACCCACTTGGGAGATCAGGAGGAAGCACCTGGCTCCTGGCTTCTGATCGGTGCATTGCACCGGCTGTGGTGGCCATTTGGGGAGTGAAGCAACAGAAGGAAGACCTTTCTCTTTGTCTCTCTGTCTATAACTCTACCTGTCAAATAAAAAAAAAAATACAAACAGCCAACAAAGACATGTAAAAATGCTCAATATTTCTAGCCATCAGGAAAGTGCAAATATATACCACTGAGTGATCATCTTAATCTAGTTGGAGTTGGAATAGCTGTTATTCAAAAGTTAAAAAATAACAAGTGCTGGTGAAGATGCAGGAAAAAAGGGAACCGTAATACACTGTTGGTGGGAATGCAAATAAGTACAGTCATTATGGAAAACGATATGCCAATAAGTACAGCCCTTATGGAAAACGATATGCAGGGTCTTCAGAAAACTAAAAGTAGATCTAAGTGACCCAGCTGTACCACTTTGGTAATATGGCCAAGGAAGTGAAATCAGTAAATGAAAGAGATATTCGTACTTTCATGTTTATTGCGACTTAATTCACAATAGCAAAGATAGCCAATCATCTGAGATGTCCATTAACTGATGACTGAATAAAGAAAATATCTCTATAGTGTATGAAAATAATTATGGTACAAAAGTATTTGGATGCCATATTTTTTAAAAAGATTTTATTTATTTATTTGAGAGGTAGAGTTACAGACAGTGAGAGGGAGAGACACAGAGAGAGGTCTTTCTTCCATTGGTTCACCCCCAAAATGGCTGCATGGCTGGAGCTGTGCTGATCTGAAGCCAGGAGCCAAGTGTTTCTTCCCAGTCTCCCATGTGGGTGCAGGGGCCCAAGGACTTGAGCCATCTTCTACTGCTTTCCCAGGCCATAGCAGGGAGCTGGATTGGAAGAGGAGCAGCCGGGACTAGAACTGATGCCCACAAGGGATGCTGGTGCCGCAGGCAGAGGATTAACCCACTGTGCCATGGTGCTGGCCCCTGGATGCCATATTAAATGTTGTCTTCACTGAATTGTACCCCTTGTACGAGCTCACTCAGAGTGCAGGACCTGACAGTCTGTCCCTGGCTGCTGCCTGGCTCTTTCGCACTGGGATGTCATTTTCTTCCATGCACAAGTAGAGCAGTTGACCTGACATTATCTTTTATGGGGCTCTATGTGAAGATGTAATCAATATACTTAAAACTCTGGGTGTGCACCAGCGCTGTGATGGTGGTTTAAACCTGGGCAAGGGAGCTCTCACATGGACTTCAGTGGTTCTGCAGACGTTCTGTGTTCTCAGTAATCCATGTGTTCTATGGATATTTTGAGGAGTCAGTACTTTCTCAAGGTTAGCTAGTAGCCAGAAATCAGCCCACGACGTCCTCTCCATTTGGGGAAAATGCTGAGGGCAGAATGGAGCCCATAACCCATAGAAATGACAGAGCTCATGGTTGCTCTTCAGGGTGCACTCGGTGTTAGCCCAATAACCAGGCCCTGACTTCTGGTGCCAGTGGAGCTGGTGATGGAAACCAAGGGACTTGCAAAGTCCAGATGTTCATTTCTTCTTGTTCATGGTCTCAAGTCGGGGCAGAACTTACCAGTTTCTTTGTTGAAATTGAAAAAGGAGGAAAACTTATGCATGTGTCTATTATTCTTTTCCTTTGGGCAGATTAACTGACATAGTCTTCTGATGAGAGATTTGTGTATTGTTAACCAAATGGGCTCAAGGTGGCCCTGGTGTATCAGCCTAACCTGTGCTTACTTCTTCATGGCAGGCTTGGGTGCTTGGTAGCACCACACTCAAGTTCTTACATATTCAGTTGATTTAAATGTAGCTGCAAGAAGTATAATTTTAGTCATTTAGAGCCTGCCTGGTTACACAACCTGTGAAACTGCACCCAGCATCTGCTAACCATAGATAAGGCAGTGCCAGCTCTCGGACACCACACGATGCTGACCTATGAGCCCTGCGACCCAGAGACTGTGCATTGCTGCTGACTGATGGCACCTGAAGTGTGACACCACAGTAAATGGACCCAGCAGAGTGTGGCACAGCCCCATGGTCTGCTTCTTTGACCGGTCCCAAAATCTTTAGACTTGTCTAATTCACATCTTTGAGGTTATCAGTTATGAATAATAATCCAAGGGGCTTTCCTTCTGATTAGCTACAAAGAAAACCAGCTTGTAGAAATGAAGTAGTAGCAGTCATTGTTCCCTTGTGGTGTGAAATCATGATTTGGTTGCGTTTTTATGTGAACTTTGCACATTTTTCAGTAAAACTGCAGAGAAGTTGAAGTAAGGAGCCTTGAGTTTGAGCCTTGATGGTTGAGTGGTGTGTGAGCTTGGACAAATCACTGAGACTCTCTGAGGTGCGGTTTAAAAGTAAAATAATGATGAATTTTTTAATCCAGCTGCAACACAGGGCGATAGAAGAGACAAGAATCAGTTAGTGAATGGACAGTGCACACTGTGGGTAAGGAGGCTGTGATTCTGCCTTTGAATTCTGGCCTCATTGCTTGGTGACAGAAGGGGGCCTCTTTGAATCTTTATTTTAATCATCAAGCGAGGATAACAATGCCTCCTTGTTCCTAGCTCCTCTGAAGATCACAGAAAGTTGCCGGCAGGTGTTTCTGGTATGCAGCCCACTGTGCCTGCTGTGTGTGTGCTTCCACAGTGGACTCACGGGGAATGTGAGTGCGATGCAGAAGCAAGCAGTGCAGCAAAGGGTGTAGTTAAGTCGTGATGAGCCAGGGGGTCTGAGGCAGAAACTGTGTTTCTGAGCAAGGCCACTCCACCATGTGCAAGGTACGGGGTGTTAGGAGACCAGCACATGCAGAACACAGCGCTCCAGATGATTGGAGTCGTCATTCAACCTGGACGCAGCCTTCACACGTGTTGTATGCAAACCAAGACATATGGCCCAGGTACACAGATGGACTGAAAAAACAAGGTGTCTTCCTTGTAGTTTCATTTCCAGACAATGGATTGCATAATAAGGTCTGGCATCTAATCAAAAACTACCAACAAAGCAAGCAGGTTAATTATCAGCCTACAGTTCAGTGACTTCATTATGACGCCGAATGCTTCTACTCGTGTTAGACTGCAGAATCCATTCTGCCCAGCAGAAAGATGTAAAGACGGTGCTAGCGTGAAAACAATAGGTGACTGTGTCTTCCTTCACCTGTTCACGTGAAGAGGCAAAGCCCCTTGTGGGAGACAAGCACGATAAAAGGGGGTGGAATAGACAAGATGCAACTGGCACTGGCCCTCTGTGAGCCCTGCGTGACGTCGCTGAGATGTGTGATGTCGCATTAGTGCGCTTGGCACAGAGCACACAGCCAGGTGGAGAGAAGTGAGTTGATGCACCCATGCAGCGATCTGCTAGGCAACGCAGCCAAGTGGACAGAGCTGACCTAGGCACTTTGGGAAAGGGTGTGCGTAGGCTAAAGATAGTGTTGCTGGAGCATCCGTCAGCATTGCAGCGGGCATTTCTGTGACGGATGCTCCAGGGAGCGTGGATTGATCGCGTGTCCTGGTGAGAGCAAGTTATTGGGAAAGAAGAGCAAAGGGAGCATTCAGTGTCTCCTTGTGTGGCATGTGTAACTACGTTGCAGACTTTCAGGGGAGGAAGTGGGATGTAACTGAATAAGGGAACCAAAAGAAGGGAGGGTGGGCGAGAGGGAAGGCAAAAACCCAAGAAAAGAGAGCAAAGCCAAGGGATTACAGTGGTTCAGGGCAGGTTGATCAGAACGTTTCACATCAGAGTTTCTCAACACAGGGAGGAGTAAGTTCACCGGCAGACAGTACAGGAAAAATATTTTAGCTTTGAAGATATGTATCTATCTATCTATATCATCTGCCACTCTAGTTATAAAATGTTCTTTCTCGCCTGCTTCCATTCCTAGTGCGCACAGGCTGGGTTGGTCAGGAGTGAGGTTTCCTGGTACAGCCGCACACCTCCTACCTGGCAGCTCTCTGTAGCTGGAAGCCGCATGCGGGACCTTAGGCAGAGAACTCAACTATGAGGTTGTAACCCCCAACTGGTGCTTGTGCAGAGTCGCTGAAGCAGTGCCTGTAAGATGTTGACCTAACAGTGATGATGATGGTGATGGTGATGATACAGTGGGACAGATGACCAGCTGGACAGACACAGCTGCCAGAAGCAAGGGGCGTGCAGCTGCCCAGATCCATGGGGTTCTGAGCTTTAACCAAGAATGAACTCTAGACTTGGTTACTTTTGAATAGACACCTCCGGTAGCCAGGCTTCTGCTCCTGGTAACTGGGAAGCCTTGACTGATGTGAAATTTTAGGAAAACAAGCTGTATGGATAAATGAAGGCTACGGAGGACTGGGTAAATGTAACAAGTGAACTTATCCGGTTGAAAGACAGCAAACAAGAACACGGAGGTGCTGCTCTCTCCTCGTTGCTGTATTGATTGGTGTACAAAGGACTTTTTATGATTTAGGAACATGTAGTAATGAGATCCTCAGACAATTTGTGAATTCAGATGTTGTATTTTTAGGGAAAAAATGTTGCTGGCAGCCTGTTGGAACATCTCAATTTTTAAAATTCTTTTCTTGAAAAAAGGAACATTTCTAGAGAAAGTTTCTGAAGTTTAAAAATAACAGATGGTATTTCAAATCTTCTGTCAGCCACATATGTGATGGAACTCCACATTTAGACTCATTACACAGCTACAACTCCTGATGAAGCGCTTCCGAAATTCTGATGCACTGTCAGGGTCACGACTCTCTGGTGGGGGCGTTGACTGCTGGTCTGGGGGAGTTTCGGGAGGCCCAGGCCCCTGCGCCATCCTTCTCCCTCTGACTCTGAGAGTTTGGAGCACGAGTCTTTGTGAACAAGTCCTCTTGCCTACGTCCTGGACAGCACAGCGTGGGGCCTGGCGTGTGCCTCTGCAGGCGACATCCTTGTGTGTGGGCCCTCACCTGCTGATCTGGTGGTGACCCTCCTGTTGCCCTCCAGAGAGAAGTGTCCATTGGAAGGGCTGGTGGGCTTCCTGCTGTGGCTGCTGCCCCACCCTGTCAGAGTCCAGAGTGCTTCGTAGGTGCTGACGCTCAGCCGTGGTCTCTCAGTCTTCTCCTGCACCTTTAGTCTGTGATTGACGGTGGAGGACACGCGTCGTGACCCAGCACGGCTGCCCTCTGCGTGTGTCTGTTCTTGTACACCTCCTCCTCAGAGACACGAGCCCGCCCTGCACGTCACGTGAAGCCTTCCACTCCCTTCCACAGCATGTTCCATGGCTCTTATCACAGTGCATCATCATTATCTATGAATATTGTACTTGTATCTCCAGCACGCACAGGGCAGCAGGTGTCACTTAGATCCCTGACAGGCAAGTACGCATTCAGTTATCTTCTTAACCATTTATTTGAAAAAATTTAAGAGCTACAGGAAAGTCATAAAAAAATACAGAATCTCCCACATATCCACATTGAGTATTACTAACATTTTTATGGCATTTGTGCTATTGTTTTCTCTCTGTACATGGTATCATCTATCTATCTATCTATCTATCATCTATCATCTACCATCTGTCTGTCTGTCCATCCATTCATCCCCCTTCATCCTTCAGCTGTGTTTTCTATCAGGAGTGTTTGTAAACATGGATGAGGCTAAGGATCCAGGTATGTAGCCCTGGCAGTCTTAGTGCTTGGCTGATGTTCTGCTCACCGAGTTGCACAGCTGTTGTCTGAGCCTAGGATCCCTCGAGGCATTGGTCAGCTTGTCTCTTCTGTCTCTGTGAACCTCAGGCCATCTTTTTGCCTTTGTGACCTGGACACGCGTAAGAGGATAGATAGGTCAGTAATACCGCAGGTCGTCCCTGGAGCCGGGCTTATCTCCCGTCCCCCGGTGCCAGGGTTCAGGTGCTCTGTCCTCAGGTGCCAGGGTTCAGGTGCTCTGTCCTCAGGAATGAGTGGGAGGTCCCTGAAGCGGGCTTATCTCCCGTCCCCCCCCCCCCCCCCCCGGTGCCAGGGTTCAGGTGCTCTGTCCTCAGGAATGAGTGGGAGGTCCCTGAAGCGGGCTTATCTCCCGTCCCCCGGTGCCAGGGTTCAGGTGCTCTGTCCTCAGGAATGAGTGGGAGGTCCCTGAAGCGGGCTTATCTCCCGTCCCCCAGTGCCAGGGTTCAGGTGCTCTGTCCTCAGGAATGAGTGGGAGGTCCCTGAAGCCGGGCTTATCTCCCGTCCCCCGGTGCCAGGGTTCAGGTGCTCTGTCCTCAGGAATGAGTGGGAGGTCCCTGAAGCCGGGCTTATCTCCCGTCCCCCAGTGCCAGGGTTCAGGTGCTCTGTCCTCAGGAATGAGTGGGAGGTCCCTGAAGCGGGCTTATCTCCCGTCCCCGGTGCCAGGGTTCAGGTGCTCTGTCCTCAGGAATGAATGGGAGGTCCCTGAAGCCGGGCTTATCTCCCGTCCCCCGGTGCCAGGGTTCAGGTGCTCTGTCCTCAGGTGCCAGGGTTCAGGTGCTCTGTCCTCAGGAATGAGTGGGAGGTCCCTGAAGCGGGCTTATCCCCCGTCCCCCCCCCCCCCCCGGTGCCAGGGTTCAGGTGCTCTGTCCTCAGGAATGAGTGGGAGGTCCCTGAAGCGGGCTTATCTCCCGTCCCCGGTGCCAGGGTTCAGGTGCTCTGTCCTCAGGAATGAGTGGGAGGTCCCTGAAGCCGGAATTATCTCCCGTCCCCCAGTGCCAGGGTTCAGGTGCTCTGTCCTCAGGAATGAGTGGGAGGTCCCTGAAGCCGGGCTTATCTCCCGTCCCCCGGTGCCAGGGTTCAGGTGCTCTGTCCTCAGGAATGAGTGGGAGGTCCCTGAAGCGGGCTTATCTCCCGTCCCCCGGTGCCAGGGTTCAGGTGCTCTGTCCTCAGGAATGAGTGGGAGGTCCCTGAAGCCGGAATTATCTCCCGTCCCCGGTGCCAGGGTTCAGGTGCTCTGTCCTTCTCAGGAATGCTCCATTCAGGATGTCTCCTTACTGCAGCACAGGGAGGCACATGGTGCCCGGGCATTGCACTCCCTGTGTGTTTGAGTGGGCACAGAACCAACAGGAGAGTTGTGTTCCAGGGCTTCAGACCTCCTGCTTGGCTGTCGCTGTGCCTGGGCAGTGGTGTGGGTGAAGCGGCTCAAACACAGAAAGGAGGCATGGGCGGGGGCCCAGGGCTCCAGAGGCACCGGGTAGGGCCTGCAGCTGGATGGCCTCACTGCGGTTTTTCTGCATTTGGAGGATATCCTTGTGTTTACTGCAAATACACACTCTGGGCATTAAGTCGTTCCTCGTAACACATGTTCTAGGGTACGCACTGTGGTGCCTGCATCCCATGTTGGAGTGCTGCTTCCAGTTCCCGCTTTTCCATTCATGATCCAGCTTCCTGCAAATGCACCAGGGAAGGCAGTAGAAGATGACCCAAGTACTGTGTGTGTGTGTGTGTTGTGTGTGTGTATGAGGGAGGGAGGGAGGGAGGGAGGGAGAGAGAGAGAGAGAGAGAGAGAGAGAGAGAGAGAGAGACTACATCTTTCTGTCACACTTTAATCAATAGAATTTAAAAAGGAGAGACTGTTCCAACATGGGAAGCAGTCCACACAGCAGACGCATAGAATGACAAACGCCCTAAACAAGCACTCTGAACTCAGAATCAGCTCTTAAAGCATTTGGATCTGACGGAAAAGCCCATGAGAGCATTGCAGGCATGGAAAGCCAAGACACTGTGGCAAAAAATGTCCTACATGAAGGATCTCTGAAATCCCAGTGGAAAGACAGGGCCATCAAAGAGGGAGGTACTTTTCTTTGAAAGGAGGAGAGAACTTCCACTTTGCTTATGTCCTTGTCTAAATACTGATAGAGTTTGTGGTCTCAAAAGGCTTCCATAGCCTTGGCAGCTCATGTCAAGAGCCTTGGGTGATCATTGACATCATAAATAAGAGTGTTAATTGTTAAATCAACAACAGGAGTCACTGTGCACTTACTCCCCTTGTAGGACCTCTGTCCTTAATGAGTTGTATTATGAGAATTAATTGTGAAACTTATTTTCAAACAGTGCTTTATACTTTGTGTGTGTGTTGTTTGTGTGTGTGTGTGCAAACTGTTGCAATCTTTACTTAGTATGGAGCTGGTCTTCTGTATATAAAGTTGATTAAAAATGAATCTTAATGAAGAATGGGATGGGAGAGGGAGTAGGAGGTGGAATGGGAGTGGGGGTGTTGGGAGAAGAACCACTATATTCCTGAAGCTATACCTATGAAATTTGTATTCATTAAATAAAAACTTTCTTAAGAAGTAAATACATGAAAGACTCTTTAAAAAAAGGAATGATAACACTTCTATCATTCCAGTATCTAAAGCAAAGGCATGGCGTGAATGAGTGAAGGGACCTGTCGATCATGTGCACGTCCCCTCTTACTCTGTAATAACATGCTAGCTCTGAAAGCCAATCCTTTGCTCTTCTCCCTGGTGTGTCCTGGACAGAGACCTAACAAATAACAGCCATACAGCAGAGCTGTCGGCTGACCGAGGAAATAGATGAGGCCCAGGATCGTGGAGGGAGTTGCCAGAGCTACACACATCCTGGGTTTAGGATCCAAGCATTTCCTGCATGATGGTATCCAGATTTTCGGATCATTCTTTACATCTCTTCAGCAGGAAAAAGCCTTCTAAGAGTAGAAGCTCATTTTGATGTTTACTTTTAAGTTAATTCTTTGTCCTTCAAGGGCTACTGAGTGGAGAAGAACATACATGGTTTTGTTGTAACGCTTCCGGTGCCCAGCTACGGTGCTGGGTAGCACACCAGTCGGCTTTTGGGTGCTATGATGCTGTCAGCCTGCATCCAAGCTCATCAGCAGAGCCCGAGGGTCTCTTGGGCTCGTCAGAGGTCGAGAGAGAGACTCAGCTTCTTGGATTCCATTCCGCCTTCTCAACAGCGCAGGTCACGGGCCGTCCTGGCAGTGTCTCTGCGTTCTCTGGCAGGGGGGCTTCTTAGAGCATCTCAGGCAGTTCTCAGTCCCCCAGAGAAAGGGGAGTGAGAAAAATGTGGAGATGGAACGGATTTCCTCCTGAGGAAACAGGTGCACGTCACTGCTGACAGCAGGCCAGACTTCACGTCTGAAGCTGCCCCCCAGCTACGAACACCTAGAGATGACGGACTTGCCACCAGAGGACCCCGGCCCACGAGAAAGTCGAGCAAATTCTGAGAGGGCAAACTGTGAAACCAGGACATGAAAATGGACTTTGAGGGGCTTCGTCCTGGGTTTTGATGGCCTTGAAGGAAATCCAGAACATTTAGTCTTGCCTGATACAGCATTGCTCTTAGAAATAAATAACCAGTATAAACAGTATCAATCATAGCTCGCAAATTAGTCTGGATAGATAAAAATACCTGAGAGTATGTCACAAAGCATGTGGGAAAGGAATTAAAATCTAAGCTTATTTTTGGGTAAAACATTTTTGAAATCCATGCACCATTTTTTCTTAACATGCATTTTCCACGAACTGTCAAATTAAACTCCAAATTGGTTCTGCCGATTTATGCTTCTACCAGTTATAGATCAGTTCTCATGTATTTGCATACTCACCAAAATTAAATTTTTGTCAGTTTATGTAATATGATATCCCTTTGTGCTTTTGACTTTAATTTCTCTGATGACCGAAAAGATTGAATGATTTTTTCTTACATTTATTGATCTTTCATTTTCGTAGTCTTTTGTAGAAACATATTCATGTCTCCTGGCCATTTTCTCTTTACCAAGTCCCTCATTCTCATTAAGATTTTAGGATTTCTTGAACACCCTGGATGCTAATCTGGTTTTCCAAAATGCGTGTGTGGTGGATGTCTTATCCGGACTGCCTCACATCCACTTGCTAACTTCCTCAGTCTCAGCTACTCTCACTCCCTTTGCACCTCCGTCCCCAGCTGTCTCCCACCTCAAACAGATGCCACGCATCATATAATTTTACTGTGATCCGTTTTTGACTTTATTGATGTTTCTTTTGATTGATGAAAGTTAGTAGATTTCATGTTGTTGAACTCATACACTTCTTCCTCCTAGAGACCACATCTTTGCTTCTTGTTTAAGAAAATGCTACAAGCTGAGATCATGAGGATATTCTCGTTGGCTTTGTCCTAAATGTTTCAGAACTCTCTTAAGCCCAGGTGGCATTTACCCCAACCCCTGCCACTCTTACACATAGTCCCTGACACACACAAATACACGCAGATAGACACAGACGAATTTCTGATGCCACCTCTGCCTTATCATTTTCTTCTGTTTCGTATGGGTCATCTTCTCCTGGGATCTCTATTCTGTCTTTTTTTAAAATCTTTTTATCATGATTATTTATTTGACAGGTAGAGTTATAGACAGAGAGAGAGAGAGACAGAGAGAAAGGTCTTCCTTCCGTTGGTTCACTCCCCAAATGACCGCTATGGTGGCGGGAGCCAATCTGAAGCTGGGAGCCAGGTGCTTCTTCCTGGTCTTCCATGCGGGTGCAGGGGCCCAAGCACCCGGGCCATCCTCCACTGCCTTCCTGGGCCACAGCAGAGAGCTGGACTGGAAGGGGAGCAACCGGGACTAGAACCCTGCACCCATATGGGATGCTGGCACCGCAGGCAGAGGATTAACCAAGTGAGCCACGGTGCCAGCCCTCTCTTCTGTCTTAATAACTTAATAACAAGTCACTATTAACAGGAAAGGAGCTCACAGCATTGCTCTTTGTGGAACCTTGACTGTTCTTGGACCTTTATTGTTTCATGTAAATTTTAGAATTAGATGATCAAGTCCTACTAAAAGCTTCTGGGATTTGTTTCTAAATGATTTGAGGCCTGTGCTGTGGCACAGAGGGAAAGCCACCACCTGCAGTGCCCTCATCCCATATGGGCACCGGTTTAAGTCCTGGCTGCTCCACTTCCGATCCAGCTCTCTGCTATGGCCTGGGAAAGCAGTGGAAAAAAAAATGGCCAAGTCCTTAGGCTCTTGCACCCACGTGGGAGACCCGGAATAAGCTTTTGGCTCCTAGCTTTGGAGCGGCACAACTCCAGCTATTGCAGTCAACTGGGGAGTTAACCAGCAGATGGAAGACCTCTCTGTCTCTCTCTCTGACTCTCCTTCTCTCTCTGTATAACTCTGACTTTCAAATAAATAAATAAATCTTTAAAGAAAAAAGAAAAGATCTTAAAAAGTTTTATTTATTTATTTGAAAGGCAGAAATAGAAAGAGAGGGAGGGAGGGACAGAGTGAGAAAGATCTTCCATCCACTGGTTCACTCCCCAGATGGCTGCAGCGGCTGGGGCTCCAGCCCAAAGCCAGGAGCAAGGAGCTCCATCTGGATCTCCCACATGGGTGCAGGGGCTCAAGGACTTGGGCCATTTTTCTCTGCTTTTCCAGGCATATCAGCAGGGAGCTGAATCAGAAGTGGAGCAGCATGGACTCAAACTAGCGCTCATCTGTGATGCTCGTGTTGCTGGTGGCTGCTTAACCTGCTGTGCCACAGTGCCAGTCCCTTGGGATTTTGACAGGCAATCCATGTGTAGGTAGCTGTGTGCAATTACATCTCAGGTTGTGACGCTGGTATCCAGGAACATGCTGCCTTTCTCCCTGTCTTCAGCATTCTCCTTTTCATTCTGGCCTCAGCTCAAATCTCTCCTCACAGGGCTCTCCCACCCAGCCTATTCAAAGCGTAATCCCAGCCTCCTCTCCAGTGCTCTCATTGTAGTACCGTGAGTCTACTGTTGAACCCCACATTACACATTGCTTCTCCTTCCATTAATGTAGTGAGAACAAAGATTTCTGTCGGTCTGGTTACTTCCTAGAATACTGCTTGGTGCTTAGTCAGTGCTCAATCAAGCAATTTTAAAAATAATTTTCTCCATAAAGATCTTTTAACTCTTTTGATCAACATATTCCTTGGCTCAGGGATGTATCAGTGCATGTTTTACAAGGAGCTCTCTGGGGAATGAGAGAAAGGGAACAGTTTGTAGAGTTTGCTAATTTCCATGCTGCTCATTGTTGGACAAAAGGAGTTATCTTTTATTTGTAGAGATACTGCAATTTGTTTCTATTTGTTATGAGTGGATGTTGGGTTTTATGACATGATTATTCTGTGTCTATTCATAAGATCATATGCTGTATGACAGGAAGCAATATTTTATGACATTCCTAATAACAGTGTCAAAATGCAAAAGGCAATGATTGACAGAAGTAGTTGGAGAAATGGAAAAAATAAGTATATAGAGAAAGTAAATACCTGTGAATAACATCTACAGCTACTTGATCTTCTGGGTACACAGAACACTCCGTTCAGTAATGCAGGATTACATGGCAGTCTCAAGCTATTTGAAATACTTAGAAAACTCAGCCAATTAGTAGGTTATGCATAAAGTAAGTTCTAACAAATTTCACACACTCTGTGTCATGTGTGCAATGTTTTTTGACAACCAAGCTTTGTATACTACCTCTTAGCAGTGTCTTCATATTTATATTCCATTTCACAAATTCTCTTTTCAGTTATATGTAATCTGTGTTTTATCTTCTTCATTGTGTTTCACATTAATTATAGTTTTCAATTCTTGAAATACTGTTAGTTTTTTTTTTTTTGGACAGGCAGAGTGGACAGAGAGAGAGACAGAGAGAAAGGTCTTCCTTTTCCATTGGTTTACTTCCCAATGGCCACTGCAGCTGGCACACTGCGCTGATCCGAAGCCAGGAGCCAGGCGATTCTTCCTGGTCTCCCATGTGGGTGCAGGGTCCAAGGACTTGGGCCATCCTCTACTGCATTCCTGGGCCACAGCAGAGAGCTGGCCTGGAAGAGGAGCAACAGGGACAGAATCCGGCGCCCCAACCGGGACCAGAACCCGGGATGCCGGCGCCGCAGGCAGAGGATTAGCCTATTGAGCTGCGGCGCCGGCCAGAAATACTGTTAGTTTTTTAATCTGCTAGAATATGCATTCATGTAAAAAATAATCTCCTAAAAGCTTTAAAAAATGTTTTCAAATATCAATGGACATGGCTATTTTATATTGGACATCTGCTGAAGTATAATGTCATCAATCTTTATTTGATTTTGTTTTGTTTTTGTATTCTGACTGCCTTATATGTGGGATTGATGATAGTTATATCTGAGTATTTGGAACTGTTATGTGTAAAAATTCTGTAAGTTACGTTTAAAAGAACTTCACTGCAGAGAGATCTTGGGTTTTCCTGGAGCTGCAGATTGATTACTTGATGTTAATTTCATCTTTTCTTGGTCGTCTTTGACCTCAGCCCCCAGGTTCCCCTGGCCACTCGTATGCAGGAAGAACGGATGGGCTCTTGTTTCCTTTTGCAGAGTGTGCTGTGTTTTCTAGCGTGCTGTCTCACAGAAGGTAGTGCTTGTCCAGCATTCTTGCCCCGTGAGGAGTCTATGATTTTACCAGCCAACAGGAATGGCCCCAGGGCTTTGTCATCCAGTGTGCTGGATCCTCCAGGATAAACCCAAAGTGACTGGGCTGTATCTGTGGTTTTATGTCTTATTGGGTGTTACTGACTGGTACTTCGTTGATGATTCTGCATTGATGTCCACAAGTGAACCGGACCTGTGAACTTTCTTTGGCGTCAGGTTTTCATCAGAATATGGCTTTGCGGTAATGGTGAAGTGAGTGTGGAAGAGCTCCCCTCTGTCTCTTCTGTGGAAGTGTGTGAACAAAGCTGCCTTTGTTTTCTCATTTGTGAGCATTTTTCAGTGATGTTTTCTGGCCTGAAACTCTGGGGTGAAAATTAGTACTGTTGAGACATTTTGTCTCTAGTGTCAGTTTTGGTACATTATTTTAGAGAATTATAGATGTCATTTATATTCTTAAATTCTTTATAATAAATGTACTATCTTGTACTTTTAGTACTTATGGAAGAATTTAAAGAATTCAATAAAAATACTATAGTTTCAGAAATTGTCATGGGGGTATTAATAGTAGGAAAATAGTATAAATACATACATTTTTTATATTTAAAAAATCATTAAAAAATACTGTGTTCAAAGTATGTGTTATGGTTATGAAAAAACATGAGCAAAACTTAAAAATTACCTGGAATACAGTCAAACATTTTAGAAAGTGGCAAATTTTATGGACAAGGTCACTGTCATCAATTTGTGGTCAGCCTGGGCACAGGGGCAGACAAGCAGAATGGTCAATGATTCTCAGGTGTCCCACGGGAGGGAAGGAAGTGAGGCGTGGGCTGTGGCTGAATTGTGGGCAGGGTTGGACACGTAGGAAAACAGGACATTGCCAGCAGGTGCCAACAACCAGGTGATGCGTCCCCTGCAGGCCCTGAGAAGTTGGTGTGCTGACGGTCTCTACCTTGGTCATCTTTCTCGGCACTCTCGCAGCCCCTGTCTCTGCCCCAGAGCTAAGGAGGTCAGCCCAGGAGTGGACAGGTGGGGAGGCCAGCCCAGGTGTGGACAGGTGAGGAGGCCAGCCCAGGAGTGGACAGGTGAGGAGGCCAGCCCAGGTGTGGACAGGTGAAGAGGCCAGTCCAGGTGTGGACAGGTGAGGAGGCCAGCCCAGGAGTGGACAGGTGAGGAGGCCAGCCCAGGAGTGGACAGGTGAGGAGGCCAGCCCAGGTATGGACAGGTGAAGAGGCCAGCCCAGGAGTGGACAGGTGAGGAGGCCAGCCCAGGTATGGACAGGTGAAGAGGCCAGCCCAGGTGTGGACAGGTGAGGAGGCCAGCCCAGGTATGGACAGGTGAAGAGGCCAGCCCAGGTGTGGACAGGTGAGGAGGCCAGCCCAGGAGTGGACAGGCGAGGAGGCCAGCCCAGGTGTGGACAGGTGAGGAGGCCAGCCCAGGTGTGGACAGGTGAAGAGGCCAGTCCAGGTGTGGACAGGTGAGGAGGTCAGCCCAGGAGTGGACAGGTGAGGAGGCCAGCCCAGGAGTGGACAGGTGAGGAGGCCAGCCCAGGTATGGACAGGTGAAGAGGCCAGCCCAGGAGTGGACAGGTGAGGAGGCCAGCCCAGGTATGGACAGGTGAAGAGGCCAGCCCAGGTGTGGACAGGTGAGGAGGCCAGCCCAGGTGTGGACAGGTGAGGAGGCCAGCCCAGGAGTGGACAGGTGAGGAGGCCAGCCCAGGAGTGGACAGGTGAGGAGGCCAGCCCAGGTGTGGACAGGTGAGGAGGCCAGTCCAGGTGTGGACAGGTGAGGAGGTCAGCCCAGGAGTGGACAGGTGAGGAGGCCAGCCCAGGTGTGGACAGGTGAGGAGGCCAGTCCAGGTGTGGACAGGTGAGGAGGCCAGCCCAGGAGTGGACAGGTGAGGAGGCCAGCCCAGGTGTGGACAGGTGAGGAGGCCAGCCCAGGTGTGGACAGGTGAAGAGGCCAGTCCAGGTGTGGACAGGTGAGGAGGTCAGCCCAGGAGTGGACAGGTGAGGAGGCCAGCCCAGGAGTGGACAGGTGAGGAGGCCAGCCCAGGTATGGACAGGTGAAGAGGCCAGCCCAGGAGTGGACAGGTGAGGAGGCCAGCCCAGGTATGGACAGGTGAAGAGGCCAGCCCAGGTGTGGACAGGTGAGGAGGCCAGCCCAGGAGTGGACAGGTGAGGAGGCCAGCCCAGGTGTGGACAGGTGAGGAGGCCAGCCCAGGAGTGGACAGGCGAGGAGGCCAGCCCAGGTGTGGACAGGCGAGGAGGCCAGCCCAGGTGTGGACAGGTGAGGAGGCCAGCCCAGGAGTGGACCGGCGAGGAGGCCAGCCCAGGAGTGGACAGGCGAGGAGGCCAGCCCAGGTGTGGACAGGCGAGGAGGCCAGCCCAGGTGTGGACAGGTGAGGAGGCCAGTCCAGGAGTGGACAGGTGAGGAGGCCAGCCCAGGAGTGGACAGGCGAGGAGGCCAGCCCAGGAGTGGACAGGCGAGGAGGCCAGCCCAGGTTTGGACAGGTGAGGAGGCCAGTCCAGGTGTGGCTTTGGGCTTGCTAGGCTCATGATCTCAACCCACTCTGTTCTCCTGCAAGGCTGAGGAAAGCTGTTGCTGATGCAGCTCTGAAATTGCTTTCCTTTGTTTCACGAAGAGTGTCTACTGTTCCCAGAGTGGAGAATTTACATCAGCAAAGACTGAAGGTTTAATCTTCCTGACAGCCCCGGGACACTCAAGGGCGATGTCACCCCTGATCGGGGAAGTTTAGGAGTGGCAGTGATGGCATGTATTAAGGATATTCAGATTACAGCTCCCTCCAAATGAAAATTTATGATTTCATTATTCCTAAGACTTCATCTATTACGATCCTTGGGATTTGAGATAATTGAAGACAACAACAATAATCCTGTTATGTGTTATGTACTGTGGAGTCATTCATTTTGAAGAATTCCCAAGGGTGTTGCAGACTGCATATGAAGTTCAGGGTGGGAAGCCCAGGAATGGAGAAGACGACGTGTGCAGACGTCCACAGGCGTGCTCTGGGTTTCCTGGGGGGAATAAATCCCGCTGAGTGTCAGCAATGTGACAAGCACCCCCAACCGGGAGCCCGCTGATGCTAGAGGGAGGACAGTAGTAATAATGACAGTAATGAAAATCGGTAGCATCCACATCTCTCCTCATCAACAGCAGTAGAAAAGCCATGCCTTGTATCTGTGCAAGAAATGCGGCTTCCTGTTCACATCTCAAGAATAAATGAATAATAAAATGTACTTGAAGCCTAGAGGTATTATAATTAAAAATTATTGTAAAACTAAGCTCGGGCAGAACTAATGTTGTAAGAGGACCGTTGTAATCTTTCGCCAAACATTTCCCATCCTGTTAGGGGCAAATCAGGGGACCATTCAGAGCCATCTCTTCGGATGGGCTGTGCTCAAGGCATACGACAGCGGAAACCGCACTCCCCCATAGCGATGTCATCTGCAGGCTGTGTGAATGGGGACAGTGGTGAGAGAGGTGTGAAGACTGGGGACTTCACTGATCATTCAAGGTTACTGTGGAAGCAGCTTCAAAAGCAGTCACGCTGGCATCAGCACACTGGCTGTTTGCCAGCGTGGTCTTGGCAGTATGTGCACAATGGGCAGCTCAACAGGGGGCATTAATTCCAGGCACTACATCTGTTGCTGCTGAGATCTGGGTGCAGATGCCAGCTCTATGTGCCCCCTGGGGCTGTGCCACATTTCTCCAAATTCCAGTTCCCTGTCCACACAGAAATGTGATGGGAGCATTAGCCATAGACCCTGGGGTTGTCATGTGGATGAAATGGATACAGTGGGAAATAGAACTCCACACACAGCAGCAGAGCGCTGCTCAGTGCTAGGGTAGAGACTGGTCTCCCTGAATGCGCAGGTCTTGTCCCAGGGTCCTGGGCAGCTTAGCAACAGTTTTATGTGCTCATTTGACCCTCCTTGCTCCTTTGATGAATTAGAAGCCTTGTCTCAGGCTTTTCTGGTAACTTTTAGGTAAAAATAAATTTACTGGGTACTTACAGCCCTGGAGCTCTCTGTCCAGTTCTCAGATAGTATGGGAAAGGGCAGGTAGGGGGATGGGGAGTGCTATGGTGGAGGGAGCAGCCATAGTGCGGGCTGGGCTCAGCAGACAGATAGGGGCTTTTGTGTGGGCCTTGGAGACCCTCGGGCAGTGTTGCTTGGAACTGGGCCCCTGTGGCCACCCTGATGCCGATGGGTCAATTCTTCTGAGTGCTTGTGTGAGGCCCAGGTCTGCACAGACACTACTGGACTACAGCATCGCCTCTCTCCCAAGGGTGCCTTGGGCGGGATCAAAGGCAGGTCCAGCTGCTGTCTCCAGGGAGGCCCAGAGGAAATTGTCACAATCCTCCCTACCCCCAACCCCTACTCCGTGATCCTGTCAGTCCCTGGTGCAGGCATCTGTCTTGGCAACGCTGTTGAAGCAGGTAGCCAGCCAGAGCTGTGGGCTCCTTTGGTGGAAGAGGTGTGTGAGCCTGAGAGCCCTTTCCTGGGCGAGAGGGACAAGGGGTCCCTGTCCCGTGGGATGCTGAGTGTTTGTGCTTGCAGTCTCTCCGTGCACCTGCTCTCTGCTCAGAGGCGGCTGCACAGGTCAGGGTCACAGAGCAAGCTCTGTCACCCCCTTGTAGCGACTGCCTTCTGGGTGTGGCTCTAACACTGGATTCCTGCAGACTCTGTGGGTTAAGGAGCTCAGTTTGTATGACTCCCCTTGCTTCCGAGGCCAGCTCCTCATCCAGGGTTCCCGTGCCACCCCCTGTTCTGTTCAGCTTGGAGACAAAAGCCTGGGCTTCCCTACTCATCTTCAGATGTGAAAATTTGCCAAGATGACTCAAGCTCAGAAAAATCACTGCACAGTGGGCTCTGAGTGCCCGTGGGCTCCTCCTGCATGCATTTAGCCAGCTGCAGAGAGAAAATATTTGACAAAAGAATATGGTATCTGACTCCAACGTTCACACGTCTTCCGTTCATTGTGTCCTGAGTATTAGCAGCGGCTCACACTGTGCTAGGTGTTACGTACGGGTAACCCGGAAATGATTTAAAGTACGAGGGGGCACGTGTGCAGGTTCTGTGCAAACTCAACCCCATTCACATAGGGGACTTGAGCATCTTGGGATTTTGGTATCTGCAGAGGAATTTGGAACCAATCTTGCATGGATACTGAGGGGCTTGTGGCTTCTGTTTTATTGTAGAGAATGCAGCTGAGCCTCCAGAGGAGACAACCTTGGGGCAGCAAGGTCTGGAAGGGCCCTGGGTGCAGAGCGTCCCTGCCCTGCCCAAAGGCTCCTCCCAGAATGTCAAGAAGTTCACCGAGCAGAAGTGCTCCAGGCCTCTCTGCCAAGAGCTTTAGTCTTGGTTTCTGCTGACAGGTGTGATTCATGAAATCTCAGGCTGTGCACAGGACTGTCTTTAGTTCCTGTGCTCCACAGAGTTGCAGGTGAAAGTTAACCACACAGCCACTTGTTCTGCAACCAGCTCCATTCTAAGCTGTCCAGGCTGTCTCCCCATTGTGCACACCCATGAGTCAACTTGCTAGCCCTCATAAGGCCAGGTACGGTTCACAGGGTCTTGTCTGTGTGTGCGTTTTGGAACTTGGAGGGTGTTGGTCCTTATTTTCTCAGGGCCTCAGTCAGAAATGAGGTAGGTCAGATATGGCTTCCGGTCTGAATGGGAAGCTTGCACCATCCCCAGCTTTTCTGTAATCAAATTGGACAGCTGTTAAGTGGAAAGAAGTGAGGTGGATGGAAGAGTTTGCGGAAGAATCGCGTTGCTGGGCACACACATCTTTCCGTGTGTGGTGGGCACTGAGAGGTGTTGCCTTTGGTGAATCGTCCAGATGGAGTTGTCCTGGGTCCCAGAGCTGTGAGAGCAGTGGTGTATATTGAGAAAGATGCTCTCCCATTTTGAAAAGTTTGTGCTTAGAACAGATATAGCTATAAATCTTCATCGAGAACTGGGAAGGAGTAACTTATCCAGTAATTTGTAAGTTTTCAGAGACGTTTGAGGGAACGAGAGGGTTTTGAATCCGAAGAACAGTAGGCCTTCTTTTCCATCATCTGGACATGGGACATGGGTCGTGTCGCGAGCCTCCTGTGCCCTCAAGATGAATACGCGTGGCAACACCCTGGGGTGCCCAGCGTTGGGTGCTGTGGTTGTGGAAGCTGTGCAGAGCTTATCTTACAAACCACATGGTGTACTTCAAACAATCTGAAAACTTCGGAATTCTTTGCAAAACACAAGCCTGCCTTAAATATCAGAGCTACGGCGTTATCATTGGGAGCACAGTTTTCCTTTGGCTTCGGGCTCCTGACTCGATTGTGTGACAGTGACAGTTTCCTGTGAATTTCAGAGGGCCTGGTCCCCGGCTCAAAGCCGCCTGCGCCCTGGGTGTGGGAACAGTCGCCTAGCACCGAGCCCCTCCTTGCCTCTACTGTAGTCCCACGGAGCTCTTCGCAGGTCAGCTGCGTGTGTCTTGTTCTTCAGTGACAGCGGGCAGACAGCAGGCTGATTAGGACTAGCACTGTTCATCAAGAAAACACCCTAGATAAGAAAAGTATACTTCTGTGATGCACACTCTGTTTTATTTAAAAAGGAGAAGCAACAGACCCTGGATGGTCAGCAGGAAGCTTTCGGTTCTGTGCAAGTTCAGGACAGGAGAACTGAGATAAGACTAGCATTCCATACAAATTTTGCATATCCACTGACTGTTTACATTCAGGCCGTCTTTGTGATAAATAACTAGGAACTTGGGCAAAGAAGGAGTGTTCAGCTACTGGGAAGGGCCCAGAGAATACTGCTGTCTCCGCTTCTCCAGCCACACCCCTAGCATCACTGCTTCTACACAAATGAAACAAATTAACTGCAGAAATCAGCCACGGCGGCAGGGGTGGGGGGAGAACTGTGCCCAAGGGTGTGAGCCCCAGTCATGGCGTGTCCCCATGCCCCCATGCCCCCCTCCTGCTGGGTGACACTGGCACGTTCGCTTCTCTTCCACATCTTGATTTTTTGTTTTCTGGGTGCTAGCACTAGTGCCACTCCCTTAAAGAGCTGATCCGAAGGTTAGCTTTTGTAAAGTGTTAGGGCAGTGCTCTGTGTCACCAGCTGCCTTGTGTAACCTCCTAGGAGTCTTCCGGCATCAGTGACTCAGGGTGACAGCCACCCTTCCCGAGCCTCCCCACCCGAACAGCTTGCTCCTCTGATGCCAGAAAGGGCGTGCCTGATGAGCATGGTCTCATTTGTTAACATTTTAGCTTTTGTCTTAATCTCTTTTCTCAAGATTTTCTCGCTTGAATAAAGTGTTGGTTCTCTTAAAAAGTTAACAGCAGCTGCGTTAGAAAGCACCTTTGAAAAAAGTTGTGTGACGACTTCAGTGGGGTGTAGGAATGGGCCTTGCCTTTCTCTTGTATTTTAACGTAAATTAAGTCTCTGTCTATCTGTCTCTCTGATCTCTCTGTTTATGTATATTATTAATTCATTTGAAAGGCAGAGAAACAGATACACACACATACAGAGCTGGTTCATATCTACTGATTCGCTCCCCAAATGCCTCAAAGGCCAGGCCTAGGTGGAGCTGAGAACTGCAGACGGGTCTCCAGCGTGGGGTGGGTGGCAGGGATCTGATTACTAGAATCATCAGCCGTTGCCTCCCGGGGTCTGCATTAGCAGGAAGCTGGCATCAGGACCGGAGCTCTGGATCAAACCAGGCAGTGCAACGTGGCGTACCGGGCGTCCTAACTGTTAGGCCAGACGCCTCTCCCCACACACTGTTACTGGGAAAGTGGGAGGCACAATAGATAACTGTTTGCCATTCACCCTGGTAACAACAACCATGACACACACGTGAGCTCTGTGACCACACGCTTCTGTTCTCTGGAAACAAAAATGAAACGGAACGTCAGGATGCAAGAGCGTAGCCAGCCTTGATTTGCACTCAGTGGCCTACAAAGGTCTATGACCAGATCCAGTCCCTCAGAGCTGTAGACGGTCTGTGTAAGTCAAACACTCAAGATTTCCCACTTTTCTATTTAAATTTAGCAGAGGCTACTCTTTGTACAGATAAGTCATGGATGAATGTTTTTTAAGTTGCAGTTATGTTGATAAGAAGGCATCTGAGAGCGGCCCTGTGCATTCTTTACCTTGGTTCAGTGCTTCCTTTGGAGGAAATCAACCGCACAGAGATGTGGGGACAATCGCGGTGCATGCTGCCGCCATCACGGTCTCGGCATATTAACCTGCTGTAAACGAGATCTTTGCAGGAATCCCTGCGGCTGCTGGTCAGCAACGGGAGCTGACTGGGACCCGGGAGGCAGCCAGGTCAGGTGACACCGTCAGGGCCCTGTGTGTCAGAGCATGATCTTACCCAGGCATCCCCGAGGAGGGCCCAGGCTGGCGGCATGCCCGGGTCAGGCTGCTGTGCCGTGAATACCGATGGAACCACTTCTTCAGCTTCCTGAGGTCTTCTGCAGTATCCGTTTGAGGATGAACCACACTCAGGTTCTTGCTCCAAGCTACTTCCTCCTTCGCATTGTTTCCAGCAGTTAAAAGATTTCACAGCCGAAGGAGTCACAGTTGGCATGGTGATCTGAAGCACAGCGCGAGCCTGCCCTGGCATCTTCATTCTGTGGAGGGCCACTTCTCCGGGAGGGAGGTGGTTCGGAGACGTGCCTGTAACCACTGTAGTGACCCGTGCTGTGCCACGGGAACACATGAAACCTGAGCCTCGTCAGCTCAGGGGCTCTGCCGCTACACCTTCTCTCCATCTTCTGGTTCCTGGTTGTCCAGGGTCTGTCCATTTTCCACCGTAAACTCTGCAGAGCCCAACCGTCAGTGGAAAGAAGAGAGAATATACTATAGCTTATACTGTAGCTCGTTCAAAGATCTACAGCCTAGCTACAAATTAGAACAACACACGGCTCTATCCAAAATAGCTGGTATCTTGACATTTTATCAAAATCACTTTAAGATAAAGGACAAATGTGTCCATAAATAACCATGAGAGAATTAGTTCTCAGGGTTTCTTTCCCCCCAGACTCCCTGTTTTTGGAGAAAAGCTCTATTTTTTTTTTGGAGAAAATTCTGCTGATATTGGCACTGGCAAAAGTGTTGCAGCTGTTTAAAGATGTGTGGTGGCCTTCCTATTTCATTTAGGGGTGGTCTTTATTACAAAAAAAAGCTATCGGTGAATTGTGGTTTTTGCAAGTTGTTAACAAAAATTCGCACATTTTAGCTCCTGTTGCGCTGAGGAAATCAGGCCTAGTTTGCATTTTGTCAGCAGATCCGTGTGTGACAGGCAGGTGCCCACGTCGTGTCTACAGCAGGCTTCTCTCGGGGATCCAGGTCCCATGCAAGAACACGCGTCGTGCTCATTAAAGTTACAGCAGCAGAAAAGGCAGAATAAATTGCCACCGAGTGTTTGTGACACTTACATGCACTTCTTCTTGCACGCCTATGGGCATGTCACCATAAATCGTTGTGAGGACAGCAGTGACAGCTGTGTATGGACTGGGGTGGGAGACCCAGCCTCTTTTTTTTTTTTTTTTAATTTTTGACAGGCAGAGTGGACAGTGAGAGAGAGAGAGAGACAGAGAGAAAGATCTTCCTTTGCCGTTGGTTCACCCTCTAATGGCCGCCGCGGTAGCGCGCTGCGGCCGGCGCACCACGCTGTTCCGATGGCAGGAGCCAGGTGCTTATCCTGGTCTCCCATGGGGTGCAGAGCCCAAACACTTGGGCCATCCTCCACTGCACTCCCTGGCCACAGCAGAGAGCTGGCCTGGAAGAGGGGCAACCGGGACAGGATCGGTGCCCCGACCGGGACTAGAACCCGGTGTGCCGGCGCCGCAAGGCGGAGGATTAGCCTGTTGAGCCACGGCGCCGGCCGAGACCCAGCCTCTTACTTGCTAAATGGTGACGGCCTCCGTGAGAACAGCTTGTGAATAGCTGTGTAATTCTGAGACAAACCTTAGGCACAGAGTGTCCAAGGAGCCAGTGAGTCTCATCAGATGCTTCCAAATGTGAGCTGCCTGAAGGTGCTCACCCGGCATCAGTTGAGTCTGCATGATGGATGGGACCTCTCTGGGGCGCAGGGGAGCTCAGTGAGAGCAAGTGACAAGCAGCCACTAGTGACTACGTGGAGATCTCATTTCCCTTCTCTTGTAGCACTGTCCCTGTTGTCCATCAACAAACCATGTAAGGAACTGAGTGTGACGTGGAAGAGACGTGACATCAACGAGCACTGTGACTGCAGAGAGGGAAGGGAGGAGCAGTTGCAGAACTCAGGGGCTGGTGGAATCCGTGCAGGCTGGAGGAGGTGTTCGTAGCAGGAGCAGAGGCTCGGCAGTGGGGTTCACTGGGGCACAGGGTAGCAGCCAAGGTTGCGGGTCACTGTGGAGGGCTCCACATGACCCACCCCGGTGCCTGTGGACTTCATCTCATGGGTGTGGAGCAAGTCCTTGAGTAACTTTGCTTGGTGGAAAGAAGGCAAAACTTCTAGAGAGAAGTTGGTCTGGAGAGGAGCAGAATTCAGAGATGTCTGGAGGTTCTAGGGGAGGAAGGCATGACAGCACACGTGTGTGCACAGGGCAGCCACTGGGCGGGCTGGCTTCTGAGTCAGAGGCACCGAGAGCGAGACAGAAGGGGGAGTAGGAGGACACAGGAGAGAGGACTCTTGACTACCGTTGGTGAGGTCACACCCTGCAGACAGCAGGAAAAAGGAGTGGCCCATAAGACAAAGCAGAGCATGGCGGGAAGACTGTCCTGTTGTGGGAGTGGTGAGGAGACTTGTACCGGCACAGTCACTGTGCGGTTGCTCTGTCTGTCCCAACTCTGTCGCTGTAACAACCCGACGAAGTAGACTGTATGCTCCCCAAACTCCAGTGTAAAAGGCAGGCTTTGCTTGGTGCTAGGGCTGTGCACTTTTCAGTGGCAAAGCTGGACGTGGGCCCAGGAGCATCTTCACACTGTGTTCTTGGTGGAGTGTTCAAAGACGAGGATCTGAGAGGGTCTGAGCATACAACTGAGCAAACCAGAAAACCCCCTTGCCTCGGTGGTGAGGGGCTCTTGGGTGAAGTTCAGGAGAGTAGTTTGCATTGGGAGTTGGAAGGGGTGATGGCCAGGGACCAAGGAGGAGCTGGGCTAGAAGACGGGCAGAGGCCAAGCCCTGAATGGACCGTTGAGCGGCATCAAGGCCCTGTGGAGCTTCCATGTCCGTAGTGTCTCTCAGAGGGTCAGAGGAGGGCTACAAGTCCCTGAGGGAGGAAGAGGAAGGCTGGGAAGCCATCGTCGGGGAGGCTGGGAGGCGGGGGGCAGGGGCCTGGCTGGGGGAGAGACGTGTGTGTGGTGGGGAGGGATGTGTCTGAGGCACATCCGTGCTTTATGTGACGTGACCTGCACCTGTGTTCTTAGAGACTGCAGCTGACTGAAGTGGTGTCCCAGGACTCCTCACTACAGCGTCTGCAGATCTGATTCCACGTGTGAACTGGCTCCATTTCTTTTTGCCCCCAAGACTCTGACGTTGATGGAGCAATCCAAGTGTGATGACAGGCCCGGTCACCTAGTTCAGTGTCTTGTGCCAGACGGGCTTCCTGGCATTCTCTGCCCTTCCTTCCCTGTTAGAGGGACTCTCTGAAGGGTTTGGACCTGGGAGTGATGGTTTTAACCGAAAGATCCTGCTCTACATCAGCCAGGGCTGATGGGAACTTGGGACTCTGCTGGCATGGGAGTCCCCCGTGGGAGTCTTGTTTCCTAAGTGCTGGGGCCGACCTCTGCCGGTGGGCACTGAAACAAGCAGAATGCAGATTTTCAAGTCTAATTGTGCTCTAATGGTGGGTTACTTGTGGTTTCTAAAATGACCCTGCAGTGTAAGCCTAGATGTATAATTTTAGGAGCTCTTTTTAAAAGCTTTATTTATTTGAAAAGTCAGAGTTAGATTTCCCAGATGCCCACAACAGGTAGTACTGGGCTGTGACAAAGCCAGAAGCCCAGAGTTTCATTAGGGTCTCCCATGTGGGTGAGCGGGACACAAGCACTTGGGCCATCTTCTGTTTTTCTCAGGCCATTAGCTAGGGGTTGGACTGGAGGTAGAACAGCCAGGACACAAACCAGTGCCCACACAGGATGCAGGCATTGCAAGTGGGGGCTTTACCCACTACGCCGTAGCACCATCCTCAGGAGTTTATTTTTAAACAGCACTAGCTCTCTGGCTCACGCATGAAATGCAAATGTGCACCTGCTACCGGAGCCATGCCACGTCTTCCTGACCAGCAGTCAGCGCCTTGGGTCAAACCCGAAACAGCCCCTTCTTCCTCCTGTGGAAAGTGATGCCCAGGAGTTGTTGCACAGGTGCCAAGACGTAGAATTCCACATCCCCCGAGTCTCTTAACATCGCTACTGGAATATGATGCCTGTGTATTCAGGCGTCTTCTGCACAGAGGCATTTTGATTTGCAAAAGGAAGAGATCTGAAAGGAGTACCCACACTTCTCGTTTGCATTCTCTGCATAACCTGGAGTATTTACTAGCTGTGCTGATGGTTTTTCTTTTCCTCTTTAAAAAAGATTTATTTATTTACTCATTTGAAAAGCAGAGCAACAGAGAGAGTTAGGACAGATCTTCCATCTACTGGTTTACTCCCCAAATGGCTGCGACAGGCAGGGCCATCTGCTGTCTCCCCAGGTGCATTAGCAGGGAGCTGGATCAGATCACGGAACACTGTGACTCGAACCCCTGCTGCAGTGTGGATGCCGGCTTTGCAGGCAGCAGCTTAACCTGCTGCACCACCACACCGGCCTGTGTGTGGCTGTTTCAGATGCACCGTAACCGCTCAGAGGCACTCCAGCATACGTGCCAGCAGCCGCTGTACCATCCCTGCGCAACGGAGCAGGTTACACATTGCTCAGTCCTGGATGTGTTTGTTTATTCTGTGTGTCGCTTGTACCGCATTTCCTGCTTGGAAGATGCAGTAAAGCTGCTGAAATCTTAATGCAGTTCCTTGGGGGTTATAAAGGATGCCGGATGATGGGTCGAATTGGGCAGGGCTGGTTTCTGGGGCAGATGGTCACGGGCTGCTCTGCTCCAGCGCAGCATGAGTGGTGGGGAGGGGGAGGAGGGATTGGAAATCTGTTCTTGAGGAAAACGGTTGTAGTGGTGTGGAGATCCCAAGTGGGCTCTTGTGCTCGGGGGGGGGGGGGGGAGGCTATGAGCTTGAGTCTCATGGGGCCTCTCTAGGGCTTTATGGAGGAGGAGCAGTTCTGGGGAGAGTGTGGCGGTTCTAGCTGGACCGAAAAAGGAACTCTCCCGGTGTGAGCTGGTTCCCTACAGCAAGAGATGCTGATGAATGCCTGCGGTCACTCCCAGTGTCCGGAGGGTGAGAAGGAGAAGGTTTCCCAGAACAGTGGGAATCTCTGGGGCACCACTGCTGCTCAGCAGGTTAAGCTGCCGGCAGTGCCTGCCTTCCGTATCAGAGTGCCAGGCTCAGTCCTGGCTCAGTCCTGGCTTTTCCACTTCCCTGCTAACGTGCCTGGGAAGTAGCATGTGATGGCTCCAGTGTTTGGGCCCCTGTCACCCATGTGGGAGATGGGTGGAGTTCCAGGCTCCTGGCTTCAGCCTGGTCCAGGCCTGGCTGTTGCAACCACTTGGGGAGTAAACCAGTGGATGCAAGATCTCACCTTCTCTCTCCTTCTCTATCTCTTGCTCTGCCTTCAAAAAATAATTAAATCTTAAAAAAATAGACAGGTATGAATTCATTGACATTTTTCTATCTTGTTATGAAAAGTTTACAGAATACAAATATACTTCAAACAATTTGTGGAAATGAATTAAAAATTTTATTTTAGTGCAAGAAAGTTTGAAATCCTATAGATTTTTTTTTTTTTTTTGACAGGCAGAGTGGATAGTGAGAGAGAGAGACAGAGAGAAAGGTCTTCCTTTTTGCCGTTGGTTCACCCTCCAATGGCCGCTGCGGACGGCGCATCTCACTGATCCAAAGGCAGGAGCCAGGTGCTTCTCCTGGTCTCCCATGCGGGTGCAGGGCCCAAGCACTTGGGCCATCCTCCACTGCCTTCCCGGGCCATAGCAGAGAGCTGGCCTGGAAGAGGGGCAACCGGGATAGAACCAACCCAAATGCCCATCAACAGTAGACTGGATAAAGAAATTATGGGACATGTACTCCATAGAATACTATACAGCAGTAAGAAACAACAAAACCCAGTCATTTGCAACAAGATGGAGCAATCTGGAAAACATCATGCTGAGTGAATTAAGCCAGTCCCAAAGAGAAAAATACCATTTGTTTTCCCTGATCGATGACAACTGAGCGCCAAAGAGGAAACCTGTTAAGTGAAATGGACACTATAAGCAACAATGAACTGATCAGCTCCTGTCCTGACTTTAGATGTACAATGTAATACTTTATCCTTTTTAGTATTTGTTGT
Source organism: Lepus europaeus (assembly GCF_033115175.1). Taxonomy (NCBI): domain Eukaryota; kingdom Metazoa; phylum Chordata; class Mammalia; order Lagomorpha; family Leporidae; genus Lepus; species Lepus europaeus. The sequence continues at coordinate 129,704,017 of NC_084832.1, forward strand.
TGTTGTTGTTGTTCTAGTACTATTGGTTGAACTCAGTAATTAACACACAATTATTCTCAGGTGTTTAAATTTTAACTGAAAAGTGATCCCTGTTAAATCTAAGAGTGGAAAAAGAGAGGGAGGAGATGAACAATTTGGAACATGCTCAATCGGACTGGCCGCAAATGGTGGAGTTAGAAATGTGCAGGGGATTCCAACACAATCCCATCAAGATGGCATGTACCAATGCCATCGCACTAGTCCAAGTGATCAATTTCAGCTCACAATTGATAGCTCTGATAGGTCTAAGAGTCAAAGAGATCACACAAACAAGACAAGTATCTGCTAATACTAACTGATAGAATCAAAAAGGGAGAGAAAGATCCAACATGGGAAGTGGGATACACAGCAGACTCATAGGATGGCAGATGTCCTAAACAACACTCCGGCCTCAGAATCAGCCCTCAAGGCATTCAGATCTGGCTGAAGAGCCCATGAGAGTATAGCAGGCATGGAAAGCCAAGATATCATGGGAAAAAAAAAAAAAAAGACCTAAATGAATGATCTCTGTGAGTGAGATCCCAGTGGAAAGAACGGGGCCATCAAAGAAGGAGATACCCTTCTCCGAAGGGAGGAGAGAACCTCCACTTTGACTATGACCCTATCGGAATAAGACCAAAGTCAGCGAACTCTAAAGGCTTCCATAGCCCTGGCAACTCATGACTAGAGCCTAGGGAGATTACTGACGCCATGAACAGGAGTGTCAAATTGTTAAGTCAGCAACAGGAGTCACAGTGTACTTACACCCCATGCGGGATCTGTCCCTAATGTGTCGTCTAAAGCCAAGTGATGCTATGACTGGTACTGAAACAGTATTTTTATACTTTGCGTTTCTGTGTGGGCGCAGACTGATGAGGTCTTTGCTAATTATATACTGAATTGATCTTCTGTATATAAAGAGAATTGGAAATGGAAAAAAAAAAAAAACAACCTGGTGTCAAAATGGAAATGGCATAGAAAATTAATTATTTTGAAAAAAAAAATTATGTAGGATCTCTGTCTTTAATGTGCTGTACATTGCTATTTAATGCTATAATTAGTAATCCAATGGTAGTTTTTTCACTCGATGTTGCTATATGGGCAAAATGTTGAAACCTTTACCTAATATATACTAAATTGATCTTCTGTATACAAAGAGAATTGAAAATGAATCTTTACATGAATGGAAGGGGAAAGGGAGCGGGAGGGGGGAGGGTTGCAGGCGGGAGGGAAGTTATGGGAGGGGGGAAGCCATTGTAACCCACAAGCTATACTTTGGAAATTTATATTCATTAAATAAAAGTTTAATAAAAAAAAAAAAAAAAAAAAAGAATCCGGCGCCCCAACCAGGACTAGAACCTGGTGTGCCAGCGCGGCAAGGTGGAGGATTAGCCTGTTAAGCCACGGCGCCGGCCGATTTTTTTTTTTTAAAGGAATAAAATAGTAAGTTGTTCCTCAACAGTCTAGACAAGGGCTAATCATGTCATTGTCTCTCATAGTGTCCATTTCACTTCAGTGGGTATCATTTTAGATGCTCGTTTAGTTGCCATCGATCAGGGAGAACATATGATATTTGTCCCTTTTGGACTGGCTTATTTCACTCAGCATGATGTTTTCCAGTTTCCTCCATTTTGTTGTAAATGCCCGGATTTCATTGTTTGTTACTGCTGTATAGTGTTCCATAGAGTACATATCCCATAGTTTCTTTACCCAGTCATCCGTTGATGGACATTTAGGTTGATTCCATGTCTTAGCTATTGTGAATTGAGCTGCAACAAATATCAAGGTGCAAATGGCTCTTTTTTTCTCCCCTTTAATTCCATTTGGGTAAGTTCTAAGGAGTGGGATGGCTGGGTCCTGTGGTAATGCTATATTCAGGTTTCTGAGGACTCTCCACACTGTCTTCCATAGTGGCTTTACCAGTTTGCATTCCCACCAACAGTGGATTAGTGTCCCTTTTTCCCCACATCCTCGCCAGTATCTGTTGTTGGTTGGAAATCCTATAGATTTTTATAGTAGTCACTTTCCATGACGTTCATGGAAGACCTCTCCTATCCACTTACATGTTGACATTTAAGTTAAACTTTCACCATTTCTCATTTATTGTTTCAGGAGGGTTAAGACTTTCAGTTTAGACCAAACCCAAATTGATGATGCTGCCCTAACTGGTTCTAACATGATTTAAATTCAATTTAAACCTTAAGGAGTGGCTGTCTGATGTCCTATAATGTTGTCTTCTGCTGGCTGTGTAATTTTCTATCTTCCTGAAATTGTTGTCATTAGGATATTGACTTAGGTGACAACTTGTTTTAGAATCCAGTTGTGTTTTCAACAAAGGGGTTTCTCTGCTAACTGGTGTAAACCCAGAACTGACATGATAAACCACTGCTCCTCTCTTTGCGTTTAAGCTCTGGGAAGTCAAGGCTTAACCTATTGCTCACTGGCGATACCCCTTTCCTGGGGTGCAGGAGGGCAGGGGCTGCCAAGATGCAGATCTGTGGAACAAACCAGTGTCGAGCTGTGGTGCCCAGTGCCAGGGCTTTGTTAGCATCCTGGGCTGTGTTCAGGATGATGGTGCAGGGAGTAGACAGGGGGCACCCTCCATACTATGTTCACGTTCTTGCCTCTAGTAACCATTTCTCTACATATCAGTGAATCAGAAATTTGTAGAATGCCCTAAAGATGCACCATGAAAAGCCCCAGCCATTTCAGCTTACTTTTAGCAATGATCAAATAAGGACCAAATTCATATGTAAGAGTGGTGTATCAACTCCACATTCATATGTAAGAGTGGTGGTATCAACTCTATGCGGTAGGGGGGTAGGGTCTTGCTCCTGCTCATCCTTCTGCAGTTTCTAGGGCACACAGAGAGCCGAATAAATATTACTAGAAATATTTGAATACATAGGTCACAGGGAAATTTTCCATTCCATGAAAGTAAAACTCCACTGAGTCACAACTTTTATTTGGCAAAATCCATATAGAGGAGTCGGCGTAGAGGACTTTGTAGACAGAGGTGACCTGATGTTGCCCCGAGGGGACAAGGGAAGGGGTGTTCATGGGGAAACAGCAGAATGAGCATGGACGACAGTTGAGGTGGGGTGGTCTCTGTTAGGGCGCCCTCGTGGGGGTCCCTCCTGCTGGGTTACTGCTGCTGTAAGGAGAACATTGCAGACCCAAGGGAGGCAGCAGAGAAGCTTTGCGATCCTGCCGAGGTCTTTGAGAAGGGCTGGGGGAGCCTGGCATGGTTTGAGAGAAGGCTGAGTGAGATGGTGGCCTGGCCTTGGTACACAGGAGACGGCACACTGAGCGTTCTCTGCCAGCGCTGGGGGAGCTGTGGAGTCCCTGCCGATGTGCTGCACCTTGGTCATCAAAATAAGTGATTGTGGTCCCCTGGGTCACCTTTTCTGTCCTGAGGCCATGGCTGGGTGGGAGCAGTTGATTCGTTTGCTTGGTGGCTATGCTTCTGTGAGTCGGTGTGCGGCCCAGGGGTCATGGCACGCTCTGTCCCGGTTATTGTCCCCTGGCTCGGCCAAGGAGCTTCAGCCCACCCGAGGAGCTTAGTGTGAGCAGGAGGAGGGAGGGTGTCTGTCAGACCTCTGTTCCTTAGGACTTCTAATTGCGTTTACGGTGGTAGTGGTCACACATTGCTGCCTCAAATCCCTTTTGAAGTTGTCGTGGTGTAAATAATAAAATATATTTTGGGGCCGGCGCTGTGGCGCAGCTGGCTAAAGCCCTGGACTGAATTGCCAGCATCTCATGTGGGCACCGGTTCTAGTCCCAGCTGCTCCTCTTCCCATTCAGCTCTCTCCTATGGCCTGGGAAAGCAGTAGAGGATGGCCCAAGTGCTTGGAACCCTGCACATCTGCATGGGAGACCCAGAAGAAGCTCCTGGCTCCTGGCTTCAGATCGGTGCAGCTCCCGCCATTGCGGCCAGCTGGGGAGTAAACCAGTGGATGGAAGACCTCTCTCTCTGTCTCTACCTCTCTCTGTAACTCTGACTTTCAAATAAGAAAATCTTTAAAACAATAATAAAATATATTTTGAATGTTGTTGATCTGTTTATAGTAAAAAAAAAATACAACCCTTAAGTATTAAATCAGCCTTTTATGAGAAACCTAGTTCCATGAATTTCATGGAAAAATGTGAAAAAACTATGCCTGATTCTCATGTTTTGCATCTAAAGGACCTTATCTGTTTTTCCATTTTCCTATGAACTTTTAAAACCACCCTCCTATAATCCATATTAATTTTAAAGTTGTGCACAGGCAGAGCAACCCTTAGGGGGTAGCAGTTGCTAGGAGAGAGGCCTCAGCAAGCGCTGCATCTCAGCAGTGGGAGGGAGCCCTGGAGCGTTCAGGCTGAAGGGTGGTGAAAAGCCGCAGGCGGGAGCTCAGGGTGACCAGAGTGAGCCGCGGCAGGAAGTTCACAGGGCAGCACGGACAGGGCGTTGAGGGCCATGGGCAGGCTGGTTCACGCGAGTGAGGCGGGAGTCACCGCGGTGTTTGAAGCAGAGAGTAAATGTGGTGTGCCTTATGTTGTAGAGAAGAACATGTTTGGCTGCAACCAAAGGCGTCTTTGTCTAGTAGTAGATAGAAATCACTTTGCTTTCTTTCTTTTTTTTTTTTTTCTTTTTTCTTTTCTTTGTTTGCTTCCTTTTCTTCCTTCCTTCTTTTCATGCTTGGGGGTCTCTGGAATTGGCTCAGCCTTTCCATGGTGCCCTCAGGGACCCTGGCTTTTTTTTTTTTTTTTTTTTGTCTTTGTCATCCTCCACACTTGGTCATTTCTTCTCACATTTTGGCCTCACGGTTTTCAGTTAGCTGCAGCTCCAGGCGTCACATCCTTGTTCATGGCAGCAAGAAGGAAGAAAGGGCAGCACTAGGTGTCTACCTAGGAAGCTTTGCTCTGTGGTACAGGCTGGCTGCGCTATCAGGGAAGATGACAGAAATAAAATACTTGCACTCTAAGCTCTCACAGATCAGACAGGAAGGGGACAAAGGAGTCGGAGTGGGCGCTGGGTCCGTCAGCCTGCAGTGTCTGATGGTCCTCGTTGATGACCTCTGTGTTAGTGTACGCCTTACCAGGCTCCAGCAGGTGCGTTTTCTCATTTGGGTCCTGCAATGATCTTCTGCGGAAGGGCCAGGAAGCAATCGTAAGCCACACTGTAGAGATGACAAAGCCAGGTGGCTGCTTCATCAGGATGGTGATGACAGAGCAGGGTGGGGACAGATGTTCCCTACCTCATGATTCCCTGGGACCTACTTTTGGAATCGCTGGAAAAGGTCAGGCTCCCAGGCAGGTGCATTGCCCTTTGGAATCATGGGAAAAGGCCTGGCTCTCTCTCAGGCAGGTGCATTGCCCTTTGGAATCATGGGAAAAGGCCTGGCTCTCTCCTAGGCAGGTGCATTACTCTTTGGATATGGGCTCGTCCAGTAAGTGAGAGATTCCTGGTAGACTCCTGCTCTCTGAGGGTTCAGAGACTCGAGTTCCCTGGGCATTTTTCCTGCCCCACCCCAGAGCTGAACTCCTCGTGGTGACACAGAATGCCAAGGCATAAGGAAGACCTTTTCTCTCTGGAGGCAAGAGGCAGATTTCTGCTTCTGGCCTGTGACATGGTGGCAGAGTTCCTTCAAAATCACGGATAGGATGTTTTTGTAGAAATATTTGCACCAGAAGAGTTCTGTATGAAGAAAGGCCGTTTTCATCAGTTTTGGAAACTGTATGACTCTTTATCAAGATCACAATTGCCTTCTGTCTTTTGACTATACCTGGTTTTGGCTTTCTGTGGAAGATTTGCTTAAAGCTGGGTTTCCAAGTAGCTCTGAGAGGTGGGAGAGCCGCCTGCTGTGTGCTGGGGTGCAGCCAGCGAGGCCTCTGGGGCTCACTGTGCAGCTCTCCCTGTCTGGCATGTGCTTTCCCTTCCTTTGCACATGGCTGATGTGTTTCAGCCCAGAGACCTGGAGACTGAAATAATAAATGAGCCAAGGCTCCAAGATGGCTGCAGAAGAATTCAGCGAGGCTCTGGGTTTGGGCATGAAGAATAACAGAACAAAATGAGGAGGAGTGGAGATTTAGCCTGACTTATGATGCCACCAAATGCAAGCTGCATTTAATCCTTACAGCCACGTGTGAGATGTTACTATTTTTTATTTATGCCTAGCAGATAAAGCAACTGATATTTAGAAAGATGATTAAATGACTGACAGCTACAGCCAGCCATCCGCCATACATGGGGCTAGGGACCTGTGTGTTCCAGTTACTTATGTGCCAACAGCTTTTTAGGATATTCTGGAAAATTCTTCCAAGCTCTAGGAATGCTAATAGAAGTCTGGGGGGGGGGGGTCTCAAAAACTGCATTCACAACTAGGTGCTACCAGGTGTAACCTACAACTAGGATTTCTTATCACTTGGTTCAATGTCAGGTTCCCAGGTTTCTTTGCACTTTGAAATCATCACAGAAGTCTTTGAAAATGCAGTTTCTTGGGCTCCTACCCAGAGGCTGTGCATGAGCAGGCCTGGACCCTTGCATCTCAGTAAGCAGCCAAATCACTCTGATGCACGTTTTCTGCAAACAGCCTTTCGGGAAATACTGCTCAGAATTAAAATTCCACAGCGGGGTCCGCTCCAGGAGCGTCACATCCGGGAGCTAGCTGAAGACCGAGTGGAGCTGTAAATGGACCTGGCCCACTTACCTGTCTCCGCCTTAAGGACCTAGATAGGATACTGAGCAAGCGGAGCCGCCGCTCTGAAGGTGATGACCCAGAGATGGACATGGACGCGCCAACGGGCATGCACGGGAGCACTTGGTCCCCTCTCCCTGTGGCTTTGGCTCCATGGTTCCGTGTCTCCCTCACCCAGCCAGATCTCCAGGGCGAGGTTCTCAGAGGGTGCGCACAGCATCACTGCTGTCACCGCATTCCAGCTTCCCGGTGCTGGCTCTTCTCAAGTACCCATGAGATGATGTTTTTTGCCTTTGCGTCTTTCTGAGGAGCACTGCCTTCCTGCGTCCTGGCCTTGTTGTGATGGGCTCTTGTGTCTCTGGCCAAAGCCAGTGAATCTGCACCGAGATCTTAGATGGTGTTTGGTGCTATGTGGGGCTCAGTGCAGGGAAGCTCAGCTGGGTGAGGAAACAACCAAAGGCCTGAGCACCTTTGTCCTTCCTCCCCTAAGTGGGGGTGGAGCAGCTCCTGTTGGTCAGATGAGTGCCAGGTACTGAGCAGCTACTTTGCAATGATAGGAATTGATTTAGAAAACCACATTGTCTTTGGTTTCGATGGAAAACTTTAAATTTGTTCACCTGGTTTTTTTTAGCATTTTTTATAGAAAATTTAAAACAATTTTTTGGTTTTTAACATATTCAGTATAGTTTATAGATAGAATTCAAAGAATATAATGATAGTCCCTGCCCCCTTTTTCTTTCTCTTTTTAGTTTTTGATGTAACACTCGTTGATTTGCTCATTTCTTTAATTTGTATTGTCTTGCATCATATTGGGTGTCCTTATGATCATTATTTTAAATTCTGTTTCTGGACTTTCCTAGGTTTCCTTCAGTGTCTAATTCTGGAGGACTGTTGTGTTATTTGGAGGTGTCACACTACCTTCTTCCTATCTCCTGTGTCCCTGCGTTGGTGTCTGGGCATCTGCTGTAGTTGTCCCGTCTTTATGGAGTGTTTTCATTGGAAATTGTCTCTGGTTTAGCTGGAATGCAGGGTCTCATGTTGGTTGTTGCCTGGGCTTCAGGTGTAGAAGAGTAGACTCTGAGTGACTGCTTTCTCTTTAGTCAGTGTCAGCTGTGTCTGGACGTGACCGTGGTCTAGTCTGCTGCGGTTCATGGACAGAGTGTGGCTTGGCAATGCGTATGGGTTTCCAGGGGTGCGCGTCTTCACTCCACAGAGGCTTTGGTGTCAGCCTGCCTGGGGATTTTGATAACCAGGGTGCTATTCTGGGTACTGAGGGGGGCTAAGGCGGCTGCCCTTGTCCTTTTGTCAAGCCCGAGTGATGCTGAGGTTTGAGGCACTGAGTGCTGTGGCTGCAGGACCGTGTGATGTGGATGGACCCTTCCTCAGGTCCTGCTAGGAGACTGCTACTGGTGCTACGTCTTATGACACTGACAGCCCTAGTCCTGAGAGTGGGGGGCATGAACTGAACCTGCTTCAGTCCTACAGGGCTGATGACAAGGTACGTAGGAGGTTTTGCTCTGGCAGGTGAGTGGAATGCAAGGAGGTTCCCCCTAGGACCACTGTGTAGATTTCTCTGGGATCCGGCGAGTCCAGACTGATGGGTTACAGTCCTGGTTTTTCAGGAATGGTGGGGTTGCTACCCAGATCTCCCGGAGTAGCAGTGGACATTTGTGGGGCTGCTGCTCGTGCTAGCCTCCAGAAGCTAAGGGGACCCCCCTGGATCTTGCAGCGAGCGTGAGCACAGTTCTGGGACTGATCCCGCCAAGCTCCTACAGTTGACAGTGCAGTGGATCTGTTCTCTGCCCCACAGGTTTCCCTGATTCTGATTCTGCCTCGGGTCACTTCTGGGAGCAGTGGAACAGAGATCTACTGTGCGACTTTTCACGGCCATGTCCTGCACTCAGCAGGGGTTGGGGTGGGGAGAGAGGCCGAGGGGCAGTCAGCCCCCCAGGCTGGCGTGAAAGGCAGCAGGTGACCGTGGAATCCTCTCACGGGGCCACGGGGGTGTGGCGCCTTCTCCCTGCCTCGGCTCTCAGCGGGCCGTCGGCTACACGTGTGGCCCGACTCTGTCCTCGTTGCTTGCCGTCCCACAGAACCTTTGTTCCGTTTGGCACTTCTTCCCTGAGGATTTCTGTCAGTCAGACCCCTGGGAACATGGTCCTTCCTTGGTTTTTCTCGTGTCCTACAGCAGCTGAAGGCACTGAGGCGGCACCCTTTTCAGCCATCCTGGATATCTCTGTTGACCTAGTCTGTAAACTCTTTTTTTTTTAAAAGATCTTATTTATTTACTTGAGAGGCAGAGTTAGAGGAGACAGAGAGAGGGAGAGAGAGAGAGAGAGATCTTCCGTCTGTTGGTTCACTCTCCAAATGGCTACAACACTGGAGCTAAGCTGAGTAGAGCCAAAGCCAGGAGCTTCATCAGCTATCCCATGTCGGGTTCAGGGGCCCAAGCACTTCGGCCATCTTCCACTACTTTCCCAGGCCATTAGCAGGGAGCTGGATCAGAAGTGGAGCAGCGGGACTCAAACTGGCACCCATATGGGAGTATAACTGTTGAGGGTTTCCCACTGTCCCTCAAGGAGCTGGGGATACAAACACGCTTGTCCCGGGAAGTGAGTGGCAAGGCAAGGTGACAAGAACCGGGGTGCTGAGCCCTGGGGAGGAGCCACGGAGCCACAGGGAGAGCCACAGGAGGAGCGGAGGAGCCATGGTGGGGAGCCAAGGGGGGAGCCACAGGGGAAGCCTCGGGCACTGCAGCAAGAGGCGCTGGACCAGCTTCCCCACAAGGTGCCCTGACCGAGGCAGGCCCTCAGCAGTGTTCACTGCCCCTCTTCTATTCTGAGCCATGCTAATCGGGAAATGTCATAAAATGTGAGTGACAGGAGAGAAAAGGCAGACAACTCTTTCTGTAACTTAAAGGTCGTATCATTCTTTTAGTCTGGGAACAGAGTTTTTTTTTTTTTTTTTCAAGATTTTATTTTATTTATTTGAAAGATAGAGCTACAGAGAGAGGTAGAGACAGAGAGAGAAGTCTTCCATCCACTGGTTCACTCCCCAGATGGCCAGAGCTGTGCTGATCCAAAGCCAGGAGCCACGAGCTTCTTCCCAGTCTCCCATGTGGATGCAGGGGCCCAAGCACTTGGGCCATCTTTCACAGCTTTCCCAGGCCATAGCAGAGAGTTGGATGGGAAGAGGAGCAGCCAGGACTAGAACAGGCGCCCATATGGGATGCCGGCACTTCAAGCCAGGGCTTTAAGCTGCTGCACCACAGCACTGGCCCTGAACAGAGTTCTTAATGTTTGGAAAGGAATAAGACAGACACAAGAGCTCAGGTGGTCGAGACTTGGTATTTGTAGTTGTTGTTGACTTCAGTGCCCAACAGAAGAGCTACAGAACTAGGTGCTGATCACACACTTGTGAATGAATCAAGGAAAGTGCCTTTTCTGTTTGAATTTACAAAGTCATAGATAAAAATAATGTTTGAGAAAATTAACTGTGGGTGACTAGCGCTGTGACATACTAAGCTAAGCCTCTGCCTGCAGCTGGCATCCCATAGGGGCACCAGTTCATTTCCCAGCTGCTTCTCTTCACATCCATCTCTCTGTTATGGCCTGGGAAAGCAATAGAAGATGGCCCAAGTCTTTGGGCCCCTTCATCCACATGGGAGACCCAGAAGAAGCTCCTGGCTCCTGGCTTCGGATCAGCATAGCTCCAGCCATTGTGGCCATTTGGGGAGTGAACCAACAGATGGAAGACCTTTCTCTCTGTCTCTGACTCTCTCTGTCTGTAACTCTGCCTCTCAAATAAATGAGATCTTTAAAAGAAAGACTTATAAGGACTAGTAGCACTGATAGCTTTTAAAGTTGATCAGTTGCATTACAGTCAAGGTGATAAAAAATTCATCATCTACAATGGGACACTGTTGAGACACAAAGAGGACTTTTTTTTTTTTTTTTTTTTTTTTTTTTTGGACAGGCAGAGTTAGTCAGTGAGAGAGAGAGACAGAGAGAAAGGTCTTCCTTCCGTTGGTTCACCCCCTAAATGGCCACTACAGCCAGCGTGTTGCAGCCAGGGCGCTGCACTGATCCGAAGCCAGGATCCAGGTGCTTCCTCCTGGTCTCCCTATGCGGGTGCAGGGCCCAAGCACTTGGGCCATCCTCCACTGCCTTCCCGGGTCACAGCAGAGAGCTGGACTGAAGGAGGAGCAACTGGGACAGAACCGGTGCCCCAACCGGGACTAGAACCCGGAGTACCAGCGCCGCAGGTGGAGGATTAGCCTAGTGAGCCACGGCACCGGCCACTAAGAGGACTTTTTACAATGATGAAGCTGAGAGGTCTCACGTCAGCCTTGATTGTCGCAGGCCCATTAGATGGCATCCTGGTGACAGATTTCACTGCTTCGATACCTTGTTAACCGTCAGTTGTTTGCAAGGACCAGAAAGAAAGGAAACTCCTGTCAAAAAGGTCACAAGGCTCCGTGTTACAAATGTATGAGAAGAGTCAGGGAATTCAAATAAAAGGCAGAAAGGCAAGCTGGTAGTTATTGAATGCTGATTTGCATCCTGTGTCCCAGCCACAGATATGGAGCTCTCTGCTGGTTAGAGGGAGTAGGAGGTGAGGCTGAGACCCAGAGCTCACTGGCCCCAGGCTTGGCCAGAATGCACATGTTCGGTCCTGGTCGGCAGCAGGCACGTGTTTCATGACTGTGGTGATGGCAACATTGCAGCTCTTAGAGAAATCCACCATGTCTTGGGGACAGAGAGAGGTGGATGGGGTCTTCCCAGGGAGGGTAGTCGCATGCCCTGCTCTGAGGTGGCTCTGCGTTTGGGGACTGTGTGACAGGTGTCTGTGCATACCAGTGCCTGGTTTTGCCAGTCCCTGGCTTCTTCTCTCTGGGGGCTGGGCAGGTGTGTCACTGGTAGTCAGGGCTGGCTTTTTGGGCTCATTCGGGAGTAACCTTGTCTGCATGTAGATCAGGTTAGTTTGCAGTTTCTCCCTTGACCCTGAGCTGAGCTGGCCTCTGGGTGTTGATGGAGACTCGCGTGTGTGCAGGGCGGTGGGAATGTTGCATGAGGAACGGAGCAGCTGGTGGCCTGGGAGCAGGAGCTGGAGGCAGCTTCTGTGTTCAGAGCTGACTCGGGCCTGCAGTAGCCTCGGGCAGGCTAGTGCACTTTCTGTGCCCAGCCGGCCTCACGGGCCATTTGCATGGGGGCCCTGAGCTAAGTGAAAGTCTCTGCTCTTGTTCACTTGAAATGGGAAACACTCTTTGATCAAGGAGTCCCAGGGTTTTGTTTTGCGTTGGGTCTCCAGAGGGATGTGACTGTCCTGTGGTTCAGTCTTAGTGTTTCCAGGTGCTTTCTCTTCATCATCTCAGTGTGCACAGGACCCTCCTAAAGAGAAGGCAGAGTCAGCCAGGGAGCTTGCTCCCGACGCTCTAGTGTGTTTAAGAGCAAGGCTGCGCTTGGCTGTCTCCTGGTCTCCATCTCATGTGCCCTGGAGTGTGTGCAGAGGCATAGTCCTGTTGTAAAGGACGCCTGTTGGGAGCTGCTGAGAGCACAAGGCCTCTTGCTGGGAACTGTGGGCAATTGTCCTGTGGGGAGGCTGGGCATAGGGTGTCTGTCCTCTGGCAAGCCTGGGCGGCGGCAGCTTGGGGCTGGTAGATCGCCTGGACACCTGTGTGGCAGCCTGACAGCATTCGCATAACCACTGCACCTGCAGGTGGCGATGCCGGGGGTGGAAACCCCACGTGTTCTCTGAGACGCTGCCAGAGTGGATCTCAGATGGTGCTGGAGGTCCTTGAAAAGCTAGTGAGGAAATGACGTGAGAGAAATGGGAGTTACTGATCAAACGAAGACCCGGCTCGTATTCTGAGCTTGTTTGGCTCATGGCACAAGAGTTACCTTGATAGATGAGGCTTTTTCCTCCTTTAATGGATGATGAGAAGAATTGCATTTCAATGATGTATACAACAACCTAACGTTCAGGCAAATCACAGCATGAACACCATAGGCAAGGAAAAACAGCTCTGGATATAGACGTCACTAATTCACCCCGTGTTCATAAGAAATAGTGTTGTCCTTTTGGAGTGGTGGTGGGAGGGCTTTCCTGTCTGGCCTGCACATCTCAGCTCCTGAAGTTGAGTGTGCTGGCTATGTATGTGAGCTGTTCTGCTCCCGATCCTGCCTTTGTTCTGAAGGTTTGCGTGCAAACAGCCACTGAGCACATCTCCTCGCTCAGCCCAGGCTGTGATGTGTTTGTGTGATCAGCGTTCACAGCAACGTGATGCTTTCTCACTGGGCCTGGATAAAATCAGCTGCCCTTCAAGAGCAGTGATGGATACAGAACCTGTGGGCTTGCTGTACCAGTTTGCAGATGGTTAGCCCAAGGAGACTGCGGGGACAAGGAACGCACCCACGTACCAGGAGCAGAGGAGATGAGGACAGCCCTTAAACTATTGACGTGACACTTCCGGCAAATACAAACAAAAGGCCCAACCCCGAGGCAGGTTTCTCAGTCTGTCGAGCCTAGCTCTGGGAAGATGTGTGCTGCTGAGCCAGTGCCCAGGCCAGATTTCCTGCTTCTCCCGGCTGGCGGCCACCGAGAGTGGTGCTGTCCTGTACCCATGAGGAGACACTACAGCAGGTTCCTGGGGAGGTGACGGACAGAGATGCCCAGGCCCTGCAGGAAGGGGCCTTCATGTTCTTAACCTGCTGCAGGCCACACAGCACACAGCAAAGCTGTCGTGTACAGGGTGACTGTGTCCTGTCAGCGTGGCAGCTACATGTGTTGTGTTCAGCATGGTGGTTGTGTGTCGTGTTCAGTGTGGTGGCTGTGTGTCGTGTTCAGTGCGGTGGCTGTGTGTTGTGTTCAGCTTGGTGGCTGTGTGTATCATGTTCAGCGTGGTGTCATGTTCAGTGTGGTGGTTGTGTGTCGTGTTCAGCGCAGTGGCTATGTGTCGTGTTCAGCATGGTGGCTGTGTGTATCATGTTCAGCGTGGTGTCATGTTCAGTGTGGTGGCTGTGTGTCGTGTTCAACGTGGTGGCTGTGTGTGTCGTGTTCAGCACAGTGGCTATGTGTCGTGTTCAGTGCGGTGGCTGTGTGTCATGTTCAGCATGGTGGCTGTGTGTATCATGTTCAGCGTGGTGTCATGTTCAGCGTGGTGGCTGTGTGTCACATTTGCACATCCTGCCTCACCTGTGTGTTCGCGGCTGCTGCTTCCACGTGTACAGGCAGCTATGTCGGGAAATCCACTCTGAGACTTGTTGGGGTTCAGAGAGTTCTGTCTTCATTTAATGCTTGGACCATTTCACTTTACAGCCTAAGTGAGAACATTTGCCAAAAAGAATCTTTTTTTTTTTTTTTTTGCACTTGCTTTTGAATGGTTGGCCTAAATTTGTTACTAGGACGAGAACTAATGGCTTGGAGCAGTACATTTTCAAGCCTTCTCACTGACCGCAATACAAGGTCGCATCTCAGCCCTGAGTGTGGTGAATTCACTCCACCTTTATGTGGTCTGAAGGGAAGGACTCCTACGAGACTTTGCACATCTGCTAAAGTGCTCACCTGTGCATCAAATTCTAAAAACAGAAACAAAAACAAAGGGGCCACTCTCTGAGAACAGCTTAGCATTAAGATAACTCGACTGCAGTTGTGACCTTGAAATAGATGAGTGCCACTGCTTGGTGAACTTGCCAGAGTCCTGCAGACTCATGACTCCAATGGTATAATTTTATTATTCCTCTTGTTGACAGTTCTGGTGTCTTTGTATCTTAAATTTTATATTCAGAGAAACATAACTCTCAAACATAACTTTAGAATTTCTCTGGTACTAAAATATGCTATTTTGCTTTTATTACACAAACCTTCCAATATTCCCTTGACATTACCTATAAGCTAGTAAGTTGAAAGAAATGGAAAACTGGGAGATAGAATTGACATAGGAAACTTGTAGTGATCTAATCATCATGACTTCTGTGTCAGAAATTAAATACTCAGGAAAAAAGGAAATGGTGCAATTATCTGAAACGTGTAGTTTTGAGAAACAGAGCACCATTTGTCTAATAGACATTTTCATAGTATCCATACTTTCTTTTTCTTCACCCAAGGCTTTGCAGGGTCACATCCTTGGAGCACAGAGCCATGACAGCCATCCAGAAAAATTTAAGATCCCGTAAGAGTATTTGATTCGTTGTCCGAGGTGACGACAAACCCAGATCTAGTAATTTAAAACAGGTGGATTGCTGAGCATGGATGTTGTCTTCACCCGGCTCTGTAGCACTCCTGAGGTGCGACTCTGCCCGCTGCACTATACCTGCAGCCTGGTAGCATTCTTGGTGTGACTCCTGTGCCCACAGCGCCGGAACACACACCCCTGGTAGCACTCCCGAGGTGCGACTCTGCCCGCTGCACTATACCTGCAGCCTGGTAGCATTCCTGAGGTGTGACTCCTGTGCCCACAGCGCCGGAACACACACCCCTGGTAGCACTCCCGAGGTGCGACTCTGCCCGCTGCACTATACCTGCAGCCTGGTAGCATTCCTGGTGTGACTCCTGTGCCCACAGCGCCGGAACACACACCCCTGGTAGCACTCCCGAGGTGCGACTCCGCCCACTGCACCATACCCGCAGTGCTGGAACGTGCACTCCTGGTTGCTCGTGGTGGGTCGCTCTGTGGGATCACTGTGTGGCATGGCTGGATGAACCACAGGGAAGGCGCTTTGGGGCCTGATTTCAAGAGTTGTCCTTCTTTATCCACAGTTTTAGTTTGCCTGGGTTTAGTAACTCAGGTCAACAGTGGTCCAAAATTATTAAATGGAAAAGACTCCGTTAGTTCTAAATTGCATGCCCTTCTGAGTAGTGTGATGAAATGGGGTGCCATTTCAGTCCGTCAGCCCCAGGACGAGGGCTGTCCCTTGGTCCAGCGTGTCCACGCTGTATATGTTACCCGCTTGTTAATGACCTCGTAGCCACTGGGGTGCCGGGTGGACTACCAAGCTGCAGCAGTGCTGGTGTTCAGGTCACCCTTAGTTTGCTAAGTAGTGAGAGTCCTGAGGGACTCAGCAGAGGCCCCGGGTGTGAAGCATGGATGAGCAGAAGCCTCTGGAGCTGCGTGGCCTGCCAGGTGGGTAGGAGAAGCCATGTGGTACAGGTCGGGTCCCGTCCTCTGCTTCTGGCATCTGCTGAGGTTCTTGGGGCACCCCTAGAACAGCTCAGGGAGTTCTGCTCTATGTCTTGTTTTTGAGTGTTTAGGTGCACGGAGATGGTTCACGTGAGGTGGTCTGATCAACCCGACGTAAGACTTTACAAGACTGAGAAGAAACAAGCTACCCGATTCTGCGTCCTCAGAGCTACTAATATGTTCATACTCAGTACATGAGGGGCGTCTCGCTCTAAAGATGTGGGCCCAGTCGTTCTGTCCAGAGTGCTGTCTTCGGGCCTGCCCAGCCGTTGGAGGAGCACACAGTTCTCTCCTTGCAGGCATCAAGATGATGCTTAGCAGAAGGATGCTTTTCTGAAAGATCTTCATTTTGGATTCCAGTCTGTGGTCAGCAGTCTGTAGCCTGTGGGTCAGATTCCTCTTTTCTGCTGTTTGGTGGAGTCCACTGTTAGGTTCCAGGCTTTAGGGTTCCAAGAAGGAGAGGAGGAGGCTAGTTAGAGAAGACTTCATTTCAGGGGGCATGGATTTGGGGTAAAGAGGGAGCTGGGGTCGGGCCTGCCCAGACAGAGGGCGCTGGGGTCGGGCCCAGACAGAGGGCACTGGGGTTGGGCCCAGACAGAGGGGGTTGGGGCCAGACAGAGAGGGTTGGGGCCAGACAGAGGGCGCTGGGGTTGGGGCCAGACAGAGGGGGTTGGGGCCAGACAGAGGGCGCTGGGGTTGGGGCCAGACAGAGGGGGTTGGGGCCAGACAGAGGGCACTGGGGTTGGGGCCAGACAGAGGGGGTTGGGGTTGGGGCCAGACAGAGGGGGTTGGGCCCAGACAGAGGGCGCTGGGGTTGGGGCCAGACAGAGGGCGCTGGGGTTGGGGCCAGACAGAGGGCGCTGGGGTTGGGGCCAGACAGAGGGGGTTGGGGCCAGACAGAGGGCGCTGGGGTTGGGGCCAGACAGAGGCGCTGGGGTTGGGGCCAGACAGAGGGGGTTGGGCCCAGACAGAGGGCACTGGGGTTGGGGCCAGACAGAGGGCACTGGGGTTGGGGCCAGACAGAGGGCGCTGGGGTTGGGGCCAGACAGAGGGGGTTGGGCCCAGACAGAGGGAGCTGAGGTTGGGGCCAGACAGAGGGCGCTGGGGTTGGGGCCAGACAGAGGCGCTGGGGTTGGGGCCAGACAGAGGGGGTTGGGCCCAGACAGAGGGAGCTGGGGTTGGGCCCAGACAGAGGGCGCTGGGGTTGGGGCCAGACAGAGGGCGCTGGGGTTGGGGCCAGACAGAGGGCGCTGGGGTTGGCCCTGCCCAGACAGAGGGAGCTGGGGTTGGGCCCAGACAGAAGGAGCTGGGGTTGGGGCCAGACAGAGGGGGTTGGGGCCAGACAGAGGGCGCTGGGGTTGGGCCCAGACAGAAGGAGCTGGGGTTGGGACCAGACAGAGGGGGTTGGGGCCAGACAGAGGGCGCTGGGGTTGGGGCCAGACAGAGGGCGCTGGGGTTGGCCCTGCCCAGACAGAGGGAGCTGGGGTTGGGCCCAGACAGAAGGAGCTGGGGTTGGGGCCAGACAGAGGGGGTTGGGGCCAGACAGAGGGCGCTGGGGTTGGGCCCAGACAGAGGGCACTGGGGTTGGTCCCAGAGGGCAGGTGCTTTGAAGCCAGGCTTCATTCTGCTTGAGCAGCAGCAGGCAGGCAGCGCCCCTTCTTCTTGTTATTTTTTTCTTTTTTTTTTTTTTAAAGATTGATTGATTGATTTGAAAGGTAGAGTACAGAGACAGAGAGGCGGGGGGAGAGAGCAAGTGAGAGAGCAGTCTTTCATCCACTGGTTCACTCCCCACATGACTGCGATGGTCAAGGCCGTGCCAGGCTGAAGCCAGGAGGAGCCAGGACCCTCCTCTGGATCTCCCCCTTGGGTGGAGGGGCCCAAGGCCTTGCGCTGTCTTCCACTGCTTTCGCAGGCCCCTTAGCAGAGAGCTAGATTGGAAGTGGAGCAGCCAGAACTTGAACTTGCACCATATGGGATGCTGTTGCACCTAACCTTCTACTCTATAGCGCTGGCCCCCAGAGTCCCTTCTAGATGGATGTGCTGGGGGAGGTACAGAATGACACAGGTGCCCTGATGAGGTGGGTGGGGGTGTGCAGAGAGTCTTCTTGGTGAAGTTTACAGTGCGTTGCCTTAGCAACACACATTTCACTAGTCTTTATCTGCATTCAGTGTCATCAGGCCTGGGGATTTAGGCTCAGTGTTCCAACATCCTTGAGAGAAGAATGATCTTCACATTCTTTTAGAAATATTTATTTATTTGAAAGAGCTATGGAGAGAGAGAAAAAGAGAGAGAGATCTTCCATCTGATTGTTCATTCCCCACATGGCCACAGTGCTTAGGCAGGGCCAGGCTGAAGCCGAAGATCAAGAGCATCTTCCAGGTCTCCCACATGGGTGCAGGGGCCCAAGCACTTGGGCCATCTTTTGCTGCTTTTCCCAGGCCATTATCAGGGAGCTGGATCAGAAGTGGCGCCACTGGGACACGAACTGGCTCCAGTATGGGATGCTGGCATCACTGGCAATGGCTTTACCTGTTACACCACAAACCAGGTCCTGATCTTTGTATTTTCAATGACTGAAAAGTAGTCAGAAGACGGATGTGTTTAGTGACCCCTGGAGAGGACCTGAAGTTTAATTACCCATTGATGAAGCCCTGTTGGAACGTGGTTGCTTGCTCGCTTGTGTGCTGGCTGGTGGATGCTGTGGTTCTGTGTGGCTGCATGTGTGTTGTGATGCAGAGCGCAGTGGCGGCGACAGGAAATGCACCTGGAAATGCTTAAGATCTGCTCTTTACACGAAAGGTTGCCTGCTGCTGTGCTACATTATTTAATTTCCGATTTTGTGACACGATTGCATAGTGGCAAGTGGGTGATCCCTATAGTTCAGCTGGCCTTCGTGTTACCCTTATTGCTGAACAAGCGTTACGATCACATCCTCACAACAGGTTGGCTGGACCATGGTGTCACTTTCCATCGACAGCTGCGTGGCAGGTCCCAACAAATATGTTTTGGAGAGATAGATAAATTGGCACGTGTAGCTGAAAGATTTCAGCACTAAAAGAAGAATCCATTTCAGCCATTTACTTTTTCTCCTGGTTTAGTTGAAGCTGTAATTTTGAAGCCTTGCTTAATTTGGTAACATTTGTCACGTCCCTGAAGCAGTCAATTGCTGTTAATTTGAAAACAATGCGTTTGTAGAGTTTGACTTAACTCAGCCAAATGTAACCCTAATTAGATGCATGCTGCTCGGGCTTATCCTGTTCCCAATTCACTTTTTATGCTTCCTCCGTGCCATGCAGGATTAAAAATATATGCAAATCTCTGACTATTCACACTGAGAGACAGAAGCTCCTGCGATCTGTGATCATCCGTTTATACATAAAGAAACTGATTTGTAGAGAATCAATAATTAGATGGCCGTGGGCTATAAATCTGAGGTTTCTGCTGCACACTGGCTTTCTTCCGGGCCAGTCCAGGTTCTGAGTTTGTGCTGTCTGCGATTATTGATTATAATTATTTTTAAAGTTAATGACTCCCAGAGGGCTTCTTTTGAGTGAGTCCGACATGCAAAAAAACCTCTGGCCAAGTTAGTAAACAAATAAATCTCATCTCATCAGGCAGGTTCTTTACCAGAGCCTTGTAAATTAGAATCCTGCCATCCCACGGTTCCATTAATAAAATCTCATCAGCATAATTTCATGTTACAGATGCAGCATTCGGCCTCAGAGCCAGAACCACTGCGACAGGCACTTGTAGAAACCTGACGGTGAGAAACTCCTGACGCAGTTCAGGGCAGACAGGTGTACCAGAAAACACATGCCTCGGAGATTAACGTTGAAATAGTACCCCATTTCTTTATGGAATTTCATAGCTCAGATGTAAGAGCATTTAAACAGTACAGATTATAGCCGTTTTCCATCTGTAAAATCAATAGTACAGTTCTGTAGAGTGACAGTGATGCTCTATGAATCCTTGAGGATGTAAGATCTGCATTGTACCTGTGTTGTTTATAAGGCAGTGCAAAAGGTTTGAGCAAGAGTTAGAACATTAACATCTTAAGGGTCTTCAACTTAGTCCAAATATGACATTTCCCCCCCCCAGGGAATACGTAAAAATTGACACTACTAACTGTTTTACACGAGCTCCGACTGTGTATGAACAACACAGCATGTGGGCCAGAGCTGTGGCGTAGCAGGTAAAGCCACTGTATGCAGTGCTGGCATCCCACTTGAGTGCCCATTTGAGTTCCAGTTACTCCACTTCTTCTTCTTCTTTTTTTTTTTTTTTTTGACAGGCAGAGTGGATAGTGAGAGAGAGAGACAGAGAGAAAGGTCTTCCTTTTTCTGTTGATTCACCCTGCAATGGCCGCTGCGACTGGCGCACTGTGCTGATCCAAAGCCAGGAGCCTGGTGCCTTTCCTGGTCTCCCATGCAGGTGCAGGGCCCAAGGACTTGGGCCATCCTCCACTGCACTCTCAGGCCACAGCAGAGAGCTGGACTGGAAGAGGGGCAACTGGGACAGAATCCGGTGCCCCGACTGGGACTAGAACCCAGTGTGCCAGTGCCGCAGGCAGAGGATTAGCCTATTGAGCCGTGGCGCTGGCCAATCTACTCCACTTCTGATCCAGCTTCCCGCTAATGCACCTGGGAAAGCGGTAGAAGATGGCCCAGATCCTTGGGCCCCTGCACCCACATGGGAGACCTGGAAGAAGCTCTTGGTTCCTGGCTTCAGCCTGGCTCAGCCGTGGTCATTGCAGCCATTTGGGGGGTGAACCAGTGGATGAAAGTCTTCTGTCTCTCTGCCTCTCTGTACCCCACTCTGTAACTCCAGCTTTCAAACAAATAAAAAAAAAATCACCGAGGAGTTCTGTAGATACTGTTTTTTTATTTCATGTCAATCTTTCTGTAGAAATATAATTACAGGTATTTTTAAGAAGTTTTCTTAAACATAATAGTAAATATCATGTTTCCTTTTATTCCTCAGGGATTTTAAGAACATATAAATGACTGATTTAATATGATATAATTAAGGAGAATATAAAAGTACTTTTTAGGAAGTAAGGGAGAAAAATTGGAAATACACACAACTGAGAAATAATTACATAACATGATTTCACATATAAACCTTTAAGGAAATTGAAATATTCCAGCTTAGAGCTATAAAATAATTTGCACAACTTGTAGATGTGTTACACAGCACAAAAGTAAAATGAAAACTATCACTCAAACCAAGAATCAAACACAGTTTGTAAGACAATTCTGGAACTCATGAGAGCTTGCAGGTATCACAAAGTCTGTTTTGATTTTTCCCATGTCTTTGCTTTCAAACAACTATTTATACATACACACACATATATACATAGATATGTATATACGTATACACACATGTATACACAGACATATGGATATACACACGTATACACAGACACATATATACACATACACACATATATACACACATACTTGTATATATACAGATACACATACACACAGACACATATGCATGTACATACATATACACAGACACATATATACACATACACACATATATACACACATACTTGTATATATACAGATATATTGATACATATACACACATACACACAGACACATATGCATATACACACATATACACAGACACATGTATACATAGACACACAGATGTATTCACAGACACATATATACGTATACACACATATATACATACACACCTGTATATACACAGATACATAGATACATATACACACATACACACAGACACAAATGCATGTACACACATATACACAGACACATGTATACATAGACACACACATATATAAATCCAAAAATGTGTCCCTAAATTTTGCATTATCTTCAGACTTCCTTCTGCACTTTGTTTTTCAGCTGTTGTTGTATCTGGCTATGCTTCTCCTGTTTTCCCTGTAATGTGCTATTCCACCGTGTGAGTATTCCACCAGGTGTTTATCCTGTTCTTGCTGAACATGTAGATCATCTCCTGTCCTTCCTCTGGTTTTGAACATGCTGCTGTAAACATTCATCCAAACAACCTCTGGCACACATGTGATAGAATGAAGACTAGAACTGAAAGATCGTAGTTTATCCAGATGTTCAACTTTACCAGCGAGTGATGAGTTATCTTCGGAAATGGTTTTCCAGTTTGCATTATCCCTGGCAATTTTCCACTTGATCCACGTCCTCACCACTGTTTGGTGTTGTCATACTTTTCAATCTGTGCCAGTGGTTGGGTATAACATGATGTCACCGTGCTCTTAATTTTCATTTCCATCATCACCTGTGAGAATGAACACCTTTTACATTTTTTTGGTAAAATGCCTCCTATCATGTGATTTACCCATTTCCCTCTTCCCACTATGTTGTCTGTCTTTTTCCTGTTAATTGTATTAAACTTGTTTTAATTACCTAAATTCATGCGTTTATTTACTTAGAATGGTCCCCAACAGGAAAATGTCCAGCTCTGGTTTAACAGCACGTTCATGGCAGAAAGTAGACTGCGTGTGTATGTGTGAATGGACTATAGTTATGCTTTTAAAGCCCTAGCTAGGAGTGATTCTTTATCCTAAAACCTTTAGATTCTAATCTGTTAGTAGAGTAAGCTGGGTACTCAGCTGGATGCTGCTCTTTGGTTTTATAATATTTGATCAGGGCTGGAGGCCTGTTTGCATTCTGGCTCCTCTATTTCCAGTGCAGTGTTCTGCTAATAGAAGCCCCAGGAGGCTGCAGATGATGCTCTCGTCCCTGGGTCCTGGCCACCCACCTGGTGACACAGATTGAGTTCTAGGCTCCTGACTTCAGCCTTACCCAGCCCTTGCTTCTGAGGTCGTTGGGGGAGTGATCCAAAGGATGGAAGGTCTCTCTATCTCTATCTCTGTGCCTTTTGAATAAAAATGAAAACAAATACTTAAATACATTAAGATACATTGTTTAATTATTATGTGTGTTGCACTTGAACTTTGAAAAGCTTTCTGATATCTGTGGCTTTATAAAGTTCATTGTTGGGCTGGTGCTATGGCATGGTGGGTGAAGCTGCCACCTGCAGTGCCGCCATCCCATATGGGTGCCAGTTCAAGACTTCGCTGCTCTACTTCTGATCCAGCTCTCTGCTGTGTTCTGCAAAAGCAGTAGAAGATGACCCAAGTCCTTGGGCCTCTGCACCCGTGATGGTGACCTGGAAGAAGCATCTGGCTCCTAGCTTTGGACCAGCTCAGCTCTGGCCATGGTGGCCATTTGGGCAGTGAACCAGTTGATGGAAAACATCTCTCTCTCTCTCTCTCTCTCTCTGTCTCTGTCTGCCTCTGCCTTTCTGTAACTCTGCCTTTCAAATGAAATAAATAAATCTTTAAAAAAGAGTCATTGTGGTGACTAATTTAGCCATTGTGCATATCTGTAGTGTTTTGTAAGTGCTTCTCAGTTGTGTGTCATCATGCGACTGTAAGTATAACACAGTGTTGGTAGAAGAAGGTAATGAGTGTCGTTATTCTAATGATTGTATCTTAAACAACTTTAAAACCCAATTGTGCTCTCCAGGGCTGTGAGGCTGTGAGGCTGGGGCTGAGCCTGGATCTGGGCAGGAATTCTTCTTGTCTCTGGCTTAAACAGAGAGGAGAGGTTACCCTGGGGTGGGCTGATTCCTCTCTTCCCTTGTCTACCTGGACTGGATTCACAAGACCAGTCCTTCTCAGAGCTCCTCACCGCCTCCCGGGCCGTCATGCTGACCCTAATTTGCTGGTTGACTTGGGATGATCACGTGGGGTAACAGTGGCTGTGCTGGGTTCCATGCTGCCACTTCCTCTGTAACGGAGACCACCTCCCTGCTGGTGTCATCAGCCGTGCAAGCCAGCGCTCCCGGCTGTGTGGGAGGTCCTGTTCCCTTCAGTTTCTGAAGGGGAAGCAGACTTCCTTAGGGGCGTGGCTGAGACGTTTGTTCTGTGTGCCGTCTGTCTAAGCAGGGCCCCTGAGAACCACACGCAGCTCAGCTTGTGCCAAGGCCTCAGTGATAAGTAGTAAGTGTTCACTGAGTGCTGCCCGTGGAGCAAAGGAGGTTAATTTTATGCAGTTAGAACTCTTCGCCAGTTGGAAGCCCATGTTCCGTTAATTCAAGGTCTGGATGCAGCCTTGACTTGAATGTGAAGACATGCCTCGTTTTATCACTTTTTGGAGACTACTGTTGGAGCTGAATATCTGGCCCCAAGACTCTACTGAAATTACCCCAACCCTGCTGCCTTTGATGTAGATGTAAGCAGGGCCTCAGTCGTCTTCCTCTGCATTCGCTTTGGTCATCACAACTCAGCTGCTCACTAAAGATCACTCACTAAAGGAGTGGGTCCGGCTGGGCCTGGAGTCCCCGGCCATGAGACTCAGAGTTCAGCCATGGTCTCTGCAGTAACATCCCAGTGCGAGACTGGATTCTGAGATGCCTCACAGGAGCCCAGGCCCTGACCAAACAAAGAGGTAGCAGTGTACCAGCTGACCCCAGAGAGCCAGAGCCCTTTGTCATCCCAGCTTCTTTAAGAAGGACATGTTGGCTGACCCCTCACTGACCAACCCAAGGAAGATCATGAACACTGTGGTCCAGCCAGGAACCTGCACAGGAGCTGCACACAAGCTGCTCGATCCTGACTTTAAGACTCACATCCCGTAACAGCTTGGGAAGTCCAGGAACTGAACCGCAGCTGCCCAAGTCCGCTCTTGGCGTCACAAACTAGGCTCCATCTTTGCCCTACCACTGGTGTGGGTGATTGGCTGGGTACCTGGGCATGCAGACTTGGGTTTCATTTCCTGCAATCAGCTAAAGCTCACGTGACCGGGACTTTGTCTCCCTTGTCTACCGTACCACCTGGCCTGATGCTGTCCCTCTGCCGTGGGATCAGTAAAGCATCGCCAGGGCACGCTGAGTCCTGTTCAGATCTGAGCCATGCAGCTGGCCTCTGGAAGCCTGCCGCAGTTGTCATGAACTTGTGCCCGAGGATCGTGATGGGGAAGCCGTACTCACTTCCATGGCCTGACTCACGGCCACCTTGTCACCGGCGGCTCCATCTGAGTCTGCCAGGAGTTGGTCCCAGCAGCGGCTGCAGCAGGGCTGAGAGTGCCGGGGTCCCAGCAGTGTGGGACACAGACTGAGAAAGACACGTTTAGGGGAAGGCACGGGGGCGTTGTCTCCCTGTGGAGGGTAGCTTGTTTGATTTTAGCCCTTGTGTGTTACGTTCTTCAGTCTGTACTCCTTTGAAATTCTCTTAACTGCTTTTCTCCCTAGCAGAAATGATCTTATCCCCATCTAACAGTCAGAAAATGTGCAAAAACACTGTCCCTTCTGCCCCTGTCAGCACAGGAGAGAGAGAGAAGAAACAAAGCAGGGCTTCTTTTAAAGTTGTAACTTTTTGTTAAATTATATTTGCTGAAGATGGAGGGAGAGAAAGAGGAAAGAGGGAGAGAGGGGAAGGGGTGGAGGAGTCGCGGGAAGCAAGAGAAGGGAGGGGAGAGAATGGGGAACAGTGTGGGGTTGTAAATGGAATGTGTTTTTCTCCTAAATTTAGCAAGGTTTCCTGCTGTAGGTCATCTAAGGACAGTTGACTAGCCGTGATCCATTCTAACAAAGAAAGCTAACAAAATTGGAAGCGGATGCAGGTCTCTGCCATAGCTTTTATTTTGGTAGGATAGCGGGTGTTCACAGTGCATGGCTCAGGGAGTCTTGGCGGTTGCTTCCAGTTCCTGTGTTGGCTCTGTTCTCCATCCTGGAGTTAGGCTGGTCTCGTGCTCTGGCTTCAGCTCCATTTCCATGCAGATCCAGTCCTGCTTGACTTTCTCTGTTTCTGGCCCAAATCCCAAACAAAAATCTGTGTAGAGAGATCAGAGACTCTGATGGTTAAGAGCCATGTGCAAGCAGCTGGGCTGTCTGTTGGATTTTGGTACCTTCTTTTACTGTCAAACAGAATACCGAAGCCAAATGTTTAAAAATAGTTTTTGCTTTCTGCGGTGTAAAGCATGCCCACAGCACAGGTGGCCCAACACCCCTCATGGCCAATGGAGCAGCTGCCAGCATCGCTCCCCGAGGGCCGTTTCCTAAGGGCGGCCATTCTGTCCCATATCGATTATTTATAGCATTATGATTTTATGTGTCATGTTGATTGCAGAAGATCCTGATGCCAATTTTCTCCCCAAGGCATCACAGCTCTGCTGCCATCCTAGTGCTCCTTGCCTCTGTTGATGCTGTATAATCAGAACATT
Organism: Lepus europaeus; assembly: GCF_033115175.1. NCBI lineage: Eukaryota > Metazoa > Chordata > Mammalia > Lagomorpha > Leporidae > Lepus > Lepus europaeus. Next base: position 129,730,132 of record NC_084832.1, read on the forward strand.
TGGTGGCAAGTTACATCCATTTGTGTTACTATGTCTACAAACCTCAGTCGTTCAGGCGCAATTGGAACCAACCTTCTATACTGCTCCATAAAACACCCTTTGGGGCCGGCGCCGCGGCTCAATAGGCTAATCCTCTGCCTGTGGCGCCAGCGCACCGGGTTCTAGTCCTAGTCGGGGTGCCGGATTCTGTCCCGGTTGCTCCTCTTCCAGTCCAGCTCTCTGCTGTGGCCCAGGAAGGCAGTGGAGGATGGCCCTGCACCCACATGGGAGACCAGGAGAAACACCTGGCTCCTGGCTTCGGAGCAGTGTGGTGTGCTGGCTGCGGCGGCCATTTGGGGGTTAACCAACGGAAAAGGAAGACCTTTCTCTCTCTCTCTCTGTCTCTCACTCTCCACTCTGCCTGTCAAAAAAACTAAAAAACAAAAATCGCTTCGGTACACTAATTGCTTTATGGCTTTTTGCGCAGAAAATATGCTGTCCTTGTCTTGGCTGTGCCATAGACGTGTGGAGCACCTAGGCTGCTTCCACAGAACCTGCAGTGTTTGTCCTTTCTGTCATGATGGTTTTTATGCTGGTGACGTCATGAGCATGTAACACACAGAGATGTTTCACTCTGCCTCTCTGCTCTGCACTCTGTTCTCCGGAGGAGTGAACAACCTGCACTTGCTTTGGTTACAAGCATGCTGCAGGAACTCTAACCTTGTAAAACAGCCGTTCTCAAACTTTCTGATGTTAGAACTCCTGTGCATTCTGAAGGTTTGTGGAGGGTCCCAAAGATCTGCTTCGGAAAATTCTGGAAAGCACAATGTGCACGGGTGTTCCATGAGCCTGGAGCATGGTGGTGTTGTCATGTACCAGTTTGCTTCTGGAAGAGCCTCCGGCCCCTTGTGGAGTCGAATGAAGCAGCAGCCTCGTTCTGTTATCAGCATTGCTCTGGTGTTGCAGAACTAAGAGAGTCTTGGTATCTCCCAGGTCCACCGCCCACATTTTAGGAACCCTTCTGTAACATGTGTAATAGACATTCAAAGTTTGCTACTAGGATTTTTTAATACAATATGCAAACATACTTGTTTATGTGCATAAAATGCTTTATGCATAAAGTACTTATTTCCTAGTATTATCAAATATCTTTCATATTATTTTATAACAATAAAATCAAATTATTTATGTGTTAGCTTTAAAGTAGAATCATAATGTTAATGTAATTGGAGACTACCACTGACAGCTTACCTGGAAGTTGTCATTTGTATGCAGATTCCTATTTATGTTGATTTAAACTGTTACAGCTATAGAATATAATGCTAATAACACAGTTTCTAGAGTTTTCCAGTTGGAGCTAAATTATAAGTTGTAAATGTTTCAAGTCAGTTAATTTTGAGAGCTTTAATTGTCTTATCAATAACATGGAAATACTTTGTGTTTCAGCCCCACAGATTTTTTTATGCCTTTATGTATAAGATGTATGCATGTACAATGTATGACAGTGTATTTTAGGAAATAAAATCACTGTGAATTAAAAAAAGAAATATCTGTAGAGAAGCTGGATGCTTCCAGTGTGCTTTAAAAAAAGATTTATTTTACCTATTTGAAAGGTAAAGTCATATAGAGAGAGGGAGAGACAGAGAGACAGAGAGAGAGATCTTCCATCCTCTGGTTCTCTTCTCAAATGGCTGCAGCAGTCTGGTATGGGCCAAGCCCAGACCACCAGCCTGTGACTCTATCCAGATCTCCCACATGGGTGGTAGGGGCTCAAGTATTTGGGTCATCCTCCACTGCTTTCCCATGCCGTTATCAGAGGGTTGGGTGGGAAGTGGAACAGCCGGGACTTGAACCGGCATTCTTTTGAGATGCCTTGTTGTAGGTGGCAGCCCAATCCTCTTGGCCACAGCACCAGTCCCTGCAGATGTTTTTCCTTTGATTTCCCCAGTAATGCTGTGAGATGATGACTGTGTAATTTTATGGGCAGGAAAAAATTATATTTCTGCAAATTAAATGATTGACTCTGGGGGCTCAGCTAGGAACATTAAACTCAGAGCGTCTCATTTCAGGACTGTGGTTTTCTTCATTATGGCGCGTGTCCCCTCACACTTGTCAGCCTAAACATTCTCCGTGAAGCTGGGTTAGTTGAGTAATCTAGTCCCTTCCTGGCCTCTGGTGCTGATGCCGATGGGTGAGCCTTTGCTGGCTCACACCGGAACGATGCGTTTGGTTCCAGGGTAACCTGAAGACTTGGGGATCCTTCTTGATAGCTTCTGGCTGGCCCTGCCCAAACTTAACTGGACTCGCAGAAAGGGGCTGGCACCACTCTGGGGTCCTGGCTGCCGGCACATTCTTGCCAGGCCTTCTGCAGGCCGAATTGTTGCCCCCAGCACTGGACAGAAATGGCCAACAGCCAGCAGCAAAAATATCAAAAACCATTTCCCCGGGAGCAGGCCCCGAGCGTGCATCTCGCTGCAGGGCTGCACTCTCTGTACCGTCTTTGAGCTGTAACCTTCGGGCAAATCAAAGGGACAGCCCCAGTGCTCCCTGAAAGTCAAAGACCAGGCCTTTCCCTGTGGCTGCTCAGGGCTTTGATTCCTCAAGTATTGAACATGAAGGAAATGTGGGTCCCAGGTGCAAGGAAGCACTGACACTGTGTTGGTGCCCACTGGAATGAATGGCAAGCAAGGGCAGGTCAGGGCGGGGCACGGCGAGCTCTTTGGCAGACTCCTTTGCCTTTTCTCTGATCTCGGTACAGGGAAAAGTCTGCTTTATTGAAATAGAAGTGGTTGTATTGTCTTCTAGAATTTTTTATTTATATAAGGGGACCAGATTTGACGTATTTCGTATGTGCATATTTAAGAGCTTATTGATCCTACTACCCACCCAAAATTCCCTCCCCGTCTTGCTCCCACCCTCCCTCCTCCTTCCTTTCTTAGTTTTTCTTTAACTTTTACACTGACATACTTTCAGTTTATTTTGTAATCACAAGCTTAACTCTCCAGCAAATAAAGAATTCAGCAAGTAGTAAGTAGAAAAACCACGATTACTCAAGAGTAGAGACAAGGGCCAAAAATAATAATCAAATCTCAAAATGTCAATTTTGCTCATACACATTATATTTTTGGTGCTCTCTGTGTTAATTACCACAAATAAGGGAAAGCATATGATATCTGTGTTTTTGGGACTGACTTATTTCACTAAGCACAGTGGTTTTCAGTTGCATCCATTTTGTTGCAAAAGACAAGACTGCATTCTTTCTTATGGCTGAGTGGTATTCCATAGTGCATATAACGCACGTTTTCTTTATCCGGTCATAAGTTGGTGGATATCTGGGTTGATTCCATGTGTTAGCTATTATGAATTGAGCTGCTATAAACATGGGGGTACAGATAACTCTTTCAGATGCTGACTTCATTTCCCTTGGGTAAATTCCCAGGAGTGGGATGGCAGGGTCATATGGTAGGTCTATATTCAGATTTTTGAGGTATTTCCATATTGTCTTCCATAGTGGCTTTCCCAGTTTATATTCCCATCAACAGTGGATTAAGGTACCTTTTCCCCCCACATCCTCACCAGCATTTATTGTTTGTTGATTTCTGTATGTAAGCCATTCTAACTGGGGTGAGGTGAAACCTCATGGTGGTTTCTCTTTGCATTTCCCTGATGGCTAGTGATCCTGAACATTTTTTCGTGTGTCTGCTGGCCGTTTGAATTTCCTCTTTTGAAAAATACTGTTCATATCCTTTGCTCATTTCTTAACTGGATTGTTTGTTTTGTTGTTGTTGAATTTCTTGAGCTTTTTATAGATTGTAGATATTAATCCTTTATCAGTTTCATGGTTGAAAAATATTTTCTCCTATTCTGTTGGTTGCCTCTTCACTTCACTGAGTGTTTCCTTTGCAGTAGCTTCTTAACTTGATATAATCCCATTTGTCTAGTCTTGCTTTGATTGATTGTGCTTCTGGATTCTTTTCCAAGAAGTATTTGTCTATTTCAATGTTTTGCAGAGTCTCCCCAATGTTCTCCTCTAGTTATTTGACAGTGTCAGGTCATAGATTTAGATCCTTGATCCATTTTGAGTTGATTTTTGTATAAGGTATAAGGTAGGGGTCTTGTTTATTACTTCTGCTCATAGAGATCCAATTTTCCTGTCACCATTTGTTGAAGAGACTGTCCTTTCTACAGGTATTGATTTTAGCTCCTTGTCAAAGAATAGTTTGTTGTAGATGCGTGAATTGATTTCTGGAGTTTCTGTTCTGTTCCATTGGTCTGTCCATCTGTTTTTGTGTTTTGATGCTAACTGCCCTGTAGTATATCTTGAAATCTGGTTTTGTGATGCTTCTAGCTTTTTTTGTTGTTGTTGTTGTGTAAGATTGCTTTGGCTATTTGGGGGTCTCTTGTGTTTCCAAATGAATTGTAGCATTAATTTTTCTAGGTCTGTGAAGAAAGTTGTTGGAATTTTGCTTGAGATCACATTGAATCTGTAAAGTGCTTTCTTTAGTCTGGACATTTTGATGATACTAATTCTATTTGCTGCCTTCAGAAACACACCTCAGCAACAAAGAAACCTACAGACTGAAAGTGAAAGTATGGAAAAGATATTTCATGCTAATGAAAGCAAAAAAGGGCAGGTATAGCCATCCTAATATCTGACAAAATAGACATAAAACAATAGGATTGAATCTGTTTTAAAGACCTTCACAACAAAGAAAAGACCAGGACTGAATAGCTTCACTGTTGAGTTCTACCAAACTTTTGAAAAACTAGTTCCAATTCTCGAATTGTTCAAAACAATTGAAAGGGAGGGAATCCTTCCCAACTCCTTCTATGAGGCCAGCATCACCTTAATTCCAAAACCAGAAAAGATGCAACAAAGAGAAGTATAGACCAATAACCCTGATGAACACAGATGTGGAAATCCTCAACAAAATACAAATTAATCAAATCCAACAACACATCCAAAAGATCATTCACCTGGACCAAGTGAGCTTTATCCCTGGAGTGAAGGAATGGGCCAACATATGTTATCTACAAATACAGGAAAAGAAAGTGTGCCCATTTGCTTATTCCCTCTCCAAATGTCTACAATAGCCAGGGTTAGGTGGGAGTGAAGTTGGGAATCAGGAACTCAATCCTTACTCCAGGTCTGCCATATCGGTGTTGTCATCTGCTGCCTCACAAGAGCTGTACTAGCAGGAAACTGAACCCAGGAGCTGGAGCCAGGTGTCAGATGCAGGGACTCAGATGTGGGATGTGAGCTCCCTCCCTAAGCAGTATCTTAACCACTAGACCAGATGCCTGCCCCAACAGATATATTTTTTTAAAGATTTATTTATTTATTTGAAATTCAGCATTACACACAGAGAGGGAGAGACACACAAAGGGTGATTTTTCCATTTTTAATAACTCCCCAGAAGTCTGCAATGGCCAGCACTGTGCTAGGCTAAAGCAAGGAGCCAGGAGCTTCATCTGGGTCTTCCATGTGGGTGGCAGGGACCAACCACTTGGTCCATCTTCCACTGATTTTCTCTGCCATTAATAATTAGCTGGCTTGGAATTGGAGCAGCTGGGACTTGAATTGGTGCCCATATGTGATGCTGGCATCACAGGCAGAGGCTTAACCTGCTATGCTATAGCCAGCCCCTTTTTATTATTATTTGAAGTTTATGTATTTATGGGGTACTGTGTGATAATTTGATGCTTGTATATAAAATGTAATTAACTATTTAGGTTACTTAGCATTCCCATCTCAAACATTTAAAAATTTTTGATTAATACTTAATAATTGTATGTATTTGTGGCATATGTTGTGATATTTCAAAAATGTACACAATGTATATTGATCACTTCAGGGCAGTTACTGTTTATTCTCCTCATCCTCCATGTTTGGAGTCTTCTGGCTCCATCTTTTTTTAATTAATTAATTTATTTATTTATTAATCTATCTTTATTTCCCCCACCCCCGAGAAACCTTTTATTTAAGGATTACAGACTTCATGCATTTCCTAAGTACAACTTTAGGAATATAGAGGTTCTTCCCACTGTACCCACCCTCCCACCTACTCTCCCACACCTTCTCTTCTCTATCTCATTCCCAGTCCCATTAAATGTATCCACTAAGATCCATTTTCAATTAATTTTATACACAGAAGACCAACTCTGTACTAAGTAAAGAGATCAATTTGCACAGAAAAAAAATACAAAAACAAAATAAAACAAAAAAAACTGTTCCTCAACAGTCAAGATAAGGGCTGTTCAAAGTCATTGCATTTTGAATTTCACTTATTTTTTTTAGAAAATTAATTAACTTTAAAGAAGCACCCAAGAATGATATATTTTTTGTGAATGCTTAGGCGTAATTATAGTACAACTCTTTGAGGACAGAGGTTCTCCATAGGAAGTTAGTGCACAGTGACTCCTGTTGTTAATTTAACAATTAACATTCTTATGTATGATGTCAGTGATCACCCTAGGCTCTTGACATGAGCTGCCAAGACTATGGAAGACTTTTGAATCCACAAACTATGTCAGTATTTAGATAAGGCAATAAGAAAAGTGGAAGCTCTCTCCTCCCTTCAGAGAAAAGTACTTCCTTTCTTAATGACCACTTGTTTCCACTAGAGTCTCACCTACTGAGTGATGTCCTTAATGTAGGACATTTTTTTTTGCCATGGTGTCTTGGCTTTCCATGCCCGAAATGCCAGACCAGATTGCCTTAAGGGCTGATTCTGTAGTCAGAGTGCTATTTAAAGTGATTGTCATTCTATGAGTTACTGTATGTCCCATCTTGTATTTACTGATAAGATATTTTATGGGTTATTCTAGACTATAGAACAATGAGCTTACTCCTATCTGACCAGGTTTGGGTACCCACAATCCAACCTATTCCTTTCTCCCTCCGTTGTACCCTCCCCCACATCTAGCAATCACTATTCTTAATTCAGATCTACTTAATGTCTTGCCCAATTTCCATGTATGAGAGTGAACATGTACCACTTATCTTTCTGGGTTAGATTTATTTCACTTAAATGGTGACCTTCAGTTCCATCCACTTTGCTTCAAGTGATAGGATATTTTTTATGGCTGAATAGTATTCTCTCTCTGTGTGTGTATGTGTGTGTGTGTGTATGCGTATACCATTTTTCCCCCCATCCATCCGTTGATGGACATCTGGGTTGACTGCTTACCCTAGCTCCTGTGAATAGTGCTGCAATGAGCATGGGAGTTGAGGCAACTCTTTGAAGTGCCGAGTTCAGTTCCTTTGAACGTATTCATGGAAGTGGGAGAGCTAGATCAGATGGAAGATCTGTTTTTAGTTTTTGAGGGAACTTCAAGCTGTTCTCCATAAAGGTTGTACTGATTTATATTCCTACCACCAGCGTGTGAGTCCCTTTTCTACACATCCTCACCAGTGTTTGTTATTTTCTGTTCTTTTGATAATCGTTGTTCTGACTGGGGTGAGATGATATCATTGTGGTTTTGATGAGCATTTCCCTGGTGGCTCATTACAAGCCTACTTCAGAAAGTTCAAAGAAAATCCATGCTACAAAAGCAATACATGGACTTCTAATTTTTTTACACCAAAATAAACTTACCTTTTAATTCCATTTGTTCACAGACTTTTTGAAGTCCCTGCATATGTGCATGCAGTACTTCTTGATCTTGTGTGTACATGTCATTTTTGTTTTTATGGGGAACAGGCATCAGCTCATGCTGATATAGTCCATCGCCTCTGTATGTTAAGGTATGTACTAAAGTGGGTCAGGTGAATGCTTTAAAGTATGTCCTACGAGGAAGACCTCAAGACTTTTTTGCTGACAGAATGGGTATGATGTCTCTGGCTTGGTTGCTGACACAGCACTCATTCCTTAGGAGAACAAATGCCGTAGGTTGGTCTCCCGATGGGAAGGCTGCTGAGTTTTGCCATTTAATCAAATAGAGTACACAGAGTAATTTGTACAATGTCAAACTTCAAAAACAATTTATAACGATAATGTTTCTATTTACAGCAAGCCACTAAGGAAGGGACAATAAAATGCCAAGTCTGACAATGTTCGCTGATTGATATTAAGGTCAGAACGGGCAACCTCTCTATTCTAAGCGTTGCAAACTCTGCTGGCACAATAGCAAGCAGAATACAATCAACTTTGCATTCTTTTCAGCATGCAAGGCCTTGCAAAAGATAGTCATATTTACCCAAGAGAAGCTGGAGCGCAGAAACAGAAACAATCGAAAACTGCATGCTGCCAGGGTTTTTTCCCCCCCCTGTTAGTCATGAAAGAATTTTGCTAAACCTAGTGCAGTCATCAGTATTTATTTATGCTGCGTTGTAACCAGCCGTTGGCTACAGTAGCTGTTCGTTGTGAGCACTACACCCATATTTTATGGTGACAGAGAGAAAGCCAGAGAAGATTAATTATGAGCCTTGGGATTTGTAGAATTGACAAAGGGAAAAGTGTAACCTTCCCAGTGACAGGACAAGGCGCTCAGCTCAGCGCCCAATCTGGGAATGTGAATTAGCTTGCCGGCAGAGCAGGTTAGGCGGGTAGTAGTGAAGAATCAGATCCCCGTGGGCCACTTCTCTAGGCAGCGAGGTAACACAGGCCTGGGTGTAGATGTGAGCCACCCTCTCACCAGGGTGAGGGGGGATTGTAAGTTCTTGTGTAGGCATCCCCCACTGTCTGGATTCTGCACATGCTGATGACGTCCTGGGATTTCTGAGTCTCTTTGTCACTCACGCCCTCTTCCAGGGCATTGCTGTGAGAAAGCAAAGCAGTGAGCGGATCCATGCCCAGCACAGGGTCTCAGCTCCCAACCAGGACCCCGAGCCTTGAACCAATGGCTGTCCTGAGTGCTGTACCTGGAGCAGCTTGCCTGGGCCATGGAGGAGGCTGAGGGGCTTGGGAGCTGGCTTCTCTAGATGACGGAAGCATGCAGAGGCATCAAGTTAGCATCGTCCCTGGGATGGAGGGACCCTTGTGTTAGAATCGCCGTGTGGAGGCCAAGCCACAGGATCAACATCAACAAAGCCACCGATAGAAGAGGTGCCCAGGGAGCTCCTCAGCGTGCTCAGGACCCCAGTGAGGCTCTGCATGAGTTCATCCTCCTTCCTCTCTCTCTGCCAGGGAGAACCCCTCACAGCAGGCTGAACCCCGGTGCACATGGAGCGCACACTGTGACCAGAGTACACTCTGCAACCACCGTGCCCACTAATGCCACACGGAATATCCTCAAAGTCTAGGATGAGGAGAGCTGCCCTGAGCTGGTTGGAGCAGGAGCTTGGGGCAAGGCCATTCTCCTGAGGCAGGAATGTTGAAGCTGCTGTCAGAGGGATGTCTGGGCTCTGGAGGGGGCAGGAGGAGGGCATGCGTTTCAGAGGGGAGGAGAGGGGACCGTGGCAGGTCAAGGTGCGTGGTGGGTAGGCCTCTGGCTCTGCAAGAATGCTGGTGCAGCTTGGGGCTGGGTTAGGCTGAGCTGCACTTTTCTGAAGCAAGAATAGCACACCAGGATCATTCCTGTCATTCACATTAAATTTTATCTTCTCAGCTCCCCAAAGTATAAAGCCAAAGATCCTTTCTCACTTTGGAATCTCCATTCATTATGACTTCTGTCAGTCCTATTTTTTATAGTTAATTACTGTAATTATGTTTTTTTTAAACTTTTTTTAAAACTTTTATTTAGTAAATATAAATTTCCAAAGTACAGTTTATGGATTACAATGGCTTTTTCCCTCCCATAACTTCCCTCCCACCTGCACCCCTCCCATCTCCCACTCCCTCTCCCATTCCATTCACATCAAGATTCATTTTCAATTATCTTTATATACAGAAGATCGATTTAGTATATATTAAGTAAAGATTTCATCAGTTTGCACCCACACAGAAACACAAAGTGTAAAATACTGTTGGAGTACTAGTTATAGCATTACTTCACATTGGACAACACATTAAGGACAGATCCCACATGAGACGTAAGTACACAGTGACTCCTGTTGTTGACTTAACAATTTGACACTCTTGTTTATGGCGTTAGTAATCTCCCTAGGCTCTAGTCATGAGTTGCCAAGGCTATGGAAACCTTTTGAGTTCGCCGACTTTGATCTTATTCCGACAGGGTCATAGTCAAAGTGGAAGTTCTCTCCTCCCTTCAGAGAAAGGTACCTCCTTCTTTGATGGCCCGTTCTTTCTCCTGGGATCTCACTCGCACAGATTTTTCATTTAGGTTTTTTTTGTTTGTTTGTTTGTTTGTTTGTTTGTTTTTGCCAGAGTGTCTTGGCTTTCCATGCCTAAAATACTCTCATGGGCTCTTCAGCCAGATCTGAATGCCTTAAGGGCTGATTCTGAGGCCAGAGTGCTGTTTAGGACATCTGCCATTCTATGAGCCTGCTGTGTATCCCGCTTCCCATGATGGATCGTTCTCTCCCTTTTTGATTCTATCAGTTAGTATTAGCAGACACTAGTCTTGTTTGTGTGATCCCTTTGACTCTTAGACCCATCAATGTGATCAATTGTGAACTGAAATTGATCACTTGAACTACTGAGATGGCATTGGTACATGCCACTTTGATGGGATTGTATTGGAATCCCCTGGCACATTTTTAACTCCACCATGTGGTTCAAGTCCGATTGAGCATGTCCCAAATTGTACATCTCCTCCCTCTCTTATTCCCACTCTTATATTTAACAGGGATCACTTTTCAGTTAAATTTAAACACCTAAGAATAATTGTGTGTTAATTGCAGAGTTCAACCAATAGTATTAACTAGAACAAAAAAAAATACTAAAAGGGATAAAGTATTAAATTTATGACGTAGTTTATGTGTTTTTTCTGTATCATCTCATTCAGTTCTCACAATCAATATAAACAAGAATTGCCGTGTCCAGAAGCCTTCTCAAGGAAGGTGGAGGGCATTCCCAAACCTACTGTTGGATTTCGGACCAATTTTGAGTTTTACAGTGAAAAGCAAAACCCAGATCATGTTTGCTTTCTCAGTCCAACCACGGAAGGTTCTGTTTCCCGCTGTTCTCCTGTATTTATGGGAGGTTATCAATGAATCCATCATCTCTTTGTCATTGACTGGTGTTGCCTAGATCGTTTAAGACGTGCCATTAACTCCTTACCTTTTCCTGGTGCTACTAAGAGGCAAAACTTCTGGAGGGACTTGGAGCTGCAGCCGCAGGAGAGTGGATGCTGCCAGCAGACAGCAGCCTGCCATGGGGCTCCTTCACGTCTGGTTTCCTCCTCGGAGAGGGGTGGGCTGCGCCGGGCTTGGCAAGGCTGTGTCAGGGAAGGGGTGGCTTGGTGATGTGAATTTAGTAACAGAGCTTCTCCAACTCCTCGCTCCTTGTGAATGGAAAGTCAGGCAGAATGAAAAGCAGAGTTTGGATGGCTGTCCTTCCGTGTCAGCCGGGGTGTTGGATGGCCCTTGTTTGATCGACGACTGTAATAAAGTGTCACCATTTAGTTACGGAACGGTACCTTTAAAATTAATATTGTACCTAGGCTTGGTTCCATTTAAAGGGCTCGAGAAAGAGAAGAGGCTCCTGAAACACCCAGGACCCATTAGCTCCAGCAATGGAGCATAAATCGTCCTGAGCCGTGGGTGTCTGCCCAGTTCTGAGCTCTGTGTGGCATGTGTCGACATCAGACTTGGGATATGTGTTCTTTGATTGCGCGGCTTGCACTTAGTGGTAGGGCAGAAGTGCGTGGAATGAATTTGAGGCTGGAGTCTAGCCCTTTGGAAATGTGCTCCCACTTTCCCCAGGAGCCTGTATTTATTAATCATGATGGATCCTACACTTTTATTTTGGCTGCCTTTCTGATGATTCAGGAAGCCCCAGAAGGAGTGATGAAGGGAATGCATTAGTGAAAAGTATTAAAAAATTGTCTTTGACATCTCCAGCACCAGGAGCAAGTACAGATGGCTGATGAAAGAGCACAAGCCAGTCCACAGGAAGAGCCCCTTTAATCTCGTCTTTCATGTTCAGTGTTTAATTCTTCCCGTTCCAGTCAGGCAGATACATCCAGAATTTGATGACTGCTCAGTTGTGTCTGTCTTGTGGGCACCCATGTTGATATTTCTCAAAGCGTACTCATTGTCAATTAGTAACTGGAGTGAGATAGGGAAATAACACATGCATGTGTGAATGGGGGCAGTTGACTGAAGAGAAAAGAAATGAAAATTTCATAAGATTCTTCTCTGTGCTAGGCATTCTGATAGACACTGCACCTAATTTACAAACAACCAATAAATGCTGTTGTCAGGAAGTGTGGGCCATTGTTTCATATCTGTGTGGCACTGTGTCTTCACATGAATAATGTGCTTTCACAAGAGTCATTAACTGAGTTGTTCCCGTGCTGGTCAACTTTATTTGCTGGGCATGGGATCAGGGAAAAAATATAGAGAAGGACTTCAAAAGGTTTATAAAAAATGTACATTTTGAAAATAGGCTTTTAACATTGTTTTGCTCCAAGATGTTCATCTTTTAATTCCATTGTCCTATGGAATTTTGACACCCCCTCACCCGCTGTTCAGACACTGAAGAGGGCCACTCTGTGTGAGCGTTTCCTGTGAGTGACAGACTTGCGCCGTCGTCTGCCCACGCTCCTGAGACGTCAACGCCAGTTACCATTTTCATTTGTGTTTTGCAGGTTCTCTTTTAATTGCTTTTTTCCTTTGGATTTTTGTGTGCAGATCCTCAAAACACAGTTTTCAGGCAAAAGCATCAAGAAAAATCAGCAAACTCATTCCAGAGTAGGCTTTGAAAGTCTTCTTGCAGGGAGTTCCTGTTGGGAGTGCATTTGAATAAGGGGGTAGGTGGTCTGCAGATAGAAATTTGAAATTTGATGTGACCACTGGGAAACGAGCATGAAGGTGGAGGAGCAACAGAAATTATTTATTAGAAGCTGAACGCAGTGGAGGCTGGACAGCAAGTGTGCATCTGTAAGAAGTGCAAATGAAAATGAGAGCAGGACTTTGTATTCAAGGGGCAGCTGGGGAGGAAAACCGCTGGAGAGGTACAGCAGAGCGGGGAGAGGCTCAGTCAAGGCTGCCCCTTGTTGCTGGTGTAGGTGTTCATCATCATGACTCCCAGAGGCGGCCAGGTCTTCACCAGTGGTCACACGCGAATGTCACCAGGTATAAGTAAAATGATGTGGAATGGCCAGAATGAAAGCAGCTGGATCTTTCTCTCCCTTTTTGATTCTATCAGTTAGTATTAGCAGATATTTGTCTTGTTTGTGTGATCTCTTTGACTCTTAGACCTATCAGAGCTATCAATTGTGAGCTGGAATTGATCACTTGGACTAGTGCGATGGCATTGGTACATGCCATCTTGATGGAATTGTGTTGGAATCCCCTGGCACATTTCTAACTCCACCCTTTGCGGCCAGACCGATTGAGCATGTTCCAAATTGTTCATCTCCTCCCTCTCTTTTTCCACTCTTAGATTTAACAGGGATCACTTTTCAGTTAAAATTTAAACACCTGAGAATAATTGTGTGTTAATTACTGAGTTCAACCAATAGTACTAGAACAACAACAATAACAACAAATACTAAAAAGGATAAAGTATTACATTGTACATCTAAAGTCAGGACAGGAGCTGATCAGTTCATTGTTGCTTATAGTGTCCATTTCACTTAACAGGTTTCCCCTTTGGCGCTCAGTTGTCACCGATCAGGGAAAACAAATGATATTTTTCTCTTTGGGACTGGCTTAATTCACTCAGCATGATGTTTTCCAGATTGCTCCATCTTGTTGCAAATGACTGGGTTTTGTTGTTTCTTACTGCTGTATAGTATTCTATGGAGTACATGTCCCATAATTTCTTTATCCAGTCTACTGTTGATGGGCATTTGGGTTGGTTCCAGGTCTTAGCTATTGTGAATTGAGCTGCAATAAACATTAATGTGCAGATGGCTTTTTTATTTGCCAAATTAATTTCCTTTGGGTAAATTCCAAGGAGTGGGATGGCTGGGTTGTATGGTAGGGTTATGTTCAGGTTTCTGAGGAATCTCCAGACAGACTTCCATAGTGGCTTAACCAGTTTGCATTCCCACCAACAGTGGGTTAGTGTCCCTTTTTCCCCACATCCTCTCCAGCATCTATTGTTGGTAGATTTCTGAATGTGAGCCATTCTCACCGGGGTGAGATGGAACCTCATTGTGGTTTTGATTTGCATTTCTCTGATTGCTAGTGATCTTGAACATTTTTTCATGTGTCTGTTGGCCATTTGGATTTCCTCTTTCGAGGAAAACAGAGTCAGCGCTGCAAACCTAGGAGGGGGTGAGTTGACTTCCGTCAGTCCATGTCTGTGCATTGAATGCCTTCCAGGTGCCAGACACAGGGCATGCCAGTGAGCGTGGCAGACAGTGTCCCTGTGCCTGCCCAGGTCTTGCAGGCATAGAGCGTGCCGAGGGCGCCATGTGAATGAGCGCCGTCCAGCAGAGGCTGCCAGTGACTTCTCTCCATTCCCAGAACACAGGTCCTTTGAAGAGAGAAACAGCAGGTGATTCAGTCTGTTCTTACTGAGGAACTGGACCATTTAGCTAATGTCTCTTATTCTCTGACCCTGTGCTAACATGGTAAGTTTCTGACTGTGATTTGGGTTCCCAGATGTGTCTGGCTGTTGGGAAAGAAGCAAACAAAGCACAAGGACTGTTATATGAATGGCTGTATGCACACTGTCTTACCTGAGTCCATGATGAGGCCATTTCTGGGGGGTGGATCCCCTGTCTCGGGCCTTTTCCTGCGACTGTGACAAAATACCACAGACTCGGCAAGTTCCAGGAAATAAAGGCTACTCTGCTCAAGGTGCTGGAGGCCAGGAGGCCCAAGGTCAGGGGCTGCAGGTGGTGAGGGTCTTCTTGTTGGTAGGACCCTCCGCAGGGTCCTAGCTGCTGCAGAGCATCACATAATGAGAGGGGACTATCTAAGACATGAATCCTGACCGCCTTTGTCACAGACTCCTCTCAGGATAACCCATGGACCTATCAGTCCACTAATCCAGGACTGAATTCACGACCCCCAAGATCCCCGCCACTCAGAGAGGTGAGGACCCTGGTCCCACCTCTCAATACCTCACACGGGGGCGAAGTCTCACCACGTGCCTCAGTGGGGCCACAAAGCTGCAGTTCCTCCTGGTTTCATGAGCCTTGGCCGCTGGTCGCGGAGCTGTGCTGTCAAAACGCAGGGTTCCTGCAGAAGCAGCCCAGCATCTCTGGTTCTGTCCTAGGACTTCTGTGAGGTGTGAGTCCTGTCCAGTTAGACTTCTCGAGGACGTTGTACATGAATCCGAGACATACTTCTCCTGTTTAAAAAAGGTAGGGATTTATTTATTCGAAAGGCAGAGTTACGGAGAGGGAGAGGCACAGAGAGCGCTTCCATCTGCCGGTTTACTCCGTAAGTGGCCGCAATGGCCAGGGCTGGGCCAGACGGCAGCCAGGAGCTGGAGCTTCACCCAGGTCCCTGCGTGGGTGGCTCTTGGAGCTGCGGTAGACGAGATGTGCTCCTCTGTCCTGGTTTCCTGAGAGCTGTGTGTGGGGTTGTTCCTCGACCTCCTCCCTTCCTGGCGTCTGCTGCCGCAGGTGTGGCGGGCACAGGGCAGCCTCATTATCCACGGGTGTCTTTCGACTGTTCAGGGGACGGTGCCGTCACCTGATGTGTTTATTTGCTGCTGACATGTGGTCTTGTTTATCTGCCTGAAGGTCTGCTGTTGTTTGGATCCTAATGAAGCCAACCTCAGGCTGTCTTTAAAGAAATGAGGCTGCCTGAAGTTGTTTCCCTCTTTCCGGAGCGATCTTAAGCAGAGCAGCAGCTCATTATCCTTTAGCCAAATCAGTCTCTTCTTGAGGTCAGCATTTTTCTTTTCTTCCCAGTTTTGAGAATCTTTCAGCCCCAAATCCTTTAATAGATTCCTGGTGAGTAACACTCTATTTTTATCACTGTCATTTGGAGAGCTCGGTGATGCTTCACTCTGCATGCCACTGTGGTCTTGGTCGAAGAGATTAGTATTAATGGCAGACCTTTCGCATCTGCATTTTCCATTGTTGCATTGTGCTTTGCCATTGCTACAGCGAGTATCTGAGGTTTGTCACGGAGCTCCAGTTTGGGAGGCCTGGGCTATGGTGCTGGCACCTGCTCAGCTCTCACAGGACCCTATGCTGTGTCACATGGGGATGGTGTCTTGGTGGAAATATGTGCAAGGGGAAGAGACTCATGGTGAGGAGACTGGAAGCCAGGGAGCAGACAGGCGCTGGGCTTGCTCTTTTATTATGAGCCCTCACAAGCAAACTGAATGGGAGGGGTTCCCATGAGAACCAGCTAAACCCCTCCCACAGGCAGAACTCCCACCAGGCCCCACAGCCCTAGCCTCCATCACAGGACCCCTTGAGGGACAAACCCCATCCAAAGCGCTACGTCTTCCCAAACCAGAAAGGAAGTGCAGGTGGTGAACACTTCCTGAGGGCAGTGAAGCCCTTGGGTACGTGACTGTTCATTTATTCGGGTACGTGAAAGACAGCCACACAGTCGGGTGTCTGCAACTTGAAAACAGCTTGTGTTTTTGTTTTTTAACTTTTGGTTTAGCAGCAGAACTCGGTTTTTAGGTAACACATGGAGAATCTGATAGGGTTAACATAGAATTAGAGATACTCTCTACATGAAGCCTGGGTGGACAGGTGAGCTGGGTGGAGTCTTGACTCGAAGCCCGGAAACAGGAACCGCAAGGTCAAACGTCAGTGGTGAAAAGGAGAATGATGAAGAAAGAGAACAGCATGTTGCCGCCTGTGTGCCGAGAAGAGCGCTGAGCCGTCCGCCCGGACAGCACGGGCCTCGGCATCACGGCACCCGGGTGGTTGATCAAGCCACGGCAGAGCTACAGGGTTGAGAATGATGGCATGAGGCTGTGCTAATGTGGGTGGTGCTTACAGATCACAGGAGAACAAGTGGCTCTCAGGAGGTGTTGAAAATTGAGTGGGAAGCTGAGCGATTCTCTCTGAGCAGTGCCGTGAGTCTGGAGCAGCAGGACTCCCAGACAGACAGAGTCTCATTCAACCCCTCACCTCTGCGCTGGGCCAGACACACTGCTCCGTGCCTGATGGTGTGTGGCGCACTGAAAATAATGCTGAGGCCGAAAACGAGGGCTATTTCACGTCCCATAAACACGCCAGATGGGAGCCACTGGCCTTCTATTACTACTGTGTGGGACAGTGATGCATGGGGACTGTTTGTGGAGAAAAACTGGGATCTGTTCCTTGCAGTTTGAGTACTGGTCATTTTTCTCCCTCTGAGCACTGCTAGGAGAGAGTGTGAAATATATATAAATATCTATGCAAGCAGGGACCCATAAATTCCATTTAAACATCCTAATTGTCTCTTAGATTTACTGCACACATTAATGCTTAATACTTCGTATCATGGGGATATTTCATGCCAGGTTCATTCTATTTATAGCTAAGCCTTCCTCACGGCCAGGTGCCGATGTGCTTTCCCCCATCAGAGTACAATGCTGGATGCTGGCAGGCTCACATCCTGCCCGTTCTCAGTAACGTCCCACAGAGCTGGGCTCCTGCTTGGCCTCGTCTGTTTGCCTCAAGTTATCGCCTTCTCTGTCTCTCATCCCCACCATAAAATGTCTGGAGAGAGCAGTTTTTCTCTCTCAGCATTTACTTCTCAGCTCGATGCACTTTTTCTTCTTGACCCCTGCTCCCTAGAGGGGAGTTCCCTCCCCTCCCACCCCAGAGCTGTCCCTGTGAGCCTCACGCAGGCCTCGGCTGCTTCTGGACCACAGCTTGTCCAGTCTTGGGATTTGGTGCTTGTCTTCCTCTGCTTGGGCTGCTAGAGTAAAATGCCCCCCAGCAGTGGTTTCTAAGCAGCCATTCATTTCTGGAATGTGCAAGATCACGGCTCCAGCAGGTTTGGGGTGTGCAGTCTCGCTGTGTACACATGTGGTAGAAGGGGCGATGGCGTGGAAGTCCTGCGACATGTGTTCCCAGATACACTGTCCTGTTCCCCAACACACTCGCACTGTGGGGTAGGATCCAACACGGGAACTTGGGGCGCCGATGTTCCAGCTGCAGCCGGTTTCCTGGCCTCGGTGCCGCTCACCAGGGCTCCTCTGCTGCTTCTTGGACTCCTTCTTTCAGTTTCTCCCATGGGCTGTCCTCTGACCCTTAATGTCCCTGAATGCGTGTGCCCTCGTGCGGGACTCGTCACCCTCACCAGGCTCAGCACAGGAGACTCCCGAGATCTTCACAGCTGGGACACAAGCCTCTCCTGCCTGTTCTGGGTCACACACCACCCTGCAGGCAGTCGCCGCCTGTTGGGACAAGCCTGCCCTCTGCCCGCTGGCCCTGTGAGGCTCGCAAACCCATGTGATCTGCTCCTGCCAGGGAGACTCAGAATTCACTAAATGTGTAGCAGGATAATGTTGCGTTGACTGTTTCAGACGGCGCGTGAATGATGTTGTAAGTCTCCGAGCGGCCCTTGGAGTTCCCTGCCCTTGCAGTAGATTGCTTCAGATACCCATTGCCCAGTGGGTAAAATGGAAAGGCCCCTGGCATAGCCATGAGTCCCCACAGCCTGGCTCCCACGCTCGCTCTGTGTGGGTCGCACATCCTCCTACTCTCCTCTCCCCCAGGAAGACTTGTGTCCTGCCCCTGTGCCTCTCCTCTCTTTCTGGCCATAGCTGAGGGCCTTAACCTCTTGGTGCATTTTCCTTGGTGATTAAATCAAGGCAGCAGTGATGTTTCCGTCCAGGGGAGACTGTGATGGTCGCGAGCCATCAGGACTGTGTCGCTCTTGGGTTTCCTACCCGAGACGTCAGATGCTCTGCACGCATCCATGTTCTATTCTTAGAACACTCTCAGCTGGCCATGGGGCATTTTCAGAGGATGCTCAGGAAACCGATAAAGATAATTAAGAGTTTAGAAAATTAGCATTCCATCAGGAAAGGGATGCATTACTCAGCCAAGAGAAAGCAAGCCGGAGGGGAGATGTGAGGAAGAAGCATCAGTTCCTGGACGACAGACGCAGGCGGGTTTCTGTGAGCTGTGAAGAGCATTTCCCACATGGGGGAGCAGGCTACCCAGAACAGCCTGTGAGTGACTCCCACACTTGGTTTGTAGGTCTGGAAAGGTAGGTTTTTCTCTTTCCAGCCAGAGTAGCGACCCAGAGGCCAGGCTGGGGAAGAGTAGGCCAGGCTGGGGAAGAGCGGGCCAGGTGCTCTTGCTTCCTGTTTTTCTTCTCTCTCTCCCTGTGCTGCTGTCTCTGGACCTGCGGCTCCTGCACCTGTGCTTTGTGCTCTGGCTGCACAGGCGACTGCGGTCACTTTCTGCCCTGTGTGACTTCCGCTTTTTCCTACGGATGCTACCGGACATCCTCTTTATGTTGTGAACTTCGCCTCAAGTTTCTCCTCTTTTTTTCCTTCTGTTTCTCCTCCTCATTCCCTCGTCATTTTTTACTTTTTTGGAACAATGTCATCTTCTCTTTTTCTGAGACTGCCCCCACCATGGGGTATGGGCTCTGCACTCTGCGTCCTGCACTTGGCGTCTGATGGATCCCAGCACCTGCCACGGCGTCCACTCAGCCACACGCAGCCCATGTGCCCTTGTCTTGTGGGAAGGCCCCATGGCTGGATCGTACGATCATTTGCCTTTTCTCCTGAGCAGGTTCGGTGTCTCATTTTTCCTTTTTCATTTAGGCTTCTCTAGAGCCGACCATTGTGGTAGGGGCCTTCCCGAAATAGGGCAGAGAAAGGACACTTATCCTGGGAAAGGAAGGTAGCCATTATGTAGTTGCTTGAGACTATTTGAACTTCTACTGATCAGCACAGAGTGGATGGTGTTAGCCGGTGCCAGATAGCATACAGCTCAGTACCAGTGTGCAAGAAATAGTGGGTGTGTTAAGAGAAACCAGTTAAACATTAAGAGCAACTATGTAAGCATGTGCAGTTTTGTATCAGTTCTGTAGCGACCATACTAGCCACATATGTGTAAGAAAATGCCCCTCTTTGTCAGGGCCCAGTGTTTCTGGAAATGTATCAGACAGAGCCTTATGCCAGCAAACTGATGGTAAAGACTGCTTCCTGTTAAAGGCCTTGGTGTCTCTTCTCTGTTCGCAAATTCTGCTACACCATCAAGCACTTTAGACAATACTGTAATTCAGTGTTGTCCCTCCCCCCTTTTTTAATTTCAGTAACCCCATGTCATGGTTGGAGAGAATAACCTGATGTTCATGGTGACTCAAAGCAACCAAAACTAAACCTTTATGATGTCTCACAAGAAGAGTGAAATGGCCACCTCGAGGGAGTTGAGAAAGGAGCAGTAGCCCCAGCAGGCAAGATAAGGAGTTCCCACTCCTTCCTGCCCCTGCGGGTAGTTCTGTGAAGCAAAAGCCTGCTGCAAGGCGTGCCTGGATCTGAGCGTAGGTGACGTGGCTGTAAAGCACAGTGCACACTCCACCTGTTCCTGTCACAGCCGCGTGAGGGCCTCCCTCCCTCCTGCTCGCCACTCTCCCCTTATCTTTAGACAGATTCCTTGAGCACACATAAGCTCAGTCCAAACTGTGGCATGTTTAATAGTTTTCAAATAGGTTAGGGCTTCTTGTTTTCTGGCTATAGCATTCGTTGGTGAGTTACTGTGTTATTTTATTAAGATGCACAGAACCTCTGCGTTTGTATTAGTCTCTCCATTTCATTCCTTCTACAGTGCTTTTCCTTTCTTGATATGGAGTGGAGTTGAGTTTCTGATGTACAATTTCCCTTTTATCTGAGGAACTTCTTTTAACGTTCTTTGCAAGGCTGTTCTGTTGGCCACAAACTCCCTCAGCTTTAGTTCGATTAACCGTCTTTATTTTCCCTTCACTCTTGATAGATAATTTCACAGAATTAGGTCAGCATTTCTTTTTTCTTCCAACATTTAAATATGTCACCCCATTGGCCTCTTGCTTACCCAGTTTCTGAATAGTCAGATGGAATTCTTCTCTTTACTCCTCATAAGTAAGGTGTTCTTTTTTCTTTTTAACTCTGACTTCTGTCAGGATTTTTCTTTATCTTTGGTTTTCTGCAGTTTGAATATTATAGGCATAGGTGTAACTTTTTGGCATTATCTGCATGGTGTTTTCTAAGCTTACTGGATGTGTGGTTTGGAGTTTGACATTGATTTGGGGAACTCTCAGCCAATATTGGTTCGATATTTCTTTTCATCCAAGCTCTCTTTCTTCTTTTGATATTCTCTTTAGGTATGTATTAGACCTTTTGTAGTTGTTGCAATATTCTTGGGTGTTCTGTATCATTCTTTTCGGCCTTGTTTTATCTTTGATTTTCAATATTTTAACTTCCCATCAAGAAATCATCAAGCTCAGAGCTTCTTCCCTTAGACATGTCCAGTGGATGAGCCCATCAAAGGCATTTTTCATTTCTGTTATAGCACTTTTTATCTATAGCATTATTTTTCTTTATATTTCTCTCACTGCTGACATTAATCATCCACTCTTGTATATTATTTTTAAAATTATAATCCTTATCAGAGTAGTCATAATCTTTTATTCCCCTGTTTATGCCACTCTGGTTTTGAATCTTGTTTTGTCTTTCCTGTTTTGTCATTCAGTATGCCTTTTAATTATACACTGCATCAAAAAAACAAAAACAAAAACTATAATCCCAGGGCTTTGTAGAATGTGGGGCAGGGTCGGGGTGCAGGACGTGTCTGTAGGAATTCAGTGAGCATGTGCCCTGCTCTCTGACCTTCCCGTGTGATGCTTAGTCTCACCCAACCCCGTGCCCAGGCAGGATGACCAGAACTGCAAGGGCTGTGTGTTAGCTTGTGATTTTCTCTTTGAGACCCTGGCAGGGTTCCCAGAGGAACAGTCTGCAAGTTGGAGAAGCTGGCGTTCTCGGCTCTCAGCGTCGTCTGTCCTGAGCCCCCAGCAGGCTGTCTGTCACTGCTGTCACCTTCTCCTTCCCTCAGAGGTCCCTGTGGTTAGATTTCTGCTCCGGTCCATGGTGTTTAGTGAGTCTCCAGCCGTGGGTTTATAAAGTTTCCTCTGTAAGACATACCCAGAGTTTTCCTTGATGCTGATCATCAGCTTCTCAAAAAGCAGTCTTGTTCTCCTCGTGGACTGATGACCAGGATTCTGCCTGCAAAGCATGTCTTTCCTGTCTTGTAGAAGCTGCTGTGAACACTGCAGGTGGAACTTCCAGAGTTGCTTACGTCCTACACAAGATGAACCTCTGTGTCTGACTCGACTTCCACAGACCGAATCCACCCTGTCTGTGTTTGGTTATTGAGCATATAACATTAACTGTTTGTTTCCACTCTGACTCTTGGAGGTAAAACAAGTAGAACTCCTCAGCTCTTTATTGTAGACTGAATCTTGTTCCACAGACTTGTCAGACTGTGATCAGTGTGTGCACCAAACTGGATTTAAAATGGAGAGTGTTTGATCTCTTTCTTTACGCACTCCATTGCAGGGAGTGCTGTTACAGTGGTAAGACTCAGGGGTGCTGACCCACATGCCGAGAGAACCTTCCTCTGCCTGGCTCTGGAGCCAGTACCTGAGTCAGCTTCCGTCGCATGCTGGAAGGACCCTTTCCAGATCCATTTCTGGTTTGCTCACCAGGTTCTGAGTAGCACTTTATTCTCTGTGTGTGGTGTTTGCCCCATGTGGCTGCTGTGGCTAATCCTGCTTAGCATCAGCCTCCACCAGAGGTTGCTGGGAACATTTGCCTCCTGAGCTACCTGCAGGCTGAAAAGCCACCCGCTGAGTATCAGTAGAAGTAGAAGGAGTCACAGGGGCCACATCATTTGCATCCTTCTTACAGGTGTTTACAGGGGGAAGAACCAAGCATTACTGTTCCTGTACAAACGCTGCCCCTGCCAAATTTTCTGTATGTGGACTGTACATGTACATCATGGGCAGACTGGCTTGTTTTTTTTTTTTTTTTTTTTTTTTTTTTGACAGGCTGAGTGGATAGTGAGAGAGAGAGACAGAGAAAAAGGTCTTCTTTTTGCCGCTGGTTCACCCTCCAATGGCCGCTGCGGCCAGCGCATCTCACTGATCCAAAGCCAGGAGCCAGGTGCTTCTCCTGGTCTCCCATGTGGGTGCAGGGCCCAAGCACTTGGGCCATACTCCACTGCCTTCCCGGGCCACAGCAGAGAGCTGGCCTGGAAGAGGGGCAACTGGGATAGAATCCGGCGCTCTAACCAGGACTAGAACCCTGTGTGCCGGCGCCACAAGGCAGAGGATTAGCCTGTTAAGCCACAGCACTGGCCAGCTTGGATTTTAAATACATAAACCCCAGCTAGGCTGTGGACAAAATATCTAAGTAGAGACGTTAAATACAATGCACTACAGAATTAAAAAAGCATTCTGAATGAATTTTCAGAAAAAGCCATAAATCGGCCGGCGCCGTGGCTCAACAGGCTAATCCTCCGCCTTGCGGCGCCGGCACACCGGGTTCTAGTCCCGGTCGGGGCACCGATCCTGTCCCGGTTGCCCCTCTTCCAGGCCAGCTCTCTGCTGTGGCCAGGGAGTGCAGTGGAGGATGGCCCAAGTGCTTGGGCCCTGCACCCCATGGGAGACCAGGAGAAGCCCCTGGCTCCTGCCATCGGATCAGCGCGGTGCGCCGGCCGCAGCGCGCTACCGCGGCGGCCATTGGAGGGTGAACCAACGGCAAAAGGAAGACCTTTCTCTCTGTCTCTCTCTCTCACTGTCCACTCTGCCTGTCAAAAATAAAAAAAATAAAAAAAAAAAATAAAAAAAAAAAAAGAAAAAGCCATAAATCCTGTCTACTTCTATGCGTATTATTGTGAAGCGCTGTGTACATGAGCTATTTCCGGGTTGGCAAATGTAGCTTAGGTGCCACCTGCTTCTCCGTCCCACACATGGCAGACATGGCCATGGAAAACCCCTCTGCACACACACACACACTGAGGAGTCTACTCTGTCTACACTGAGTAGAGCCAGAACCTCAGAACTCCCTGCACCGTGGTGTTCTGGGCAGCTCTGATGGGTCTCTCAGGCATGGGGAAGAGCTCACAGCCTCTGGGGCCTGTCTGATCAACTCTGTTTACAGATAAAGAATCTAAAGCTCCAGGGTTTTAAATTGTATTCTGAGTTCCTGAAAGTTGCTATTTTTGGCATCCTGTGAACTAAAACCCAGATGCACGTGTCGCTGCTGTAGTTTTATTCCATGTCAGTAGGCTGTGTCTGTAATGTCCACTCTGCCTGCAGCCGTGCCATTCCTTAGGTTCTCTCTGTTCTTTCTGATGGACTCATTCCATGACTCATCGATTCAGGGATGCCCACGGAGCAGCTGCTCTGTGCACGAGGCCTGAGTCAGCGTCTCTATTCTTGAGCACCTCAGATTTAAACAGAAAAGTGAGTCATATATGAAAATAGCTGCTGAGCCAGGGGAAATGCCTCCTGGCTCAGTTCCCTGCACTGGAAGCACGACCGTCTCCCACGGCTTCGGCTTTTGTCGGCTAAGTGTTGGCATGTCTCTCTGTCCCTTTGCAGCCACACCTCCTGTTCAAGTCCGTGCCTGCCCTCGCCTCTGGGTCCTTTCTGTGAGGCAGCTCACAACGCTGAGGTCGACAGCGATGTTGACACACGTATTGCAGTCTGACTTTCTCTCGCCACACGGAAGCATTTGATACTGCCTGTCGTTTCCTCTGTTGAATTTCCTGTCTTGCTCACTTTGCTTGTGTGTTTTCGGTTATGTTTCACTACAATGCTCTCATCTTTTTCTCCCCGTCTCTGGAACAGCCCTTTCTTTAAACAGTGTGGATTGTTTTGTTCTTCCAAGTCCCCGGAGGTTGGTTCCTGGGGTTCTGGCTTCCATTCTCTTTCCTTCCTGCTGTGGGATTTTGCCCACCTCGGTGACTTCACACTGCAGATGCCACCTCTAGCTTGAGGGTCCTTGCATCTTTGCTCCATGTTAGTGCAGGCCAGCAGTCAGCTAGACTGGGCGTGTCTCTAGTGGGCTACAGGTGTGCCTGGTGTGGCTTTCCCAAAACAGAAACTCGAGTCCCCTCTCCCCAAAGCTGCTTCTCTGCCTCTAGTTTGTAGTCTGCCTGTAGCCTGCAGTTTCCCTGTAGTTCACAGTGTGCCTATCATCTGCAATGTGCTTATAGTCTGCAGTGTGCCTATAGTATACTTTGTGCCTGTAGTCTACAGTCTGTAGTCTGCATTTTCCCTGTAGTCTACAGTGTGCTCATAGTCTCCATTTTCACTGTAGTTCACAGTGTGCCTGTAGTTTGCAGTGTGCCAGTAGTCTACAGTATGCCTATGTTTGGCAATCTGCCTGTACTCCAGTTTGTCTGTAACCCACACTTTCTCTGTAGGCTGTAGTTACCCTGTAGTTCAGAGTGTCCTGTAACCCACAGTGTGCTTGTAGTCTGCAGTGTGCCTGTAGTCCAGTTTCCCTGTAATCTGTCTTTTCCCTATAGTCTGCAGTATACCTGTAGTATACATTGTGCCTCTAGTCCACACTTTCCAGGTAGCTTGCAGTTTACCTGTAGTCTTATTTTCCCTGTAGTCCACAGTATGCCTGTAACACCCAGTGTGCTTCTAGTCTGCAGTCTGCCTGTAGTCCACAGTTTCCCTGTAGTCCACAGTGTGCCTGTGGTTGGTAGTCTGCCTGTAGCCCACAGTTTCCCTGTAGTCCACAGAGTGCCTGTGGTTGGTAGTCTGCCTGTAGCCCACAGTTTCCCTGTAGTCCACAGAGTGCCTGTGGTTGGTAGTCTGCCTGTAGCCCACAGTTTCCCTGTAGTCCACAGAGTGCCTGTGGTTGGTAGTCTGCCTGTAGCCCACAGTTTCCCTGTAGTCCACAGAGTGCCTGTGGTTGGTAGTCTGCCTGTAGCCCACAGTTTCCCTGTAGTCCACAGAGTGCCTGTGGTTGGTAGTCTGCCTGTGGTTGGTAGTCTGCCTGTAGCCCGCAGTTTCCCTGTAGTCCACAGAGTGCTTGTGGTTGGTAGTCTGCCTGTAGCCCACAGTTTCCCTGTAGTCCACAGTGTGCCTGTGGTTGATAGTCTGCCTGTAGCCCACAGTTTCCCTGTAGTCCACGGAGTGCCTGTGGTTGGTAGTCTGCCTGTAGCCCACAGTTTCCCTGCAGTCTGCGGTTTGGTGGCAGCTTCTCCCTGTGACACACCAGCTCCTGTGGCAGATGTGAAGAGCCTGTCTCACCCACCCATTTGCTCAGCACCCTCATTCTGCCGGAGAAGCTGTTCCAGTAGTTCTTGCCCCTGAGACTTGCAGCTATGGCCTACCTCCTCCCTTCCTCAGCCAGGCACCACCTTTCACGTGACTCTGCAGTCGCCTCCCAGCTGGTCTCACCTCATCTGTCGTCCATCCTTCAAGTCCCCATGGTGTTGTCAGCTTCGTCCTAGGAAAATGCGACTGCTCCCTCTGGCAGCCAAGCCTCAGGCACTAGTGGTTCCCCTCCAACAACATGGAGCCTGAGCTCCGTCCCTCGGGGTGCTGGCTTCAGCAGCCAGCTTCCTGCCTGCACCGCCAGCTCTCTCCTTGTCTCCCTGTCCCTTCTCCTAAATCACCCTCAGTTTGGGCTCCTGTTTCAGGACAGTCTGATGTTTCGACGGTGTCATTGCATTTTTCATAGGTTTCCTCTACCTAACTCTGCCTCCATCCCCATGTCTGCCTTAGGTAGATGGACTTTTGCTGCAAATTTCAGTTCTGATGCATTTCTTTTTTCTCAAAGATTTATTCATTTATCTGTAAGGCAGAGTTATAAAGAGAGAGAGAGAGAGAGAGAGAGAGAGAGAGAGAGAGAGAGAGAGAGAGAGAGAGGGAGGGAGAGAGAGAGAGGTCTTCCATCTGCTGGTTCACTCCCCAGATGGCAGCAATAGCTGGAACTGCACCGATCTGAAGCTAGGGCTTCTTCTGGGTCTCCCACATGAGTGCAGGGACCCAAGGATTTGGGCCATCTTCCACTGCTTTCCCAGGCCATAGCAGAGAGCTGGATTGGAAATGGAGGAGCCGGGACTTGAACCAGCACCCATATGGGATGCTGGCACTGCATGCAGCAGCTTCACCTGCTATGCCACAGTGCATTTCCACATGGAAGGTTCCCCTGATACATAACATATTTTTTTTAATTGTGACATTTTCTACATGGTGTCACAATTGTCCTGTCCTTTCTTCTGTGTCTTAATCCCTTGCATCTTCAATTTTATATAGTGCTTGGATCAGTTGAGCCATGATTGATCTTGTTTTCAGAGTCTACCTGTTTTCTCCTGAGGCTCCTGGACATGCCTTTGGCATACTCACTCTGCTAGGATTTGTCAGAAGTGTTACTGGTGATCAGTATGCAATAGCTTGATCCTGGAGTCATTAGGGGTTTTGAGATGAAAGTAGAATAGGTCTTGTTATTAACTAGCGAGGGAGACAGAAGCAAGAGTATTCTAGGACAACTCCTCATCATTTTAATATTATCCAAGTTGGACAGAGCAGGATCTGTGCTTGTACCTTGGAGAAGCCATCCCTGTACGTCTTACGATGATGTAAGGCAGAACCATCCTACAGGCAGGGCCTGCCGTCCCACGGGTAGACTGGGCAGTTCTTGCACTGTATGATGGTGTGAAGTACAGAGCTGTGAGTTTTGGTCCTTGCCCTGGCTGGTGGTGTGCGTCTGCCCTTCCGTCAGAGTGCTGCATGGTGGGAGGGGTAGCTCCCGGTCAGCCCCACAGCCCGGCAGGAAGTGAACCCCTCTACAGTGTGCCATGTTTCAAAGGCTCAGTGTGCAGTGCTTAGATGGATTCAGTGCCCTTTGATTTATGAGGTCTTCAACCTGTGATGGGATTATTGAGATGTAGCACATCCTAAGTGCAGGAGCGTCTGTATTTGACTGTCCTTTAAGTAAGTCCCTCCTACTTGCCTAATGCAACAGATCTTAGGAAAAAATCTTCACTGTGTCTCTGAGTTATCAATTTATTCAGGTGGATGCATTATCAGTCGTTTTGTCCATGGATCGCTTTATTTTAGAATGTAATGATGTACCTGATTATCTGTCATCTCTCTAATCTGCCATATTTTGTCCTTATATTAATCCTGATTGACTGATTTGTTTGAAGGACATTTATGAGAAAGTTTCAAAAAGTTCATGGAAAAATGTGATTAAATGATAAAAATTAAAAATTTAAACTTTACTTCTCAATGTAAGCTCCATGAAATTCGAGCCACTTTTGTAGGGGATGATACCAGTCCTTTAGTTCATCTCTGAAGAAGTGAGTGTCCCGGGAACCTAGCCGTGTGAGCGCAGTCCCTGTAGCATTACTAGCTGAAGAAAAACGAGTGCCATTTGGACACCTGTAATGACTAGAAGACTGAGAACGCTGGACCAAATCAGGACTTCAGGGTGCGTGCCTAACGACTTCCCATCAAAATCCTGCATATCTGCCCCTCTGTGGAGAGAAGCATGAGTGGGAGCATTGTGGAGATGGAAAAGGACTCTGGTGGAGATTTCCAGGCATTTTTCTGCTAAAAACTCTGGCCAACTTTTGCAAAACACTCTCAGAATGAGAATATGTCATCAGTCTCTGTCTCTTCGGGACAGGGAGACGCGGAATACCTCGAGCAGCCCCCAGAATTGCCTTCGACTGGTGCACTTTTCCTTAAGGAGTCTCTTCCCGCTCTTGTGACCGCCGCTTTGAGTGTGCTTTGTCTTCAGGGTCGTACTGGCAGAGCCCTCTGTTGTCTCTGGCTGTGTTCTTGGAAGCCGAGCTTCAGGATCTGAATCCCATAATTTCTGTTGCAGGCTCTGCTCTGGGCTGCGGCTGTTTTGACATGCGTGGGGCAGGAAGTCTTCCCCACAGAATTTCTCAGTCAGAATTGTGCAAGCTGAAGCAGTTGAGATGTCTATGGTGCTGGCTCTTGTTCTGCTATTAACCTTTGTTCTCTTCCATTAGAGCACGAAAAAGATTAATTTTTTTCTTGGCAAATTCCCGTGGATGGTCTGCTGCTGCAGACTCCAGCCTCAGAAAGGTGTCACCCCTCCTCGCGAGGAGTTGCCATTTGCACACTGCTGATTCGCTTGCAGTGTTTCCCCTCCGACCTTTTGTTAAGCGTCAGTTGTTTCATTGTATTCTGACCCAGGCTTCACCATGTATTTGATGTTTGTTCCTGCTTCAATTTTAGCAGAATTCACCTCCTCCGTCTTTTCAAACTACTGCCTTGTCCGTCTAGATCCTGTTCAGCGTGCCACAACTAGTTAGCATGAGCTTGTTTGGTGCAAAAAATTCTCTTTTTAAATCTTTTTTAAATTAATATAAAGAAAATAGATGTCATGTATTTCTAAGAAATAATTCTGAGAACATAAGGATACTTCCCTCCCTCCCTCTCTCCTCCTTTGTTTTATTTCTTTTAATTTTTATGATAATGTACTTTCTGTCTACTTTATAATCACAAACTTAATCCTCTACTACATTTAGTGTTCAGCAAGTGAAAAGTAGAGAGACCACTGTTGCACAGGAATATTGCCAACGGCTGAAATGATAATCAAATCACAAGGTGTCAGTTTCACTCTCATACTCTCAGGGTCTTTTGTACTCTGCATATTAGCTACCATAATCAGAGAAAACATATGATATTTGTCTTTCTGGGTTCTGGCTTTTTGCACCAAGCACAATAGTAATTCTCTGTGATCTTTTTAGAGAGCCCTGTATGGAAAATATGTTTCAAAGAAACGATAGCTATTCTGAGCTAGGAAGTGCCAGGTGATGTTTACCTCCTAAGTTTTGATGACTTTTGTGGTTTTATACAGTGAGCTTTATTTTTTTTTTTTTGTAACCTTCATGACTAAAACACTTTTTAAAAGAAGAAAGACAAATAAATAAATAAAGGGAAACCCTGCTCATGGAAAAGAGTATGCTTTCATATTAAGGACAGTGTATTTCTCATTGGTTTGTGACCCTAGTTTGTTTTTTTTTTTAAACAAATTTTTATTTATTTATTTATTTAACAGGTAGAATTATAGACAGTGAGAGGAAGAGACAGAGAGAAAGGTCTTCCTTCCGTTGGTTCACCCCCCAAATGGCCACTACGGCCGGCACTGTGCTGATCCAAAGCCAGGAGGCAGATGGTTCTTCCTGGTCTCCCATGCGGGTGCAGGGCCCAAGCACTTGGGCCATCCTCCACTGCCCTCCCAGGCCACAGCAGAGGCTGGACTGGAAGAGGAGCAACCAGGACTAGAACCTGGCACCCATATGGAATGCCAGCACCACAGGCAGATGATTAACCAAGTGAGCCACGGTGCTGGCTGTGACCCTAGTTTTAAAGAGAATGAAGACAATGCCATTTATTTGATTAACAGAAGTTTATTAAGTGTCTGCAATAACCAAGGCGGGGAATGGACTGTACTTTAGAGGCAGGAAAACAACCAACTCAATGTCAAAAGGCGGGAATGGAAGGCAGGAGCAGCAAGCCTGGAGCTTGATTTCAAAAGGGAGGCGAGGAGTGACCGTTGTAAAAGACAGGAAAGTGAGCAAGGCTTTGAATGGCTGGAGATGGCTGCGGGTGGACGATGGGGTGAGGTAGCTGGGTTTTGAAGAATGCTCAAAAGTTGGTGGAACATTTTGAGATCCATGCATAGTTTTATATGATACTTCTTTTCCATGAACTTTTTTGAAGACCTCTTGTATAATTGCATTTTGCACCCAAAACAAACCTACTTTAATTTCATTTTGAACTTCTTGATGTTCCTTTGTATGTCCTGTAATTACTTTTTAAAATTTATTATTTTTTAAACTTATTTGAGAGGCAGAGAGAGAGAGGACTTGTATCGCTGATTCACTCCCAGACACCCACAGCAGCTGGGGTTGGGCCACAGCCAAAGCCAGGAGCTGCAGCCGGGTCCCCCATGAGTGGCAGGTACTGCTCAGCTATGTGAGCCATCACCCGCTGTCTCCCAGGGTGTGTGTGGTGGGACAGTGGGCTGGGAAGCCAAGTTCCGCAGGACTGGAACCTCTGTATTTAGGTGTGGGATGTGGGTGTCCCAACCGCCAGGACAAATGCTCACCCCGTGTTTTCTGCTGATCCGTAGCAACTGGTGAAAGCAGAGTGGAGCTTGCTGCCCCATTGATGAGCTTTCCAAGTACTGCAGGATGTCGACGCACGGAGATCCACACACATTCCCCCTTTCCTTCAGCCTGCACTTCCCAGACGCAGGTCTTTCTTCGCTTGTCACCTTACGGTTTATTTGTGTGACACCCTTTGGGCAAAGCTAATTCCACTCTTGTTTGTCAGGAGGAGGTAGTTCTCCATGTCTAGCAGAGACTTACCCCGATTCCTTAACTCGCCACAGTGGCAGCTCTTCACACATCAGCCCTGCTTCAGGGGAGCAGGTGGACGGATGACCACGAGGAGTGTGTGTGGGAGTCTTTGCACTTCTGGGACTCCCCTTGGAATGTGGCGCGTGCCAGGCGGGCACCCCAGGCAGGCCTCTCCTATCAGCAGACCTGCAAAGATGTGGCTCTGTGCTCAGGTGCCATGTGCTTTGAACCCAGCAGCTCTGCAGCAGAATGGTCTTTGATATTCCTGTCCCCCTTTCATGAGGACACAGAAGGAACTGGGCACAGCAGGCTGAATGCCCTGAGCTGGGACTGGATGCCTCCGGACAGTGGGATGTTGGGTTTTCTGAGTGGCAATGACCACGAGCCTGGGGAACCCTCAGTCTCTTGAGTCAGTGTGGTCTCTGTAGTGGGAGTCAGGAGACTGAAGACATTTTTCCTGACCATTCCAGATCCATGCAAGTGCACGTAGCTGTGCCATTTTGGTGGCTGTAATTTCTACAGTGCCAAGGGTGACTCCGTATCATATTCTGCCATCTGTGGTCTTTGCAATGGCTTCCAAGATGTCCTGTGGCTCCACATGTCCACTCTCTCCCCAAGTCCTTTTCCAGACTGTGCAGGTCAGCAGGCAGAAGTTTTAGCTGCACCCACAATTCCCAAACCTGGCTGGGCTTTAGCATCCCCCAGAGGTGTAAGCACCTGAACCCTCCACCAGGTGACTAAGGTCTTGCCCTTGGAGAGGGGCTTAGGTAATGGTGTCTCCTGGGAGTTCCCCAGGTGAGTCTGATGCGGAACCAGCCCAGAAACTGAGCAGAGCCTGGGGCAGCACTGGGTGGGGTGTGTTGGCACCGTGAGCCATGGTGCGGGGGCCAAGGACCATGGGAGAAGTGCACAGGGAAGTGACAAATGAAAATTCAGGTAGGCATTTTGAGCAAGTGGCTGAAAGTCCACAGGGCCTGGGGAAAGAGCAACCTGGAGCAGAAGGTGGCAGGTGGCGTGCCCGTGGGGGCGTGTGCAGAGCAGACGGAGTGCTACTGCAAAGAGCAGAGCACAGGTGAACAGGCGCGTTCTGTCACACGGCCAACAAAGACGTCAGGCTGTTAGAAACTGTGGCCTTCTGTTCGCGGGGCTGCGAGCTGCTGACTCCTGCGTGGACCACTGGCCGGATGGAAGCCACCCTGCGTCGAGTCAGAGCCGCTGTCTTCTGGCCCTTGCTTGCCCAAGGTACTCCGGCTTGATGATAATAATCAGAGGCAGCTCACGGGGCGCACAGGTGACGTTTCTGTGGGTGCCAGCACTTCTGTCCCTTGGAGGACCTCCTCTTGTGCCCTGGCCGGCAGCTCCTGCATCCGGGCACACAGGTAACCACGTGTGGCACCAGAGACCCACGTGCAGCTCCGGAGCCGTTGCCAGCTTCCCTTGTGCCTGCCAATGCACCTTCGCGGATTTTGTGTCCCAGGGTCCACGTTCCTGTTGAATCACCCTTGTGGATTGGCTGGGAAGCGCGGCTACTGTCTGGGTGTGGGGGCTGGGAAGCGCGGCTACTGTCTGGGTGTGGGGGCTGGGAAGCGCGGCTACTGTCTGGGTGTGGGGGCTGGGAAGCGCGGCTACTGTCTGGGTGTGGGGGCTGGGAAGCGCGGCTACTGTCTGGGTGTGGGGGCTGGGAAGCGCGGCTACTGTCTGGGTGTGGGGGCTGGGAAGCGCGGCTACTGTCTGGGTGTGGGGGCTGGGAAGCGCGGCTACTGTCTGGGTGTGGGGGCTGGGAAGCGCGGCTACTGTCTGGGTGTGGGGGCTGGGAAGCGCGGCTACTGTCTGGGTGTGGGGGCTGGGAAGCGCGGCTACTGTCTGGGTGTGGGGGCTGGGAAGCGCGGCTACTGTCTGGGTGTGGGGGCTGGGAAGCGCGGCTACTGTCTGGGTGTGGGGGCTGGGAAGCGCGGCTACTGTCTGGGTGTGGGGGCTGGGAAGCGCGGCTACTGTCTGGGTGTGGGGGCTGGGAAGCGCGGCTACTGTCTGGGTGTGGGGGCTGGGAAGCGCGGCTACTGTCTGGGTGTGGGGGCTGGGAAGCGCGGCTACTGTCTGGGTGTGGGGGCTGGGAAGCGCGGCTACTGTCTGGGTGTGGGGGCTGGGAAGCGCGGCTACTGTCTGAGTGTGGGGTCCCGGCTCAGAATCCCTCTGCTGCTTTCTGTGGGGTGGGGCATGAGGATGGCAGCACCCATGAAGAGGACAGCGTCCCCTCAGGCTCTGTAGGCCACCTGTTTGCGAGTAATGACGCTCTTCAGGCGGGACTCGGTGGCGATGTCTAAGGCTGTGTTTTGGAGCATGTGTGAACCTAACACATATAATAATCACTGCTTTTCAGTCAGTACACTGGCTGTTGGTATGTACAATACATCCAGTTCCCCCCACCCCATCCGAGTCCAGAAGGTGGAATTTCTCTCCCTGTCTGATTTAACAAACACCCCCTGAATGTCCACAGCATCAGGCCCAGCAGTCAGTGCGGTGGCCTGAGTTCACATCATGCCCTGGAGGCGTCAGAACTCCGGCAGGGTTTCTGCTGTTCCAGGCTCAGGCTGCCTGTGGCCCCGTGAGTCGCTCAGCCTTCTGCAGGGGCTCTCGGGCGGAGTGAACCGGCTGCAGCAGGTGCTTCTGCTCCAGGGATCCTCTCTTTTGAAAGGGAAAAGTAGGTCATTTGGTGAAAATACCCATCTTCAGATGACATCTGTGTTCCGAAGGAATTAAGAGAACACCTTTAGCCTTCAAGGGAGCTCTGCTCAGGACGGACACGAATGTGAGTCATTTACTTGTTAACGCAGAGCCGTCAGGATGCGAGCAGGAAATGGATGCTCAACACCCCGGATAATTCCGGTCCAAGTCAGAAGTTCAGAAGGAGCCAGAAGAGACAGAATGTGTAGTCGTGTGCTGCAGCCCAGGAAAACAAGGCTCAGTGTGGATGAGGGCACAGGTGTGGGCTCCTGCAAGTGGAATAAATGGCACAAATACTATAATACGAAATGCTTAGCTTGAAATACGAAATATTAAGAAGTGACTGAACCAGGGTTGATGTGTCACTTGTAGTGTCAATCACGAGCACCACTGCCACTTGAGGAGGTCCTTGTTCTGCCTGGAGTGAGGGTGTGTGTGTCTGGGGGGAGCAGAGGCAGTGTTGCGAGGCTGTGGGTTTCTGTGTTAGGCTCTACCATGGGAATCACAGCGATTTGTAAGTACCGTATTGCAACATTAACAGAGGTGTGTTTCTGTGTGTGAAACCAGACGTGGCTACGTGTGAGCTGGTCACGTGGCGTCCGCGATGGTTGGTTACGTGGGTCGGCCTGGTGCCGCTGAGCAGGCATGGCTGTGGACACCTGCCGTCTGTGGCTTTGCTGCAGGTAAAGGAGCTGCTTTGCACTGGTGAGGGAGGCCTCGGGGGAAGGGCTGGAGGAGGAAACCCCGAGGCTTCCAGGGGGAAGAGGAGATTCCTGCTGAAGCCTGAAGTGCCCGCTCCCGCCGGAGACATCCCAGCCTGATGGCCTGCCCTACGGCTTGTGACCTGCCAGCCCTGCGGCCACATACGTCGGCTCCTGGAAAGAGATCTCTTCATCGGAGGGTTTGCCTGCGTCTGCCTGTCTGCCAGTCCACCCTCGGCACCTGTCAGTCCTGTCTCTCTGGAGGCCTGGCTGCCCCGTTTTCTCAGTGGGAAGCACTGTGAGATATGCAGCAGACAGTCTCCAGGGCGGGGTTGGAACGGTGCTGGTGTCTGCCCTTCAGTGTTCCCTGTGTGGCGAGTGCCTTGCAGTGCAGAGGCCCCTGCCTGGAGCCCTGGCTGCCCTTGCCGTTCCCGGCAGGCCCCGTTGCCTTCTGTCCTCCTGGCCTCAGGGGGTCTGTTTCCTTCCAAGGTCTGTACGATCACCCCCCTCTGCCAGCCTCTCTGCTCCCTACCCCTGCCCTGCTCACAGGAAGATTGAGGCGCCTCTCATCTCTGCCTCCCTCTCCCCTGCAGCGTTTCCCACCAGGCTCTGCTGATCTGCTTGTCCGTCTTTTCTCACTTGCTAAGTGGTAATGCCCAGGTCTTACTCTTCCTCGTGTTGGGTTCACCTTGCCCAGTTCCTGGCACACGGGAGGTGTCCCATCAGTGTAGTGAAAGGCCTGGATAAACTGCCGGGCTTGGGACTTGTTGGGGAGAAGCAGCTGCCGGCTGCGTGCACTTGCAGGTGCCTGGGAGGCACACCTGGGAGCTGTCCTTTCACGGCTGCTCTCACTCCTAAGCTCCTTGAACCCCAGTAGTCTGAAGAGCAGTCGCCAGGCACCCAGTTCTCGTGCTCTTCCCAAAGACCTACGCCGTAAGTATGTGTGGGGGTTACTTTCTGAGTAATGACCTAGAGCCCCACCTGCGTTTATCAGCAGGGGATCCAGGCTGTGTCTTGAAGATTCACCCACCCATCGGCCGACACTCAGTGTGCATTGTGCTCCGGCTAAAACACCACTGAAGGGTGTTTTGCTGTTGCCGCCGCTGGGTCTCACTGTTGTCTCTTGCCCCTGCGTAGTTGCATGGACTTCTGTGCACTTGACGTTGGTGATCTCCTGGCCCAGGCCCTGCACAGGCCATGGCGCCATCCCTAACCCCAGAGTGGCTGGGTTTGGGAGAGCTGTCATTGGCACAGGTGCTCCCACGTGTGCCTCATTCTGCTGCACCCCTGGGCAGCACGGTAGGGACCAGCCCAGCCCCTTTCCTCCTGGGGGTTGGCTCTGTGTGTCTAGAGGCTGGAATCTCAGCTGCTCAGTGCACCTTTCCCGTTCCCCTTCCCAGTGACTATTCCTTAGCCCAGGAACCACTGGGAAGTGACCCAGCGATTCTGCGTGGAACTGAGGGAACACCTGCTTCCACGTGACTTCCTGCTTCGCCCCATGAAATCATCCGGGCAGACACAGGCTTACCTCTTACAGTGGCACTGGATTTTATCCCCACGTGATCAGGCATCGTGTTTGTGAGCAGGGCAGCCCCTTGCCTGCAGCTACACCATCAGTTCTGCATGAGCACGGCTGTGAAAATGCAGAGAAATGTTCACGTCACGGTACCCTAGGGAAGAAGGAGCTCCTACATGGATTTCCAAATGTGGTTTTTCCACAGGCTTTAGCATCGGGGCTAAATTGCATGGTGAGTGCCGTTCACTACATCATTAGGTTTGAGCGGCATCTCTGGCTCTTCCTCCACTGGCCCCTGTTTAGCCGGGGTGTACACTAATGCCTGGCTCCAGTACACACGGCAGGAATCTCAGGGGTGCCTCTGCCACCCTGGGCGACACCCCCACTCTAACATCAAAGTGGTTTTCTCCCCAAGCCCAGATTGATCTTTGTCTATTCCAGTGTCTCTCCCAGAGCTTGATGACAGCAACCACCAGCGTTTGAGCCTTCCCTGTACTGATGGGCTCTTTAGTTTAGTGTTTTTTTTTTTTTTTAAATGCAGAAATACGTACATGAAAGTGCACGGAGCACCCATGTAGAACTGAGTTATTGCAAAGTTAATTCTTAGGAAACATGGAGTGAACATCCCTGGTATTGCCAGCCCCCCAGGAGCCCCATTCTTCCCAGGAATCCCATCTCTCCCTCCCTGCAAAGTACCCACCACCCATTTCTCAGGCTCTCCGCTGCCTTGCTTTGCTTTACAAGTCTTCGCTCGCAGAACTTCCCCAGCAGCGCGGCTGGGTTTTGTCTGTTCCTGTGCCTTATGCATTTGTAATGTACAGTGAGTTCTCTCTCGTTTCTGAGCTCCACGCAGGCTTTGCGCTGAGGCAGTTTGTTTCTCTGCTGTTGAGTAGCCTGCGTTGCATGGCTGTACCATAATATATTGATCTGTTCTGCTGCCGCTGCACATTTGAGGTCTTCCCAGTCCAGGCTGCAGTAAATGATGGCAGGAGGCTGTAAACACTGCCATGCATTTCTCTGGGTGCCCGTTTGTGCGCATCTGGGCTGGGAAAGTTTCTCGTTACAGATTGAACTTTCTGAATTGATTTTTTATTCCTGTGTGCAGTTTTCTAATTTGGCGATGTTTTCCTAGATAGCTGTAGATGTCATCTACCTTTGCAGTGTTATTGGCATGAGATTTCTGAGCTTGCACCCTTGCTGTCGGCTTAAAAGCCGCAGGACTCCAGCGATGCCTCCTTCTCGGGCCTGACGCCGGTAATTCTCCTTAGACTTTGATCAGCCTTGTCAGGCAGCGATCGTTTTACATCTTCTCATAGGACCAACTGCATTCAAGAGTTGCTTTTTATCTGTTTATTAGGTCGAGCTTGCTAATCCTCTTACTCAAATCCTTTTATGTTCTTCCTGGCTTTATTTTTTGTCTCATCTTCCATTGGTTATTGAGAGAAGCAAGTTGATATCTCACACTTTCCATTCGTGTATTTTAATTTGTACATTTTGAAGTCACGTTTTGTCTTCCAGATAAACTTCAACTTTTTTCAACAATAAAAATCTCTTTTTATAATAGTAATATCTTCCTGAACAATTGACAATAATATAGCTACACCACAGCATGGATCTTTTTGTTATCATTTGCATTTTTTCCTACTCTTTCACTTTTAGCCTTTATGAAGCCTTGATTTTGGATGCATATTTTAAAATTAGATTTACTTATTTATCATTTTGTTAAGGGGCGACAGAGAGAGAGAGAAGAGAGAGAGAGAAAGAGAGAGAGATCTTCCATCTGCTGGGTTCATTCTCCAAATGCCTGCAACAGTCAAGGGTAGAGCAGGCCAAAACCAGGAGCTGGGAATTTAATCCATGTCTCCCATGTGGGTGCTTGGAACCCAACTACTTGAGTCATCACCTGCTGCCTCTCAGACTCTGAATTAACAGGAATCTGGAATCAGAAGTAGACCTGGGGGGCTGGCGCTGTGGCCTGGGGGATAAAGCTGCTGCCTGTGGGGCCAGCATCCTCCCTCCCTCCCTCCCTCCCTCCCTTCCTTCTCTCTCTCTCTCTCTCTCTCTCTCTCTCTCCTTCTCTCCTCTCCTCTCCTTCTCTCCTTTATTTTCCTAGCTATATTTATCGAGCTCATCCTAACTGCCCGAGTGTCCTCAGACAACAAAACATCCCAGCTGAGCTGGCTGCGGCAAGGCGGGAGAGGGCGCCTGGGGCCAGGGCCCGTCACCCACTCTCCCATCTCAGTGCCAGCCTTCCTCTCCATCCCCTTCAGAACCGCGAGCCTCCAGCCCCAGGGTGTGGCTGAGGTCCCCAGGGAGGAATGGAGCTGCTTTCCCGGGGCCCCCCGAGGAGCTAACAGGACCGAGACCCAGGAAACCACGCCCACCACCCTCCATTCCTCAGCTGCTCTCTGAACATTCGCTCAGAATTCTCGTGTTGGGTCAGTTCTCCTCTCCCCCCCGCAGGTTCATCCTTTGCTCTGTGTATTCCTGCGCTGTGGTGGTAGTAGCTTTGGGAGGAGGGAACCATAGTCTCATAGCATGGTGTTCACCTGCAGCCCTGTCCCGGGAGTGCCCCGTAAGTACCCTGGGGTGCAGCTCCCAGGAGATCCTTGAAGCAAGGCCAGCAAGGGGTTGCAAAGGGAGCAGTGACTATAAATGAGACCCGGCATGCTCTGCTCTCCTCCTGGCCCCACACCTGAGTGTGAAGGTAAGAGGCTGTCATGCAGGAGCAGGTAGGGATGGGAAGAGGCGTCTCTCTGTGTGCCCTGTGGGAGTTTGAACCCTGAATGTCCTGGCGTGGGGTGGCCCAGGCACCGTAGTAGTGGGATGCCCAGGTGACCGTCTCGGAATCTGTAGGGGCATCATTTGCAATAATGGGATTTGCAGTGGCGCCTTCTGGCCCTTGGCACAGAGATGCCAGTCGAAGCAGCAGTGCTTGGTGCACATCAGAGGAAGGGGGAGTCTCTTTGGGACAAGCGCATCAGTGTCAACCGGAGGACTCGTACTGTGGCCGTTATGAAGTAGGCACTGGTCTTGCCAGCACAAGGAAGTGCCTCAGAAAACTCCCTGAATGGCTGGGAGGAGCTTCATGGCCCTGAGCGTTCACACCGTGGCTGGGCACGTGGCTTTCTTCATCTTCCTACTTATTTCTTTATTTTACCACGGGCTGGAGAGGTGCAGCTTGGGAGGTGCACGTTGCACAGCATGTGAAATTCTTTACTGTTAAATCAGAAGAAACCATGTAATTAGTGAAATTGCAGAACGAATTTATGAAGCATTAAAATCCATCTCACTTCTAAGTTTTTTTAAAGGTTTATTTTATTTATTTGAAAGGTAGAATTACAGAGAGAGAGAGAGAGAGATCTTCCATCTGCTGGTTTACTCCCCAAATGGCCTCAACAGCTGGGGTTGGGCCAGGTCAAAGCCAAAAGCCAGGACCTTCATCCAGGTCTCCTGTGTGGGTGTCAGGAGTCTGAGCACTTGGGGCCATCCTCTGCTGCTTTCCTAGGCACATTAGCAGGGAGCTGGATCAGAAGTGGAGCAGGCGGACTTGAATCAGTACCCGTATGGGATGCCAGCATTGCAGGCGGCGGCTTAACCCATGATACCACAGTGCTGAGCCCCTCGCTGCTAATTTGAAGGGCATTTGATAGAATACGGCCTTGTCAGCCACAGAGCTGTGCCAGCGGCTTTACGGTGCTTCCCTGGAAACAGCAGGGGAAGGTGTGTCAGGGTCCTCCACCTGCTGCTGGACTCTGCTCCCCGTCTCTGGCAGCCTCAGTTCCAGGCCCCCGTGCCCCTGTGCCACCCCCTGCATTTCTCTTTGCACTGCTCAGGGATGTCTGCTAACCTCTTCTCTGCCTTCTCCTGGTGCGTGGTAAGGACCACTAATCTCCGATCTGTCAGAATGGAGCCTGCCCTCTCACCATGCTACCCATCTTGTGCCATTGTCAGCACTTTTTATTCAAAGCTAGGCTCCCACTGGACTAGCTAGCTAATTATAAACCCTCTACCTAGCTTCTGATGCATTCAGTGCAGATAACCCCTCTCCTATTGTCACTCTTTCAACACAGGGGCACCTTCTAACAGATGGGTCCTAACTGGACCGTCTGTATGCACTTTTACCTGGGGGGAGAGTGCTAGCCTCCTGTTTAGCACACTTGGGAAATGAAGACCGCAGCACAGGTGCCACTCGCTGCCTTGGGCCGCGCCATTAAAAGCAGCTCAGAGCATTGATCCTCCTTCTTACTTGGCATAATTTAAGGCCAGGCTCAATCTGTTAGCCAGTCTGGTGGTCTTTTTCTGTATGAGCACTGTTAAAAATGAACAAACTACCGAAAACCACACTTGGGGCTGTAGCATCTCCCCTTGGAGAATGTTTTAGCCACTTCATTGCAGTGGGTAGAAGCTCAGCTGAGTTAGCCTAAGAACAGAGAAGGGCCTGGGGGAAGGTGGACGCATATTCGGAGGAACAGGGAGTCTGTCAGAATCCAGAGTGCAGGAGCGCAGGTCTCCTGTGGGCACTGGGGTGGCAGTCCCAAAGCACCCAGGTGCTCTCCCAGGGTTCTCACCCCTCCCTTTCCCTGGCAGCAGTCAGCCTACCTGGAGGGCTGGGTCCCTGCCCTGCCCTGCCCTCCCCCGTTCTGGGGAGTCTCTCTCTGTTTCTCTGTCTCTCTGTCTCTGTCTCTCTCTCTCTCTCTCTCTCTCTCTCTCTCTCTCTCTGCAGACTTTGTTCTCCAGCTCACAGGGAATGCAGTGCGGTCACCAGTATCTTTCACATAGTCCCTTGGAAGGACATATCCTTCGTCTCTCTTTACTCTTGATTCCAATTTACAGACAAGGAAACAGGAGGTTGGCAGCTGGGTTGGAGGTCCCTGTCAGCTTGCCCTTTGACAGAGGGAATCCAGGAAGTGCCACCAACCACGGGCTCTGTTTGCTTTCCTTGGAGATGTGTGAGTTTACAAGGACCAGGCTCATGGTCTAGCACGTGGTGAGACATCCGTAGCTGTTTGTTGAATGAATAAGTAAGTGTGAAATTAGCTGCACAGCTGACAGAAGAGTGGCGGGGGGAGGGGCGGGGAAGATTGTTCCCTTTCCGGCTCCCACATCCCTGGAGCTTCCAAGTGGTTCACTCAGAACAGGGACTAAAGGCCTGGGAGATGGTGTTGAAGAGTGGGGAGGAGAACGGAGGTGGTTGAATTTCTATGCAGAAGACGAGGACGAGGAGGAGATAAGGCAAAGAAAGCGGTCACAGGTGCTTCGGGTTTGGAATTTTTGAAGGATGTAGAAAAACAGTCCTGTTTTTCAGAGTTTTTTCCATGTTATTATATGTGGTAGACAAATTGAACTTTCTGGAGAAGTTAAATGCTGTATTTATTTATGTCCCAGCGCCTGCCTTCCATTTCTTCGTACCTATTTTGATCTCTTTGTACAGCTGTGACCTTCCTTTTACACGTCCTACTTGGAGCAGCAACAAGATCTTAGCATATATGTAGGTTATTTTATGCCTTTCTAATTAGTTTGGAAAAATCATCACTTTCTAGGGTAAATTAGTGAATGTTATCTTTGCTTAGCTTGCAGTTCATTTTTACAAAAAAATTGTGCAAGTAATTAAATAACTTTATTTGCATAGTTCTAAACACATTGAGTGATATCTAACGTGAACAGTGTCACTAGGTAGAAGGTAATTTGTGATTCTGGATTCTTCTGGGGATTCATTGGGGTTCTTTTAGAAATGACCTTAGGATTGTAAGAGCTTGTATTTTCTATTATGTTTACAATGACTTTGCTAAAGGTAAATGAAGTTTCTTGGTTGTGTTGAATTTATTACAAGTAGAAGACAGGTCCATTCTGAGTAGCAAATTAGCTGACATATTTCTGGAGTGCTTGTCAAGTTGACCCCTGAAAAAACTGAACTAAGAAGGAAAATATCATAAAAATTATTTAACTTTGAAACTAATGTTCAGTCTGAGGGGATCTTCGAAAAGTTCATGAAAATGTGTTACAAAAAACTACTCTTGGATTTCAAAAGTTGTTGGCACCAAAATAAACTTACCTCTGAATCCCGTTTTTCTATGAAAATTTTGGAGTACTGCAGTTCCACAGGAGTCTAAACAAGGGCTAAAAACAACAGTCATACCACAAAATGTTCCATTCCTGTGCATTTTTGTATTCTATATTAACTGCCACGTATCAGAGAAAATATATTTGTCTTTTTGTGACTGACTTAGTAAGTGTAATGATTTCTGGTTGCATCCATTTTGTTGAAAAAGACAGGCTTTCATTCTCTTTTATAACTGTGTTTCTTACTTGTTGGATGTTATGCTTGGTGGTGAATT
The DNA here is from genome assembly GCF_033115175.1 of Lepus europaeus. Lineage (NCBI taxonomy): Eukaryota > Metazoa > Chordata > Mammalia > Lagomorpha > Leporidae > Lepus > Lepus europaeus. The sequence continues at coordinate 129,772,677 of NC_084832.1, forward strand.
AAGCCTGTGATTATAGAGTGATTAAAATTATGTCTGCAAAAATTAATGGAAAAAAGGGGAGATTGAGGAATGGAGAAAGAGCGGAGAGAAGTATCGTTATCGTAGAGCTGTGCCTATGAAATCTGTTTGCTTTAATAACATTTTTTAAAAAAAATTTTTGGGGACACTTGTACTATTTTTTAACCTTCTAAACCTCTACATTTTGACTTTTCAGGAACAAGCAGCAAAATAATCTGGGAATCTCCCTTGGAAGGGCAGTGGAATAAATGTTCTTCGTTTTTTTTCCTCATGGATGAAAAAGTATACTTTATTATTAGGCTCTCATATTGTTTGTGCCAGAAAATTGTTTGTGCACTAAATTATGCAGGGATATCTAATTTCACTTAGAGGATTCTTTTAAAGACAGTTTGATTTAGTAGACTTACAGTATTTTGCTTTTTTATTACTAGTCAACTCATCGTCAAAGAAAACAAACAAGACGTGATTACGGAGAGCTGAAGTGTGCTCTTCATTTTGACTTGATTATGTTCTAGCCTCGAACTCTTTATTCCAGTGGAGGTAATAGAAGTGACAGTGATATTCTATTCTAATTCTGTTAGGACGTCTCAGTCACATGGCCCACAGCTGTCCTTGCCATCTCCTTCACCTGTATCTTACGTTGCAAACCCTGCTTTTCACCTGTTAGGCTTTTATGCCCTGTGCAGTTTGGCCTGGTGTCAGGTGATTAACGTCATCGTCTTACATGAATCACTTGACTACTTGACCGATTTGAATGTTTATTGCGCCTGCCTGCAGGTGTGCACCACGTTCTTTTATGTTACAACTCATGGAGGGGAGGGCTGTTGCCGGATGGAGTCTTGTGGGTTCTTGTCCTCAGCTCAGTATAGAAATAAAAAGCCAGGAAACAATTTGCAAAGAAGCAGAAATTTTATTAGACAGAAAAGACACTTTTATTTGATTGGCAGACAACAGAGGAAGCGTCTGGTCCAAGAGGAGACCAGGTGGAGCACCCGAGTGGGCGCTGGCTCTGAGGAAGTGTCCCGGGTTTCTGAGGCGTCACTGTCTGTTCACTGGGTCATCCTATTGGGGTGCCCATTGGACGGGGGTTTCAAATACGTATGCTGATTGGCTTGGGGCTCATGGCGATAGGAGGGGTCTTCTTAGGGGCTCAGACCCCCTCCTCCTCTAGCTCTGGATGAAGGAATTCAGCCACCCTGGAGATGTGACCTAAAGCCGCAAGGTCACACAAGATAGCCCGGGTCTCCTGGAACCAGTCTGATTCTTCTTCCTTTGCCAGCTCGAAGTAAAAGATGGCATCCACCCTGAAGTGTGATTTAAAGCCGCAAGGTCACACATGCAGCACAAGGCGTCGTTAGTGGGGAGGTGCCAGTCGGTCTGGGGACGGGCTTTCCAGCCACAGCTGGCAGCCTGCTTGTAGAGGACGTTATACCTGTGTCTGAGGGGGCCCACAGGCCAACAGCCACACCGGCCGGTCTCAAATTCCCCCTTCTTTAATCCACACTCTACTCCGGTAGGGACTTGGGGCATCGATGTCTCTCCGGCTTCTTCCTGCTGACAGGAGGCCATCGTCCTAGGGGCCCTTAGGGTGTGGGAGGGTGGGGGTGGTGGTGGCCGTCAGGGCTGCTGTGGTAGGATGCAGTCTGGAGTAAACTAGCCATTAGGATAAAGCAGTTCTGCAAACCATGTCCTTCCTCTACTTAAAAATCTCTTCCCTTTTTAACCTTCCTTACCAAGAACACATTTTTATAGTTCTGACTTTTTTTCCACCTGCTGATTTCCTTGATTTACATTCCTTAATTCCAAGCAGTTTTGAATTATTTTCCATACAGACAATTTATGAACATGTTAATGAACCCGCACAATCTCCCTTATAGAATTTAAGAGCACACACATCCTTATTTTTATTTACCTTTACCCCAGTTTTATTCAGAAACTATACCTAGATGACTTAAACTACTTTAAGTCTCATTTCTTCCAATCAAGACTCAATAAGGCAACAGAAAAACCAAAGCCTTCAAGACACGTTAAAACTCTTATTACCTCGGTCAGTTATAATAGCACAGAAAAAACTTTGATTATCCGCATGTGAGCCTGTTTCTTAGGACAGTGCAATACATCATGAAACAAAGAGGCAGGGAATCATACGCTCCTATAAACTACAGAGACGGGAGAAAGCATAAAGAGAAGAGTGGGCACCCTCAGACCCCATGAAATATTCCTGACAGGACTGCCTGTGAGATGGGACAGGTGTGTTGTTTTCACTGAGTGCTTGAAATCTCCTGTTGCCCATGATTGCCCACTATCTAGTTGTCCGAGTTGACCTGGAGGGCCAATATTAGCCTAGGTCAAGGCTGAGGCCTGCTCATGTAGCAGTAGGTGACATGATCAGGCGTCCCTCCAAGAGAGAGGCAAGGTCCTCGGGTCACAGTCCAGCCACCGGAAAGCCAAAGCGAGCTCGGGGGGGCTCCAGGCTCTCAGGCAACTGCCCTTCTTAGTTGCCCCTCCCCACCCCCCGTACAATTCTTCCGAGTTTCAGTTGTGGCTAAGCTGTGGCCAGAGGGAACTCCACGTTCTTGGAGAGCTGTGAGATGCCAGATGATCCAGTCATTCCCACAGATCCTGTCCCACCTGAGGGAAGGAATACAGACCTTGCCGAAGTCTTCTACCGAGCCCCACGTTGGGTGCCAAAGATGTTACGGGTCATGGAGGGGAGGGCGGTTGCTGGAGTGAGTTGCATGGGTCCCATCTCCTTAGAGGCTCAGCATTCTCCTCTGCTAGCTCTGGGTGAGAGACTGCAGGTCCCCTGGAGGTGTGATTCAAAGCTGCAAGGTCACACAAGATAGCCTGGGTCTCCTGGAGCCAGTCTGACTCTCCCCAGGGGTTCGGCCCCTTTTCCTGCCAGCTCTGGGTGAAAGATGGCACCCACCACGAAGGTGTGATTTAAAGCCGCCAGGTCACCCCTGCAGCACAAGAAGCTGTTAGGGAGGGAGTTCTGGTCGGTCTGGAGACGGCTTCCCAGCCACAGCCGGCAGCCTGTTTGTGAAGGACATTCCACCCATGTCTGAGGGGCCTGCAGACCCCCAGCCCCCTGCACAGCCTCATTTTACTGTGGACAGATGAAGTCTTGTGTGAGAGAGGAGCAACGTGAGAATGTCATTAAATTGTGCTGAGAGGATTATTTAACTGGAGGTGTTTTCTAAGTGTTCTGGCAACACCAGGGAGTGGGTGACTTTCAGAGGGGATGGGAGGGATCCCTCAGTGGACAGCTTGGGTTAGGGATCTGCGGCCAGGAGAGCCTGGTGGGCGGCAGTGAAGGCGTGCCACAGCCGGGCGTGGTGATGGGGATGCTGAGTTCCTGCAGAGGTGGGGGGATGAAGGGTGACTCAGCAGAGAGGGTGACCTACAGAGGGGAGCCTTTTCTGGTCCCTGCTTTGCCCTGGGACAGTGGGGTTGCTGTGTTAGGCAATGGAAGCTAGTAGGGCAGAGATCCATCCTTGTTTGCTGTGCTAGAAGCTGTGTCTGCTTTATTTTGCGTAATCTTCAAGAGAACCTGATGAATGGAAGGTGGTTTTGCCTCTGCTACACAGAAAAGGAGACGGATGACTGTCAGGTTGATCGTTTGTCCCAGGTTATGGGCGTACGGTGTAATTTGCAGGCCTAGCACCTCCTGTACCCGGCTCATCTCCAGATGCCACATCACATTCCCAAAAGTCAGTAGAGCAATACAGGGTGAATAATAGGAGGGGAACGGTTACTTTAATTTCAGAATAGAGGTGGTTATTGCCAGAATTAAGGCATTGCTAGTGGTGATGACAGACAGCATGGATTTGAGAGCCTTTCTGAAATAACCCTAGTGATGGGTCCTGTGTTAAGAATAAAGGAGAGGGAGGGACTGATAAAAAGTAAAGTTTCTGTATCTAGCAGAAATGAATCTCACTGAGTGGGTTGAAGCCAGGCAAAGAAGGCAAGGAGGATCTGAGGTGTGATGGTTGTATTCACAGAATGCGTGGGTTTGGTCTGTGACAGCTCCATCTACAGCCTTACACAGGTCTTCTCTGTAGGAATTTGAGGGAATGAAAGGTTGAGTTTGGAACATTTGAGTATTTTTTTTCCCACAGGCAGAGTTAGAGAGAGAGAGAGAGAGACAGAGAAAAAGGTCTTTCTTTTCCATTGGTTCACCCCACAACGGCCGCTGCTGCCGCTGCACTGCGGACGGCATACCGCACTGATCCGAAGCCAGGAGCCAGGTGCTTCTCCTGGTCTCCCATGCGGGTGCAGGGCCCAAACACTTGGGCCATCCTCCACTGCACTCCCAGGCCACAGCAGAGAGCTGGACTGGAAGAGGAGCAACCAGGACAGAAACAGTGCCCTGACCGGGACTAGAACCCGGTGTGCTGGCGCTGCAGGCGGAGGATTAGCCTAGTGAGCCACTTGCGCCGGCTCCATTTGAGTGTTTTATCAGTGGGCATCACCAGGTGCAGATGCAGTTTTAATCATTCAGGACTGCATTTAACGATTGTCCATAGCGTTTGTGACTTCCTCATGGGTCTTGTCCCACAACTTATTACCCTGGATCTGGCCTACAAAGTCCTCCCACTTGTACTGAACTCCCCCAGTATCTTTCCATGTCAAGAACTAGAAACTTTGAGCAAAAACACTAAAATTCAGCCATTTAGAATATAGTTGATTAAGTGACTAAGTTAAAGCTATTAATAATTTTACTACATGCATGTACATGTGTGTAAACACACACAGATAATGGAGAAAGGTTAATATAATAGACCCAGGTTGGGTTCTTGGCAGTTTGAAGTAACAGTTTTCATCCTCAATGCCTTGAGAATGCTTAGAGATTTGCTTGGGTTTGTAGTGTTTAATGCAGGTCTGCTTTCATGTAACTTACCTCCTTATCGTGATTTACTTGTGTATGAAATCCCCAATCTTGGTTAAGTCACCCAGATGTGGCTGGGAGAGACAGCTGTGACAGTGCGAATCCAGCTGGCCACAGATGGGTCTTCAGTGAAGCATGAATTGGTATTGGTTTGCTGATCTGTGTTTACGCCTCCTGTTACGCTCTCAGAGAAGTGGCCCCTAAATCATTGGCATCAACTGCGCCCACTTATGCATGAATAGTAGACCAAATGACCTGCAATTTTTGTTGCTCACGATCAGGACTCCCACCTGGAAGACCCACTTACCAAGTGGCAAGTCTCGTGGACTGCGGAGCTCATGTCAGGGTCTGTGCAGTCAGGCAGCACGTGGATTTCTGTGGTTTCGGTCTTGAAGGCTCATCTTACTGACCTGTGAGCATGGTTATTAGCCTTTCCCCCATCTTTTATATTGGAATTTCCACACGTCTGTTATGGACTTGGCAGGTTAAGCTTGGAATCTCATGAAAAAAATAAAAACTGAAGTGAGAGCCCGGGAAGAAATTCCTTCAGGATCTTGAAATACTGTGTCAATGACGGATGCTCACCTGGTAGGCTGATACAACTGCGAAGTTTTCCTGATCTATGTGCAGTGGAAAGAACCAGCTAAGGCAGAAAACAAAACTAAACTGTTGATTTGCCAAGTTTTAGCTCCTGGCAAGTATGATTTAATTGTGAATCATTTCCCAAAGCCACGGAGTGTATGAAGCTGCATAGTTGCAGATGTTTAGAGTCTGGTGTGACATGCAGGCTGGCTCACTCGCTAGATAAGTATGTACATCCCTGATCCTTTGCAGGAAGTGCCCTTAATGTTCACAGAAATGCAATTCAGTAACCCAGTACTTGAGGGTTTTTATGGCAAATCTGCATATTTCTAAGTCTTCCTCATCCTTGTCCAAAGTAGCAATGACAAGAACAGCGTCTAGTCTTTCTGTATGTCGCTGCTCATGTTTATAATTTTATAAATTGCCTGTGCTACCTCATCTTCACTGTTACAGCTTCTAGAACTGGCCCCGTGCTCCTGGTCACTGGGAAAGAGAATTCCTTTCTTTGCTGATAGAACGTTCTAGGTGGAGAAAGGATGGCTGTGCAGCATTCTAGGAGCTACAAGTGTAATGGAGTGATGTGTTTGGTGTCTGTGTCTGTGGGGACGCCTTCTTGTTCCCATTTCATTTTACTGCTGTTTTCTGGTTTTGCACATTAAGACGTAGAACACATTCCCTGCCATGTGCAAGCAGACATGACAAACCTGGGCCACTTCACTGATTCGTAAATGAAGCAGTGTTTGCTAATCACTGACCTTAGGCAGGCAGGGCTCTGGGTCCCAGGAAAGCAGCAGTGAACGAAGCACCTGTCTGTCCCCCCAGAGCGTTACCTGGTTTGAGACGATGTCTTTGTCTCTCTACTGTCGCTGGCCGGAACTGTTTGCTGGCATCCCGAGGATTCCCGAAGGGCTGAGCCATGTGCTGTGTAGCAGGGGTAGCGGATCCAGATGGTAGTCTGTTTTCCCAGAAAGGTTGCACTCTTCCCGCTAGGTGGACAGAGTCGAGGTGACCCCCAGATCCGTCGTGGGATGCACTGTGAGGGCTGTTCCCCGGCTCTCTCCTGGGTCGCGCTCTGCAGTGCGTGTGAACTGCAGTGATCTCCCCAGTGCAGTGGAGTGCCCGACCTCCACGGTGCCCTTTTGAGACTTTACTCAGTTGTCTCGCCCCTCCCGAATCAAGAGCAGGATTTGGCAGACCAACTGTGTGTCAGGCCATCTTCTGGGCTCCTCCTGTCTCTCTGGGATCTCGACCCTGTAATGTCCTGTGTTGTCTCCCCAGCCCTCTGTGATTGACACTTCCCCAGGCACAACCCACATTTCCTTTGTCTTGCTTCATGTGCAGAATCTGCAATGTCCCCAGAGAAAGTACGATCAACCTGGGCTCACTCCTAACCTTTCCACAGCTCTTCCCAAGCTGGTATTTTCTCTTTTCTATTCTCACTGCTTTGTCAACTCTGATGCCTTTAAGAAACTTCTTGGGGGATGAGTTTTGTGTTTTATGTAGACTTTCTTAGTTATTCTTGGCTATGCCATCCATCTGTTCCAAGTGTATCCAGCCCCTTTCTCATTCTAGAAATGAAAGTATGATGCTGGTCTTACATCTTTACAGTATCAGGGATTGTACCCTGACACTGCCACTCTGCATATTCTAGAACTCACCAGAATCTCACCAGAATAGTGGCCAGGCAGAGAAGTGGCCTTGGGTAAGTTCTCCAAAACAGATGTGATTGAAAGTCCTAGGCAGTTACCTGAGCTAATTCCCGACAGTATGTTGTGTTCTGTGTGGAGTTTTCTGGATGGAGCAATAGCATTCCGCCCAGGTCAGCTTGGGGCTTTCAAGCGGAAGCTGCTTAGACGGGTGAGCTCGTGGGAGTGGGAGTATTGGACTGGATGCAGCTCTGAGGAGCTGAAGCTTCTGCATGCCACTGTTGGCTTTGAGTGCTGACTGGTCTCCACGGGATATGTCTTGATCTTCCCTGTATATGGATGGACACGTTGGGGTACAGAGCAAATTGTGTGTGTGTGTTTAAATATCTCCGTTGTCACTTCAGGAAGAAGGTGTAGCAGCACGGTGAAGAGCCTGGACTTTAAAGTCAATCAGCTCAGATTCAGCTCCTGTCCATTATTAGGAGCTTGAACTCGAGCAAATTGCCAGACCCTTGCAAACTCCCTCTGCACGTCTGTGAACTAGGACACTTCCATGTGCTGACATGCATGTGGGCAGGGACTGTATTTAAAGTGCTAACAATGGTCCCTGGTGAGGTCTGCATGCAGCTTGCGCTCGCTGCTGCTCATTGATTTGTTGGCTACTATGGAGCTTGAGGTCCTGACTTTGGGGGTGAGACCTTAAGACATTCACGTATATCCTCCAAAGCAGGTGCGTGAGGCTTATAGCAAAGAGTCGTTTTAAGAGTTAATTTTCTTCTGCTGTTAAAAATATTAAAATATATGCTTTTTTATAGATAAGGAGCATGGGGGGAGGGAGGGAAGTGTCACTGCGTCCCTAAAGCTGTGTGTATGAAACTTGTTTAACAAATCAAGTTAAAAAAATCCATCTGCAATAACTGTAGAATAAAAGAAAAACACTGAATTAGAGATAGTTTGCCATTCAGTAACTTCAAACATATGCTGATAGATAAATAACAAAAATATCATTATCTATTCTTTGCTGTTTTAAAATTAGTCTGGCTCAAGTTTAATGAATACTCTGATTGTATAGGTATTATCGTATATAAGGAAAGGAAAAAAATTAAAGTAAAACAAAAAAGAGTGAAAAAAGCTTAGAGTAAAAACGACCAGAGGAGAGAAGTTTGCTCCCTAGCCACCTACCATTGGTTACCAGGATTGATTGGCTGAGGAGGTGAGCTCTCTGAGTCCCAGTTTTCTCAGAGAGACTGCAAAATGGGAATAATCCTCAATGAGGAAAAAATTTAAAAATGAGAACATGGAAATGAAAATACGTAATATGTGATATGCATGCACATGCTATTGGCACTAAACGATCGATTTTAACAAGAATGTTAACAAAAAATTAAAAGAACGTTTAACAGAAAAAGCAGTGAAATGAGCACCCACCTGGAGTTGCCGTGGTAACAACTGAAAGCACACAGGTCTGCATTGAGTTTGGCAGTGACTCACGGGGTGGGAATTCCTCCGAGATTTCGACGTGACTCTCAGAGTTCCTCAGCTCTGCTGCTGCTCCCTGGAGCCTGGGCTCAGCATCTTGCCGCTGGTCGAGTGCACCCTTCACTCTGCCCTCGGGTCACCTCACTCTGGAGCTGCTGTCTCCACGCGTACTTGAGTGAGCCTGAAATGATGCCTGTGCTGAGTCTTCCTGTTTGATCGTTCAAAATCTGTCGTGGAGCTCACACGTGCAGTCAGGGTGACGGGCCCAGGCCCTGGTGGAGGTGTTGCTAGCGTGCTGATGTGGAGCATGCAGGGTGCGTGGTGCCGAGCAGGAGGCCTTGTTACGGCTCTCTGAGCCCAGATGTCTTGTGTGTTTGCTTCCACAGAGCCTACATCATTACAGACTACATGGGCATCAGAAACGAGAGTTTCATGAAATTGGCCGCAGTAGGGACCTGGATGGGGGACTTTGTCACAGCGTGGATGGTAAGACAATTTTACCTTCACCCATTGTGCGTGGACAGCGGATAGAAGCCATGTTTGTAGTGTTAGAAGCACACTGCTTATGATTTAGAGTAATCACATCTCTCCCAGTGGAACACATTTATGAGGATAGATGAGTCCAGAGATTATATTGCAATATCCGTGGACTTCAGAAAATAAGTCAGTTAAGTTGGAATATTAAAATGACTCTCCATCAGGAGGTATGTAAACACACACTCAGATACATGTTTGAGCATGCGAATATATGTATGTGTATGTATGTATAGTATAAATATACATTTGTAAATTTAATGGAAAATTTTCCCTGTGAAATACTGATTCTGTGAAGTCTGTGCTTTTTGCGTGCACAACATTCAGGTGAGGAGCATGGTCTGTCCTGTCTCGAAGGCCCTTGTGAGGCATTCCTCAAGGACTCCGGAAAGGGGCCTCCTCCCTGGTTTTCCCCTTGAACCTGCTAACTTCAGACACTGAGAGTTGTGAGATCAAATGCCAGAATCTCTTTAGCACGTTGCTTGTCTGTAGCATTGTAACCATATCTCACGCTGAACTCACCTGACAAGAGGAGAATTTCCGTTTCTCAGCCCCTGGGTTAATTAAGCGTGAGAGTGTCCTGCTAGCAGGCTCTGTGAACTATGCCTTGTAAGAGAATCACAAGGTGCAGAGAGTAAGCGCTCGTGAAAATGGAGCCACACACCTTCCACACCTTTCCCAGCGCAGTGAATCCTAATTCGCTTTGCCAGGACGCTCCTTCACAATGAGCAGATGCACCAAAGGAGAGACGATGGCCGACCCCAAAGGGTCCTGGAGGGAATGGGCTACATCCTGGACACTGTGAGTAGATTGTCACGTGGAACTCCAGCCATGTCCATCGATAGCTTTGCTTCTTCCCCAGAACAGGTGTTCTCAGTAACCAGGGATCCCCTCTCCTAGAAGAGGGTCAAGCCACCGCGGGAGTCGGCACAGTCGGCACAGCCTGCTGTTGAGCCTCCTCCCAGCTCTGTTGGTCTTTAGAACTCTCACAGGCCCATAACCAGATGTGTCCCTCTCATCAGCTTTAAAATATGAACTTCACAAACACTTCGTTTTATTAGCAGCAAGAATAGACCACTCACTGAGACCAGTGTGCCTTGTGTCAAAATTCCCATTTCGATGGGGAAAGCTATGCAGAAGAACTGTGAAAAGTGTGTTTCTTGACATCGAGGGGTTGTGTCTTGCAAGTTTTCCATAATGGATTGTGATCTTGACTTGGCTCTATGGTGAACTCACTTAATACAATGGAAAAGAGAATTAGGCTAGGAGTTCAGGAATGGGGATTCTCTGTGACACAGCTGAGGTGTTTACAGTCTGCACTTTCTCAGATGGGATCAGCGCTTCCTACCTGTGTCACAAACTGCTTTTCCGGCAGAGGTCAGGTGTGGAGCCTGGGAAGTGAGGTGGAGGGTGTACTCAAATGCTTTCTGTGGCTGCTCACATTCGGGGGCCCTCGTCCCTCTGACTACCTTAGTGCCTTGAATCAGCGACATGAGCTGGCTGTCCCTCCAGCCTCAGGCCACCAGGACTCCCGAGCCTTCCGTGGAGCCCCAGGAATGTGAGCTTCCCACTGTACCCCAGGCCTGGGGGCCAGGGGGCTGGGTCTTCCTTCCAGTTGCCAGTGCTGCAGTAGACTAACAAGTTGAGGCCGGTGACTTCCTGACTTTGAGCCGACACCAGCCCCTAACAAATCCGGAGAATCAGCAGAGCAGCAGGCCCCAGGAGCTCCCTCTGGAGTCTGCAGGCTCACATGAGCCATTGGAGCCTCTCCCATGTGGCGCTATTATTTATGGAGACCCAGTTCCATCCACTTTGTCCAGGACTGTCCTTCACAGTGGTGCTCCCTGTGTCATCAGCAGGTCTTCCTGTATTTGCAGATTGCATTATTGCCATTACTAGTTTAGTTAACATGATTTTGTCTTTTCAGTTGTGCGGTGGAGCCCAATTATTAGGGTGGCCTTAAGAGGGAAGCCCATGATGAATATTTGACCAAAGACCTCCAACCCTTCCTGGCTGGGGGTCTGCTGTGCCCTTGTCTGCCCCTAGGTGGGTAAGGGGACACTGATGATTCCACAGGTCAGCCTGTGCTCCTTGTGCCTCTCCAGGGTCTGTCTGGCTGTCCTGGTTTATCCTCCGTTGGCTGCTAGACGTCTTCTACTAGCTAACGTGTCAGCATGGTACCTTCTTGTATCATAGAGCTGAGGTCTGAGTGTGCATCGTCTTCTCCAAAGCTCATGCTGAGGTCTGATTGCCTCGGTGGTGGTGTTAGGGGGTGGAGCCTTTGGGAGGTGAGCAGGTGATGGAGAAGGACCAGTTCATGCTCAGTGGGTGAGCTCAGCACAGGAGCAGGGTCTTGGGGACAAGGCTGCCCCTGTGTTGTGAATGTACCGTTTTCCCTTCCACACTTCCCAGTGTGAGCCGAGGCAGTGCAGGGCCCTCACCCAAGGCCCAGCAGGTGGAACTCCCACCCTCCAGAACCGTGGGCCAAAGTAGACCGCCTTTCTTTAGAATTGCTCAGTCTCAAGTGGACTGAGACACTCCGATGACCGCTGCGCTTTAGACCTGGGGCTGGAGAGCAGCCTGTAGGACCGTGTTCTGGCTTCCAGTCCACCCTGCAGCCATGCAGTCCTCTTGCCCCTGCAGCCTGCCCTCTGCTCCTTGGTGTGGGTGCTGTGTGAGGAGCTGCGTCTCTCCTCTGCCGCAGAGGCACCGACCCTTCCCAGCAGGTGCAGGCACAGAGGCAGCGAAGGAGGTGCTGCTCGCCTGCTTGAAGGAGCAGCCACACGCAGCCTTCCCTGCTTGTCCTTTCTAGCCAGCACGCGGGCAGCGAGTTTCCACATACATATTTATGTGTCTACACATGTGCGCCTTGATAACATTTAGCAAATCATAATTTTCCCCGTGAGAGGAGTCTGAGGAAGCTTTGACCTTCATCGTCCTGTAGAATTCTCATCAGGAAGTGAGTATCGGTGACAAAGGTCACCCTGGGAAGCGAGTAACTGTGTTGATGATCCAAGCCTGCCTGCCTGTGATTGCTAACGGAAAGACTTGGCTTTTATGCAAAAAATCAGAACTTTCTCCTGGTTCTAAAAGTCAGACCGGGACTGGTGTGATCCAAAGATAAGGCTGATGCCAGTCGGGCTGAGAAACAGCCTTTGCCCTCACACGTGAGCCTCCAGTGGCTGTGGGTCTGATTTCCTGGGTAGCCCTGCTAAGTCCTGGTCCTGCATTGTGCCCCTTGCAAGGGGCACATGGTAGATATGGCAGGGTTGAGAGCGATGCTTTTCTTTGTCAAAAAGGGTTCCGTATTTTTGGCGTATGAGAATACGTAAGGTGGAAAGCGACGTGGCCCCACATGGAGCTGGCCCTGGGCTGTTGGTGGGATCAGCTGGCCTCTGAGTAAAACACAGCACCAGTGTCCCCGGTGACTCAGTTCCCAGCATCCACACAGGTGCTGGGCTCTCTGCCAGTGTGTGACGAGGGGGAGGGCCGGCCAGCCTCCTAGCATGTTGCCGCGGTGCCCCCACCCCTCCAGGGTGCTCAGGTCTGTGGCGGCAGGGCGTTCTGAGGACGTGGTGCTGGACTTGCTCCCACCCCTCACACAGTGCCAAAGCACTTCCTGTCCACTGCTGACCAGGCCCTGCCGCGCCCTGTTCTGGTTCCCCTGAAACCGTAATGGTACTACACACTTGATCTTAGCCAAAAGGCCGAGAAGCGATGAAACTGTAAATGGTCTGACTCCCAACAGTCTCAGGCTTGTGGCCGAGGCTGCACTTCAGAGGCTGAGCCACAGTCCAGGAAGACAAGAAGAGAGGGCTGGTGGTGAACACCAAAGTCACACCGTGTGCGTCAACTCCCGGCAGGACCCTGGGCTCCCAGGGTGATGTGAGGGCACCTGTCTCCAGGGGCCAGGACGGGCAGAGGTGCCGGCAGGCAGTGAGGTTGTAGGCACGGAATGCAACGTGGCTGTTTCCAGGAGACTTTCATTCTGGGTGTTTACAGAGGCATTTTAATTCAAACATGTGTGACTTTAATGGGCTTTTGCTTTTCATGACAACCAGACAAGCTTAGCTAATGCCTCATGTGATAGGGACTTTGGAGCCCTAAACATAGCTTTGGGGCTGGGCTGTAACAAGAAATGAAAGTCTAACATTTGTTCAAGTGTTTCTCTCAGGTGAGACTTTAGCAAGAAATGGATTTAGAATAAAAGTGATTTTTGGAAACATAGTTTACCCTTCTATTTTAATTGTGCCTGTTTTGTGTATAAGTACTATACTTTCTAGTTTTGCCTTCTATTTTTCACACATTTTAATTTCTTCAGAGAGATTTTATAATTAATATTTATGTGGCTGTTACCTTTGTTTCGAAAGATGGTTTACCTGAGGAGCCAGGAGAGCCTCTTCCTGTCTCCCAGCACTCAAGATGTTGGAAGTGGCTATGCAGCCGGTGCTCACGGTTGTGTGCACCACACCCAGCACAGGACGGGCGTCAAGTGGGGTCCAGAAATATTAACTGAAAGAGTGAACAGAGGAATCTCAAGAGCACATGCATTTTTTTCCCTAGTTCAATTTTGCAACTTAATTCATAGAAAGGACATTCTAGAATGATGGGCAGGCAGGAAGCCTCAACTCTGCCTCCCTCCTCTTCCTGCCCCTCATGCCATGGGTGTTCCCATAACCTGGGAGAACACGTGAGTGGAAGTATTAGGTTATCAGAACAACTTTGCAAGAATACTTCTGACCCCAGAGGATAAGGGTCAGAGAGCCCACAGTTGAACCTGAGCTTTGCAGATGCTGCCATAGTCCCCACTGTGTGGTTGCCATTGCTGTCCATGGCTCAGTCCTGCTCCCAGCTCTGGGGCAGGAGGATGCTGGCTTGAGATGTGTCCCTTCAGATTCTTGAAAGCGATTTATAGCCTTATTTACACAATAGAATAGAACAGAGAATATTTCTGCAGTTTTTGGAAGTATTCTTTCAAGCTTAAGTATAGAAAGTATTAAATTTGTCATTATATATAAATATAAACCTGGATTATATTGAGTTTTTTATTTTTGTCATTGTAATCTGTGTATGACCACTTATTAAAGAAGAACCTTATATTAAGTGTCTTCTGCTGCTTTCCCAGGCACACTAGCAGGGGCTGGATTGGAAGTGGAGCATCCAGGACTTGAAATGGCGCCCTTATGGGACACCAGTATAGCAGGTAGCAGCTTAACCCATTAAGCCAGAGTGTAAGAAACCTTGACCATCTATATAATTTTTGTTTCTACAAATTAAAATAGTTTATTTAGCCTCCAGTTTTCTACACACACACACACACACACACTCCACAGTGTGTGGGACTGTTCTGCACGTTAAGTCTGTCAAAAATGAACAGTAACCTGGAGTGTATCCAACATCACATCCAGTTTGTTCTTCTGTCTGGACTTGAGCTTGACGATTCACGTTATGATCAATGCCAGCTTTCTAATTATTTCTCTTCCACTTGATATTTCAAAATGACAGTATGAAGAGTATAATTGAATTTGATTTCGCACCTGAAATAAATAACAGTAATAGATTTACTGATCTTCATAATAGGAAAGAATTTAAACCGCAAGATGCGGAAGAACAGACTTAGCAGACTCATGGAGTGGGCGTGTACGAGGAAGGTGAGGGCGTAGACCAGATATTTAACACCTGGCGCTGGCACCTGACTCTGAGTTTTTTTTCTCAGCCACCTTCCTGATGATTTAGCCCCGTGTTTAGTCAGTCTGTGGGTGCACTGCCCGACTTCATGCAGTGAATCAAGCATTCAATTAAGTGGTTTACTTATATGAGACTCCTCGGGCAAAAAAGCATGCATCAAAGACCTGGGGGCATGGGATTTACTGAGGAGCCTGTAAGGAGCTGCGAGAAGCAGGGGCGAGCAGGCCCGCGAAGATGTGGTCACGTGGTTCAGGTAGAGCCGGCCCGTGGCCGGGTGCCTCGCGGGTGCTACGCTCCTGGGGGATGGTGGAGGGGCTCTGGGTCACCAGGACTGCAGACCCCGGTGACGCCCAGGGCAGTAGAATGGTGGCACCCACCCCCAGTGGCCGCACCACCTTGCCCGTTTGTGTAATCATTAGGTAGAAGCCAAGAGAGTCATAGAGGAGTTTTGGTTGATGTTTCCTTTTAATTCATTAGGAAGCTCAGAGGGACCTGAATGTGGTCACTTTGCTCTGCCACGTATAAATATTTTAGGTCGCTATAAATATTTTAGCTTTGTGTTTCATGTTCCTTGAAAATAATAAGTTCTCACTGAAAAATTAATAACGCAGGCGAGCCTAGCCTGCTGTGTTCCAATAGCATCAGAAATGGTGATCAAGAGTCTTTTAACTTTCAGGCCCCTCGGATTTTAAAAACTATCAGTGGACCAGGATTTCTGAGAAATCACAGTGTGGTGTAGTAGACAGATATCGAAGAACAGAGGTGCACATTCTAGCTTTTGCTGTGCGTCTCCTAACTTCCATCTCTCTCAAAAATGTCAAATATTCTGTGGCATGCAGTATGTGTGCTGCCTGTAATTTATATTCAGGTATTAAAGATTTATGGAATATGTTACACTTAGCATGAGCAGGTGTTGAATTGAGCTGTGTTCAGGCTCGGCAGAGGCTGCAGGCGTTTCTGAGACGTGCCCAGGAGAGGCTGGGGATGCACACCGTTCGTCCTTTCCACCCCCAGCGCAGGGCTAGCTGGTTTCAGTCCCATTAGTTCGTCCTATCCACCCCCAGCGCGGGGCTAGCTGGTTTCAGTCCCATTAGTTCGTCCTATCCACCCCCAGCGCGGGGCTAGCTGGTTTCAGTCCCATTAGTTCGTCCTATCCACCCCCAGCGCGGGGCTAGCTGGTTTCAGTCCCATTAGTTCGTCCTATCCACTCCCAGCGCGGGGCTAGCTGGTTTCAGTCCCATTAGTTCGTCCTATCCACTCCCAGTGCGGGGCTAGCTGGTTTCAGTCCCATTAGTTCGTCCTATCCACCCCCAGCGCGGGGCTAGCTGGTTTCAGTCCCATTAGTTCGTCCTATCCACTCCCAGCGCGGGGCTAGCTGGTTTCAGTCCCATTAGTTCGTCCTATCCACTCCCAGCGCGGGGCTAGCTGGTTTCAGTCCCATTAGTTCGTCCTATCCACCCCCAGCGCGGGGCTAGCTGGTTTCAGTCCCATTAGTTCGTCCTATCCACCCCCAGTGCGGGGCTAGCTGGTTTCAGTCCCATTAGTTCGTCCTATCCACCCCCAGCGCGGGGCTAGCTGGTTTCAGTCCCATTAGTTCGTCCTATCCACTCCCAGTGCGGGGCTAGCTGGTTTCAGTCCCATTAGTTCGTCCTATCCACTCCCAGTGCGGGGCTAGCTGGTTTCAGTCCCATTAGTTCGTCCTATCCACCCCCAGCGCGGGGCTAGCTGGTTTCAGTCCCATTAGTTCGTCCTATCCACCCCCAGCGCGGGGCTAGCTGGTTTCAGTCCCATTAGTTCGTCCTATCCACCCCCAGCGCGGGGCTAGCTGGTTTCAGTCCCATTAGTTCGTCCTATCCACTCCCAGCGCGGGGCTAGCTGGTTTCAGTCCCATTAGTTCGTCCTATCCACCCCCAGCGCGGGGCTAGCTGGTTTCAGTCCCATTAGTTCGTCCTATCCACCCCCAGCGCGGGGCTAGCTGGTTTCAGTCCCATTAGTTCGTCCTATCCACCCCCAGCGCGGGGCTAGCTGGTTTCAGTCCCATTAGTTCGTCCTATCCACTCCCAGCGCGGGGCTAGCTGGTTTCAGTCCCATTAGTTCGTCCTATCCACCCCCAGCGCGGGGCTAGCTGGTTTCAGTCCCATTAGTTCGTCCTATCCACCCCCAGCGCGGGGCTAGCTGGTTTCAGTCCCATTAGTTCGTCCTATCCACCCCCAGTGCGGGGCTAGCTGGTTTCAGTCCCATTAGTTCGTCCTATCCACTCCCAGCGCAGGGCTAGCTGGTTTCAGTCCCATTAGTTCGTCCTATCCACTCCCAGCGCAGGGCTAGCTGGTTTCAGTCCCATTAGTTCGTCCTATCCACCCCCAGCGCAGGGCTAGCTGGTTTCAGTCCCATTAGTTCGTCCTATCCACTCCCAGCGCAGGGCTAGCTGGTTTCAGTCCCATTAGTTCGTCCTATCCACTCCCAGCGCAGGGCTAGCTGGTTTCAGTCCCATTATACTTTGTTTCTATTACTTGGTTTTTGCTTCCTCAAGGCATGTGTTCCCTTTGTCTGCACATTCTTCACGATTCTTGTAACATAATATCCCATACCTGTTAAAGGACCCTTTATCCATCATTTACCCGGAGGTGCTCCAATAAAAGCCAGGAGGCGTTGCTATTCCATTTTCCCCTGAAAGTCGGTGTGATGGTGAAGTGAGTGCTGGCTGCTAATGGTGGCTCTGATTACACCCT
Source organism: Lepus europaeus (assembly GCF_033115175.1). Taxonomy (NCBI): domain Eukaryota; kingdom Metazoa; phylum Chordata; class Mammalia; order Lagomorpha; family Leporidae; genus Lepus; species Lepus europaeus. The sequence continues at coordinate 129,790,244 of NC_084832.1, forward strand.
ACAAAAGGAGCCGTGTGCCGTTTTGTCGTGGTTTTCCGAGTAGTCGGGCTATTTCCCATCTCATTCCTTTGGCTTTCACTGAGTACTCTCTGTGGCACTGGTAGTTATATTAATAAAATTGTATATTTAGAATAGTGTATATATATATAAATATGTTATACAAACACCTATGTGCAGTGGAAGTAGTGGTTGTTCCACAGGAGATGCAAAATAAAAGGTAAAAGAAATTATTAGTGGAGCAATATAATAACTTCTAAATGTACTATGGGAAAAAACCAATTTTTTAATCAAGTTCTAATCTCAACTAATATTCATATCCCATACTTATTTCATTACATCACTGAGTCTATATCGTCGGGAAACTCTTTTTCCACTCTTAGCCACGTGGCCTCAGGTGGAGACACTGCGTTTCTGAGCGGCTGAATTTCTCGCCTCTGCCCAGGGCCACACCCCTGCTTATTGTGGATCTTGGTTGAACCAGGCAGTCTGTTCCCAAGGTTCCAGGGGCTTCCACAACTACCTTTTTCTGACAAGCACATGATTGTCGTGGATGTGTTTGCCTGTGGATCTTAACATGGTATGCAAGACAGAGACATGGGCTTGATAGATGCCTATTTTTTGACAGTAGGTCAATTGAATCTGTTAAATTTTGGTGTCAGCTTGTAGGGGACAGGGCGGGGGAGTGCCTACTTCCTGGTACCAGTGAACTCATTGCTGTCCCAGCCCAGCCATGTTCTTGCTTCCCCACTCAACCAACTGAGCTTTCTTCCTCTTCTCTTTTGAAAAGTATAGGTGGTAGAAAGCATGTTATTCCTGGCCCTGGGAGAAAGTAAAAGAATGTTTCCTGTTGTGCCATCATTTGGTATAGATATTGCTGTTTCCAGCTATTTAAGTGCTAAGCGTTTTGTTTATATGAAATTGCTATCCTTCAGCAGTGTTTGCCCTGAGTGTTTTGAGAGCACTGAATATTCTTTATGTTCACTGAGTATGTCACATTTCTAGTTAAATGTTCTATAAACATCACAAAGAAATTTATAGCAATGAAGTACCTTATACTTAAGCTGTTGTTTTATAAAAGTTATTGCATCATGTTTAAGAGACTGAAGTATTTGAGTGAACTTAAAGAATATTTTGATAAGAAATGGTGCAATCAGGGTTTTCTTAAAACCAGATGCCCTTTACCTCAGGCTGCCAGGACATGCCAAGGTTTATCCCAGACCTGGGTCTGACTGCCTTCTCCTGGACTCCATCCACTTGCTCAGTGATATTAAGTATTTTTTTAAACATGATATTGCACAAGGAAAGGAGTGAAGCAAGCAATAGTAACTAAATATGCCAGTGCCCTATAAGATCAAATAAATGCCGTGGCCGTTTCTGAAGATGTCAGTGAAAACAGGAGCTAAATTCCACGTTAGAGGAGGAGCAGGACTCACGTCAAGGAAGTTGGGACACCACGTGTGCCAGTCTAAAGTTGCACCTTGTTCTTCCATCGACGACTAACCAGGGATGTTTGAGAAGGAGGGGCTGAAGAGAGCTGGAGGGGAGCCATCTGCTTCCATAGAAAAAGTAGAACTTCTCTCAAAGGTTTTAAAATATATCTTAAAAGATACTGTGAACCTGCAGCTAGGGAAGGAAAAGGAAAGAAGGGGATTTTCAAGATCTGGGCATTTTTTTTTCCTTGATTTTTCTTACAAGTATTCTGATATCTGCGTGGCACCTTTAATTTCAGCTAGAGGTGACTGGATCAAAGGAAGATACTTTTGGCCAGTCGAAGCACATTGTTCGTAATATAAAATGCAAAAAGGGGCTGGCAAATTGAACGAAAAGCAACCACTTTTCTGCCCAACCAGATGCAGGATATCTAAAAGCTTTGTTTTGATTGCAGGAGCTCTTAGAACACCCAGCAGAGTGCACCTTCCCGGTGCGTTGTTTTCTCAGCCCCGTAAGTCTCCGTTGCAGGACCAGTGCTGTCCTGAATTCCTTGACAACTCCAGCTGACTGACTATAGAACAAGCTGCTTTTGAGAAAATGCTGCTTCTGGGATTTAGAGGCTTGTGACGCTCAGAGCTTATTCTACTGAGCAGAGAACAGTGCACAGTTATTTTTAGTACTATTTCCTCCCCGTGTTATCATCTTTTTGCTTCTATTCAAAGTTTTTCTCCCAAATATCTTTATATGCGAAAACTCATCAAAAAATTGTCTCTCTGGCCGGCGCCGCGGCTCACTAGGCTAATCCTCCGCCTTGTGGCTGCACACCAGGCTCTAGTCCCAGTCAGGGCACCGGATTCTGTCCCAGTTGCCCCTCTTCCAGGCCAGCTCTCTGCTGTGGCCAGGGAGTGCAGTGGAGGATGGCCCAAGCCCTTGGGCCCTGCACCCCATGGGAGACTAGGAGAACCACCTGGCTCCTGCCATCGGATCAGTGCGCCAACCGCGGCGGCCATTGGAGGGTGAACCAACGGCAAAAGGAAGACCTTTCTCTCTGTCTCTCCCTCTCACTGTCCACTCTGTCTGTCAAAAAAAAAATTGTCTCTCTGTTTATTTTAAAGTATTTAGTCAAATTTTGATGCTGTAGAAGTATAGACCTTCAGTATATGAAAACCCCACCGAAGGTTTCCTCACTTCTTCATTAATTCATTTAGATGATATTGAGCATGGTGAATGTATCCCAGCCCAGCCCCTTGCAAGACTGCTGGGTTGGCAGACACCCCTGCCTGGGTCCTGCATTCTCCTCTGAGTCTGCAACGTATCTTCCCAACCTTCTTTCCATATCAGGCCATCGGTTTATAGTGTGTCTTTTGAGTGACAGTGGGCTTCTTTGTGATACTTGCATACCTAACTAAATGATAAAGAAGTCTGCATAAATACCAGAGTTGCACATTCACTGTCCTCAAGACCAGGGTGATCTGGAAAAAGTGGGAAACCTGGTAGATGAGGAGGAGTGGGAGAGCTTTGTTGAAGCAGAAAGCATATTCCCTGTCAAGAGGCATTAAAATTCAGTTTAATACAAAAACACTGTTCATGCCAAGTAGGAAGTAAACTCAGCACAAATTCTGCCCGCCAGTCACCCATGAGAGATTCATGTCCTCACTTTTTAAATAGGGTGTGGTGCCTCAGAAACTGCCTCATGACACAAGTCCGAGAGCACAGCACAGGGAGAGAGCCCCGGATGGGTGCCACGCTGGAACGCCTCAGTCTCACCCAGTGAGTTAGCCGTCTGCCCAAGGGCTGCTCCTCCTGCCCGCAGGAGGACTCCCTGCCTTCTCATCAGGGCTTGTAAGAGCAACCAAAATCTTTGCCCCACTTCGCAGTTGTTCCACTCAAACATTCAAGGCTCAAGTGGGCAAAAGAGCATTTTCATCCTCACACTTAATGAAAAGCTCATTATTGTGGTCAGGGTGGACCCTCCCCACGTGGGTGCATTCTGTGTGTGTTGACTGGCTTGTTAACTCTGCTCTCCAGGACATGGTTCTTAGTGAGTGTGCACTGTCCGGGTGTTAAGTGAATACAGTATCTGTAGGCTGTCGGCATCTATAAAGGTCTTACACAGTTCAGTGAGCGTATGGATGTGGTGAATCCAGTTTATGTTTCATTGGTAACTTGAGTCAGTTTTCACTCCCACCCTCATCTGCTCTTTGGAATCGACAGAGATACCTGTGGCCCATTTCCGGAGACAGTGGTTTCATTTGTGTCTGTGTCAACTGGGTGGTGGAACTTTTGAAACTTTTCCTACGGATTTTAAACTCCAGACAGGTTTCTTTTTTTTTTTTTTTTTTTTTTTTTTTTTTTTGACAGGCAGAGTGGACAGTGAGAGAGAGAGAGAGACAGAGAGAAAGGTCTTCCTTTGCCGTTGGTTCACCCTCTAATGGCCGCCGCGGTAGTGCGCTGCGGCGGGCGCACCGCGCTGATCCGATGGCAGGAGCCAGGTGCTTCTCCTGGTCTCCCATGGGGTGCAGAGCCCAAACACTTGGGCCATCCTCCACTGCACTCCCTAGCCACAGCAGAGAGCTGGCCTGGAAGAGGGGCAACCGGGACAGGATCAGTGCCCCGACCGGGACTAGAACCCGGTGTGCCGGTGCTGCAAGGCGGAGGATTAGCCTGTTGAGCCACGGCGCCGGCCTCCAGACAGGTTTCTTTTCTCCAAGGTAATCCCAGGAAGTCTGGCATGAGAACATTTTGACATATGCTGTGTCACACCTTCAGATTTTATGGGGTCATAGCCTTCAAATTTTAAGGCTTAGAGGGGAGCTGGGGGAGGAAGCTTTTGGAGCTGGGAGACTAGACAACATAGCAGCGGGCATCCAGGTAAGGGGGCGGGGGGCGGCCGGCTTCCCCTTGGAGTTGCAGCACCCTTGGGCCTGCACATCGCCACAGGCGGTCTAGGACACGCTCAGTACAGGTTGCCCTGCTGCCGTGATTTGGGCCTGTCAAGGAGCGAGCTGACTGCTTCCTCCTGCTGCTTGCAGCCCAGTGCCCTGGCGATGCTCAGCCTGGATGAAAAGCTGGCAAATGCGATGCCTGGGCGAGGATGCAGTGTTCAAGGTGCTTTCCTCGCCCAGGTAGCAGGACCAGCACCCTGCTGAGCCGGTTCCTGAGACGGAGGGCGCTTGGCTTTGTAGGTCTGCCTGTCCTGCCACGGCGTCATCCATGTCACTGCCTTCTGAGCACCCGGCCACCATGGCTGCCATTCTCCTTGGCGGGAGGGCGGGGCGGGCGGATTCCTTGCAGTGTCAGTCACAGGACAGGGAAGTCTGTGGAAAACAGAACTTCTTATGGTCTCCTTCACAATTTACATTACCTGAATGAAGACGCTCTGCTAATGTCACCATTGTAAAAATTGTGCTGCTCTGTCGTTAGCTCAGCCAAACCTGCACTGATACCAAGATTGTCCCATCGCCATTTCACATGGCAAGTTTCTGTTTTTCCTGAATGAGGTCAGCTTTAAGTAGGTCACTCTAAATTATACATATATACCTGATGTTCGTGTTATGTTGTTTGCCGGAGTTTTGTCTGCTGGTAGGGATTAAGGTATAAATTGTATGAATTAAGTATAATGAAGAAAATGCGCACTGAGACACTTGTGGTCTTGAAGGAATACTTGTATCTGAGGTATACTCTCCAAAAGCTGACGAGACAGTCAAGAGCGTGAGCCATGGCCCCTGCTGGTGATAACAAATGAAGGAACAGCGGTGTTGACGTAAACATGGTCTTGGCACCGAGTCAGTCACTTCAGCTTCCAGTGGCCTTGAGTCCTGGTCTCACGGCTGTGCCTGCTGCTGGGTACAGGTTCTAGATGAGGCCCGTGGGTGCTTGGGACGCACAGAGGACTCTCATTTAAGCAGTTTTCTCTTATCAGACACTTTTAGTTCCCCTCATAGTCCCCAGCTCATTTTTATCCTCCAGCGTGGATTATATGCAGGAAAACACCAAGAGGAGGGAGCCTGGGGTGAGCAGTGGGTGCGTGTGGAAGGCCTGTGGGAATTTCTCCTGGGCCAGTCTCTCTGACTGTGCTCCTACATCATTGCCCCAGCACTGCATTGACCTGACTGTAAAAGCAGATCTTGGAGCCATCGGGTGCAGCCACAAAGGACTTCAAAGGCAGCCCCTGGGCTCGGAAGGTGGCAGGTGTACACTTTGGTTTGGAATCATGGAGAAGACAGCCGCAGAGGAACACTACCTTCTGACATCAGTGGGTCTCACCAGTGCCTCAGATCCCCGGTGTTTCCATCCTGTTCTCTGTCAGCAGAGAGCTGCAGGAGAGGCCCAGGATCCAGCAGACTCCAGGGCTACAGATATAGCTTGACATTTCCTGAATGTGCTTGACAAGACTCCGCATAAAATCTTCTTAGTATTCTTTCCAGCTTAGTGAAGATTTTTAAGGTAGGCTGAGTTCTTTTATTCAAATTCAAATTTAATCTTTGGTTGCTATGGCATCTTAAAAAGATTAATCCTATATTGTTGGGTTTTAAATGTTGTATATAGGATGTTCTAGTATGGGTGGAAGATAATAAGCTCTAGGAGCATTACTGCAAATATTAAATTGCATTTGGGGAATTGGGAAAAAAGTTTAGCAAGCTCTGAAAAAGTCAATTATGCAGATTCTGTATCCTAGGAATTCTCCTTTGTAGGCACGAGGACCATGTTGTGAGCCGTCGGTGCTCGCCTGCTCCGCCTGCCCATGCTGGGTGCAGCTGGCTGAGAGATTGCTGCCAAGTGCGAGTGGAGGAGGTGGGGGGAGGAGTTGGGGGTGAGCGTGTACAGCAGCCAGTGCTGGTGCAGTGGAGGGGTTGGGGGGAGGAGTCGGGGGTGAGCGTGTACAGCAGCCAGTGCCGGTACAGTGGAGGGGTGGGAGGAGGAGTCGGGGGTGAGCGTGTACAGCAGCCAGTGCTGGTGCAGTGGAGGAGGTGGGGGAGGAGTCGGGGGTGAGCGTGTACAGCAGCCAGTGCCGGTGTGAGGGCAGGGTCTCCAGGGAACTCTGTGGGAACTGGGAGCACTGGGAGAGGAGAGATGGGCCCTATTGAATGGGGAGGGCGTCGCAGGGTGTGGGCTAGGCCCTGCCACAACTCTCAGCAGGGGGATCTGTGACCACAGTTCACGGCCACGGCAGGTGGATGGCTGGTGCCTGTGGCGCTCACAGGCCGAGGCCCTCCCGGGCAGGTGTCCTGGCTGTAACACCCCTGCATCCCTGCCTCGCCTCCTCATTCACTTCCTTTGAAAAGCGCTCTGCCAGCTGCCTGGGCTGGAGCTCTCGCCCTGTTTACCTGTGGGAGAAACAGACTCACTGTCCAAGAGCTGCCTTTTCTCTTTCCAGACTTTTTGTTTCAACCCCAAACTACAGATGGTTTAGTTTTCTAACAGGGCTGCGAAGGTGGGAATGGTTAATCAGGCCGAAACAATGGCAGAGCTGTGCTTTTGAAGGCACACCAAATGCCGGCCTCTTTGGATGTCAGAGATTCCCTCCTAAACAGTAGGTCGGTAATTTCTGATGAACCCTCTTCCCATTCGTGCGTGAAATTCCTGAGTATGAAGTGCAGCAGGTAATCACAAATCAAACTGGGAGGCGTACAGGTTTTTCATGCCTGTGAGTTAGCACTGATACCTTACAAATGACTGTACTCCGCGTTCTTCCTAAAACGCCCACAGCATTATTACCGTTACTTTGAGTATTTGTTAAAAATCATAAGCAGAGTGCACTTCAAGGAGAGGCTTCTTGAGAAGACTACAAACTAACTTTAGAAAGTCATCCAAGCCACCAGACGCCTGGTGAGAAACAAGGTGCTGGGGGAGAATGACAGAAAAGGCCCAGGAACAAATGTGGGTAATTTTGCTCGTCTCCACCCAGGCTCCGAGGAGAGCCGAGGAAAGCACAGGAACCCCGGCCAAAGCAGGCGCCGAGAAGTGAAGCGGCAGATTGCAAATCAGCAGAGCCCCGCCACCAGCCTGGAAAGCAGCGTGGCATTTCCTGAAGGATCCACAAGAGCGCTTAGCCTGTGTGGTTCTCTGAGCCGCCCTAGCCAGGCCCATGTGTCTCTGAGCAGGATTAACCCTTGCAGGTCGCCAAGCCGATTCCATGTTGTCTTGCTGTCCATCTTAGTGCCTTTGTCCGTTTGTTAAGCGCATGACTGTAAGTGAGCGTGCACAGCCTCGTTCACGGCACAGATGCTGTCCTCCGCACAGGAAAAACTGAGTACGAGTACCCAGCTCTCTGCACTTTCCCCTGCTCTTTCTGAACATTTATTTTAGAAAAGCACTGACCACGGGAGATGACTGGTCGCAGTGCAGGCCAATCCACCAAGGAAGCTTATTTTGGAAAACAAGTCTTTAAATTACATTGCTATTAAAATCTTGATTTGGATATGATTTTTCCGGAGGATGACTATTGAATAATGCTGGATTAAATTGTACTGTGTAAGAAGTTCACTAGGGCAGGCATTTGGTGCAGTGGTTAAGGTTAAGGCTCGGATGGCTGAGTCCCAGCTGTGCTACTGCTTCCTCTCCTGCTAATGCAGACCTTGGGAGGCAGCAGGTGTCAGCTCAAGTAGTTGTGTCCCTGCCCTGGGCTGTTCCTAAATCCTGGGCATTTGGGGTCTGAACCGGCAGATGGGAGCTCTGCTCTGTTTCACTGTCTCTCAAATAATATGTAAAAGGTAAAATACAGATTAATGAAAAATAAATCACACTGTTAGTACCTTGATTCACTTGGTGATTCAGTTCAAAACAAACAAAATCATATAAAGTTTATTGGTCGAATGAGCCAGAGCCTCTTCTCAGTGTTTTAAGTCTGTTGATTTACATAGACCCAAGGCTAAATTGGGCTATTTATTATGAATTCTGTTTTAGAGCCGAGGAAAGGAGACATTGTGGTAAAATTGCATTTATTAAATGTCTGTGATGAAGGTGTTTCATGAGCATTGGGCAGTGGGGTTGTTGTTTGTTTAACACCAAAAATAGATCTTTTCTTGCCTCAGTAGTAAGTTACCTGCAGCTTATCCCCAGGAAGTTTGTGGTTACAGTGTGACTTGATGAAACTTTCCTGAAGACCCCTGTGTACGTCCCAGTCTTAACAGATGGATGAAGTTGGAGATTAACCTTTTCCTTGTAGCTGAGAGAATGTTGACTTTGCCTAGAACTCAGTCCACATCTCACTGACTGTCCCACTGGGGCCTCAGTTACCACATGGGCGGGGTGACTGGATGCCTACTTCCTTTTAAGTCCATTGGCAGGGCACCGGGATCTTGATAGGTGCTCATAAATGCTGGCGACTGCGATGGTTTTTATCATTTCCGTTTCCTTGAAAGAAGAGTGGGTATACTGTCCACCTCAAAGGAGTGTTGTGAATTAAATAAATGGAATTGCCATTTGTGACTCTGTGTGTGTGTGTACCCTAGCACAATGCTTAGTGATCAGCATTCAGTGAGCTGTGGATTAGAGGTTACCACGGGCACAGTGCCTAGATAGATGACAGGCTCGCCGGGTACCCTGCCCGTAGTCCTGTGGTTAGACTGTATCATTCTTCAGCTGGCTGTCCTCTTGTTGGTATCCGTGTGTTTGTCGGCTTACCCTTGGTAAAGGTCAGTCCACCTCGGAATTCCTGCTGAGTGACTCATGGTGACCGGCCACGTGTTAGCCGTGGTCAGCAAGATCTGTGATGCAGGGGGCTGAGAACTGGGTGGTTTGAGGAATCTAAGGAGCATGGCCACAGAGGCGTGTGGTCAGTGATTGGCAGAGAAGTTAAACTGGGAATTATCAGAGCGTGTGAGGGACTTGAAACCATGAGTGAAGTGGGAGAGTCAGGAAAGCAGCGTGCTGTGCTGGTGTCCCAGGAGCCTGGAGGTGCAGAGAACCACGGCCAAGCGTGAGTAGCAGAGCCTGGGAAGAGAACCACAGCCACTGTGGGCCCTGGGCGGGCCTCTGCCTGTGCCCACCCTTGCACAGCCGTAGATGGAGAGTCCTTCCGAGGTCTTTGTACAGCCCCTCGGAGGCCTTGTCTCTCTTCCTGGAGTGGAATCACATCACGTTGGACTACATAACCCACTTCGCGTCTTTTAGATGAGCTCCCCGTATGTCACCCAGCACGTCTGTGAGCTCTGCATGGGGTGAGGAGTGCTGGATCTCACACTGAGTGACCATGGCTCATGGTTTCCTTGAAAACATCTTGGGTGTGATCGTACATCATCAAGATAGATAATGCACACTCAGCTCTCTGACCAATGAGTAAATGCTGCATAATGGCCTTTCTCAGAAGTAATCGTCAAATCAAAGGCTTAAGAGGAGTGTTTTCAAGTGAGTTTTGTGCCCTGGGTGCTCGTTGTATTGTGACTGCTCAGCAGCACTGGACGAATCCACCTGCACACTTCCTGTCACAGCAGCCAGCAGACTGACCGTGCCACCTGCTCAGCTTGGCTGTCTCTCAGCCCCCGTGTCTGATATAGAATCTTAAGGATGGGCTTTGCCCTTTAAAGAAACCTGGCTAGCCAACCTTAGGTGGCTTTCCACAAAGCTTGTGTGTTCTTTGGTAGAGGAAGGAAGGATTTGGCAAATCCTCAGCATTTTAACAGAGAAGAAATGAGATTGAATTTTGAATTTTTTTAAAGATTTATTTATTTATTTGAAAGTCAGAGTTAGAGAGAGAGAGAGAGAGAGAGGTCTTGTATCTACTCGTTCACTCCTCAAGCAGCCACAGCAGCCAGGGCTGAGCCAGGCTAAAGCCAGGAGACAGGCGCTTCCTCCAGGTCTCCCATGTGTGTGGCAGGGGCCCAAGCACTTGGGCCATCCTCTGCTGATTTTCACAGGCCATTAGCAGGAAGCTGGATGGAAAGTGGAGCAGCCGGGGTGGGAGACAGCACACATATGGGATGCTGGTGCTGGAGGCAGTGGCTTTACCCACCACGCCACAACTGTAGTCACTGCATCATTTTTAAGTAGCTCACTGAGGCTTTTCATACCTCCTAAATACCTGTATCTACAAATTGACTTCATGACATAACATTTAGGAACATGGAAAGCTTAGAAATGCTGTGAAGCCTTGCCCCCCACCCCAAATGAGTCCTAGATTTACCTAGCAGTAGCATAGGATTTCTCTCTTTAGCCAAGTCTGTGTTTCTGAAATGATCTTTCACGGAAGGTACAAAAAGCTAATAGAATCAGTCAGGAAATAAATCCTTATCTTCCCCTGCTTTGCCTCAGAAGCAGTAAGTAAATGAGTGACATTTTTGAAAGCAAGAGGATAAAGAATTCTGATTGTCATCATTTCATTTAAGGGAATTTATAGCTGTAGAACGTGAAGAGAGAAAAAGCCTGGCCTTGTTTTGCTTGATCAGGAGCAATTATTGGAAAGATCACTTCCCTCGCTCCTCCCAGAATGAAAGTCACTTGACTTCAGGAGCTGCGCTGGGCTGCCCTGGGTGAGCTGGGACGCGGAAATGCCATCTCCCAAACGCAGCGTTCTGGCATCCCAGTCACCTTTTATGTCATTTCTGATCCTCTGGCATTTAGAGATATCAAAGCCACTCATTATGCAGCAGCTCAGCTGCTTCAGGTTGTTGTCTAAACCGGAACAAGCTCTTGTCTCTCTTTCCCAGGGAACAGAGACCTGGGGGCCTAGGGCAGGAACTAAGGTGGCACTGGGTAAGGCCTTCTTTCCCCCCAGGTCCTGGAGTGAGCAGAGCACATGACGCAGTAAGAGACTGGGGAGACGGCACCCAGGGCTCGAGACATCAGCAGTGTCTGAGAACCAAACACGGTGAGGGTCTGGAAACCCCCGGGAGAAGACAGCGGGATGCAGAGGCAGGGGTAGCAGATCTGAAAGGAAAGGAATCGCCTGGGAAGGCTGCTTAGGCCCCGAGGGGTGGGACGACGATTTCTGAGTGCGGTGGTGGAGGCAGAAGGTTGGGCACAGGAGGCTGTTCTGAACAGTGTCCTTAGCCACATAAACACAGCATTGACACCTGCCACTGGATTTCTAAAAATACAGTTAATCTACCAAAATGAATCTTGTTGTTGGGTGGGGGCATTACTGATGAACTGAAGTTTCACTCTGGGTTTGGGTCAACTCCGCCGAAGGCAGCGGGACCTTCCGTAACAGGGACGCTGCCAATGCTGCAGCCCCAGTCTGTCCGTGCGTTCCGTGCTGATGGGGTGAGTGGCACCACACCACGCTGTAAGTGAGCAAATGAAGTTTTCTAGAATAAACATGCTGTGCTGCTTAACTGGTCACACTGCGGCAATGCTCGCAGCAAAAAGGTTGTGCTTGTTAGCCATTTAATCAACTCTTAGGTTCACACATACACGTATCCTGTGGAAATCCTTGTGGAGCACACAAGGGCGATTTCAGCACAGAATTTGAAATTACTCAAGTCCTTCTGTCTCTGAACCTAGCCTTTCTACACAAGGCAAAAGACTCATCAATTATGAAAGTAAAACAGAGCGGTCTGTCAAAATCTAAAGCCTATTACTTTTGATTTCACACTAGTATTATATCTGCCCCACAGTAGTTGCTTGGCAAATATTTATTGCATGAAGTAACTTATTTTGCAGCAATTCATCAAAACATGCTCTTTCTGAAGGTACTGCTAGCATCTCACTTAGGATTGCCTCATCCTTTTCTCCACATGAGTCTCACAGAAGTGTGGATCCATGCACCAGGATGGCTCTGAGAATGCATTATTTCCCCTGAAATTATCTGCAGTAAAATGGACTTGGTTTCCTTGAGCTTAATTTGCTACAAGCCCTATCCAATGTCTCCACAGATGGCTCTGCATAACAACACTGAGTATATTGTGGCCGTCAGACATAACCGTCTGCCTCGTATTGAGTGCCTCGTGGTGCCGAGGTGCGTCCTCCTGGACCAGGAGCACGGCGTGGGAGACCTCGGGGCAGGAGGGTGTGCACTGTGCCATCCGAGGACGGGGTGCTGGGGTCAGCTCGGCTACTCCACAGCAGACCAGCCTTGTCAAGTCTCAGCGTCTTCCCCAGGGGAGAGGAGAGCACCATGTGTGTAGGAACCAGTTCCGAAGCTGGTGATCCACAGCATCCGTCCACCGCCAAGCTCCGTGCCCTGTTCTGTCAGAGCTGCAGGCTCCCTTCCTCTCACAAGTTCCAAAGTGTCCCTTCCTTTCCCAGTTGCTCCTGTTCAGCTAGGCCGGATGCAGGAACCGTGCCCCTGTGGGACCGGTGGCTGCTGCGGGGAACCTCCACTGCGGGTTTCCTTCCCGGGAGCCCCTGCCTGGTGCAGGAGCTGCCTGGGCCGTGCTGAAGCGGTGGGGTGTGGGAGAGCAGCAGCAGTACACTCATTTCCTCCAACCTGGGGAAACATGCGCACCACTCAGCTTCTTTTCTTTTCAAATGTTGATCCGCTCCTGCTAGACTTTGTCCCTTAGTGTGGTGGCGCGGTCACACCTGACTGCACGGGGACCCTGGGAGCCCGCGGCCTGCCTCAGCTGGCTGTTCTGCCAGTGATGGACGTTGCTCCTCCTTCTAGGGCAGGGCTAGTCAGAATCAGAGTGCGTGCTGTGCAGGGAGCTTTTTCAAGTTAGTCTCTTGATAACCATTCCACAAGTCAAAAGTCTTGGACCAAACTATATATAGCACTGAATTCTTTTATTGTGCTGATACATATATTTCATGTTAATTTTCTTGTGATTTTATATATATATATATATATATTAAAAAAAAAAAACATGAAATTTACCAGTTTGTCCCTTTGGGGCATTAATCGTTCTCATTCCTGTGCAACCACCACCATCTGGCTCCAGAACTTTGCCTCTTTCCAAACTTAAACGACTCCCCATGCCCCCTCACCCAGGCCCTGGAAAATGCCGTGCTAGTTCTGTCCGTAATGTGGTGACTCGGGCACCCAGGCGTAGCTGGCGTCACAGACGTCTGACTCGCTTCACTTTGCGCAGAGACCCTCTGTGTTGCAGCGTGCCCCACAATCTCCTTTTTCTCAAGGCCGAGTAGCATTCGTCCCTTGGGGCTGTTGATTTGCTCCTCTTGCCTTCTGGCTGCGGTGAACAAGTCTGTTAGGAATATTGGGGTACGGTTATTTCTCTGGGTCCCTGCTTTCAGTACTTGGGGATATGTGAAGCATACTTTAAAAAGTGTACAGAAATGGGATTAAAATATTTATGTTAGTGCAAAATTTTTTGAAAATCACACATATGAGAAGTTTTCAGAGTTCATGGACAATATTATGAGAAAAGTGTATATTCAAAATACTTATGTGCCCAAATTCACTTTTTAAAATGCCATTTTATATGGAATTTTTGAAGTACCCTTACCCAGAAGTGGAATTGCTAGAGTCTATAACTCTATTTGCAATTTCTTGAGGAGCTGACATATTGATTTCTGCTGCTGCTGCATGGTTATACATCCCGTACCAGCGACGTGCAAGGATTCCAGTTCAGCCATATCCTTACCAGGGATCCCCAGTATGTCCGTCCGTTCTCCCTTCCTTTCCCAGTAGTCTTCTGTGGGCTGCGAAGTTGTCTTTCGTTGTGGTTTTGAGTTGTGTTTCTCTAACGACTAATGATGCTGAGCATTTTTTCATGTGCATGTTGGCCAGAGAGAGGGAGAGAGAGAGAACCTTCCATCTGTTAGTTCAGTCCTCAAGTGGCTACAGTGACTGTGGCTGGTGCAGGCCAAAGCCAAGGGCCCAGAACACCATCAGGGTATCCAATGTAAGTGGAAGGGGTCCATGTACTTGAGCCATCATGTGCTCCTTCCCAGGAGTATTGGCAGGAAGCTGAGTTGACAGTGCAGTGGTTGAGACTTGAATCTGCACTCACATGTAGAATACTGGCATCATAAGTGGTGGCTTAACCCACTGTGCCACGATGCCAGCCCACCCCTTTGCCCATTATGAGTGGGTTTGTTGTTTTCAATTGTTGCATTTCAGTAGCTCTTTATATATTCTTGAGTTAATCTCTCTAAACATGTAAGATTTGTAAGTAATTCATTCACACCTATGGGCTGTCTTCTCTCTGTTGATGGTGTCCTTTGATACAGGAATGTGTTTATTTGATGAAACCAACTTGTTTTTTAGTCTGGTTGCCAGTGCTTTTGGTATATCAAGAACTCATTGCTAAATATAATATCATGAAGTGATTCCCTACTTTGTAGAAAGTTCAAAAATTAGGAAATGTGGAATCTCCAACTTTTATTTTTCTTGTCAAGGTGAACTTTTTTTAAAACCTGAATTTTCAGTGTAATATAACACGTTCATAGTAGGCCAAGGAAGGCCCAAAGAACCAAGCTAATTCCTTCTACCTTCTGGAGACAGGACCAGCAAATTTTACATCATAATAGATCAGTGCTTTTGTTCCGCTGCAACTTTTTAAAATTAAGTTTTAATAATTTGAGGCTGACGGAACAGTTGTGAAAATGACATAGAGTCCCTGGTACCCTTCAACTATCCCTTCTAATGTAAAATGTCTTGCATGATCACAATTCAGTTATACAAGAAACTGACATTGGTACACTAATTGCTGCAATTCTGTGAACAAAACTGTAGACCTTATTTCAAGACCAGACACAGGATCCCACGTTTTCTCTTTGAAATTACTGAATACCTGGGGCAAGAGAACTGCGAGACTCTGCAGATACTGTATTTCTCCTGAAACTTGTGAACACTAGCGGTAGCAATGTGGTCCTGGGTTCGCAAGGCCAGCCATCTGCAGTGCAGGTGTGGGTGGGGTGGGACGGACCCCCTGCCAACGCAGCCTCCAGGCGAGCCTGCCCACCCCCGCATTCTTCCTCCTGGTCCCAGGCCTTCTTGGCCGGAGGCAGCACAGTTCAGGAGTGGCCCCTCCCTCACACTGTCTTCCCCCGCTTGTCTGTGTCATCACAGGCGTCCTCCCTCACTCTCCCTTCTTCTGCACAGACCCCGTCAAGTTGGATTCAAGACCCACTCTATTCCACAGTGCCAAGTTAACCGATTATATATTCACTGACCCTATTTCCAAATAAGTCCAGGGGTTAGGGTTCAACATATGGGTTTGTGAGGGGTGACACATCCAACACCACGTCTATCCATGGTTTTTTAATACTTTTGCATATCTACGTACCTGTTAGTTTTCTTTGCAGTTCTCAAAATATTATTTAATTTCCTGCCCCCTCTTTAAGTAGCTTGTTCTTATTTTATCAATGGAATGGCTTCATCCACTTTACTGAGGGTATAACTTAGAATCGTTTTTGCAGTGGGTGTTGTGGTTGGGAGCCACTTTATCTTGGATTATTGAGTCTGAATGGCATTTTTAGTCTATTTTTGAGTTGTGTGTAATGTCACAAGTACTCCGACATTTATCCATGATTCTTGAATACTAGAATCTTTCTTATTATTATCTACAAGTTTTTTTTTTTTTTAAGATTTGTTTTATTTGAAAGAGTTACACACAGAGAGAAGGAGAGGCAGAGAGAGAGAGAGAGAGATAGAGAGAGAGAGAGAGGTTTTCCATCTGCTGGTTCACTCCGCAACTAGCCTAAACAGCCGGAGCTACACTGGTCCAAAGCCAGGAGCTAAGAATTTCTTCTGGGTCTCCCATGCGGGTGCAGGAGCCCAAGAACTTGAGCCATCTTCTACTGCTTTCCCAGGCCATAGCAGAGAGCTGGATTGGAAGTGGAGCAGCCAGGACTTGAACCGGCACCCATAAGAGATGCCAGCACTGCAGGCAGCAGCTTTACCCGCTATACTACAGCACTGGTTCCTATCTACAATTTCTTAAAATAGAAAATTAATGTTTCATCTGTTAGATTTTCTGGACAAAGCTTCCAGTTTGCTTTGGGTACTTTAAATATTTACCTTCATAAGGTGTTTGATTTGGATATTTTTAGATATATTAGATTTTTAAGTTGAAATTTCATTAATAGATTTCAAGAATAGAAAGTCCTGTGTCCAGAGGCCAATTAAATGTTCCTTTCTTCTAGTTTTCTAATTACTTAAGTGTGAGTTCCCTTTATATGTAAATGCTCTTAGTGCTTATTTCCCAGAGTCATTAAAATAATGCAATCTGTGTTTGTTTCTAAATGTAAAATAAATGGTCAGTTTATGAAACTCAGAAAATCTCAAATAGAAATCCATTCTCCGTACATCTGCAGTGCTCATTTTTAAATTTAGGCTCTTTTCCATGCAAATTTCAAGGCACATTAACCTCTCTCTGTGCACAACTTGCAGAACCTCGTTTTCTTAACGTCACCACTGAGCGCTTTATTGAACGCACTTTGTGTGAGTCGTTTTTAAACACTCCCACGTGGCCCATCACATGGCTGAACTTTAATAAAGGGACCAAATCCAGTCCACATTGGTTTTGCAGATAAGGGTTTATTGGACCACAAGCATGGTCGTTTGTTAATCTGTTGTTCTTGGCCCTCTTGGGTACAGTAGCAGCACTGGGAAGTTGAGACAAAGACCCTTTTCTCCTAAATTCCTAACATGTTTACATCCAGTATTGTATAGCAGAACAGCTACCAAACCTGCTCTACTTCCTTCATTGTTCTTTGAATAATTTATTTCTTCTGATTTAATATATAACTTAGCAATAAAATATTACTATTACATTTTTTTTCCCAAGAAACCTTTTATTTCAGGAATACAAATTTCATAAGTACAGCATTAGGAAATATAGTGATTCTTCCCACCATACCTGCCTTCCCACATCTACTCCCACCCTTTCTCCTCCTCCCTCCCCAATTCCCAATCCCATTCTCCATTAAGATCCATTTTTGATTAACTTTATACACAGAAGACCAACTCAATGCTAAGTAAAGAGTTCAACAATTTACATACACACAAAAAAAACTGAAAACAAATTTTACAGTTAATTCTCATAATACAACTCATTCAGGACAGAGGTCCTACAAGGGGAGTAAGTACACAGTGATTCCTATTGGTGATTTAACAATTGACACTCTTATGTATGACATCAGTGATCACCTGAGGCTCTTGACATCAGCTGCCAAGGCTATAGAAGCCTTTTGAATCCATAATCTCCATCAGTATTTAGACAAGGCCATAAGCAAAGTGAAGTTCTCTCCTCCCTTCAGAGAAAAATACATCCTTCTTTGATGGCCCCTTTTTCCATTGGGGTCACACTCACAGAGATCCTTCATTTAGAACATTTTTTTTGCACAGTGTCTAGGCTTTCCATGCCTGAAATGCTCTCACAGGTCTTTCAGCCAGGCCAGAATGCCTTAAGGGCTGATTCTGAGGTCAGAGTACTACTTAAAGCTATTGTCATTCTATGAGTCTGCTGTGTGGACTACTTCCCATGTTGGAACATTCTCTCCTTTATAATATTATCTATTATTATTACCGAACACTTCATCCTATTTATATGATCACTTTAACACTCAAGATAACATTTTTATCACCAAGATTAATGGGATTTGGGATCCTATGACAAGTTTTTAAATTGTGTCCTTAGAAGTAAGGAATGTATGTAGGACTATACAGCTTTACAGTTACAGACTTCCCCCTCCCTCTCTTAGTCCAACTCTTATTTTTTACTGAGATCTATTTTAAATTAACTTTATACACATATGATTAACTCTATGTTAAGTAAAAAGTTCAACAAATAGTATGAAGAAAACAAAATGAAACAAAAATCCAAAACTGTTCCTTGACGGTTAAGACAAGGGCTGTTCAAGTCATTGCTTCTAAAAGTGTCAATTTCACTACTACAGATTTCCTTTTAGGTGCTCTATTAGTTATCACAAATCAAGGAGAATATATAATATTTATCCCTTTGAGACTGCTTTATTTCACTAAATATGATGTTTTCCAGATTCATCCATTTTGTTGCAAATGACCAGGTTTCATTTTTTTTATTGCTGTGTAGTATTCCATAGTGTACATATCCCATAATTTCTTTATCCAATTTTCAGTTGACAGGCATTTAGGATGATTCCATGTCTTAGCTTTTGTGAATTGAGCTGCCATAAACATGGGGGTCCAGATAACACTTTTATTTACTGAGTGAGGGGAAACCTCATTGTGGTTTTTTTTTTTTCAAGATTGATTTTATCTATTTGAAAGACAGAGTTACAGAGAGAGGTAGAGACAGAGAAAGAAGTCTTTCATCCTCTGGTTCACTCCGCAGATGGCCCCAATGGCCAGAGCTGCACCGATCCGAAGCCACGAGCCAGGAGCTTCTTCCAGGTCTCCCACATGGGTGTACAGGCCCAATGAATTGGGCCATCTTCTACTGCTATCCCAGGCCATAACAGAGAGCTGGATCAGAAGTGGAGCAGCAGGGACTAGAACTGGCGCCCATATGGGATGCTGGCGCTTCAGATCAGGGCTTTAATCGGCTGCACCACAGTGCTGGCCCCCTCAGTGTGGTTTTGATTTGCATTTCCATGATGGCTATTGATCAGTTGCCTCTTCACTTGCCTGTTTCTTTTGCCTTACAGAAGCTTCTCAATTTGTCAATTTCAGCTTTGATTGCTTGTGTCTCTGGGGTATTTTCCAAGAACTGCTTTCCCTGTAACAAAGTCTTGCAAGGTTTCCCCAGTGTACTCTAATAATTTGATGGTGTCAGGTTGTAGATTTTGTGTAAGGTGTAAGGTAGGGGTCTGGTTCATACTTCTGCATGTGGAAATCCAGTTTTCCCAGCACCATGTGTTGAAGAGAATGTGCTTGCCTCAGGGATTGGTTTTAGTTCCTTGGTCAAATATAAGTTGGTTGTCAATGCTTGGATTGATTTCTGGCATTTCTATTCTGTTCCATTGGTCTATACATGTGTTTTTGTACCAGTACCAGGCTGTTTTGATTATAACTGCCTTGGAGTATGTCTTGAAATCTGATATTGTGATGTCTCCGGCTTTGTTTTTGTTATATAAGATTGTTTTAGCTATTCAAGGTCCCTTGTGTTTCCATATGAATTTCAGCATCATTTATTCTATATCTGTGAAGAATGTCTTTGGTAATTTTTAAAAAATATTTATTTATTTATTTATTTGAAAAGTAGAGTTATAGACAGTGAGAGAGAGACAGAGAGAAAGGTCTTCCTTCTGTTGGTTCACTCCCCAAATGGCT
Source organism: Lepus europaeus (assembly GCF_033115175.1). Classification (NCBI taxonomy): domain Eukaryota; kingdom Metazoa; phylum Chordata; class Mammalia; order Lagomorpha; family Leporidae; genus Lepus; species Lepus europaeus. Next base: position 129,809,772 of record NC_084832.1, read on the forward strand.
GCGATGGCCAGAACTATGCCGATCTGAAGCCAGGAGCTAGTGCCTCTTCCTGGTCTCCCGGGTGGGTGCATGGGCCCAAGCACTTGGGCCATCCGCCACCACTATCCCAGGCCACAGTAGAGAGCTGGACTGGAAAAGGAGCAGCCAGGACTAGAACCCAGCCCCCATATGGAATCCCGGTGCCACAGGCGGATGATTAACCTTGTGCACCATGGCACCGGCCCCTGTCTTTGGTATCTTTATTGGTATCATATTGAATCTATAAATTGCTTTCAGAAGAATGGACATTTTGATGATATTGATTCTATCAATCCATAAACATGGGAGATTTTTCCATTTCTTTTGTATCTTCTTTTATTTAATTCTTTATTTTATTCTTTATTCTTATTTTATTCTTTAATGTTTTATAATTCTCATCCTAGAGATCTTTGACATCCTTGGTTAAATTTATTCTAAGGTATTTGATTTTCTTGTAGTTCTTGTGAATGGGTTTGATCTTAGAAGTTCTCTCTCAGTCTTGGCATTATCTATATATACAAATGCTGTTGATTTTTGTGTACTGATTTTTATATCCTTCTATTTTACTGAACTCTTCTATGAGTTCCAGTAGTCTCTTAGTGGAGTTCTTTGGATCCTCTATATATAAAATCATGTCATCTGCAAATAGTGATAGTTTGATTTACTCCTTCCCAATTTGTATCCCTTTGACTTCTTTTTCTTTCCTAATGGCTCTGTCTAAAACTTCCAGGACTATATTGAATAGCATTGGTAAGAGTGGGCATCCTTGTCTGGTACCAGATCTCAGTGGAAATGTTTCCAACTTTTCCCTATTCAATAGGATGCTGCCCATGGGTTTGTTGTAAATTGCCTTGATTGTGTTGAGGAATGTTCCTTCTATACCTAATTTGCTTAGAGTTTTCATCATGAAAGGGTGTTGTATTTTATCAAATGCTTTCTCTGCATCTGTTGCAATAATCAAATGGTTTTTGTTCTTCAATTTATTAATTTAATGTATCACATTATTTGATTTGCAAATGTTGAACCATCCCTGCATACCAGTGATGAATCCCACCTGGTCTGAGTGGATAATCTTTCTGATGTGTTGTGAGATTCACTTGGCTACAATTTTGTTGAGGATTTTTATGTCTATATTTATCAGAGAAATTGGTCTGTAGTTCTCTTTCTCTGTTGCATCTTTTTCAGGTTTAGGAATTAAGGTGATGATGGCTTCATAGAAAGAATTTGGGAAGATTCCCTCCTTTTCAGTTGTTTTGAATAACTTAAGAATAATTGGAGTTAGTTCTTCTTTAAAAGTCTGGTAAAATTCAGCAGTGAATCGATCCGGTCCTTGGCTTTTCCTTGTTGAGAGGGCCTTTGTTACTGATTCAATTTTCGTCTTGATTATGGGTCTGTTTAGGTTTTCTATGTCTTCATGGCTCAAGTTAGGTAGGTTGTATGTGTCCAGGAATCTATCCATTTCTTCTAGGTTTCCCAGTTTGTTGGCATACAGCTCTTTCTAGTACTTTCTGATGATCCTTTTATCTCTGTGGTATCTGTTGCTATATTTCCTTTTTCTTCTCTAATTTTATTGCTTTGTGTCTTCTCTCTCCTTTTTTTTTGGTTAGTTGTGCAAATGGTGTATCAATTTTGTATTTTTTCAGAAAACCAGCTCTTCATTTTGCTGATCTTTTGTATTTTTTTGTTTCAATTTTGTTGATTTCTCTATTTTAATTATTTCTTTTCTCCTACTAGTTTTGGGTTTGGTTTGCTGTTGTTTTGCTAGACCCTTGAGATGCATTGATAGCTCATTTATTTGGTGCCTTTCCAATTTTTTTATGTAGGCACCAGTTGCTATAAACTTTCCTCTTAACACTGCTCTTGCTGTATCCCATAATTTTTGATATGTTGTGTTGTTGTCTTCATTTGTTGCTGGATTTTTTTTGTTTTTTTTTCTCTTTTGATTTCTTCTATGACCCACTGTTCATTCAGGAGCATGTTGTTCAGTCTCCATATGTTTGCATATGCTCTAGAGTTTCCTGAGTTGCTGATTTCCAGCTTCATTGAGTTGTGGTCCGGGAAGATGCAGGGTGTGATTTCAACCTTTTTGAATTTGCTGAGACTTGCTCTGTGGCCTAGTATGTGGTCAATCTTAGAGAAAGTTCCATGCACTGCTGAGAAGAATATGTATTTTGCAACTGTAGGATATGAAGTTCTGTAGATATCTCTTAGGTGCATTTGGTCTATAGTTTTGAGTAACTCTTTTGTTTCCTTGCTGATTTTCTGTCTTGTTGATCTGTCCATTGCTGAAAGTGGTGTATGAAGTCCCCCATCAGTATTGTATTGGAGTGTATGTCTCCCTTTAGGTCTGTTAACATTTATTTTAAATAGCCAGGTGTCCTGTAATTAGGTACATATATGTTTATAACAGTTACATATTCCTGTTGATCCCTTAATCATTACAGAGTGCCATTTTTTGGGTCTATTTAAACACTTTTTGTGTTAAAGTCTGTTTTGTCTGATATTAGGATGGCTACACCAGCTCTTTTTTAATTTCTGTTAGCATGGGATACATTTTTCCATCCTTTCACTTTCAGTCTTCATGCATTTTTGTTGCTAAGATGTGTTTCTTGAAGTCAGCAAATAGATGAGTTTTGTTTTCCTTTTTTAAATTTTTTAAATTTATTTGACAGTTAGACAGTGAGAGAGAGAGACAGAGAGAAAGGTCTTCCTTTCATTGGTTCACCCCCCAAAATGGCCGTTACAACTGGAGCTACACCCATCCGAAGCCAGGAGCCTGGTGCTTCCTCCTGGTCTCCAATGTGGGTGCAGGGGCCCAAACACTTGGGCCATCCTCCACTGCCTTCCTGGGCCACAGCAGAGAGCTAGACTGGAAGAGGAGCAATCGGGACTGGAACCCGGTGCCCATATGGGATGCCAGTGCCATGGGCAGAGGATTAACGAAGTGAGCCATGGTGCCTGCCCCAAATTTTGTTTTTCAATCATTCAGCTACTCTCTGTCTTTTAACTGGAGAGTTCAAACCATTTACATTAAAGGTGACTATTGATCAGTAATGACTTTGCCCTGCCATTTTCCCAAAAATGTTACTATTTTTTACTTTGAATTTTCTTTGTACTTTAACTGGGAGATTTTCTTCCTTTTCTTTCTTTCAAAGTGATGATCATGGTTTTTTCTGTGTTTCTGTGTGCAGCACATCCTTAAGCATCTTTTGAAAGGCTGGACGGGTGGTGAGAAATTCTTTCAATTTCTGTTTGTTATGGAAGATCTTTATTTCACCTGCCTTCATAAATCAGAGCTTTGTAGGGTATAGTATTGTCAGCCTACAGTTTTTTTTTTTTCTCTTAAGACTTGGACTATATCTCACCATTCTCTCCTAGCCTGTAGGGTTTCTAATGAGAAGTCCACTGTGAGTCTAACTGGAGATCCTCGGAAAGTCATCTGGCATTTTGTTCATGTACATTTTAGAATCTTTTCTGTATGTTTTACTGTGGTGAGTTTGATTACAGTGTTGTGGTGAAAATCTTTTCTGGTCATGTGTTTAGGCATTCTGTGTGCTTCGTGTAATCTCATGTCCTTTTCCTTGTCCACATTAGGGAAATTTTCTGTTATTATTTCACTAAAAAGTCCTCTAATCCTTTCTCTCTTTTATGCCTTCAGGAACTCCTAGAACCCATATGTTGGGTCATTTGATAGTTTCCTCACTCTCCAGTGCTGGGGCAGAGGCTCTGGGCTGCTGGGGTCCTGAGCTGTGGGCGTGCACACCCTCCACGTATGCCATGGTACTCTCCACATAGGTCCATGGTGTCCCTCTAATTTGTGCAGTTTCCTCTGCCATTTTCTCCATAACTCTCACCTGAGACTACTCTCTCTCTCCATCTTCCCCTGGACTACAGCAGTGAGCTCCCTCCCTACCCCACCATCTTCATCCCCTCCATTATGTTTCTTATTAGTCTGTGGCTGTCTCAGGCCAAAATTGTCAGTTCCCTTAATACGGTCATCCATACATTTATTATTTCTTTAATGCTTCACAAACATGTTGAATATCTGTGTCCTAACAAGCACTACATTTGCTTCTGGGAACCCACTTATAAACAAGATGCCCGAGGTTCTCACTTTCTTAGATTTTGCAATTTTTTAGGGAAGACAAGCACAGTTGACCTCTATCTCTGGGGTCCACGCCTGTGATTTGAAAGCATTTGGGAAAAAAGTGTTGCCTTTGTACTGACATGGACAATTAATTTTTCCTTGTTATATTTCTAAACAGCAGTGGCTGACACATTTACATAACACTCATGTTGCACTGGATATTACAGTCAGGTAGAGACGACCAATGGTGCACACTAGGGCGTTACACACAGACACTGAGCTCTGCGGATCCTGGTGTCCTGGGAGGAAGTCTGTTAACAAATCCCCCTCAGGAACCAAGGGGAGACTGCATATTAAAGTCTGTTGAGCATGTTGGTGAGCATTTTTCACAGTGCCTATCTAATGAAGTTACCACTCAGCGGAAAATCCTGCTTAGAACCAGAAGGTCAGGGGAAGCCACTTTCCTGAAGAGGGAAAGCAAGCAGATTAAGCAGAGGCCCCAGGTCTCAGAGGCGAGGCGCAGAGCAGAGGGATGTTTGTGGATCCAGTGAGAAGAGACCCAGAGCAGGATGAGGATGCTGAAGCCACGCACTTGTGGCTGAAGTGAGAGTGAGGGCCACGTAGACCTGGGGAGGCTGGAGGACCAGCTCTTGTGTGGTTTTTTTCCCTAAACGGTGGTGAATTCCAAGAATGTAGGAGACTAGTGAAGATTTTCATCCTACTTGGCCACACAAAGAGCTTGATTCATGCAGAGACAGTTAGGAGTGCTGGCCCAAGAAGAGAGAGGTTATGTGAGAGTGATGATGGTGGGGACAGAGAGGGCTTCTACACGGTTTCAGAGGCTGCACTGGCAGGGCTCTGTGACACCAGTGATGGGCAGGGAGAGACCTTGCACACAGGGATATGGAGGTAGAATTTGAGATGATTGGAGCATGCGTGAGTGAAAATGTCACATTGGAGGTGAGGTAGGCCAGGCGTCCACACTGCTACATACTGCTTGGTGGACAGGTGATTGCGCTGTTATGGTCATTTTTTTTAAAGATTTATTTATTTGAAAGAGAGAGTTACAGAGAGAAGTAGAGATAGAGAGAGAGGTCTTCCATCTGCTGGTTCACTCCCCAGTTGGCCTCAATGGCTAGAGCTGGGCCAATTTGAAGCCAGGAGTCAGGAGTTTCTTCCGGGTCTCCCATATGGGTTCAGGGACCTAAGGACTTGGTCCATCTTCCACTGCTTTCCCAGGCCATAGCAGAGAGCTGGATCGGAAGAGATACAGCCAGGACTAGAACCAGTGCCCATATGGGATGGCCAGGGCTTTAACCCGCTATGCCACAGTGCCGGCCCCTACATCCAGTATTGTGTAGCAGAACAGCTACCAAGCTTGCTCTACTTCCTTCACTATTCTTTGAATAATTTATTTCTTCTGATTTAATATATAACTTAGCAATAAAATATTACTGTTAGATTTCTTTTTTTCCCCAAGAAACCTTTTATTTCCGGAATACAAATTTCATAAGTACAGCATTAGGAATATAGCGGCTGGAGGATGCATGAGCGGAAATGTCACATTGGAGGAGATTTAGGCCAGGCGTCAGCAGTGCTCCATATTTGTGTTCAGACGTCCTTGGTGGACAGGCATTGGGCTGTCACAGTCCTTAGCGAGCTTACCGAGCGGGCAGCATGGAGCTGACATGATGACCTCAGCAGAGGAACTGCTCGGGAAGCACCCGTGGAATGAATGCGTTAGTGGATGGGTGATGCAGCTTTGTTACTTTCAGGTGATGAAGAGGCAGGTCTTTGTACGCTGGCTATCGCAGGGCTGGAGATCTGCATTCAACTGTCCACTCCTCAGTGGGAAGAGCTGATTGGTTCATCCGTGGATCCTCGTCACCTTGTGCCAAGTTTGGCACTTGATAGACTTTTTTTTGACAGGCAGAGTTAGATAGAGAGAGAGAGAAAGATCTCCCTTCCATTGGTTCACCCCCCAAATGGCTGCTACGGCTGGCGTGCTGCGCCGGTCCGAAGCCAGGAGCCAGGTGCTTCTTCCTGGTCTGCCATGCGGGTGCAGGGCCCAAGCACTTCCTGGGCCACAGCAGAGAGCTGGACTGGAAGAGGAGCAACTGAGACAGAACCGGTGCCCAACCAGGACTAGAACCCGGAGTGCTGGCACCGCAGGCAGAGGATTAGCCTAGTGAGCTGCAGCACCGGCCTACTTAATAAGGCTTTTTAAACGTCTTTGTGTGGTTAAGCAGTGTTTGCCTTAAGTCTGCATCTTGGATGGGTAGAGTTCAAGAAATTTAACCTAGAGTCCAAGGGAAATTATTCAGGGATGTTCTTTCAACTCCTACTTAAGCTCTGGTTTACAGCAACCAAAAGGAAGTACCTCTTCCCCCCTTTTTAAAAAAGACTTCTTTATTTGGAAGTCAGAGTGAGTGAGTGAGAATAGGAGAAAAAGATCTTCAACCTGTTGTTCATTTATCAGTTGGCTTCAACAATCAGGACTGGACCAAGTTGAATTCAGAAGCCAGGAATTCCATCCGGGTCTCCCATGCAGGCAGCAGGGAGACCTTCTGCTGTCTTCCCAGGTGCATTAGTGGGACGCTGAGTCTGAAACACGGCCATGGGGGTTGGAACCCTGGGATACCAGGGCCTCAAGTGGTAGCTTAACCCACTGTGCCACAAAGATGGCCGCAGTTTGCCTTTTAAAACAGTCCTGTGTGGAGATCTTCACTTGAGTGTGGCTGTGTTACTCTGTGCCCTGGGACTTGTCTCACCTGCCACAGAATCTTGCTGGGGTGGAGACAACACTGTCCAGGGTGTGTCTGGACATGACTCAGGTGTCATCCTCCATGACTTAACAGGCAACACAGGGAGAACACAATGGAAATAAGAACATTCCAGAGAGCCCTTGACGCTGAGCTGGTGTGAGGGAAGGGCAGGGTAGTTCTTGTGACCCACGCAGTGTCCACGTGTCATACTGCTCACAGCCATCAGTTGCTACCCTAGCCATGTTTTTCAGAAGGACAGAAATGGAGCTGCAGAGCCATAGAGAGATGAAAGTGGAATCTCCAGCAAAGACTCCAAGACTGTTTACCTGGTTCCTTTAAGGATATTCATTCTAAAGTGTAGCACCTGTCATTGCAGGAGAGAAACTTTGCTTTACAATAGCAAGATACACACTTATGTTGGACTAACCAATCAAGTCTTTGAATCTTCATTGCTGGATGAAACACACACACACTCACACCCACCCACACACTCACACACATTCACACACTCACATGCACACACACTCACATACACTCTCTCACACACACACTCACACACATGCACACACACATAACTCACACACACACACTCACACTCACATGCTCACACACATTCACACACTCACATGCACACACTCACATACACTCTCTCACACACACATAACTATCACACACTCATACTCACACACTCATACTCACACACTCACACACTCACACTCACACTCACACGCTCACACATGTGTTTACACCAGGCAAAGTATTCCCGGGCATCCACCTTCCTTGGCTTCTTTGCGCCAGGACTGACTGTTGTAGCTCACCTAAGCCTCAGTGCAGAGTGAACCACGGCTTCTCGGTCTCATCACTGACATCTAATAAACCAGCTGCTCCCTCCATGCACATAGCCCAAGTCTGCACTGTGACTGAAATATTTATTTATCTGTGGCTTGTTTGTTTTCTGCATTTGCCTGAGGCTGTGCCTCTGCAGACAGAGTGAAGCAGATGGCTGCAAATTTAATTAACAGTGGCAACCTGGGTTTACCCAGGCTGAGACCTTCGCGTTTCTTGTTCTCAGCTCTTTGCCACACCCGATTCACCGTGCTTCGGGAAAGTTATCAATAATTCAGGCTCCCCAACTTATAAACTGGGGACTGGTTGGGGGTATGAATTGATTAAAATTTTCTCTTACAAATCATCCATTCAGTTATGGTTTCTCCAATTTGGAGGAGAATAAAATGATTATCTTGTTAATTTCAACAGTCATTTGATCGTTCTGCATGATAACCTCACCAGTGAGTTGTCTGGACGCAGACTGGCTGTCCACCACGTTGGAGAGCTCCTCATCTCTGGGCAAAGCCTGCTCTAGGCCTATACGTGTCTGACCGTCACAAAGGTTTTCCTTGATGCTCCCCCAAGTCAATTACCTGTTTTTAATTTTTTTTTTAAAAATTTATTTGACAGGTAGAGTTATAGATAGTAGAAAAAGAGAGAGAGGAAGGTCTTCCTTCCATTGGTTCACTCCCCAAATGGCCGCCATGGCTGGCGCTGTGCCGATCCAAAGCCAGGAGCCAGGTGCCTCCTCCTGGTCTCCCATGTGGGTACAGGGGCCCAAGCACTTGGGCCATCCTCCACTGCCCTCCTGGGCCACAGCAGAGAGCTGGACTGGAAGAGGAGCAACCAGGACTAGAACCCGGCGCCCATGTGGGATGCCGGCGCTGCAGGTGGAGGATTAACCAAGTGAGCCACGACGCCCCCCAAGCCACTTAACTTGAGATACACTCTGAGTTAGAGACATACCGTAGCTTCCTCTTCCACTTGTTAACCTATGGGGCGTTTAAAGATACAAAACATTCTTTGCCCAGGTATTTTCTTTGCTGGGCACGCATTTCTGACTTCCTACATTATTTCTCTTGGCTTCAGGGTGCTTCAATGTCCTGGATCTTTATTGCCATTTCTTTCAAAATGTGGATTCTAGAGTAGAATTTATTATCCCAGCTGACAGCTGTGAATAGCTGTGGTGTTATCTCAGATGCTTTAGGGGTGCTATGAGCTTAGGCCAAGATTACATTTATTTTTGATAATCACATATGTTTATTGACATTCACTGGATGTTCTGACGACTAAGCTCTGTCACATGACCGTTGCCCCCACAGAGCCACCCCTCGTCTGTTTTGTACCTGTCTAACTTCTTTCCTGGCTGTGATGATAGAAACTTGTGTTTAACCTTTGTAAGTTTCACCTGTGAGATGCAGGTCATTTCTGCATTTATTTGAAAGATGCTTTGCTCTTTTGCTCTCCTTGGGTCTACTTACTTCTGCCAGCTCCCTGTCAGCTGCAGGGTAGATGCACAGAGCTATATATCTTGATCCAATTCATTGACTGATAGATTAGGCCTCAGCTTTCCCCGTTGGTGGGCACTGTTTCATCAATCACACTCTCAGGATAAGGTCACTCAGCCCGTTTCAAGCCTGTAAACATTGCAGTGCAGTTATGAGCGAGGTTGGAAAGGCAGAGACCCTGGAGGTGACTGCCAAGGCCCCACTACAGCAGGGGTCACATCCTAACCCCCTTGATAAGTCCTGCTGTTGCCTGTGCCATGACAGCTCATCTGCCTCCCAGTCCGGGATCCACATGGGTGGATGGAGCCTGGCACGGAGGAGTCAGTTACTGCTGAGTTTCTTTCTCATTGCTCTAGGCACCTGCAGCCTGCTTGTACAACTGGCAGAGGTATGGTGGTCTGGCTGCTGGCACCCAGTCATGCATTCAGAAAGAATCCATTTGGTGTACAGTAAACAAAACCCTTTTCAGCCAGATTGCTAACCTGAAGATCTATTAGTTGCCTTCTCTGTCTTACTGCCTACCTTCATTTGATTATCTTCTTTTTTCATATTTTAAGATAATAAAATATTCCCATGAATATTATGGCAGCCATTTATAACCACCTATTTGTTGTTTTTTCAAGCATTCATGGGTAAAACTGTATAATATAATATATGAATGCATATGTTGCACACATGCATGTATGTCTATGTATGTGTACATGTATGTGTGTATGTATATATAATGCATACACACCTGCAGTCATGAGAGATTTAGAAATTTCAGAAATGTATAAAGAAAAGAGCAAAAGTTTCCAAAATCTCCAGCTAAAGGTAATCACTTAAAACTTTGGTGTATTTCTTATTTTTTCCATTCATGTGGGAGAATTATGACCAATGCTGACACTGCGCCATTTGTAAAGTATATGAGGTTGCCATCATTTATGGAAACATTCCCTGTTTTTGGATGCGTGTCAGTGTAATACTTGCATGTACCAGAGTATGCTGTGCTGTGATTGCAATAAGCTCACTGCTTATTCCATTTTATTTATCTGCATGGCTTTTTGTTGCGAGTGCTTATATTTTTAGGTGACATGGAGCTGGGCAGGGTGAATTATGAAGCATTAATTACAAGAACTTTCACTGCACCAAGGGCATGCACTCTGCATATGGTGCCCAGTTCCTGCCAGGGTACTGCTCTGTGCCTTTGATGTGAATATCAGCTGGACCTTGTTAGAGGCTGCTGTGGTGCATCCTGGATGAAGGGGCCTGGGGGAGCTGGAGAATGGCTCTGTGCAGAGGGAAATGGGTTTAAAAAACAGAATCAAAGGCAAGGTGCTTAGGGACTAACACACAACTGAGAGTCCTGAGAGAAGGGGAAGGGGGCACAGTGCCCCTGTTTGGCCTGGATGTTGACACAGTGAGTGAGGGAGCTGTTGGCTGAGGGACCTGTTTGACATGCTCCCTTTCCACACTGTTGTTGGCTGACCCTTTCACACCCCCTAGGAGCCTCCCAAGCCCAGGCCTAAATCCTACAGGCAGTGCTGGATGTTTTCTAAGTTGCCTCTGAGATTCCTCTCACCCAGCAGTTCAGTCAAACGCCAACCCAGACGCCCTGTGAGGGGACTTCGCAGATGGAGAACAGCTATCAGTTGGAAATAGAGGGATGTGAGCCTTCAAAAGCAAGAGAAAAAGCAGATCATGTGGTTTCCAGGAGGCGAGAATAACCCAGGCCACCCCCTACCCAGCCCCACAGCATGGAGACCTCAGTCCTGCAAATGAGTGGGGTTGAAATCGGCAGACACCCAGCACGACCTTGGAAGCACAGCGCTCTCTAGAGCCTGCAGGAAGGGCCGTGGTGCTCTGTGCACCTGGATTTTGGCTTTGTGAAACCTGGGGCAGAAAACCAGCAAAGTCAGCCTCGTTTTCTGACCGCACAGCTGTGAGCTGGTCGCCGGTGTTGTGGGCCACGCAGGAGGTGGAAATTTGCTGGAAAAAGAATGGAGAACCAGTACAGGTCCAGTCGTATTTACGCACTCCCCTCCCAAGTGCTGCTGCCTCTTCCCGCCGAGCTCTCTCCTTGATCCTCTAGAGCACATGACTGTGCCCCGCATCCAGGATGCAGCCTTTGAGAGGGTCCCCGGCTCCCGTGCTGCCACAGGAAGCTGACTTACTGTGACGAGGGCAGATGGCTTCTCTGGCTTTGCATCGCGAGTGGCCCCTACATTACCTGGCACTGGAGTATTGCAAAATGCTGACTGAACACACAGTGGTTTCCAGGCTGTGGTCAGTGAGCTGGGCCAAATGTTCAAGCACAGATCTACATAGATGACTTTATTTTTTATTATTTGTATAAAAGGTGATAAAAATTCCAAACTTTAAGCTTTCCTAGAAGTTAGGATGAAACCAGCAACCTTGATGTTATTAGCACTATGCTCTTGCTTTCCTATAAATTATATTTCAGATCTTTTATGCCTTGCTATGGTTTCTCTCCTAGGAAGATTAAAGAACGTTAAGTCAATAACAGCAATAAGACAAAGCAAAACCTTTGGAAAAGACATGGATGCTTAAAAAGCCTCTTTTCTTTACGATCCCAGGCTTGTGACTGTGAATTTCTGCTGTGGGCATGCAGCGTAGTCAGGTCTTCTGGTTGATGAGAGCCCTCCGAGTCGACGTGCTGCAGCTTCTGCAGGGTTTCCTCCTGTGCTGGTCAGCCCTGACGCCCTGGCACTCCCTACCCTGGATCGGGTCCCTGCTCTGCGAGACCATGGATGTGGGGTCGTGTATGTGACTGCTTGCCCACTTCCGTTAAACACGGTGCACAGCCAAAAAAATTCACCAGTTCATGTTGGAGATCCAGTTATATGTTCCTCCTGCTTATTGTGTAGATCTGCCACACACACACACACACACACAGACACATACACACACAGACATGTAAACACACACACAGACACATACACATATACACACACATGCACACACAGCCGTGCTTTCCTCCAGTGGCGTTACTACTTCCTCTTCTCACATGCCACCCGCTACCCATCCAAGCATAAAGCAGCTCTTTTATCTTTTATTTTTATTTAAAGATTTTATTTATTTCTTATTTGAAAGTCAGAGTTAAAAAGAAGGAGAGACAGAGCAAGAGATCTTCCATTTCCTGGTTCACTCCTCAGGTGGCCACAACTGCCAGGGCTGGGCCAGTCTGAAGCTAGGAGCCAGGGGCTTCTTCTAGGTCTCCTGCATAGGTGGCAGGGGCCAAGTACTTGGGCCATCTTCTGCTGCTTTCCCCAGGCCATTAGCAGGGGGCTGTTTCAGAAATGGAGCAGCCTGGACTCGAACTGGCATGGTGTCACAGGCAGTGGGTTTACACACTACGCCACAACGCTGGCCCCTACAAAGCAGCTCTTTCGAAACACCTCACCAGTGTGCAGGACAGCACCGTGACCGGGAGAGCAGCCCACAGGCAGTGGGAGTCACTGAGCCCTCAGCAGGTGTGAGGCAGGCTGATCAGCAGGTGGCTTGTCTGGAACTTGTGCCCAAACTCCCAGTGTTATAAAAGGGGCCTTTGGGAGCCCTGGTAATGAGGTGTGCTCAAGTCTGGCATCTGCTCTTCAAGCCCCTGGAAGCCCTTCAACAGCTGGGGCGGGAGCCCTGCTGCCTTCCCAGCCAGCCTTGTGCCTCAGTAAAGGAGGTAGAATGTTTTTCACAGAGATGTGGGCCTTGGAAGCCAAGAGAAGCGAGTGTAGCAAAAGCAGAGCTGTCCCCTCCCTGGCTTGTGCACATGTCCTCTGAGCTGCACGGTGCACGCAGGGGAGAGGAAGGGAGAGGAGCATGCACGTGTGCATTGCTGACTGCCAGTGTCTCCATCTGCCATGCCACCAAGCCAGGTTTCCCAGGAAAGGGGGCAGGTGAAGGGAGGAGGATTTGCGGTCACAGCAGCCTGGTTTCGTAAGGAGCGCATATGTTTAAAATCCTACCTGATTTCTGAACTTGCTCAGTGGCGTGCAGTTTTGGGTCACTGCCTTGTAGGTCCTGGAGACTGAGGTTTCCGTGCCTCAGAGAAGGGTTCCCTTGTGTTCTTCATGAAAAAAAAAAAAAAAAGAAAAAAAAAGCAAACAGCAGCACAGTGCTGGCCCTGGCAACACAGAGCAAGGTGGTCTCCAGTGTCCAGCTGTGTGTGTGCCCTGTGCTCTGCGTGGTGTGTTGCAGGCACATCAGCATTCCAGGCCATGGAAGGAACTCTTTGTGGGGGTTTTCTCATGGGCCACGGTGCTGCCCTGCCTTTGAGCAGCCCAGACGCACTCACCAGGACCATTTTGACAGCAGAACCCGGGGCTATGTATGAAATAACCAACCTGAGCCGGTGGTAGCTTTGCATTTAGGATCCATATTTAACTCCCTAGGCAGACAGGTTTTGCAGCACATATTAGTTTCCTGCACAGATGGGCTCTCACTAGGGAAGCATCTTAAAGCTATTTAATGTATATGTGTTTGTTAATTGTAGCCAGACTTTGTTATTTGCATATTTATTTCCCCATTACCAGTCTAATCCAGATGGACAAATGTAAATGGGAAAAAAATCAAGGTCATCATGACGTTTAATGTTTTCACCTGTTCCTCTAATCTGTATATTTCTCAAAGCAAATATTCCCTGTTTTTCGAAGTTACGTTGGTTACACTGTGGCTCCGAGGTTGAGTCACTGCTCGGAATGCCCACGTCCCACGTCAGAGTGTGGGAGTGGGCGTCACCCCTGCTTCTGACCCGGCTTCCTGCTAGTGTGTAACCTGGGAGGCAGCAGGTGATGGCTCAAGCTCCAGGGTCCCTGCCCCTCACGTGGAATTCCCAGTGCAGTTCTTGGTGCCTGGCTTCGGCCTAACCCAGCCCAGCTGTTGAGGGCATTTGGGGAGTGAACCAGCAGATAGATTGAAGGTTCTCTCTGGCTCTGCCTTTTAAACAATTTTTTAAAAAAAATTAGAGTTTTATACCCTATCAGAGTAGCTCCAGTGAATGCTGGTGGTGTGGCATTGTTAGCCTAATCATTTATCAAATCTTTGACAAAGTCTGGAGGGCAGCCACTGCATGGTTTGCGTGCTTGTCACTCAGGAGCATTGTTTTCTTTGATACTGTGTGTTAAGGACTGTGTGGGGGGGAAAGGGTCGTGGGATCTCTGCCTGGAGGAACTCATCTCCCGGAGACCCCAGGTATGTGGTGTTTGTGGGGTCGGAGAGGCGGCACTTCTCACACAGAGCGGCGTGTCCTGAGCTCTGCTGAAATGACTCGGCTTCTTCATCGTTGTTTGTGGCTGCAGGTGGCTGCTTCATATAGGGTACCATGGGCAAGGCCGGGCTAGGCAGAGAGCCCTACCAGAGTCCTCTGTGGGGACTGCTTCCCACCCATCTGCCTACACTGCGCCTCTGATGGGGAAGCCACGCCCTTAACTTTCCGTTTCAAGAGTCAGGTGGTGAGATCAAACCCTCCAGCAGGTGGATCTGGCAGTGGAGGAAGACTTGGTGCTGGGGCCAGTACTGTGGCATAGCAGGGGAAGTGCCACCCGAGACACCAGCCTCCCATATGGGCACGGGTTCACGTCCTGCTGCTCCACTTCTTTTTTTTTTTTTTTTTTTTTATTAAACTTTTATTTAATGAATATAAATTTCCAAAGTATAGCTTGTGGGTTACAATGGCTTCCCCCCTCCCATAACTTCCCTCCCGCCCGCAACCCTCCCCCCTCCCGCTCCCTTTCCCCTTCCATTCATGTAAAGATTCATTTTCAATTCTCTTTGTATACAGAAGATCAATTTAGTATATATTAGGTAAAGGTTTCAACATTTTGCCCATATAGCAACATCGAGTGAAAAAACTACCATTGGATTACTAATTATAGCATTAAATAGCAATGTACAGCACATTAAAGACAGAGATCCTACATAATTTTTTTTTTCAAAATAATTAATTTTCTATGCCATTTCCATTTTAACACCAGGTTGTTTTTTTTTTTTTCATTTCCAATTCTCTTTATATACAGAAGATCACTTCAGTATATAATTAGCAAAGACCTCATCAGTCTGCGCCCACACAGAAACGCAAAGTATAAAAATACTGTTTCAGTACCAGTCATAGCATCACTTGGCTTTAGACGACACATTAGGGACAGATCCCGCATGGGGTGTAAGTACACAGTGACTCCTGTTGCTGACTTAACAATTTGACACTCCTGTTCATGGCGTCAGTAATCTCCCTAGGCTCTAGTCATGAGTTGCCAGGGCTATGGAAGCCTTTAGAGTTCGCTGACTTTGGTCTTATTCCGATAGGGTCATAGTCAAAGTGGAGGTTCTCTCCTCCCTTCGGAGAAGGGTACCTCCTTCTTTGATGGCCCCGTTCTTTCCACTGGGATCTCACTCACAGAGATCATTCATTTAGGTCTTTTTTTTTTTTTTCCCATGATATCTTGGCTTTCCATGCCTGCTATACTCTCATGGGCTCTTCAGCCAGATCTGAATGCCTTGAGGGCTGATTCTGAGGCCGGAGTGTTGTTTAGGACATCTGCCATCCTATGAGTCTGCTGTGTATCCCACTTCCCATGTTGGATCTTTCTCTCCCTTTTTGATTCTATCAGTTAGTATTAGCAGATACTTGTCTTGTTTGTGTGATCTCTTTGACTCTTAGACCTATCAGAGCTATCAATTGTGAGCTGAAATTGATCACTTGGACTAGTGCGATGGCATTGGTACATGCCATCTTGATGGGATTGTGTTGGAATCCCCTGCACATTTCTAACTCCACCATTTGCGGCCAGTCCGATTGAGCATGTTCCAAATTGTTCATCTCCTCCCTCTCTTTTTCCACTCTTAGATTTAACAGGGATCACTTTTCAGTTAAAATTTAAACACCTGAGAATAATTGTGTGTTAATTACTGAGTTCAACCAATAGTACTAGAACAACAACAACAACAACAAATACTAAAAAGGATAAAGTATTACATTGTACATCTAAAGTCAGGACAGGAGCTGATCAGTTCATTGTTGCTTATAGTGTCCATTTCACTTAACAGGTTTCCTCTTTGGCGCTCAGTTGTCATCGATCAGGGAAAACAAATGATATTTTTCTCTTTGGGACTGGCTTAATTCACTCAGCATGATGTTTTCCAGATTGCTCCATCTTGTTGCAAATGACTGGGTTTTGTTGTTTCTTACTGCTGTATAGTATTCTATGGAGTACATGTCCCATAATTTCTTTATCCAGTCTACTGTTGATGGGCATTTGGGTTGGTTCCAGGTCTTTGCTATTGTGAATTGAGCTGCAATAAACATTAATGTGCAGATGGCTTTTTTATTTGTCAAATTAAATTCCTTTGGGTAAATTCCAAGGAGTGGGATGGCTGGGTTGTATGGTAGGGTTATGTTCAGGTTTCTGAGGAATCTCCAGACAGACTTCCATAGTGGCTTAACCAGTTTGCATTCCCACCAACAGTGGGTTAGTGTCCCTTTTTCCCCACATCCTCTCCAGCATCTGTTGTTGGTAGATTTCTGAATGTGAGCTATTCTCACCGGGGTGAGATGGAACCTCATTGTGGTTTTGATTTGCATTTCTCTGATTGCTAGTGATCTTGAACATTTTTTCATGTGTCTGTTGGCCATTTGGGTTTCCTCTTTCGAAAAATGTCTGTTGAGGTCCTTGGCCCATTTCTTAAGTGGGTTGTTTGTTTTGTTGTTGTGGATTTTCTTGATTTCTTTGTAGATTCTGGTTATCAATCCTTTATCTGTAGTATAGTTTGCGAATATTTTTTCCCATTCTGTTGGTTGCCTCTTCACTTTCCTGACTGTTTCTTTTGAAGTACAGAAACTTCTCAATTTGATGCAATCCCAAATGTTAATTTTGGCTTTGACTGCCTGTGCTGCTGGGGTCTTTTCCAAGAAGTCTTTGCCTGTGCCTATATCTTGCAGGGTTTCTCCAATGCTCTCTAATAATTTGATGGTTTCGGGTCGTAGATTTAAGTCTTTAATCCATGTTGAGTGAATTTTTGTGTAAGGTGATAGGTATGGGTCTTGCTTCAAGCTTCTGCATGTGGAAATCCAATTTTCCCAGCACCATTTATTGAATAGACTGTCCTTATTCCAGGGATTAGATTTGGATCTTTGGTCAAATATAAGTTGGCTGTAGGTGTTTGGATTGATTTCTGGTGTTTCTATTCTGTTCCATTGGTCTATCCATCTGTTTCTGTACCAGTACCATGCTGTTTTGATAACAACTGCCCTGTAGTATGTCCTAAAGTCAGGTATTGTGATTCCTCCGGCTTTGTTTTTGTTGTACAGGATTGCTTTGGCTATTCGAGGTCTTCTGTGTCTCCATATGAATTTCAGCATCATTTTTTCTATATCTGAGAAGAAGGTCTTCGGGATCTTGATGGGTATTGCATTGAATGTATAAATTGCTTTTGGGAGGATAGACATTTTGATGATATTGATTCTTCCAATCCATGAGCATGGAAGATTTCTCCATTTTTTGGTATCCTCTTCTATTTCTTTCTTTATGGTTTTGTAGTTTTCATCGTAGAGATCTTTAACGTCTTTGGTTAAGTTTATTCCAAGGTATTTGATTGTTTTTGAAGCTATTGTGAATGGGATTGATTTTAGAAGTTCTTCCTCAGCCGTGGCATTGCCTGTGTATACAAAGGCTGTTGATTTTTGTGGATTGATTTTATATCCTGCTACTTTGCCAAACTCTTCGATGAGTTCCAGCAGTCTCTTAGTAGAGTTCTTTGGGTCCCCTAAATAAAGAATCATATCATCTGCAAAGAGGGATAGTTTGAGTTCGTCCTTCCCGATTTGTATCCCTTTAATTTCTTTTTCTTGCCTAATAGCTCTGGCCAAAACTTCCAGAACTATATTGAATAGCAGTGGTGAGAGAGGGCATCCCTGTCTGGTACCAGATCTCAGTGGAAATGCTTCCAACTTTTCCCCATTCAATAGGATGTTGGCCGTGGGTTTTTCATATATTGCTGTGATTGTATTAAGGAATGTTCCTTCCATACCCAGTTTGCTTAGAGTTTTCATCATGAAAGGGTGTTGTATTTTATCAAATGCTTTCTCTGCGTCTATTGAGAGAATCATATGGTTTTTCTTCTGCAGTCTGTTAATGTAGTGTATTACGTTGATTATTTTGCGAATGTTGAACCATCCCTGCATACCGGGGATGAATCCCACTTGGTCTGGGTGGATGATCTTTCTGATATGTTGTTGCATTCTATTGGCCAGAATTTTATTTAGGATTTTTGCATCTATGTTCATCAGGGATATTGGTCTGTAATTCTCTTTCAATGTTGCGTCTCTTTCTGGCTTAGGAATTAAGGTGATGGTGGCTTCATAGAAGGAATTTGGGAGGATTCCCTCTTTTTCGATTGCTCTGAATAGTTTGAGAAGAATTGGAGTTAGTTCTTCTCTAAATGTCTGGTAGAACTCAGCAGTGAATCCATCTGGTCCTGGGCTTTTCTTTGTTGGGAGGGCCTTTATTACTGTTTCAATTTCTGTGTCAGTTATTGGTCTGTTTAGGTTTTCTATGTCTTCCTGGCTCAATTTAGGGAGGTTGTATGTGTCCAAGAATCTGTCCATTTCTGATAGATTTCCCTGTTTGCTGGCATACAAGTCCTTGTAGTAATTTCTGATGATTCTTTTTATTTCTGTGGCGTCTGTTGTTACGTTTCCCATTTCATCTCTGATCCTATTGATTTGGGTCTTTTCTCTTCTTTTTTTAGTTAGTTGGGCCAATGGGGTGTCAATTTTGTTAATTTTTTCAAAAAACCAGCTCCTCGTTTGGCTGATTTTTTGTAATGTTTTTTTGGATTCAATCCTGTTGATTTCTTCTCTGATTTTAATTATTTCTCTTCTCCTACTGGGTTTGGGTTTGGTTTGCTGCAGATTTTCTAGATCCTTGAGATGACTTGAAAGCTCGTCTATTTGGTGCCTTTCCAATTTCTTGATGTAGGCACCTATTGATATAAACTTTCCTCTTAACACTGCTTTTGTTGTATCCCATAGGTTTTGGTATGTTGTGCTGTTATCCTCATTTACTTCCAGAAAATTTTTGATTTCTCTTTTAATTTCTTCTATGACCCGTTGTTCATTCAGGAGCATATTGTTCAATCTCCATGTGTTTACACGTGCTCTAGGGATTCCTGAGTTGCCAATTTCCAATTTCATTCCTTTGTGGTCTGAGAAGCTGCATGGTATGATTCTAATTCTTTTGAATTTGCTGAGACTTGCTTTATGGCCTAGTATGTGGTCAATCCTAGAGAGGGTTCCATGTACTGCTGAGAAGAATGTAAAGTCCTTAGATGTAGGATGAAATGTTCTGTAGATGTCTGTTAGATCCATTTGGGCTATAGTGTCATTTAAATCTACTGTCTCCTTGTTGATCTTCTGTCCTGTTGATCTGTCTATCTCTGAGAGTGGAGTATTGAAGTCCCCCAGTACTATTGTATTGGGGTCTAAGACTCCCTTTAAGTCCCTTAACAAGTCTTTTAAATAAGCTGGTGCCCTGTAATTAGGTGCATATACGTTGATAATCGTTATATCTTCTTGTTGAATGGATCCCTTAATCATTATATAGTGCCCCTCTTTGTCTCTCCTAACAGTTTTTGTAGTAAAGTTTATGTTGTCCGATATTAAGATGGCTACGCCCGCTCTCTTTTCATTTCTGTTGGCGTGGTATATCTTTTTCCAGCCTTTCACTCTCAGCTTGTATGGATCATTGTTGGATAGATGGGTTTCTTGTAAGCAGCAAAAGGATGGGTTTTGTTCCTTAATCCAATCAGCCAATCGGTGTCTTTTAACTGGACAATTCAAGCCATTAACATTCAATGTGACTATTGAGAAGGAGTAACTTTGCCCTGCCATTTGCCAAAGATATTTTCTAATATCTGGTTTGAGATTCCTGTGTTCTTTTGCTCTGAGGTTTCCTTCCTTTACCTTCTTTCATATTGGTGACCGTGTTTCTGTGTTTCTGTATGTAACACGTCTTTAAGCATCTTTTGCAGGGCTGGACGAGTGGCGACAAATTCTTTCAATTTCTGTTTGCTGTGAAAGGTCTTAATTTCACCTTCATTCACAAATGAGAGCTTTGCAGGATATAATATTCTGGGCTGGCAGTTTTTCTCTCTTAGTACCTGGGCTATATCTCGCCATTCTCTCCTGGCTTGTAGGGTTTCTGATGAGAAATCAGCTGTAAGTCTAATTGGAGATCCTCTGAGAGTAATCTGTCGTTTCTCTCTTGCACATTTTAGGATCTTTTCTTTGTGTTTCACTGTGGTGAGTTTGATTACGACGTGTCGTGGTGAGGATCTCTTTTGATCATGTTTATTAGGGGTTCTCTGAGCTTCCTGTACTAGGATGTCTCTGTCCTTCTCCAAACTTGGGAAATTTTCTGCTAGTATCTCACTAAAAAGGCCTTCTAATCCTTTCTCCCTTTCCATGCCTTCAGGAACTCCTAGAACCCGAATGTTGGGTTTTTTAATAGTATCCTGTAGATTCCTGACAGTATTTTTTAGATTTCTGATTTCTTCTTCTTTTCTTTGATTTGACTGTTTCCTTTCCTGTTCTCTGTCTTCTAATTCCGATATTCTCTCCTCTGCTTCATCCATTCTGTTTTTAAGGCTCTCTAATGTGTTTGCCATTTGATCTATTGAGTTCTTCATTTCATTGAGGTTTTTTTTCACTATCGCAATTTCCTGTTCCACTAGTTGTTTCATTTCATTTTGATTCCTCCTTAATATTTCATTTTCACGGGAGAGATTTTCTATCTTGTCCATTAAGGATTTCTGTAGTTCAAGAATTTGTTTTTGAGAACTTCTTAATGTTCTTGTGAATTTTTTGAAATCTGCTTCTTGCATTTGCTCTATCTCTTCATCTTCATAATCTTGCATTGGCATGTCTTGTTCACTTGGGGGCGTCATAGTGCCTTCCTTGTTCTTGGTAGCTCCGCTTCTATGTTTCTTGCTTGGCATGTTAGAGATAATTTGTGGTGTTTTTGTTTTTGTTTTTTTTTCTCTGGTTATACTATGCCTCTAAGTGAGCTGTCTGTTTTGTTGGAGCCTTAGGGGCTGTGATGGGTGTGGTCAGAGGGCTATGCTTGTTTCTTGAGGTTTAAGGCTGTGTAAAGAGCGACTCTCCCAGATTATTTGCTCCTTGCTGGGACGCTCTCTCTCTCTCTCTTTTTTTTTTTTGTTTTGACTTAGTTGGGAGTGGGGTTGAGGGTAGTTGAAATCTAGCCTCTGTGAGTATTCGTTTGATCTACCCCTGGGACCATACACAGCGTTTATGCAGCCCTCAATGTGTTCTCCAGTTTCGCTAAAGATACTGAGTTTGGCTGAGCTTTACATATGTAAAATCGCGGTGCTCTTTGTTTTGCTTGGTGAGTGAAGGGAGAGGCCTCTGTTCCCCCTCCCCCCAATGTCTCGGACTTCTCAGGTCTTTTGTCTTTCTTACCCTCCTCCGTTCCCGCTTGGCAAGTTAGAGACAATTTGTGGTGTTTTTGTTTTTGTTTTTGTTTTTTTTTTCTCTCGTTATACTATGCCTCTAAGTGAGCTGTCTGTTTTGTTGGAGCCTTAGGGGCTGTGATGGGTATGGCCAGAGAGCTATGCTTGTTTCTTGAGGTTTAAGGCTGTGTAAAGAGCGACTCTCCCAGATTATTTGCTCCTTGCTGGGACGCTCTCTCTCTCTCTCTCTCTCTTTTTTTTTTTTTTTTTTTTTTTTGACTCAGTTGGGAGTGGAGTTGAGGGTAGTTGAAATCTAGCCTCTGTGAGTATTCGTTTGATCTACCCCTGGGGCCACACAAAGAGTTTATGCAGCCCTCAATGTGTTCTCCAGTTTTGCTAAAGATACTGAGTTTGGCTGAGCTTTACATATGTAAAATCGCGGTGCTCTTTGTTTTGCTTGGTGAGTGAAGGGAGAGGCCTCTGTTCCCCCTCCCCCCAATGTCTCGGACTTCTCAGGTCTTTTGTCTTTCTTACCCTCCTCCGTTCCCGCGCTGGCGAGATTCTGTGGCTCTGCCTCCTCGCCCGCCGCTGCCGCTCGGCTTGTCTCGGTTGGTTTTCCACGCGGTGGGTTCCCTGTAAGTCCTCTGTGTTTCCTCCACAAGATCCGGAAGCGATTCCTCTGCAGTTTTTTTCTTGAGTTTTTTCCTGAGGCTACAGTAATTCCGCTTTTATGAAAGTTTATTTTCCCAAACTAAGGCACACGTCCTCACTATCCGCCATCTTGGCTCCGCCCCCTGCTGCTCCACTTCTGATCCAGCTCCCTGCTCATGCCCTAGGAAGAAGCAGCAGGAGATGGCCCAAGTGCTTGGGCCCCTGCTACCCACATGGGAGACCCAGATGAAGCTCCTGACTCCTGGCTTCAGCTTAGCCCAGCCCTGGCCATTGCAGCCATCTGGGGAGTGAACCAGTGGATGAAAGATCCCTCTCTGCCCCTCTCTCTATGTGTAACATTCAAACAAATAAATAAAAATCTTTAAAAAAAAGGAAAAAGAAGAGGATCCCCCTGGTTTTTGTGGGGAAATGCTTGTGGATCCCTGTCCAGGAGGTCTCGGGCAAGGGGCTGGACAACAACACCTGACACTCAGGCCTCAGAGACCGCATGGCGCCAGCTGGCCAGCGCTGGCCACGCATGGCTGTGCTGGATTCATGTATTCCTGACCGGGGCTCCTCTCCTGGGCCTGTGCTCCGGTTTTTCCCCTTCGGAGACCACGCTCACTGCACTGTGCACATCCATGACGTGATGCTGGCCTTGCTTTATGCTCCACCCTTTGTGGCTGATCCTGATGCCTTCCCCCTTGCTGTGTTCCCAGCCCTGGTTTCAGTGCCGTCCATCTTGTGGACTGATTCAAGGGCTTCATAACTAGCTAATGAGACAGAACCTGAGGGGAGGGCAGCTCAGCACTCCTGTGCTGGTCCTGGGGCCAGGAGGCCAGGGGCTCCTTATCAGGCACCAGGGCCAGTGGATGAGTCGGGGTGTGGTTCTTTAGTGCAAGCCTCCGTGCTCCTGCTGCTACGTGTCTTGTAGGCAGCATCTCTCACCTGCCATTTGCTTGCTCGTGTGTCCTCTCCCTGATGGATCTCGTCCTGTCCTTCCCAGCTGCAGTGGACAGAAGCACAAGTCCCTTCTTCCGCTGCCGCCTCCCGGTGTTCCTGAGGTCTCACCATGCCGGCTTCCTCCATGTCACTTTCTGCTGTATAATAGCATGAACTTAGTTGTTGCATTACTTGTGCAAGTTTTATTTCTCCCACTAGAATGTACACTCTGTAATAGTGTTCACTGATTCAGCCCAAGAACATACAGTAGTGCTTTAGCACATAATAAGTTCTTAATACATGTGTATTAGGTAAGTGAATGACTCCCATGTCCACATCATTGCCATAATCGGGAAAAGATTTATTTTGCCTTCCTTATGTTTATTTCAGTCATCTGTGTGCAAGGGATCTTTGTTGCAGTCAAATATATTCTTGCAGAAAATGCCATTTCTCCGTTCAGTTTGAAAGGATTAGCTATCGCAGAGTGAAAAATATATAAAGATGTGGGAGCATGGCTTTGATAGACTGGAGACACAAAAACAACGTTACATTTGCTCCTACTCTGGCCTTCTCTGGGAAATAAAGGTGTTTACCATAGGCTCATGTTATTATGAGCTTGAATTTTATTAAGTTGGGTGTTGTGTACCAAAAGGGATGACAGTGTGCTACAGCTGGAAAACAAAACATTGCCTATGACACTCCCAGAACAAGACACAAATCTCAGTAACCTGCAATACTTAAAGGTCTTTTGTAATAAAAGAGAAAGAAAAAAGGTTCAGACATCATAAACAGGCAAAGAAAATTAGCAAGGTACTGGTATTCTGCAGCACTTACGGGCAGAGCGTGGAAGTGCTGTCAGCATCAATTTGTCTGCACTACCATAGGGGATGGAGTGGTGACTTTGGAAAAATTCAATTTATTTTACACATAAAATCTAGAGTTTAAATCATCCCTTCTAAATTCTTGGAAATTATGTACTGGATGAGATGGCTGAAATGTGTGCACTGCTGGAGTTACCTGTTTCTAAGTGAGCAGTGGCCAGGCTGAGTTCTCAACTCAAGGTTCATTGGCCAAGCCCAAAGCTGATGGAGTAGCACGAGTGGACAGTGGTTCCAAGGGGCTGGCCATGGACCCAGGACTGGTCCCCACCAGCTGAGCACGGTGTTCTTAGTGAGAGTCATGGGGATGACTCCCCAAAGTAAAGAGTTGAATAAAAAGAACGTGACCTTTGTGACAGATGAATATGTTTGGCAGCATCCAAGATGCTAAATTTTTGTAAAAAGCAGCCTTGGGAAGTACTTTGTTTTACACAAGATATTCCTGGGTGTTGAAGCCATGCAGATATGAAGCTGCAGGTACTTGGTCTTCTGTCCCTTCATGGGCAGCTCTCAGCGAGGGGAAGTGGCCATTCACTTGAAGGGGTCCTCGCTCTACCTCACCTGCCCAGGAGGAGGCTCAACAGTGCCATGGCAGGTGCCTGGGGTGCCTGTGGCTGGCTCGCAGCCAGTCCAGAAGACCCACTGGCCTTTGTGTCTAGATACATGGAAAGCAGTGGGGCAGGACACAGATGATGAGCCATGGTTTCTGTTACGCCTCCTTCAACTGGCAGCTCCTCCTTTACTGTTCTGAAATCTTGAATGTTTTAAAAACCAGATAATCCAAGATCTCAGAAAAGCTGCCCAGCCTTCATCTGGATTTGAGTAAAAGCAGCCCCGTGTTGACATGAAGCTCTGTGTGCTGTCTGTCTCACCATGGTGTGAGGGGGTCGTGTGCTTTGTTAGAGAAACACGGATGTGTTTTGTTATGGAGCTTTTGTCTGGTAAACTACAAGTCTTCTAGACTCTGGAGAATTCTGTGTCTTAAAATGTATCTTAACGAGTTTTGGGTAAGAAATCCTAGACATGCAGTAGTAACTTCTGTTAGCATTTTTTTTTAAAAAAGATGTATTTATTTATTTGAAATGCAGAGTTTCAGAGAGAGAGGGAGAGACAAAGAGAGAGAAAGAAGGGGATCTTCCATCTGTTGATTTTCTCCCCACATGACTAGACAGCCAGGAGCTTCCTCTGGGTCTCCCACATGGGTGGCAGGAACCCAAGTACTTGGGCCATCTTCCACTGCTTTTCCAGGTGCATTAGCAGGGAGCTGGATAGGAAGTGGAGTAGCTGGGATTCAAACCGGTGCCCATATGGGATGCCAGTATTGCAGGTAGAGGCTTAACCTGCGGTATCGCAGTGCTGTCCTCCTGTGTTGGCATTTTATTCTGTCCTGTGCAAAGGACTTGAGTGCCTTCCACTGCCCAGTTCTCAGCTCCCCGAGGCTCTGTGCACTCACTGTGTGTAGTAGTCTTCTACATGGACGGTGCAAAT
This sequence comes from Lepus europaeus, assembly GCF_033115175.1. Lineage (NCBI taxonomy): Eukaryota > Metazoa > Chordata > Mammalia > Lagomorpha > Leporidae > Lepus > Lepus europaeus. Next base: position 129,835,390 of record NC_084832.1, read on the forward strand.
TGGAACTTGCCCAGGCCCAAGGCTGCCGTGGTCTGGACTAGGGGCTTCCCATCTGCATTAGAAGGAAGAACAGCAGGACGTGAGTCAGTGACCTGCATGGGGCTTGGTGGAGGCCAGGGGAAGGACTCCCTGAGTATTGAGAAAATTGAACCTTGCTTGAAATTGGGTTGAAGTAGCAGCTTAATTTTCCCTTTACGTAAAAGGATACATAGGGCATGTTGTCCCACAAGCCCTTACAAACAGAAATAATGAATGCTTTCATGAAACATAGGAGCATTTTCTTAACTCCCATGAACCAATATGGAAGGGTCAGGGGATTGCAAGGCATTCATGTGTTTATGCTCCAAGCCGTGAGCACGGATGTTGGTGTGGAAGGGTGGGGTGGGCGCTGGCTGCTGATGTTGATCATGTTTGGTAATCACATTGATTTTTATGACAGACTCAATCTCTAATGCAGGACGCAAGCATGCAGGGTGGCCAAGCGCACTCCCATGCCCTCTGTATCACTGATGTCCTCTGCAGTAGCCACACCGCCTGCACCTGGGGTCCTCGGCCCCCGATACCCGATATGTGGCTGAGTGCCTCTGCATGGGGCCTGCCTCTCAGACCCCACTGGGTGCACAGCGCTCTCCGCTTTCCCCACATGCAGAGTAAGTGAGCCTAGAAGGAAGAATAAAAGGGCCGGCCCGGTGTGGGCACGTGCTGAGCCACTCTATTCGAATCACCAGTCTTCTTCGTGCCTGCCTCCCTACTGGGGAGATGGAATTGTCAAGTCTGTGCAAAAATGCTCTCTATTTCATGTAGGTGAAGTGTTGGTTAAATGCATTGAGAAAATAAAATATGTTTTCTGTAAATAAAAAATAAACTATTAGTCAGAAAATAAAGCCTTATGTTATGGGAATCTGAGAACAGCCAGTAGATGTTAGTAGTAGTGTTAGGACAAGAGGCGGAGGTTTGGGGCCTGGTGTGCCTGCACTTACCCTGCATACTGGCTCTGCTCCTTGGGATCCTGGAACCAGCTACCAAGCCTCTCCACACTGCCCGTTCCTGTTCTGTGAAACCAGGGCACACTGCTGCCGGGTTGTGGAGATATCCTGGCCCATTGGTTGTCAATGAACACAGGCCATGTCCCCAGTGGTGTGAAGCATTTTCCCTGCCTCAGAGAAATAAGGCACACATCAGTTTGTGTGTGGGGTGGGGGGAGGAGGGAGTTTCTGGATAGTGTGGCCAGCCTTAGAAACAAAGGGAGAGGGACTGGCATTGTGTTGTAGTAGTAAAGCCACTGCCTGCAGTGCCTGCATCCCTTGTGGGCACCAGTTTGAGTCCTGGCTGCTGTACTTGCAAGCCAGCTCCCTGTTAATTACCTGGGGAAAGCAGGGGTAGTTTGTCCTAGTCCTTGGGCCCCTGCTTCCTACTTGGGAGACCTGGAAGAAGCTCCTGGCTTCAGTCTGGCCCAGCCCTGGCCTTTGCAATCATCTGGGGAGTGAACCAGTGAATAGAAGATTCTCTCTGTCTGACTAAAACTCTGACATTCAAATAAGCTAATAAATCTTAAAAAAAAAAAATCCAGTGGAGACAATGGTTAAGACATGCAAACATTATTGAACATCTTTATTCTTTCTAGACAGAATTCTGCCAAGTCATTAATCACAGCTTTCCAAGATCAGTGATAGAAACCCGGACTCTTTGTTCAAGCATTTAATTCTCCACAGTCCTAAAGCATGAGAGAAAGGATACAGGACAGTGGGAACTGTCCCTGGGCATTGGTGACCACATGACCAGGAAAGAGCATGAGTAACAAACCCTCACATAGCAACACCTTGATGATGTGATTAAAAAAAAAAAACATACAGATAATAAGACCATGGCCTTGGTCAGCAATCTACAAGCCCAAGTGGGTAAGGGGTGAGACAGCAGCTAGCCAGAGGGCACCTGCTGGTCATTGGTGACTTGGAGCTCCTGTGAGACACAGGGCCAGGCAAGATGCATCCTCAATCAGAATCACCCAGCGTCCGCCCACAGCCCTGAAAACCTACACTCTCAGTGAACACAGAGTCAAAAGAAAATGCCCTAAATACAAAGGCACCTTGGACACTCAGTTGTCTCATCACGGGTCCTGGGAAGAGGAAACCTGGTCTCCAGTGGGCTGCTGGCCCAAATTCCCACTCCCTGCAGGTTTGGAAAAAAAGCTCCACACTAAGAAATTATTTTAAAGTGACCCCTGGTTGGAAGTTTCCTTGGTCTCTTCCCAGAACCAAGCATGAATTCTCTCTGGGAAGCATATAAATCAGTGCTTAAAATATCTCCACAAATAAAATGCTGATAAACAAGAAAGCTGAATCAAAATTAACAAAACGTAGAAGGAATAAGTATCCTGCAAAACAGCAGCAAATACAACTGGGAGAATCAGACCCACATGGATTGTGGTTATCAGAATCGCCTATAAAGGAAATAAAAGACGTTAAATAGTGTATACAAATAAATAGAGAATGGAAAACATGAGAATAAAGGCTGAGTCACCTGCAGATGATTCAAAGAGAACTCCAGGAATAAATGTTTCAAATGATTAAAATGAAGAATTCAGTTGTTGGATTAAAGAGCATATTTGACAAAGACACAGACATAAAGTACATCTGAAATATCATTTTGCAGAATGGTGTAGGGAGTAAGAAGTTCTAATGTGCATCTGAGAGTAATCCCAGAAAGTGAAAATAGAGAAGATGGGGTTGAAGCAATATTGAAAGAAAAAAAAAAAGTGTAATGGTTTCTCTAATTATTGAAATGCATAAATCCTCAGATAGGGGAATCACAGTAAATTCAAAACAGGAGCAGCTATTCCGTGCCCAGACGTGAGGGTGAACAGCCACACGTCATCAAGGGAAGAGTAGCCACGAGCGAGTATGTGGAGAACCTCTGAAGAGCTGACGGTCCATCTCTGACCAGCCACACGAGTCTAGAACAGTCTGAAGGCACTTCTAAAAGTTCCTGGAAAATTGGGATCCAAAGATAAGTTTATTTTGGCACAAAATTGGAATCAGTGCATAGTTTTTCATAATATGTATTTCCCATGGCCGTTTCAATGTCTCCTTATGCCTTCTGTGTGCTAAGAAAAATTACCTTGGAATGCTGCCTTCTCAGGGCAAGAGCCTCACAGAAATCTCCAGGAAAACTGAATCATACTCTACCCCAACAGACCCTCACTGAAGAACTTTTTCAAGACAAATTTGCTATTAAGAAAAAGGAAAAATCAGGCTGGCACCACGGCTCACTAGGCTAATCCTCCACCTGTGGCGCTGGCACCCCGGGTCCTAGTCCTGGCTGGGGTGCCAGATTCTGTCCCGGTTGCTCCTCCTCCAGGCCAGCTCTCCGCTGTGGCCCGGGAGTGCAGTGGAGGATGGCCCAAGTGCTTGGGCCCTGCACCCACATGGGAGACCAGGAGAAGCACCTGGCTCCTGGCTTCGGATCAGCACAGAGTGCCGGCCATAGCAGCCATTTCGGGGGTGAACCAACGGCAAAAAGGAAGACCTTTCTCTCTGTCTCTCTCTCTCACTATCTAACTCTGCCTGCCAATAAATAAATAAATAAATAAATAAATAAATAAATAAATGAAAAATCATCTTTAAAAGGCAATGTGGGATGCAAGAAGGGATTTGTGAATAATGGACGTTGGCTGTGATAAATAGCTACCATAATGACTTATTTCTTAAAAATAGCAAATGTTAATGAAAGCCAGATGAACTGAAATTTTGAAAAAATATAAATGTCAATTGGTAAGGGGTTAATATAGTCAATCATTATAAGTGTTTTGAATTTGGAGGAGCGATGACATTGACTAACTAGATTCTGTCTTTCAAGTAGATTTTGGTAATTTAAACAGGCAGAGTGAAATTTCTATAGAAACTTCCTACTGAATACAATATCCAATGAATAGAGAAGCTAAAAGAAATGACATGTAAATACAAACTCAGTTGATCCAAATGAAGGCAAAATTGAAGGAAAAAAGAAAATTTCAGCAGTAGCATATATAAAATGAAGCTCTAGGGATAAATTGTTAGTAAGCACAATTAATTCAGCTTTTGTGGTAGACGACAAAGATGGTCAGACGGCGTGAGAGCTCTCTTTCTCTGAGTTTTCTATCGCTGTGTAATAAGTTGTGCAGACTGAGCACCCTCAGAGAAGGCGTGCTGGTCAGCTCGCAGGTCTGAGGGGCTGGTGCCTGCCTAGGTCCTGCTGGGTTGTCTGCTTCGGCGTTCGCAAGTCCAGAGTCAAAGAATCTTCCAGACTGGGCTCTTACCCGAGGGCTCGGGGAGTAACTGCCTCTGGGCTGCTTGGCTGCGGGGCAGAATTCAGTTTTGCTTGTAGGGCTGACATGCCTGTTTATTCAGTGAATGTTGTCCTTGGCTCCGCTCAGTTCTTTTAAAAAATTAATTAATTAATAGAAAGGCAGATTTACAGAGAGGCAGAGAGAGAGAGAGGTCTTCCACCCACTGGTTCACTCCCCAGATGGCTGAGACAGCCAGAGCTGGGCCCATCTGAAGCCAGGAGCCAGGAGCTTGCGTCTCCCACACAGGTGCAGAGACTCATGCATTTGGGCCATCTTCTGCTTTCCCAGGCCATAGCAGAGAGCTGGATTGGAAGAGGAGCAGCCCGGACACGAAAGGGCACCCAAACGGGATGCTGACACTGCAGGTGAAGGCTTAGGCCACTACACCAGTGCCAGCCCCAACTCAGTTCTTTCAAAGGGTCCCCTGTGTGCCATTAGGGGAGAATGTCTCTGGCGTTGAATCTCTATCAAACTCCAAACATGCCTGACTTCTGCTGCTTCTAAAGGGTTCCTGTGATTAAATGGGAGCCACTCCATCATCTTCCTCTTGTCATATAGATGACATAATCACGGGAGTGACAACCCCTTACAGGACAAGGTTACAGTGTCAGTCCTAGAATCCTGCCATGCACGTGTTGTTTTCAGAGTCAGGCTTAAAACAAAATGAAACAGACATTTTGAGAGACTGGAAACTATATCCCAGGAACACACATTCTGAAGCAAAATTAATTTTGTTACATTGGTATCTAGCAAAATACTCTTTCGAGGGGAAACAAAGCATTTTTAAGGTTAAAGAGGTTCATCACATGTTCATAATGAAGGCATCACAATTTTAAACATGTATGCACACTGTAACACATTTTCAGAACTCATAAACAATAAATTAATAGAATTTGATGGTTGATAATTCCAACATCATAATGCTATCATAGGAAAAAAAGCAATGTGAAGTAATGAGATAATCATTTAATATTAAGAACTTGGGGAAAAGTGAGCAAAAGGGACAATCAGTCAAAAAAACAAGAAAGAAAGAAATAAGAACAGAAATTAAAATAAAAATGAAGGTGCTACAGGGAAGATTAAAATGCCCCCAGATTTTTAAAGGTTAATAAGATTGACAAATAGCTTCAAGATTAATCAAGATTAAAAGAAAAATGGTACAAATACACCACATGAAAAATACAAAGTCAGTTATCAACCAAGATGCAGCAGAAATCAGAGCTATAATTATGTAATTATATGCTTTCATTTAGGTAAATCTCAAAAATAATAATGTTTAGTGAGGAACAGCAGCTGCAGGAAAGCCAGCCTGTGCTCATAGTGTTTAATTATGTAGAAAAATACATAAACACTTTGCTTATAGTTACAGCCCAGTAGTGTAAAGCCACCATGAGAAACAGGGAGATAGCGATGAGAAACACAGTGTTTGGCATAGTGAGTACCTCTGTCAGGATGGGGAAGGTCATTTGCCTGGGAACAAGTTCAGAGAAGGCTTGAAGGTCTTTGCTTTTGCCCCATTTTTTCAAGGAAGGTAGTAGGAGAATACTGTCCATTTTTATTCTTTACAACGTATAAATGTATGCCCATTTATGACTGTGCATGATTTTCAAAATTGTTGCATCCAAATAAGCTTATCTTTTAATTCAATTTCCCCAGTTCTTTCAAGTACCCACACATGTTTCTAACTTTCAGTCATTGCAACAAAAGCATTTTGATGTGTAGTTATATCTGATAGATTAACAAAACAATAGTAACACATTCAGTTTGATTAAAGTTATTTTCTAGGTATAATTTTACCCTAAAAGCGGCATTTCATTTTTCTTGGAACTTGAAGTATTTGCCTGTATGCTGATGCATAAGATTCCTTTTTCACCATGATATGTGCTTGGGTTCTTTCTTTTGAATTTCTAAGCTTGCGATTATAAATATCACACACTCAGCACTGCGATGATTCTGTCTCGGGCAACAATACAACACAGAACAATGCTTGCTTAGCTAGTGGGGCGTGGTCGCAGCTGGCCTGTGGGTGACTTGCCACTCTTCTCTGCACTGTCTCTTAGAAATCTTAGGAAAACACAGCCAGCCAAGACTCTTGTCCCCACGCTGGCCTGCGGCTCTGGACTTGTGCCCCGAGACGAGGAACCCTAGATGCAGGAGGTTGTGTCTGCATCGAGACAGGGTGCCCGGTGTGCTGGGCCTGTGACTGAGCCCTCTTTGGCTGCACTCAGGCCAGCATGATGAGCCATGTCAGCTTGGAAAACCAGAAAGCCAGCATGTTGCCTGCTGTTTTTGTGTTCCTAGGATCACATCCCCCAGACTGCCTTTCTCTCCTTCCTTTTAGCTCTACTTCATACACACAGGTACAGAGCCGTCATATGTGATGCATTTTTGTAGCATTAATTTTTCTAGTAATGATTGGTTATTGATGTTGATAAAGTAGAGTTGGTACCACATGGAAAGCTACTTGTTGATTGAGGCAAATAAGTGTTCAGCTGAGTAGTGTTAGACTACCCTTGTTTGATACTGTAGCCACCGTAAGGAATAGCATGTGAAAAGAGAGGGTAAATATTTTTCTCTGCCGGCTTCTTGGTAGGCAAAACCAGCCATCATTCTTGATTTTTCCATTTGTTCTACATTGTAATTCAGTGTGGTGGGAAGCAGATTGTACTGGGGCACATCATATTTATTCTGTATTTGTTAACACACTGTGTGAAACTCTGCAGAACTTGCCTGGGAAGGTACTTTCTGATTGTGTATGTTTCTGTATTCAGGTGTCTTTCTCTAAATGCTTCAATATTCTGAGACATGCCCAATTTCCTTACTTAATAATAAAACAGCTCATGCCTCATTGTAAAGCAGTAGGGATCCAGCAATAAGGTGCAATACATCACAAAAGCAGTGCAGGCTATCATTGGAGATAATAAGCAAGTGCATTAATATTCATGCATTATGAAGCCCTGGTTGTGCTTCTGAAAGACAGCAGAATACATTCCAGGCTTAATGTTCACCAGTGGGTGCTTGCCAGTGATTTTCAGATGCGTCTTGTAGCAATTCATTCAAGGCATCACTAGGTGATGTAGGAAATGTTCACCCATGGTTTCCATCTGCTTCACTGTGTGCTCAGCTGACGTGGCCCAGTGAGTGTGTATCGTCCTCCCAGGTCACAGCTTGGTTTCAGCTGATACGCTGTTGTGTAAAGCTGATCACTATGTGTGTAGTGTGAGGTTTGTGTGGTAGAGGTCAAGGAGCAGAAAAAGGAAGAACAAGAAACTGCATGCGTTGTTGTGCGTGGTACAATATTGTCCTTGTGTCAAAGAAAGGCCCCGGGCTTTGTTTTCATATAGCAGGACTTAAGATAGTGCTGATCCACCACGGATACAGAGGTGTCAGTGAAACAGGGTCACCCTATCAGGTGCACAGTTCCCGCCCTAGACAGCTCTGGAGCCCACATCTTGCTGTTTCCTGACACCCCCGCTCTGCCAGGGCTGCACAGTGTAACAGCCCGGCAAGTACGTGTATCAACGTGTATACTAGAGCACAGTTTTAAGTACCTATTTGATACATGGTGTTCTTACTCAGTTCCTCTAGGGGTGAGTTCACAGTAAAGCAGGTACACCTTGCACGTGGGTCATGTGAGTAGCCGCAGGTGTCAGGGTTGGTACCCACTCCTTAACTCATGTTTGCTTCATTTTTGCAGGAGGTGATAAAGGCTACACCTCTTTGCAGATCTTCAGTGTCCGTTCCCGGTGTCTCTGTACTCTCCAGGCAGTGAAGGAGCAGACTTGGGAGGGGAAGGACTGCACTGCTGTCCACGTACTGTGCCCACTGCCACTGCGGGCCCTGCTCTTCCCACCTCCAGGAGCTCCTCACCAACAGTGCTGGAGCCACATTACACGGTGGCTGAAGGAGCTACCGAGTGTGCTCCTGGTGTGAGCATGCCCCCTGCACTGGTCTGTTCTGCACCCACTCTGCTGTTGATTCCCCGTGTCTGTCTGTTCAACCATTTATCCATCCGTTGATTCAGTAAGGTCTTTCCTGGCAGCTAAAACCAACTAGGCAGGATGCTCAAGGCTAGCCATGGAGTGTGGGCCAGGCAGAGGAGGCAGTGTAACCCGGGCGGGGGTTCTGGCGGGGAGCACGTTTGCAGCTGCTTTAGATCTTTTCATTTCATAGAATCTCCGTTCACATTCCGGTTTTAGTCAGCGGGAATCCGGAACTTGTATTTTCTCCGGATTTCCTATGAAGCATTTATATAACATCTGCCTTGTTCTTTATACCATGTCGGCCTTTGAGGCATGGAGCTAGGGTCTCGGGCATACGCTGACTTCTCCCTCACCCAGCGTCCTGGAAACATCTCAATGTGTGTGATGTCCGCGGCCCTGCTCTTTAGTCATGAGAATACGTTCACTTCAGAAGATGCCAGGATTCCATAAGAGGAGATAAGATTCCAGGTAAGACAGAAGAAAGGGAAGCACATGTCCAGATGCTGTTGTTACGGCGGTGACCAGTCTGCAGATGGGACGGACCCGCGAATGTGTTTGGTTGTTGAGGGTCATCATACCCACTTAGGCCAAGACGGTAGCAGACCTGTCCCTCGGCAGTGAGCCTTCCATAGCTCCCGAGCAGACCTCAGAATGGCCCGGAGAGGAGACTGCTTGGACTTCCGTGGAGTATGTGGGGTGCAGCCAGGGTGGGGGTTTCCACGTGTGGTCTGAAATCCTGCTGGTGACGAAGAACGGAGCACCAGAGTGCGTTGTTTCCTTTCCTCGGTGTGGGCACATGGGGGGAGGGAGGCTGGGCCTAGAAGTCGTGTGCACGACACAAATGTGAAATTGGAGTCAGTCTTCTACTGCAGCTCCCACAGCGCTGGGAGGGATTCGGGGATGTGTGGCTGTAGCTTCAATGTGGACTTTCTATTGAGATGCTTGGCACAGTTTAAACGAACGATCGCAGAAACACTGGAGCCCCGCTCCCACCCCTCCTCCTCTCCAGGGTAAGTGCCAGTGAGTCCTGGTTTGCAGCCTGCAGCTGACAGCTCTGCCCACTGACCATGCTGCTCACAGAGGAGCGTCATGGCAGGCCGTGTGGCAAGTCTTGTTTGGATGTAGGCTTCGGCCGGTCAGTATTTCCTGAACCATAGTCCTTGGGCAGAAAATGTCCTCAAACATAGAGTCTGCTTTTGCAAATTAAAGGGAATTCTATAGGTTCCCATTCTGTGTCCACTGGCTGAACCACCATCAGGAATGTCTGAGCACACACCGATGTGTGGGCTCCTTCTCTGTGGAAAGCTGGTCTCCGAGCACTTAGTAGGTGCCACACGCTGGCTCGTGAGCCTCGCTCCAGAATCCCGTGTGGTTGCTGTGCATCTGTTCTTGACCACAGTCTCGGTTGCAGCTGAATCAAGAGTGCCGTTAAGGTCAGGAAATGAATATTTCACCATGGGAGTAGTAATTCAGTATTTGTGTCAGTTAACTTAGGCAGAAAGGGAACTTAAAAAAAAGAAAATAGAAAGCACTGGCCATGAAAGCAATATACCAGGACCTTTATCCACGTGTTTAACAGATAATTAGAGAAACCTAGGGAAATCAGCTGTTGTGATGGCATAGTTTTTGTAATTTTCATGAGGTGGGAGACACTATTTTCTATAAGAGATGTGATGAAAACTCTACCAAGCAAATTCTCTGATGAGCCCTTATTATGTCACTCAGCTCACTACTTTCTGTGTTTCTCTCTTGTCATAAAGTTGTGGGTTGGATAGCCTTACTAAGAGTCGTGTCACCACGTGTGCTGACTGACGGAGACGTTTCCCGTCCCTCAGAAATACTGGAGGTGCCTTTCATTCAGATGCCTGTAAAACCCCTCATGACATTTAATTATTTTAGTTTGGGAAAATGTTGTACTTGGGTAAGATGTTGATTGAAAGCTGGTATTGAATGAATGTTTTCTGTGTACTGCCTTTATAAAATCAGGAGACAAGCATCTCACATAGGTAGTCGGAATTTTTATTGGGATAGCCTCAAAATTGCCAAAAATGCTTGTCATTGAATATTACTTAATGGTGGCTCTAAGTGGCTTTGCAGAATTTCTGTTGTAAGATAGCTAGGGCTTTTTTAAACATTTAATTGAAATATAGTGAACACACCAAGAGGTGCACTGAAGTGAACAGAGCAATGCAATCTTATGTCATCTGGTCACACTCATAACCATTAGTCGGATTACAAACAAAGCATCCCTAGTGCCCTGGAGTCCTCCCTACCCCTCTCTCTGCATTTCTTTCTTTAGCATGGAAAACAAAAAGATTTTGTTATTTATATGATATAATTCATTGAAGCAGTATTTATAATAATATACCAAATAATCTGACATTCACAAATGTTATCCCCTCTATATTAACTACAACAGGAAAGAGAAAATGTGATATTTTCTTTTTGAGTATGGCTTATTTCACTTAGCATAATGGTCTCCAGTGACATCCATTTTGTTGAGAATGTCAGGATTTCACTCTTTTTTATGGCTGAGTAACATTCCATCATGTATGGATGATACATTTTATTATCCAGTCAACAGTTGATGGACATCTAGATTGATTCCGTGTCTTAACTACTGTGAATTGAGCTGCAATAAACATGGGGTATAGGTAACTCTTTCGTATGGTGATTTCATTTCCCGTGGGTGAATTCCCAGGAGTGGGGTGGCGGGGTCATCTGGGGGTCTGTTTCCAGATTTCTGAGGAGTCTCCATACTGCCTTCTGTAATGGTATGATAGTTTACAGTCCCATCAGCAGTGTATTAGAGTCCCTTATTATTCACATCCTTGCCGGCAGTTGTTACATTTTGCTTTTTGAATGACAGCAGTTCTAACTTTGGAGAAGTGAGACCTTGTTGTGATTTTTGGTTGCATTTCCCTGATGGCTAGTGATCCTGAGCATTGTGTGTCTGTTGGCCATTTGTATTTCATCTTTTGAAAAATGCCTGTTCAAGTCCTTTGCCCATTTCTTAACTAGATTGTTTGCTTTGTTGTTGTTGAGTTTCTTGAGATCCTTATATATTATGGAGATTAATCCTTTGTCAGATGCATAGTTGGCAAATATTTTCTTCCATTCTGTCTGTTGCCTCTTAACTTTGTTGCTTGTTCCTTTTACTGTGCAGAAGCATCTTAATTTGATGTAATCCCATTTGTCTGTTTTTGCTTTTGTTGCCAATGCTTCTTGGATTTTATCCAAAATGTCCTTGCCCAGGCCAATGCCTTCCAGCATTTTCCCTCTGTTTTCTTCTAGTAATTTGATGGTTTCTGGTCTTAGGTTTAGATTATTGGTCTACTTTGTGCTGATGTTTGCATATCGTATAACGTAGGGCTCTTGTTTCAAACTTCTGCATCTGGAAGTCAAATTTACTCATTACTATTTGTTGAAGAGATTGTTCTTTCTTCAGGGAATATTTTAACTCACTTGTCAAAGATTACTTGATTATAGATATGTGTATTAATTTCTGGGATTTCTAATCTTTCCCATTGGTTTACATGTCTGTTTCTGTGCCAGTACCAGGCTTTTTTGATTATGACTGTCTTGTAGTATGTCTTGAAATCTGGTGTGGTGATGCCTTTTGCTTTGTTGTTTAATATTTCTTTGGCTACTAGGGTTCTTTTGTGTTTCCATATGAACTTTAGGGTTGTTCTTTTTTAGATCTGTGAAGAATGTCCTGAATATTTTGAATGGGATCGCATTGAGTCTATAAATTGCTTTGGGTAGTATGTGCATTTTGATGATATTAATTCTTCTAAATCATGAAAACAGAAGAGTTTTCCATTGTTTGTGTCTTCTATTTCTTTCATTACTGTTTTGTAATTTTCATTGTAGAGAACTTTCACATCCTCAGTTAAAATTGTCACAGGATATTTAAATTTTTGTAGCTACTGTGAATGCTCTTACATGCTCTTTTTTGCCAGACCATTGTTGTTGTATAAGAAGGCTATTGATTTTGTGTGCTGATTTTGTGTCCTGCAACATTACTTAATTTTCTTGTTAGTTCTGATAGTCTCATAGGGTAATGTTTTGGCTCCCCTGTGTAAAGAATCATGTCATCTTCAAATAGGCATAATTTGACTTCCTCTTCTCCAATCTGTATGCCTTTGATTTTTTTCTTGTCTAATGGCTTTGGCTAAAACTTCCAGAACAATATTGGGTAGTAATGGTAAGAAGGGGCATCCTTGTCTTGTTTTAGATCTTAGTGGAAATCCTTCAGCCCATTCAGACTCAGGCCAGTTGTGGGACTGTTACATATTGCCTTGACTATGTTGAAGAATGTTCCTTCTGTGCCCAATTTTTTAAAGGTTTTTATCATGACAGGATGTTGTATTCTGTCAACTGTTTTCTCTGCATCTCCTGAGATAACCTTATGGTTTTTATCCTTCATTTTGTTGATGGGATGTATTATACTTACTGATTTGTTTGACCATCACTGCATTCTTGGAACAACTGCTCTTGCCCACTTTTTATTTCCGTTTACATGAACTAGCTTTCCCCACCCTTTCACTTCAGTCTGGTGTGTCTTTACTGGTGAACTGTGTTTCTTGCAGGCAGATTATAGCTGGGTCTTCACCAGTTTGCATCTTTTTATTGCAGAATTTAGTCTACATATGTTCAAGATTACTATTGGTAAGTGATGACTTGGTCCTGCCATTTTTTCGTGAATGTTCTTCTTGTTTGTTTTCAATTCCCTTTGTTCTTTGCTAAGAGCTTTTCTTCCTCCACATATTTTTCATGACATTGAATATCTTTCTGCTCCTGTGTAAGTATCATATTGTAAAACTGGGTAGTGATCACGTCTTTTTTTTTTTTTATTTTTTTATTTTCTGTTAAACTTTTATTTAATGAATATAAATTTCCAAAGTATAGCTTATGGGTTACAATGGCTTCCCCCCTCCCATAACTTCCCTCCCGCCCGCAACCCTCCCCTTTCCCGCTCCCTCTCCCCTTCCATTCATGTAAAGATTCATTTTCAATTCTCTTTATATACAGAAGATCAGTTTAGTATATATTAGGTAAAGATTTCAACATTTTGCCCACATAGCAATGTAAAGTGAATAAACTACCATTGGATTACTAATTATAGCATTGAATAGCAATGTACAGCACATTTAAGACAGAGATCCTACATAATTTTTTTTTCAAATTAATTAATTTTCTATACCATTTCCATTTTAACACCAGGTTTTTTTTTTTTTTCATTTCCAATTCTCTTTATGTACAGAAGATCAATTCGGTATATAATTAGTAAAGACCTCTTCAGTTTGTGCCCACACAGAAACACATAGTATAAAAATACTGTTTCAGTACTAGTTATAGCATCACTTCGCTTTAGACGACACATTAGGGACAGATCCCACATGGGGTGTAAGTACACAGTGACTCCTGTTGCTGATTTAACAATTTGACACTCCTGTTCATGGCGTCAGTAATCTCCCTAGGCTCTAGTCATGAGTTGCCAGGGCTATGGAAGCCTTTAGGGTTCGCTGACTTTGATCTTATTCCGATAGGGTCATAGTCAAAGTGGAGGTTCTCTCCTCCCTTCGGAGAAGGGTACCTCCTTCTTTGATGGCCCCGTTCTTTCCACTGGGATCTCACTCACAGAGATCTTTCATTTAGGTCTTTTTTTTGTTTTTCCATGATATCTTGGCTTTCCATGCCTGCTATACTCTCATGGGCTCTTCCGCCAGATCCGAATGCCTTGAGGGCTGCTTTTCTTCACCTCATGTGTGAAGGAGAGAGATGCACATTACAGTTCTCGAGGTTGGCAGATTGTGTCTTTTAGGCCATTCTCCACAGCCTGTAGGGTTTCTGTCAATCTGCGTTAATCTTATGCAACATTTCTCTCTTGCGTATTTTAGGGTATTCTCTTTTTGTTTTACTTTTCATAGCTTGCCTGTGATGTGTCATGTTGAGGATGTTTTATGATCATGTATATTTGGGGTTCTGTGCATTTCCTGTATTTGAGTACTCATATCTTTCTCCAAATTGGCTAAGTTTTCTACTATTATTTCACTAAGTTCTTATCTTTTTAAACATATTTTATGTATGTATTTGAGAGGCAGAGTTACATACAGAGAAAGGGAGACACAGAGAAAAAGATCTTCCATCTGCTGGTTCACCCCCCAAACAGCCACATCATCTGGAGCTAGGCCAATCCAAGGCCAGAAGCCAGGAGCTTCTTCCGGGTCTCCCATCTGGGTGCCGGGGCCCAAGCTCTTAAGCCATCGTCCACTGTTTTCCTAGGCCATAATCCAGGAGCTGGATTAAGAGTGGGGTGGCCAGGACACGACTTGAGCCCATATAGGATGCTGGCACCACAGGCAGAGGCTTGGACACTATGCTACCACACCAGCCCCTAGTTTTCAATTCATTTATTTATTTCCTTATCTTGAGGAACTCCTAAGCCTCACAGATTTGATCGTTTGATGGTACCCTGTGGATCCAAACACTGTTGTCAGTCTTTCTAACTTGTTTTATTTATTTATTTATTGTCTGCCTGAGACATTTCGAAAGGCCAGTCTTGGATATCAGATTTTCTTTCTGTTGTTAAAGGCTTTTCTTGTGTATCTTGTTACGTCTGTTGGTAAAGCTTTTCACTGTAAATATCTTATGCAACTTACTGAAAACTTTATTTCTAATATTTCTATCTGATTTTTCCTCTGTATCTCTATCTCTTTGCAGAATGTCTTTTCCATGTAATATACAGATTTCTTTATTTACGTAACTGTATATTTCTGCCCCTGATGAACCTTATACTCATTATTTTGAGTTCTATTTCAGGCATTTCATCAATTACCCTTCTCCACAGTCCAGTATTAATTTATTCTGTGTCCCTTTAGGGGAGTCTGATTGCCTTCCTTGTCCTGTTTCTTATGTTTCTCTGTAGGTTTGTCTGCATCTTGTTTTTATCTCCTCGGGAATTTTTTTTTAATCAAAGGCTTTATTCTTGGAAATGTGCCTCTGAGTCTGGCTCAGTGGTGTGCCCAACGATTACATTGGGGTTCCAGGCACATTTGCTGGGTGAGACCAGGGAGCTCTGGCCACCATCTGTGGGTGGGTAAAGAGTCCAGGGCAACTCACTGTGTGTCCACTGACCCCTCTGCAGGATCGTTCCCAGTGCACAGCGAGCTCTGAGCTTCCACAGTCAGACCGTGTTGGAGCACCGAAGCCCAGCCACAGCCCATATCCAGAACTCTCACGGTCACAGTGTGCAGGGGGTGCGCTGTCCACCATGCAAGTTGCCCCGTGCCCAGCATGAGCTGCTCACTGTTGCCCGAGTCAGCCTGGCTGCAGCTCCACCTCAGCAAACCTCGTCTGGCTGTTTAGTGCAGGCCAAGGGAAGGGGGGAGAAGCACTGTGGTCTCTCTTCTCAGAGCAAAGCAGTTTCAATCCCCAACCAGTTCCCAGGCCAAACTCAACGCCTGTGTGCTCTGCGGAATTCTCTCAGTCAGAGCCACCAGTGCTGGATGGAGGCCGTGGTAGCCTCCTCTCTCCTGGCGTGGGAAGGTGGTCTCCCAGCCGGGCGCCAGCTGTGTGAATGCAGGCATCACCAGTGACGTGTGCCCGGCAGCTGCCTGTCTCCTCTCTCCTCACTGCTCTGTGCGGTCTCTGTTCTTTCTATTCCTCACTAGAAATTTCTCCCCACCGGTCCGCAGGGAATGCAGTCTTTCCTTTGTTTCTCTGCTGTCTGTGGCTGAGGTTGGTGTGCTTCTCCTTGATCAACCATCTTCGATCTCCCTAACGTAGGGAGGTTTCGGCCATCAGCCTAAAGAGTGAAGCGCTTCCAAAACAGGTAGCTCTGTCTTAAGTCAGACCAAGTGACATCGCTG
Source organism: Lepus europaeus (assembly GCF_033115175.1). Lineage (NCBI taxonomy): Eukaryota > Metazoa > Chordata > Mammalia > Lagomorpha > Leporidae > Lepus > Lepus europaeus. Next base: position 129,851,571 of record NC_084832.1, read on the forward strand.
GCTCTGAAGAGAAACTAAGGCAGGCGTTGCGAGTGTCATGTGGGGCAGCTGTGTTGCAGGCCAGCACTCAGAGGACACTCAGAGGAGGTTACGGATCATAAGCACGGTGGGCACAGCGAGGTTCTCCAGCTTAGGGGCACCCCAGAAAGGACTGGAACAATGAAGACGGGGTGTCCTGGCTGAGGGTGGGTCTTGCCACCCTTCACATGAGCCTTTTACAGAGAGCAAGTCCGGGAAAAGCTCACATCATTCACGTGGAGATCAGTCTAAAGGGACCAGCGTGAGAGTTTTGTTACTAAGAATAAGATAGGAAGAAAATAACAGGAAGACTCAGTCGCAGGTAAAGAACCCTCCATCAGAAAAATGTTGCTGTGGAGCAGAGGAAAATGCTCACCAAAAATACCCTAGTGAAGTGAAAAATATCAGTGAAGCAGCTGTCTTTGTAAAATACGATTTCAAAGCAGTGGTACAGAAAAGAGGAATGTTGTGAGATATGAAGGGACTTCAAAGAGTGCGTGGGAAGGCAGGCTGTGTTGCAGCAATAAGCATGCTACTTGGAACAGCCGTGTCTGGTATCTGAGTTGACTCCCTGGTCCACTTACTATCCCAGCTTCCTGCCAGTGTGTACTCTGGGAGTCAGCAGTGGTGGTCCAAATAGTTGGGTCCATGCCACATATGTGGGAGACCTGGAGTGAGATTTGGGCCTCTGTTTTTTTCCCAACCTAGCCGGGCTTCCAAAAGGCATTTAGAGATAAACCAGCACATAGAAAGATCTATGTCTTTTGGTCTGTCTGTCTCTGTGTCTCTGGATTTCAAACAAAAATTCATGTAAAAATGGAATTAAAAGGTAAGTTTAGTTCAGTGTAAACCAATTTTAAAGCTCCTAACTAGTTTTTTCATAATATGCATTTCCATGAAATTTTGAAAATTTCTCATAGAAGATGAAACAAGATGGGAGACTCGGGAAAGAAATGTGGAAGAGAGAAAATCAGGGGAATAAAGGCCAGCTTGGGATCTCTGCTGACATTATTGATGTATTCTCAAATCCATGGTATGGGTCATGACTGAGATAGCAAAATCACAAGACATAGATGACTGAGAAAATCAGTGTGTGCATAAGTGTTGTCTGTAATTTTGGAAATAAATTAGTGGAAAAAGGCAAGGAGTAGTTCAGGATGAGATTCAAAAAAAACTTCACAGAACAAAGGGCAACTTGAGCCTTTAGACTGACAAGGAAAATTATGCCCCGAAAATGACAAAAATCAATAAAATTAACAAAATGATTGCATTCAAAATACAAAAAGAATACTTTGAACATCCAAAAATGAAACCAGCTCACCTGTGAAGATGGGAAAGCAATAATTCCAAGTTCCAGTTACCTAAAACTTCTTGACATCAGTCAGCAGTGTGAACACAATGAAATGGCACCATCAATTCTTAAGGAGAAATTCAGACCTGAGCATTTTATATAAAGTTTAATTATTGGCCAAGTATAAAGAACATCAATAATTTTTGTTGTGGACTATATCATTCTCAGATACTTTCCTGAAAAACTCATCACACAATGAGGTCTAAGCATTGGAAGAAGCAGACCAACACCAGCAGCAATGATGGAAAAGATCACTGGGTCAATTTAGTTGTAGGTCCAAGGTTAAAATAAATGCCTGGTTTCTAATTATAAAGCCTAGTGTAAAAATACTTTCTGAACCCTAGTGACACAGAGGTGATATGTGCTATAAAAAGTATATTTGGGGCTGGTGCTGTGGCATGGTGGCTAAAGCTGCCACCTACAATGCTGACATCTCGTATAGGTGCTGGTTCGAGTTCTGGCTCTTCCATATCTGATCCAGCTCCTTGTTAATGGCCTGGGAAAAGCAGCAGAAGATGGGTGGAGTCCTTTGGCCCCGCCAACCACGTGGGAAGACTCGGATGAGTCTCCTGGTTGCTGGCTGCAGCCTGGCCCACCCCTGGCTGTTGCAGCCATCAGGGAAACCAGATGAACCAGCAGATGGAAAATTTCTCTTTCTGTCTCCTCCTGACTGTGTGACTCTGAATTTCAAATAAATAAATAAATCTTTAAAGAAGTATACCATTTGTATTTTATTATATTTTGTAGATGATAAAAGAATGTATCATTTAGAGATGATAAATAAAATAGGGATATAAAATATTCAGTGAGCCTAAAAAGTAATAGGAAAAATAATGTGATAAGTAAAATAGAGTTGTATGCAGGGAGAGGAAGCAGAGTGATTTCGACAATGCTCAGAGTAGGAAGTAATGAAATAAAGAGTGGATAGAGTGCACATCTCGAATGAAGTTCATGATAAAGGTTACGATCAAAACAAAATAGACATCTTTGGCATCTCAGAAGAGTGCAGATAAAAGCATGATTGGAGTTAAAACCAGAGGGAGCTATCCAAACAGGTCTACATTTGCTGATAGAGAGGCGGTCAAGCTGTATTTTTTTTTTTTTTTTTGATAGATAGAGTGGATAGTGAGAGAGAGAGAGAGAGAAAGGTCTTCCTTTGCCGTTGGTTCACCCTCCAATGTCTGCCACAGCCGGCCCGCTGTGGCCGGCGCACCGCACTGATCCAAAGCCAGGAGCCAGGTGCTTCTCCTGGTCTTCCATGCGGGTGCAGGGCCCAAACACTTGGGCCATCCTCCACTGCACTCCTGGGTCACAGCAGAGAGCTGGCCTGGAAGAGGGGCAACCGGGACAGAATCTGGTGTCCCGACTAGAACTAGAACCCCGGGCGCCGGCGCCACAGGTGGCCTATTGAGCCACGGCGCCGGCCCAAGCTGTATTGTTAAATAGAAAGTAGTTGCAAAATAGCGTGCCATCATTTAAAATTTTATCTAAAAATTTGTTCATTAACATCCTTAATGAATATGCTTATTTATTAATAGAAAAGTATCTTTTTTTTAAAGGGCACTCCCTGGGGGATGGCATTGTGGCATACTGTGTTAAACACTGGCCTCCTATATCAGAAGGCCAGCTCATTTCCCAGCTGCTCTGCTTCCAATCCAGCTTTCTGCTAATGTGCCTGGAAAAGCAGCAAAATACGGCCCAAGTGCTTGAGCCCTGCCACCCACGTGGCTTTAGCCTTGCCCAGTCCTGTCTGTTGAGGCCATTTGGGGAGTGAAACAGCAGATGGAAGATTGTTATTCTCTCTCTCTCTCTCACTCTCCCACACCCAACTCTCTTTCTATCTCTGCCTTTCTAATAAATAAATCTTTTTAAAAAATCATATTCCCTTGGGGCCGGCACTGTGGCTCACTTGGTTAATCCTCTGCCTGTGGTGCGGGCATCCCATGTGGGCGCCGGTTCTAGTTCCAATTGCTCCTCTTCCGCTCCTGCTTTCTGCTGTGGCCCGGGAGGGCAGTGGAGGATGGCCCAGGTGCTTGAGCCCCTGCACCTGCGTGGGAGACCAGGAGGAAGCACCTGGCTCCTGGCTTCAGATCATCACAGTGCTGGCCATGGTGGCCATTTGGGGAGTGAACCAACGGAAGGAAGACCTTTGTCTCTGTCTCTCTCTCTCACTGTCTATAACTCTACTTGTCAAATAAATAAATAAATAAATAATGATACCTCCTAAAAAGTGACTACTTCGAGAGAGGCATCATTAAAGCCATAGTTATTGTTTGTATATTATGACCTTGTATCCCTAATCAGTGAATATAGTAGATTAATTTCACATATTAGCATCAAAGTGTACGGAATAAGACTACAGATATAGTATCTAGCTATGGTGCCTGCGTGTGTTCAGGCTAAGAAGATAAGACTGGAAAAATTAAAGGATGATGCAGGATGCAAATGAAGCTCAATTATGTTACACAAATACTCTATGAAGCCTTCTTGTAATATTGGAACTCCAGTGACCTCCTGTTTTTAACAATGTTTAGACTTCATGGTATGTTAACTTTGCGTTGTTCCCACATTGTGTTAGTGTAGCTTATGCTAGTTTTGTCTTTACAGAAGAGATGTAGTTGAAGAATAAGAAACTGAGGCACTGAGGTGTTAATTACCTTGCCCTAAATGAAAAACTAGTAAAAGTCAAAGCTGGGGCCAGAACTCAGGCAAGCTGGCTCCACAGCAGGTGCACAACCCAGTCGTTAGGTGTGGCTGTCGCTCTTATTAAACCTTGCTGACTTCCGTTTCTCTGCTGGTGAAAGACGACAGCTACTGACTTACTTTGTGAAGTTGCTGTCACAATTAATAAGAAAAGTACATCTAAGGTCTTTGTAAGCTGTGAAGCTCTCAGAGCTGCAGCCATTCTTCCATTGCCACATCATTATACAGGCTCAACTCAGAGAGGAACAAGGGTTTCACTCAGATTCCTGTAGAGAGAAATTGTTGTTACAATCGCTTGCTGACTTTTCAACCTGAAAATGCGTGTGCTTGCTCCGATTGCACACGCCTTAAAATAGCTTGCGTTTGACTGAGAACGATGGCCTGACAGGGCACGGCGCAGGGCTCTGAGCTAGGGCAGCAAGGGCTGCCCAAGTCACAGAACTGGGCGCACTGCTCCCGACTTGGAAGGGAAGACCCACGACTGCACCTTTTGGCGTCTTCCTGTGGGTGCGGTGCCGCCAGGCCTTGCGCTGTGTGTGCGTGTATGTGCACGGCAGCCTTCTGCATCCTTCTCGGCCCCCGTGCCGTTGCCTGCATCTTTTCCCACCAAGACTGCCCTTGAGCAGCACCAGAAATGAGTTAGTTTCTCTAATGCAGAAGGTAGTTGGGCTTTTTTTATATTGAATGCATCCTTGTAATGACTGTGCCTGCAGTCGCCACATTAGTTGCAAGTGACCTGACGTTGATCTGGCGATATGACTACAGTGCAGACTTGCAGCAAGGGGACAGGACTGGCTCCCTGGCGTAAGAAAGAAGGTTTTTGTTTTTTTTTTTTTAATTTTTTCCCTCATCTTGCTATTTCCTTCAGAAATTGCTTCATCCTTAAATGTCATTTTACAAAGCAGTCTGCTGTAGTAATTGCTCATAGAGCAGCAGATTGCCTCCTTCTGGAAACACAATGAGTCTTTCCCAGAAAGTGCCCTGGAGAAAGCACTGGAAATTGAGTAGAACCCACCCAGTAATCACTCTGTTGCTTGGAAGTACTTACTGCCATGCAGATTCTGGCTGGGACAAGACACATGTGGCTGAAGAGGATTAAGTCCGTAAAAATATCTGGGAAATATAAAATATTTACCTAAGTATCCATTCACTTAACCTTGAAGTTTTGTTACAATATTGTACGCAAGCATTGTTGTTCAAGGAGATTGAACTGGTGGGAACAGAAGCAGCTGCAACTGGTGGATGTAGAAGCGTAGATAAAACTCTTCACTCAAGTGTGTGTAGGATTTACATTTCCCCACCATTGCTTTTGTCATGTTTTTAGTAATAATAAATCTCTTGATTCATGGTTAATTTTTATTCTATCTTCTTCACCTTGCTCATTTTGGCCCATATCGTATATCATTTTGGATAGGAGTGCAATCCATAGGCATTAGTCTGAGGGAGAAACAAAAGCCGTTCATTTTAGAGGTTCGGAAAGAAAATAAACAGCTCAGAAAACCAGCAATGAATGAGCTTCCTTGGAAACAGAAGGGAAACAAATATTTTTTTCTTGAGTTTTTAATATTCGTTGCATGCACATTTATCAAAGCAATTGGCAGTTTCAAGAATTGAATTGAGAGCATCTATCAAAACCACTTGTGATTGTTGAATCTGTGCAGGATCAATAGTGAAGCTACAGAATGAGGGTTAGCACTAGATATAGTGGACCAACTACAAGTACTGTTGTTGGCCCTGAGTTAGAGCTGACAAATTCTGCAGTGTCCTCCATGGGAGGCAGGGAGTCACTTTGGTTCTCATCAGGCAGGAGAATCTTAGGGACTCTCTTCCTAGAAATGACACTGAGGAAGAATGCAGAGGGAATGAAATCTAGCCTTTCCTGGAAGCCAGCTCTTCTGTGTTCTGATGCACCATGGCTGGTGCGGGAAGCCTGGGTGTGGTAGAGAAGGTTCCGACAGACATTGCCTGGACGTGGCGTGGTGCAGCCAGACGGCCTTGCTGCGAGGGGATGCACCTTCCTCCACGGGACTTGCAGTCCCACTGCAGGGGCCACCATTGCAGAAGGCCCCCCGCCCCCCACTGCATCGCCATCCTTCATCATAGCGATTAAACTGCATGTACTGCAGGGTCCTTGCTCTCGCATGAACGTTGAAGTTTTAAGGACAGGAGAAAAATATATTGTATTTTGGTGGATGTGAAAATTCTATCTTACACCTACTTCATTCTGTATCAGTTTGTTTACATTTTCATGTTTCTTTCCTTTGTGTGAATCTGAAGATTATTAATTATAACCATAATTAATGAAATAGTCTTTCCTTTTGAAGGAAAGGTACATTTTGTGGAAAATAAGAAGGTGTGTGTGTGTGTGCGCATGTGCAGATACATGCACAAACACATTTTTTCTTTTTTAGAAAAAGGAAATTCATTCCCACCCCTATGAGATTGTTAAATGCTTTGATGATAGGTTACCTGTTAACGACACATGGGACATTTGCTGGACCTATTATTATGTGACACAGCTAATGAGCAATTAGTTTTGTTAATGGGTCATGAAAAACAAGCATTTACATCCTAATTCATTTTATCATTTCTCCTTTCTGTAAATGTTTTGGTCTAGTATCTAAAGAGCCTTAGACATTAGGAAGGGGAAAAAAAAGAGAAATCTTTCAGCCTCAAGAATTTTAAAGCCCAGTGGGAAAATACAGTGACACAGTGATGGGGGGAAGGAATGACCAAGAGCCACAGATTCCCTCGCAGGGGGAGAGCAGAGAGGCCCCACGGGGCAGCCACTTTCCCTCCAGGGCCTCATGGAATGGGCAGGCTCTGTGGTCGAACAGGAGCAGGCTTCCAGAAGAAGGCATGGAATTGCACGTGGGAGATGCTCCCTGATTAGAGTCACTGCTGGAACCCTGGGTATCAGGGTTGAAGAAAAAAATCTAAACCCATCAACAAATATTTGGATTTTAGAGCTTCCAATTTAGACAAACTTGAAAAGAATACATTATTTTACTTGTTAAATATGTTTTGTGTCTATGGAGATGTTAATACACAAAGGTGCTGATTAAAGGTGATCTTTATTGACATTTGAAAACCAGTGTCAATATTTGACCTGCTGAGTGACCTTAAACAGGTTGATTCAGTAATCAAACACATTATTGATGTTTTAATTGAAGTACATTTCTTCTGATTCTTACCTCCTCCTAGACCTTGATGTTAACATATGTGCCTCTGGGTGGATTCCATACCTTAACTGAGTTGGAATGAACAAGCCCAGACGTCTATCAACTGAAGACTCAATAAAGAAATTATGGTATATATACACTGTGGAATACTACGCAGTAGAAACTTGAAATCCTGTCATTTGCAATAAAATGGATGCATCTGGAAACCATTGTACTTAGTGAAATAAGCTAGTCACAAAAAGACAAATGCCGTATCATCTCTCTGATCTGTGGTAGCTAACAGAGTACTTAAAATGTAATCCATAGGAGTGAAACTAACACCTGGAGATGCGATGAATTCACCAGCCCTTTCCTGGACTGTCAAGGAACAGCGTTTTTCTTGCTTGTTTGCTTGTTTGGGTTCTGTTTTTCTTTTTTCTTCATAGTATTTGGTGAACTCTCTACTTAGTGTAGAGTTAATCTTATGAGTACAAAATTAACTGAAAATTGATCTCTGTAAAAAATAAGAATTGGAAAGGAAGAGGGAGGAAGAAGAAACATGGGAGTATGAGAGGGAAGGAGGGAGTGGGGGAAGAATCACCATGTTCCCAAATTTGTATATATTAAATGCAAGAAGTTGTATTCCTTAAACCAAATTTTTAAATGTGGGAAAAATATATCCATCTTGTGCTCCTGGTAGACTACGTGCATTTGAATGTAATATTGCTGGGCGTGCTAAGGAAACCCTTCTCCTGGTTGCAGGTCACGGATATGATGCTGCAAGACAAGCCCTACCCCGACTGGGGAAAATCCGCGAGAGCCTTCTGGAAGAGGGGCAATGTCAGGATCACCCTGTTCTGGTAGGACGCGGCTGCGATTGTCCACCTCTGCCTTGGGTGGGATTCCCTTGGGTGTGTGCAGTCCTGCCCACAGAGGCGTGCTCAGTTAAAGCCATTCTCCTCATGATCTGATGCCTGCACGTCTGCTTGCGTGTTGTTGCGTGTACATGTTTGTACAAGAGAGGTCTGCCTGATAGAGTGATGCCCTGAGGTGTGACCAGAGGTAAGTGGGTTTTTGAGTCAGCAAAAACAAGCTGTAATTTTCATCAGGGCAATCAGGGTAAACGCTGTCTCCTCTGAACACTAACTTGTGCAGTGTGTTTGACAGGGTACGATTTTGCTCTGACGAAACAGGCAGAGGAGGGGCCTCCCTGGTATTTCTTCTCCACCTAGATTCCTTTTGGCCCCCAGCCCAGTCAGTGCAATTAAAAACTCAGTCAGGGTCTCCTGGGACTGGCCGGTGTTTGCTTGTGTTTGCACAAGCTCCGGTAGCAAGGGCAGGAATGCAGATAGCCTGAGAGGCACTTTGGCCATAGGGCCCTCTGCCTGCTCTGTGAAGCTCCTGGACCCGCACCTGTGCTCAGAAGTGCCCTGACGGTGGTTTGTGCTGATGAACTCTGTCCTGTTCACGTCCCTTCTGAAATGAAAGGAGAGAAATCGGTTTATTCTTAGATTTAATTCTGGGGTGCTTTTTTATGTAAGAGCTGCAAAACTCACAGCAGCTAAGCAGCTGGGGGGAAGTAGACCCTCTGTAGCCTCTTGTGCTTTAGCGCTGTGGTTCAGTGCTGTTAGAGATACACAGCACTTTGAACTCAGTTCTTAGCAGGTAAACAAAACGGGATTTTTGTTAATAATGTGAGAATTGTAGGTGTTTATTCCCACTTTGTTTCTAGGGGTCAAGTGTGCCATTTTTATGGTGTTCTTTAACTTGCCTGTTTCTTCCAGTTTATAAGCTCCCGGTATAGTACAGTTCATCTGAAAACTATATAGTATAGTAATTACAGCAGATATTTCTATGTAGTATAGTAATGGTAGCAAATATTAGTTGTGGGTTTGCTTTGCTCGAGGCCCTGGCTAAGGACTTGCTATTCTGCTATTTTTCTCTAATCTTGATAACCAGTGATGTGCCTGCCGCTGTTACAGGATCCGTGCACATATTTCCAGATGGTTACCTTTAGTTCTTTACTGTGAATGGTGTCAAATAAGAATGGGAGGTTCTGGGGAATCCCCCACCCTACAGAAATCCTCACAAGCATTTTAAGAATCAGAGTTTTGCAAGGAGGGAGATCACCCTGACAGCAGCGGTGTTTATGGACTGCCTTGTGTTGGCTGCACACGGCCCTGGGCGAGTGCATGCCAGGGTCATCGGCTCACTGCCCTTGCCTTAGTCACGTGAAGGCCCTGTGTGCTGGTCAGCCCCACTCTTAGTCACAGCTGCTCTCCTGGGGCAGGGTTGTTCCTCCCTGCCACATCTCAGCACCTTTTTCCTTGAATGTTCCATCTTCCACAGATGGCTTCATTTGGGCATATGTTGTACCATGGTCCCAACAAGTAATCTAAAGCATGTGTTTGTAGATGAAGAATCAAATGTTTATTTCATTTTTAATTTTTATTTCTTTATTTAAGAGTTGGGGGGAGGAAGGAGGGAGAGAGAGACCTTCCATCTACTGATTAACTCCACAAATGCCTGCAATGGCCAGCGCTGGGCCAGGCTGCAACCAGGAGTCAGGAACTCCATCTGGGTGGCAGGGACCCAAGTACTTGAGCCCTCAGGTGCTGCCTCCAGGACGCGCCTTAGTAGGAAGCTGGATTGGAAGTAGAGTGACTGGGACTTGAACCGGACCCTCCAGTGTGGGTTGTGGATGTCCCAAGCAGTGGTGTTGTTACCGGAGAACGGCAGGGTTCTTGTCTTCGCGCAAGAAAGAATTCAGGCGTGAGACAGAGAGTAAGTGGAAAGCAAATAGCAAGGTTTATTAGGGCAGGGACATCCGTAAGAACGGATGGGCACCTCTCCAGACAGAGCCTGAGAGAGAGTGCCCAGTCGCTCAGACTGGAGTGGGGTTACATGGTTGAGTGGAGAGACTACACCTGGGCAGGCCAGGCGGGCGGCTCAGCAGAGAGGCAGAGGGCTGAGCATGCCGTCTGGTTCAGGCCAGGGTTTTTAAGGGGATGGGCCTTGCCTTCCCTCTTCTCCTCCTGGAACAAAGGACTTTTTGGATGTAAATTTGAAAAATTCCTTTCTGAGTTTTCCCCCTGAAGTTATCAGACGAGGAAGCCCAGCTGCCATTGTCCCACCTTAGAGGAGCCCTAGAGGAAGGATGGTTATGGGTTATCGGGTAGAAGGGGCAGGGCGTTTGAAGTGCAGATACTGGGCTGCCCCTGGAAGGTTATCGGGATGACTGAGATACATATGCTGGACCTGGATGTCAACTCCTTAGGCCTTTATCACACACACATAAGCTCATTTCTGACTTCCTACCTAACAATGTTATGGCCTGGACCATAACGCCTGCCCCTAAAGCATGTTTAGATGTGAAAATAATCATTTACTGATTCACTGATAAATAGATAGTTCTTAAAGAAGAAAAAACTAAAACTCATATGTATTCTTATAATCGTGTTTTTAGTAAAGCTATTAGTAATTAGATAATATATTTGGGAGGTAGATTTTCATTCTTACAGTTCAAAAATATAAAGTTATTATGAACAAAAAATAAGTGGAAAGTTTAAAAGCCAGTTCACATTTTTTTCAGTTTATCCATTTCTATACAGTTAGATTATCTTGGCACAATATTCATGATTTTAAAAGAGGAAAATCTGGGGCCGGTGCTGTGGCATAGCAGGTAAAGCCACCGCCTGCAGTGCTGGCATCCCATATGGGTACTGGTTCGAGTCCCGGCTGCTCCACTTCTGATCCAGCTCTCTGCTATGGCCTGGGGAAGTAGTAGAAGATGATCCAAGTCTTAGGTCCCTGCACCCCTGTGGGAGACTGGGAAGAAGCTCTTGGCTCCTGGCTTAGGATCAGTGCAGCTCCAGCCTTTACAGCCATTTGAGGAGTGAACCAGCAGATGGACGACCCCTCTCTGCCTCTGCCTTTCTGTAATTCTGCCTGTCAAATAAATAAATCTTTAAAAAGAGGAAAATCTGATGCAAAAAGTTGAATATGGAAATATGTGGGTAGCACAGAAATGTTCTTTTCTATTCATGCTTTGCAGATAAAAGAGATTTAGCAAGCATAAAGGGCATTTGTTTTTCTTTGTAGCCCTAGGAGATGAAGTACAGAAATTATCAGCAAGGTTTCAGATGAGACAAAAGACAGTATTTACACACTGTGTATCATCCACTCAAAAGGGGTGTTTTCTTTTGATTCTGCTCTAGTTAAGGAGAGGGAGATCAGTGTGGCAATCTGTGGCAGAGAGGAAATTCTGAGAACAAGCCTCTCCTGAGGCGCCAGGCGCTGCGTGCTGCAATTTTAGCAGAACAGGGAGCACTTTGGTTCCAGAACCTTCCTGCGCCTGCCTGCAGGCTGCTGTGCGCTGAGCTGTCCAGGGGCCCTCGTGGCAGGTGTGGCTCTCTTGCTGCTGAGGGAGAGACACTCTGCTGTGGTTAGTGGAGGAGCTGGTGTAACAAGGCACTGGAGATCTGCTGCACCATCCAGACTCCTGGGAAGCATCTGCATTTTGGCCCCTCTGATCACGAATACTGTGACTAATGATAGTGTGGATGCAGGTGGCCTGTGCCACATCAGAGCAGAGACCTTTACTATCCAGTGAGTAGCACAGAAGGGCACTCTTTCTTGGTAGCAGTTACAGAAGCTTTCGCCCAGCTAGAGCCTCTGTCGTGCCGGTCATTTGGGAGTGACCAGGATAAGGCCAGCGTCATGAGTGGCTCAAGGGACATCCGTGCACAGGGGGCTGGGGTTTTGTTTCTGCCACGTGAACTGGCCATCCTGGTATATGCACAAGTCCTTTCTGAAGATGAAGCTGCCACACCAGACAGCTCATCTTTGTGTCTTCAGGGTGGGGCAGCAAACAGCCAGGAAGGAAGCTCAGGACGGAGACTCACAGACGACAACATCCCCACGTGGTCTGGTGCCAAAGCCCTGGGCAGAGACAGCAGCTTGCGTGTTGCTCTGTGTCTGAGCAGCGTGCACCGCTGTCCCATTCTGGACTGTGTTGTAAAGTACTTTCTCTAGGACTGTAGTGGTTTGAATGGACATCTGTTGATTTTGATAATCTTAATTCCTTTTTTAAAGATTTATTTATTTATTTGAAAGTCAGAGTTAGAAAGTGTGTGTGTGTGAGAGAGAGACAGAGAGACAGAGAGAGAGAGAGAATGAGAATGGCTGCCATGGTTGGGACTGGGCTGGGACGAAGTCAGGAGTCAGGAGCTTCATCTGGGTCTCCCAGTTGGGTGAAGGAGTCCAAGCACGTGGACCATCTTCTGCTGCTTTCCCAGGTTCATTAGCAGGGAGCTGGATCTGAAGTAGAGCAGCCAGAACTCAAACTTGCACCCACATGGGATCCAGTGATGTAGGTGGCAGCTTAACCCACTGTGTCACAGCTCCAGTGCCAATTGTCTTCATTGTTAGCTGGGGAACAAAGGTAGCTGATGATATTTTCCTGGCTTTGAATATCTTAGTTATTAAAGTCTAACAAAAAGAATTTCATTGTTTAACGTTGACTAGAACAGAGTTAATCAAGATGTGATTATTATTGTCAAATATGGTGCAGGAGAGTAATATGGTGATAATAAAAATAAAACAGAGAAATAAAAGTGACCTAAGAGTTGGGGACCTATGAGGCAGAAGAATTTCAGTGACAACAGCCAATGTCTAAAGGTACAACTGCCATAGCTTTCCGCTCTCCTTTTTCTTCTTCTTCTTCTTGCGAAAGAGATGAGTTTCATTGCTCTGTGCAGTTCCCTTTGGGATTTGTGAAGCTGTTTTCTGTTTTAAGCTAAAATATGGAAGAGGGAAGATTTCTGTTCTGCTTTGCTCCAGAAGGCAAAACATGGACGAGTGTGTGTAGGTCACGTGGGAACAGACCTACTAGGGAAAATCCCTAATAATCCGAGCTTCTCCATGCTGAGCGAGCCTGCCTGATGATGTCTTGAGTCCCCAGTCAGTAGAAGTGTTCCTGTTAATATCTGATAACTGTGCACCTGGGATGCTATTGAAAGATGTTTACAGTGACTTAGAAAAAAAACCACTTCTAAATTTCCATTAAATTAGAAGATCCTGTGACTGTATATCCTTTTCCATTGTTTTTTCAAAAAAGATTTATCTGTTTATTTGAAAAGTAGAGTGGTAGAGAGGGAGAGAGAAACAAACAAACAAACAAAGATCTTCCACCTCTATCTGCTGATTTCATTTCCCAGATTACCACACAGCCAGGGCTTACCCAGGCAGAAGCCAGGAGCCAGGAGCTTCATCTGGGTCTCCCTCATGGGTGGCAGGGGACTGAGCACTTGGGCCATCTTCTGCTGCCTTCCCAGGTGTATTAGCAAGAAGCTAGATCAGAAGTGGAACAGCCCAGACTCGAACCAGCACCCTGATATGGCATGCTGGTGTCACGAGTGGCAGCTTAACCTGCTGTCCCATAATACCAGCACTGCCTGTGTGTTCTCAACCATGAAAAATCCTATGTGTCCTCCACTGTGTAGTAGAGATAATGTGATACAGTTGTTGCGATTCTATCTCAATATGTCTCTTTAGGATTACACTCTGCCTCTGTAACTGATGAACAACTGGACATTTTAGTCAGCATCAGATGATGATATCTACTAGATCAATTGCCTTGGGGCCCGGTTCTGTGGTGCAGCAGATTAAAGCTTGGGCCTGCAGTTCTGGCATCCCATATGGGCGCCGGTTCTAGTCCCGGCTACTCCACTTCCAATCCAGCTCTCTGCTATGGCCTGAGAAAGCAGTAGAAGATGGCCCAAGTCCTTGGGCCCCTGCACCCTCATGGGAGACCTGGAAGAAGCTCCTAGCTCCCGGTTTCTTATCAGCTCTGCTTTGGCCATTATGGTCATCTGGGAGTGAACCAGCGGGAGGAAGACCTCTGTCTCATTCTCTGTGTCCACCTCTCTATGTAAGTCTGTCTTTCAAAGAAATAAAATAAATCTTAGATCAATTGCTTTAACTTTAAACAAGCTCTGCCTGGTTCTAGAGCTTCTAAGAAGAAAGATCCAAAGATGTGCTTCAGGTGTTGTTCTCGCTGGATTCCGACTTGCAGATAAGGAGGTGGTTGCTGGTGCATTTGTGTGCTATCGTATCACACAGAAGTGTTCATGGAGACGTGAACCCTGTGCTCACACCTTCACGGGCATACATCAGTACCTATGCATTAGCACAGCCCTGTGGAGTTAATTTTGATGCTTTTGTTAATGTATCTAAGTAGACACTTATTAAATGCTGAGTGCAATGTAGAATCATGGTTAGGAGCAGGGCACCTGCCTCACTTGGAACCCTTGCCTCCCTAACTGTTGTGAGCCACTGAGATTTTTAAGCAACTCATTGCTGTTACCATCCTCAGTGCTGAGAGTAAGTTTGACAGGGAAAGTGAGAACTTCAGCAGTTTAAATTTTAGCTCAGTGGTGAGGTCAGGAACAGAAACAAATAGCCAGGGCTAACTGCCGGTTGAATGCTGTGATACAGAGCTCAGTGAGCCCCAGGCATGGTTGCTTTAAGGAACTAGAGCCCCGTGTAACAGTAATATTCAGGAGCCAGCAGGGAGGGCTTGGGACTGAGGAGTGATGTGGTGGTGGTGGGGGTCAGGGGCAGCACGGAGAGTGGCGTGTTGAGGCTCGGGGCACTCCGTGAATGGCTGTACTATTTGACAAGCAGTTCTCAGGTGGGGTCCCTGTGAATCTCAACTTGGACACGTAGGGCTTGATAACCCACAGAGATGCAAAGTAAGCCCTTCTCCCTTATTTGGGCCCTGGGCTTGGAAGTGCATTTCAGTCTATGCCTCTACCCCAGTAGAGATGGTGCGGTCAACACATAGACAGTGTTTGAAGGAAAGCAAGTGAGTTGTAAGTGAGAATGAAGGGTCTTCTGGGACAAAACCTGGAGGGCTCTTTTATTTAGCAGTGGGCAGAGGGACATCTCCACAGAGGGCAGAGAGAGTGGACAGGGAGTGAAGAAGCAGAAGGAGTGCCAGAATGTCTGGTGAACATAGCTAGGATATGGTCATGGCAAAGCTGACAGTCAGATCCTGCCTATGGGTCAAAGAAGATCAAGATTCAAGCTTCCATGGGTTTAGCTCTAAGAAGACCAGGATGGTGACCTTGCCCGTGGATTTCTCTGACAGTGCTGACTGCAGCCGGCTTGGTGTAGAGGAGGAAGAGGGAGCAGTGAGTGCAGTCAGAGAGAGCAGATGAGAGAAATACCTTTAATTTTTTTAAAGTATTTTGACTTTGCAAAATTATGAATCTTATAGAAAGATGTATAGAGTTTGTGAGTTTATTTCATCTAGAAAATATTAGACTTATTTTCAATTCTTTTTTTTTATTTGACAGGTAGAGTTAAGACAGACAGTGAGAGAGAGAGAGAGAGAGACAGAGAGAAAGGTCTTCCTTCCATTGGTTCACTCCCCAAATGGCCACCACAGCCGGTGCTGCACTGATCTGAAGCCAGGAGCCAGGTGCTTCCTCCTGGTCTCCCACACGGGTGGATGGTCCAAGCACTTGGGCCATCCTCCACTGCCTTCCCAGGCCATAGTAGAGAGCTGGACTGGAAGAGGAGCAACCAGGACTAGAACCCGGCACCTATATGGGATGCCGGCGCCGCAAATGGAGGATTAACCAAGTGAGCCACGGCGCCGACTCCCCTATTTTCAATTCTTTAAAGACAATGTGCAGCTAGAAAATTCTTTAAGATATTTGCCCTTTAAATAGAGTTGTGCAGCATTGTCCTCCTAGGGACCCAGAAACTGTTCATCTTAGAGATGTTTTCTTGGTCTCTTGAATCTGAGTGAGGTTTACGGAAAAATAATTAAGAAGGCAATCATTGATGGTTTGAACGTCGCCCCGTAATACAGCCCTTCCTTCCAGTTGCTGACCTGGAACAGCAGAGAATTTTAGAGAGTTCGCTCTCAGGAAGCCATGGGAGTCCTGCACCATTTCTCTGGCTGGCAGCTGTGGGAGAAGGAAGCTTTCCCTCCCTAGTCTGACACATGGGGATGAATGGGCTGCACCCCTGAGCCAGGAGGCCCAAGTCTTGGCTGCCAATTTGGTTTCTGAAGTGTGAGTCCTCTTTTCAAAGTTCCCCGAGTTCTAATCCAATGGGACCAATGCACAGATTTACAGCAGCAACAGTAACTTCTGGAAGAGAGGAAGCAACATTTAACCAGCACAGTGGCTCGATCCAGGCCAGTGTGGGAAATCCCGTCCTGAGTTTTCATTCTGGGTGTCTCTGCCCTGTCCCTGGCATCTGTGTTAGATTTCAGATGCAGGCATTTCATGCCAGCAAAGCTCCAGACACGACTGTGCCATGACCTGGGAGAAAGTGCAGATATGCTCTCTCTGGCTGTCCCCTTGCCCATGATCATCTGTGGTGAGCCTTGGTGCATTTATCTTTACCCTGCAAATAGTTACAAAGCGACTGCTGTGCAAGTGCCTCAGAGAAGAACATGCTGCTACAATGATGCCTTTGCTGGCATAAAAGTCCTAAAAATTCTGTTTAGTTTCGTGTGCTTCAATCAAAATATGCTTGCTTGTTAGTGTTAGGGTTTTTCTGTTCAGAGGACGATACCAGAATAGTGATTCTTCCTTGTTTGAACTGTTCTGCTCATGCCCGTCCCTCAGCTTGCAAACTGGACGGGAGAGCCAAGGCGTATCAGTGACATCACCATGACTGCTTGCTTAGTGCCCATGGCTCACTGTGGTTCAGCCCAGCTTCTGACTGGCAACCCACAACTTTGTGCCACACTAGTCCCTGTTGGATACTCCCAGCCATGGTTCTCAAACCAGAATCACTGTTGACCAACACTGGCTGTTCACAATCTTTAGGGCTGCTGCTTTCCCTTTGCTGAGTGGAAGTGTGTTGTTGTGTGCTGTGGGAGCCACGTGTGGGGTGGGGATGCAGGGAGGGTTCATCCAGCATAAGGTGAGGCTTGTATCTGTTCCCATCAGTGCCCAGTCTCCTTCTGGGACCAAGCTGGTGCTATTGCCCTGATCCAGCGTGAAAACCCCTCATCTCTTGTTTGCAGAATCCTTTCTCTCCTATATCCCTCCCCCAACCTCCACCACCAGTGGCTGAGCTTCCAGCCTTCTGTCTTCACTAGAAGAGGGGAGTACATGAACGGTGTAAAGGGTGAGGTGCTTGCGTGTTTCTCTTTGCCCCAGGGAGTTTTCTGACAACTTGGAGGTGGAATCTGCAGGCATTTGTCACAGATCAGCTGAGGCACACCCTGAGTTTGTTCTCAGAGGATTAAATGCAACCTGTGTGTGATAGCTGGGCACAGGAGTGACTTACATCCCAGAATCCAAGCCTCCATGTGACAGCCAGATGGAGCATTGCCATCCAGTAAGAGGAAACACAAACTTGCCTTGTGTGTTCATGTATTCTTATTTGTGGTTGTTGACTGTGTTAGACCTTGTTCCTGAGTGCACCCTGACAAACAAAGGTACAAAATTCCTTAAAAAAAAAAAGAGATGAGAGTAAATTCAACTACCAATTAAAAGGATCATAGACCATGACCAAGTGGGATTTATCTCTGAAATGCAAGGATGGTTCAATATATGCCAATCAATCAGTGAGGTTGCTTTAGTAGAAAGAAAAATAAAAACCATAGAATCATCTCATTAGATGCAGACACAATCATTTGACATAATTCAGCACTCGTTCATCGTAAAAATTCGCAACACACACACACTCAATCTAGAAATAACGTACCTCAGCCTAATAATCACTGCCATGAAAAGCCCATGGCTAAGATGGCATTTAATGGTGAAAGAATGAAAGCTTTTCTTCTAAACAAGCAAGCTCCTACTCTCCCCACTTTATTTAACATGGTACTGGGAGGACTAACAAATCAGCCAGGAGGGTGTCAAAGATGCAGCACCCAGATATGGAAAGACACATAACCTCTCCACCACACCAGGCATGCGAAGATGCTCCACAAGGTTCTTGGAAAATGGAATTAGAAGTTAAGTTTATTTTGGTGCCAGACAAAATTGAAATCCATGCATAGTTCTTTCATAATCTGAGTTTTCATTTTAATTTTCTTTTTTTTATTTAGTAAATATAAATTTCCAAAGTACAGTTTATGTATTACAATGGCTTCCCCCCCTCATAATTTCCCTCCCACTCACACCCCTCCCATCTCCCACTCCCTCTCCCATTCCATTCACATCAAGATTCATTTTCAATTATCATTATATACAGAAGATTGATTTAGTATATATTAAGTAAAGATTTCTTCAGTTTGCACCCACACAGAAACACAGTGTAAAATCTGTTTCAGTACTAGTTACAGCATTACTTCACATTGGACAACCCATTAAGGACAGATCCCACATGAGAAGTAAGTACACAGTGACTCCTGTTGTTGACTTAACAATTTGACACTCTTGTTTATGGCGTCAGTAATCTCCCTAGTCATGAGTTGCCAAGGCTATGGAAGCCTTTAGGGTTCGCCGACTTTGATCTTATTCAGACATGGTCATATTCAAAGTGGAAGTTCTCTCCTCCCTTCAGAGAAAGGAACCTCCTTCTTTGATGGCCCCATTCTTTCCACTGGGATCACACTCGCTGAGATCTTTCATTTAGGTCCTTTTTTTTTTTTTTGCCAGAGTGTCTTGGCTTTCCATGCCTACAATACTCTCATGGGCTCTTCAGCCAGATCCGAATGCCTTAAGGGCTGATTCTGAGGCCAGAGTGCTATTTAGGACATCTGCCATTCTATGAGTCTGCTGTGTATCCCGCTTCCCATGATGGATCGTTCTCTCCTTTTTTGATTCTATCAGTTAGTATTAGCAGACACTAGTCTTGTTTGTGTGATCCCTTTGACTCTTAGACCTATCAGTGTGATCAATTGTGAACTGAGATTGATCACTTGGACTAGTGAGATGGCATTGGTACATGCCACCTTGATGGGATTGTATTGGAATCCCCTGGGACATTTTTAACTCCACCATTTGGGGCAAGTCCGATTGAGCATGTCCCAAACTGTGCATCTCCTCCCTCTCTTATTCCCACTCTTATATTTAACAGGGATCACTTTTCCGTTAAAATTTAAACACCTAAGAATAATTGTCTGTTAATTACAGAGTTCAACCAATAGTACTAGAACAAAAAAAATGCTAAAATGGATAAAGTATTACATTGTACATCAACAGTCAGGACAAGAGCTGATCAAGTCACTGCAAAACCTTAAAGAAAGAAATAGAAGAGGATACCAAAAAAATGGAAAAATCTTCCATGCTCATGGATTGGAAGAATCAATATCATCAAAATGTCTATCCTCCCAAAAGCAATTTATACATTCAATGCAATACCAATCAAAATATTGAAGATATTCTTCACGGAGCTGGAAAAAATTATGCTGAAATTCATATGGAGACACAAGAGACCTCAAATAGCTAAAGCAATCTTGTACAACAAAAACAAAGCCAGAGGCATCACAATACCAGATTTCAGGACATACTACAGGGCAGTTGTTATCAAAACAGCATGGTACTAGTACAGAAACAGATGGATAGACCAATGGAACAGAATAGAAACACTAGAAATCAATCCAAACATCTACAGCCAACTTATATTTGATCAAAGATCCAAAACCAATCCCTGGAGTAAGGACAGTCTATTCAATAAATGGTGCTGGGAAAATTGGATTTCCACGTGCAGAATCATGAAGCAAGACCTATACCTTTCACCTTACACAAAAATTCACTCAACATGGATTAAAGTCTTAAATCTATGACCCGACACCATCAAATTATTAGAGAGCATTGGAGAAATCCTGGAAGATATAGGTACCGGCAAAGACTTCTTGGAAAAGACCCCAGGAGCACAGGCAGTCAAAACCAAAATTAACATTTGGGATCGCATCAAATTGAGAAGTTTCTGTACTTCAAAAGAAACAGTCAGGAAAGTGAAGAGGCAACCGACAGAATGGGAAAAAATATTTGCAAACTATGCAACAGATAAAGGGTTGATAACCAGAATCTACAAAGAAATCAAGAAACTCCACAACATCAAAACAAACAACCCACTTAAGAGATGGGCCAAGGACCTCAATAGACATTTTTCAAAAGAGGAAATCCAAATGGCCAACAGACACATGAAAAAATGTTCAAGATCACTAGCAATCAGGGAAATGCAAATCAAAACCACAATGAGGTTTCGCCTCACCCCAGTTAGAATGGCTCACATTCAGAAATCTAGCAACAATAGATGCTGGAGAGGATGTGGGGAAAAAGGGACACTAACCCACTGTTGGTGGGAATGCAAACTGGTTAATCCACTATGGAAGTCAGTCTGGAGATTCCTCAGAAACCTGAATATAACCCTACCATACAACCCAGCCATCCCACTCCTTGGAATTTACCCAAAGGAAATTAAATTGGCAAACGATAAAGCTGTCTGCACATTAATGTTTATTGCAGCTCAATTCACAATAGCTAAGACCTGGAACCAACCCAAATGCCCATCAACAGTAGACTGGATAAAGAAATTATGGGACATGTATTCTATAGAATACTATACAGCAGTCAAAAACAATGAAACCTGGTCATTTGCAACAAGATGGAGGAATCTGGAAAACATTATACTGAGTGAATTAATCCAGTCCCAAAGGGACAAATATCATACGTTCTCCCTGATCGGCGACAACTAACTGAGCACCAAAGGGGAAACCTGTTGAAGTGAAATGGACACTATGAGAAACACTTCCTGACTTTCTAAACACATAAATAACCTTAGACGAGGAAGGTGACTACCCAGAGCTTGAGGTGTAAAGATCTTCAGATGTGTTGTGTTCAGTGCTGGAATACTCCCTCCCTGGTAGATGTTTTCTGAAGGAAGTTTGAACTGATTTCCAACGAACAGAGTCCTTTAGCCATAATGTCTAGTATTTTCTCACCTCTGGTGTTTCCTAGCAAAATGCTGGGTTTTTTTGTGGTCATTGGTATCAGCATTTAGGACATCTACTGCATCTTTATTTTCGACCTTGAAAACATGTGTAAAAAATTTTTAAGTCCTTGAAAATCCTGAAGATGAACCAAATAAGAAAAACATCAACTAGCTCTTACCGCATGAACTCTGCTGGAATTTCTGCTAATACTGCCTGTTTCAGTGGGATGTCAAGCTATATGTTGTGCATCTTATTTCTTACCTAAGTCCTGTAATTGAGACTAAATGATATACAATTACAGTGAGTTAAAGCACACAGAATGTTCTGGATTACAAGTATAAGGGCTATCAGATTAATATATTCGATCATCAGTAAGTTCTTTTAGTTTGGTTTTACTGTGTCGGTGGCTCTTCCATTGAGATGGTGAAGCTTGATGCCCACCCCTCAAATAGGGGGTCGGTCTTTTCCTTATTCCAGAGAGTAGAGAATGGGGAGGGCAGCACTCTTTACTGTGGAGAAATACAGAAACTTAACCCCCGCGGTGCCGGCTTACCATTGTCAGTGCTAGGCTGTATCAACAGCCTATGGATTAAGGTCCCCACATCTGTAAATGCTACACTATTGCGAATGTTTTGTATCTGTTTGCACTCAGTCTTTGACATGTCCTGTAGTTGTTAGGATGGAAAGAAGGACAAAGGGGCCCTCTGCACTCTTCTACGATCATAGGAGGGGGCATCGCCCAGAGTATTTAGTCGCCTGAGCTGTTGGTAGCAGGAGATCCCTGTGCAGGTGCCCTGCATCTGCCGCGTGGCAGCCCCGAGCCAGCCTCTGTGGACTCTGTTACTGATGGTGTCCCCATCTTATTGGTGGTACCCGAGTAAGTGTACATACATGCATCCAAACACACATCCTTGTATGTACAATATAAACACACGTACATGTTTTTGTGCATGGATGACGGTACCTCAGAAAGCCCGTGGAAAATGCACTGTGTCTTGTAGCTCCATTATTCCAGGAGCAGTGCGGCTCCCCTGCCTCCTGCCCTAACCCTGATCGCTGCTTCTGACCTGTTACCTGTGACGCAGCCTCCTGTGTGCGGTTCTGCCCTGAGTCTCTCAGATGTGTTTTTGTCACTGAAGCTCTTCCCTGTGAGCGTGGGCCCCCAATCTCTTGTCTTGCACAAACCCTGCCATTTCAGTAACCAAACGACCCCACAGCTGGTAGCGTTTGCTCCGATGAGTCCGTGACATAGGTGTCCTTGTGGGGTACATGGGGGTCTTCCTGAAATAGTCTGTCGTTGCCTTCTTCCCCGTGGCCCCTCTTCATCTCTCTCCCTCTTCCCTGCTCTCAGCCTCCCCAGAGCCATGTCCTAAAGCTGAGGGTCCCGCAACTCCCTACAACTGCAGCTTCTGCCTCTCCCTTCTATGGGGAGTGACGAGGCTGAGCTCCAAGACTCAGGCCCTGCAGGACGTGTCCAGATCACAGCACTGCTGAGTGGGAGCCCCAAGCCAAGTGCTGGCGTGTTCTCTGGGGGGCAGCGTGCTCCTGTGTCTGTGCCAAGAGCAGCAGTTCGCAGTGGGGGAAGGAAGGAGGGCTACATGTTGAAGGTAGAGACTTCTTACATGCGTCCAGTCCAGAAAACACACACACCTCGAGGGTCCCCCTCGCTCTGCAGAGGTGCAGCTGGCTGGGTTCTGCGTGAGACCCCGTGAAGCTGCGCCCACACTCACTGCAGTTCAAGGCGAGTTCTGTCGCAGACAGAACCGTGAGCCAGAAAACTGCTATGACCTGCATTCGCACGTCCTTGGCCTGTGTTCAACCAACCGAGTTGCATTTCAAAAATAGTGCCGTAATAGAGATTCTGGAATTAAAAGAACGGAATGTTGCCAAGGCTGAAAACTATCAAGGGTAATTTAGTATGTCTCTTTGCCTGTGAAGAACCGAGCTATTTCTCCTTTGAGCATAAAATGCTGATATATATATATATATATATATATATATATATGCATATATGTAATGTGTGTATACAGATATATGTATGAATGTACTTCCCCTGAAGTCTGATTTCACATCCATACAACATGAAGATGTTTACTTGTTTCTATGCCAGCCATTTCAGTAAGTAAACACCAGCACCACCAGTGACGTTACCATACGTAGTTTCTCATCAGGAGACGGTAGGGCCACGTCAGGTCTCTGTGGCACTGAGTTGCACACTCAGCACCACTGCTGGCTGTCAATGGGTCAGGACGGAGGAAGACTCCGTTCAGCCCCTCACAGCTCTCTGCTCTGCAGGGATGTTCTCCTCAGATGTGCGCCCACAGGGGCTAAGGTTGCTAGGCCGAGCTCTTCTTTTCCCTGGCCTCTTGCCAGGAGGGGGCTTGCTGTAGCACTGTGCCCCTAGGGCACGTGGCCCTCGGGCCACCCACCCTAGGCTTCCTGGCCTAGATGCTCCTCCACGTGGCTGGTTCCTGGTGCTCGGTATGAACCCAGATTTACCTCTCTCTCTTAGATAAAGCTCTCACTCTCCTATGCATCTTTCACACTAAGTAAAGCTTAAAATGTAAAAATAAAAAAGTTGCTAGGCTGAACTGGGAGAAGGAAAGGTGACCAACATTCCTGAGGCTCTCTGTCTAGGTGGGCACCTTGAATACCTGATCAGACGTCAGCTTTGGGACAGCTGTGGGCTCCGTGGGACCAGCTCCACTACGTGCAGGAAGAAGCTCAGGTTCTCGACCCACATCATAAAACTTGAACACCCACCCGCATGCTCCATCCACCCTGTCACTGTGCTCAGGGACTCTGCGTGGACCCGGTGCTCTCGGTGGCTCCTGAGAGAAGCACCTTCCCCTGGGGAGGCATCACGCTCACACCTGGAGCCAGGCAGGACCACTTGCACTGTGTCCACACCGCAGCTGACTCACAGCCCCTCAGTACCAGGGCCTCTGGGCCTGGGGGCAGCGGCTAAGGAGTGGCCTCTCCAGGTGGGGACGGGGTGAGGGGACAGAGGTAAAGGTCACTGGAAATACCCTTAGAGCAGCAAGGTGGGGAATTAGTTGCTTCTTTCCTAAGAAGGCCTCCTGTCCACCAGAAGGCCCGGAGTTCCCTGCCCTGGCCTGGGGACAGTTTGCCTCAGTTACACCCTGTGGTCTCTCCCTCTCCTCTCTTTCTCTTTCTATCTTCCCCCTTCTCTCTCCTGTCTCCTCTCTCCCCCATACTTGTGCTTCTGTGACCTGACTGTGTCTCCACCAAAACCCATACATTGCAGCTGCACCCCTAGGACCTCGTGCTGAGCCTGCACGCGTGTGGAGATACGGCCTTTGAAGAGGCGATAAAGGGGAAATGCAGACAGCAGGGTGGGCCCGCTTCCTTGCAGCCGGTGTCCTAAGGATAGGTGAATAGCACAGATCCGCACAGAGCCACCACCATGTGCAGAGAGGAGAGATGCCTTCCAGCCAGGGAGAGAGGCCACAGGAGCTGCCAGCCCGCCGACTCCAGCCTCCAGAGCTGCCCTCAAAGCCGTCCAGGCTCTGGGACGCTGCTGCAGCAGCCCTGGCCAGCAGAGTCTCATGTACAGCATGTGGGTGATACGAGGCAGCCCACGAATCCCAGTCCCATGGACCATTTAAAGAGTCACATGACCCAGAAGCACCCTCACGTGTCGTGGGGCCTGGGTGCTGTGTCCCTGTCTGTGCCATGCCTGACCTCCCCTTACTCTACATGTGCATCACAGAGCACAGCAGTGAGCAGGTGTGTGGGAGCGTGACCTGGGCATTTTATCAGTAGCAGTCACGGAAGACAGGACTCGAGTGTGTTTGTCAGTGACCCTCAGGAAAGCAGCAATGGACTGTTGGTGTTAGCAATAGTCCCGGAGTGGAGCAGAATGGGTTTGGGATTGGCTGGAAATTTAGTTCACTCAGATAACCCTGGTTAGTCATGGGTTCAGCCAGATAGAACAGACAGACCGTCTCAAACTTAACATGTGTGAGAGCAGTGAGAATGTGTCACACGTGTGTGTGTGAGAGCAGTGAGAATGTGTCACACATGTGCGTGTTAGAGCAGTGAGAATGTGTCACATGTGCATGTGTCACATATGTGTCAGAGTATGTCATGTGTGTGCATGTTGGAGCAGTGAGAGCAGTACATGTATGTGTCAGCAGTTAGAGTGTGTCCCATGTGTGTGTCAGAGCATGTCACATGTGTATATGAGCAGTGAGAATGTGTCACACGTGTGTGTGTGAGAGCAGTGACTATGTGTCACATGTGTGCGTGTTAGAGCAGTGACTATGTGTCACATGTGCATGTGTCACATATGTGTCAGAGTATGTCACATATGTGTGCATGTTGGAGCAGTGAGAGCAGGTCATGTGTCAGAACTTAGTGTGTCACATATGTGCCAGAGCATGTCACACGTGTGTACATGTTGGAGCAGTGAGAGCAGTACATGTATGTGTCAGCAGTTAGAGTGTGTCCCATGTGTGTGTCAGAGCATGTCACATGTGTGTATGAGCAGTGAGAATATGTCACATGTGCATGGGTCAGCAGTTAGAGTGTGTCACATGTGTGTGCCAGAGCATGTCACATGTGTGTATGTGTTGGAGCAGTGAGAGCAGGTCATATGTCAGAACTTAGTGTGTCACATATGTGTCAGATCAGTAAGAGCATATCACGTGTGTATTAGAGCAGAGAGAGCATGTCACATGTGTGTGTCAGAGCAGTGAGGCCATCTCACACATGTGTGTCAGAGCAGTGAGCGTGTCACACGTGTGTGTCAGAGCAGCTGTGAGTGAGCAGAGCCACATGGCCTTGGCCTCCGGCTGCCCGAGCGAGGTCACAGGCTCTTGGGAGTGGCTGCTGTTGTCCAGGTCCCCCTCCCTGATTGCTACCTCTCTGGAAATCCTTGAGCTCACTCGGGACCCTGTGTTTGTCTCGCGGGCAGCAGCAGGGCTGTGTGCTGAAGGCGTCCTAAGCTGTAACACTCAGTAGGTGTTTGCTTTAACTGTGCTGGAAGGAAGTTAGAAAACGTTAGTGGTCATCCCAGTGCGTTAAATCTGAGCCACAGTATAATCAGTGGGGACCAATTACTTGTAGATTACGTCAAACTGCCTTTGTGTTTCAGGGGTCCTCGCGGTTCACGTCTGTGAGCTGCTGTCGCCGTGGTGCTGATCCTAAGGCCTGTCTGTGCTCTTTTCAGTTCAGGTTCTGGTACCAAGCCCCTGCTGTGACCTGAGCAGGGTGTCTCCTGCCTCGTCCAACAGCCTGTCTGTGACGTAGGACTGCCCCAGGTTTATGTGTGAGGAATCAGGCTGTGAGCCAGGGCTGCCATGCGGTCTGTGAGTGCAGCGGCCAGCCCAAGTGCTCTCCACCCCTGCTTTCCAGGTGCTGAGCTCGTTAGCTTGGCTGTAAATGTTAAGAGTGCCTCGCTGCCCCACTGTGACGTCTGCTCGATCTGCTCCTGTCTGCACTTCACTGCAGCACCAGCGTGCTGGGCTGGTGTGGAGACATTCCCTGTACTCACTAAGAACAGCCGTATTCCAAAAACATGACACCTCAAGCAACCAGTGGCTTGGAAGCTGTGCCCTGCCCGGCACCCTGAGTTCAGACACGCGGGGGGTTCTCGAGAGCAGAGGTGCTGCCGTTTCACTCTCACCTTCTCAGGGCTGGGCCAGCACACACGTGGTAAGCAAGGACTGAGTGGCTGAGGAACATGGATGGTGACTGCATATCCCGTCTCTGATGTCCTCGAGACTCCACAGCCTTCAAATGTCCCCAGGGGAATTCATTATTTTCCTCTCAGTTCTGCTGTTCCTCCATCCTCCTCTTCCTCCTCCTCTTCCCCCTTCTTCCTCCTCCGCTACCCCTCTTCCTCCCCCATCCGCCCCTCTTTTTCCTCCTCCTCTTCCTCACCTCTTCTTCCCGTCTCCTCCTCCCCTCTCTTCTTGCTCCTCTTCTTCCTCCCTGCCACCTCTCCCCTCCCCTTCCTCCTCCCACTCCCTCACTGTTCTCCACATTTGCTTACCTTCCTTTTCCACTTCTGCATTCCATAATTCAGCAAGTCCTGGAAAGTTCTGCTTTGTAAACCTGTAGACCCTACTGTCATATGATGGTTCCGTTTGTAGGTTTTGAGGAAGCGCCACACTGTTTTAAAATTTGTGATTTTTGAGCTATTTTACGTTCACACCAGCATGTGTAAGCACTCCCCTTTCTCTACATCCTGACCAATGTTGGTTTTTTCCCGTCTTTTGGATCAAAGCCATTCTAACTGGGTTGAGATGCTCTCTCGTGGCGGTGTTGATGTGAGGTGTCCTAACAATTCATGTTGGGTGGTTTTTTGTATACTTGTTGGCCATTTGTGTATTTTCTCCTGAGAAATGTATATTCAGATCATTTGCTCATTTTAATGGGATTATTTGTTTGCTTTTTATTTTTTGCCTTCCTAATACATTCTGGATATTAATTCCTTATCAGATGCGTAGTTTGTAAATATCTTCTCCCATTCTGTGGGCTGTTTCTTCACTTTGTTGAGTGTTTCCTGTGCAGAAAATCCAGGGTAATCCCGCTGGTCTGTGTCGTTGTTGTTGCTGCCTTGCTCTGTGTTCTCGTCCACCACGGTCTAGGAGCGTTCTGCCTCGTCTTCTCTGTGGTCTTACAGTTTCAGGCTTTACCGCGAGTGTGTAGTTCCTGCTGAGCTGATTTTCCCGTGTGGTGACAGATGGCGGGGCGGAGTGTCATCCAGTTTTCCTGGCACCATCTGTGGAAGAAACCCCCTTGCCTACGTGTGCGTTCTTGGTGCCTTTGCTGCTGACAAAGCATCCTGCAGACCTCATTTCTAACAGGGAAGACGGGGCGCGGTGCCACAGCCAAGCCCATGTTCAGCGAAAGGAACGAAGCGGAAGGTGTCAGGCTGGCTGACTCCAGCACGTTGTGGACTGTAAGTCTGAGCAACCACATCTCCTGGGAGTGGCATAGAACAGATGTGTGGACCAGTGGAACAGAGTGAGTTAAATGTTGCAGTCACAGCCGACTGTTCATTTTCTGCTATGGACTGGCGATTGTCCTAGGAACATTTATTCAGAAAGCTGGTTTCTTTTCTTCTTACTGCTCCGTAAGCATCGTGTGGCTCTGTTTATGCCTGGGTCCAGTTTCGCAATTGTTCTAGTTACTCATTTTTGTAAGCACTGTTCATTCCTGATGTGTGTTGTGGCTCCTCCCACCGTATTTTACTTCTTCAAGAGGGTCTTGGTAGTGCTTTGGCTGTTTACATTTCCACTTCAGTTTTAGAATCAGTAAGTCAATTTCCCCAGTAAATGTGAGATTTTGACTACACGATCAAGGCTTTGCCTCTACCAATGAAACATACAAAAATGCTCACATCACTTGAAAAACAAATGTTCAGAAGAAATGTGTGTCTCTGTGTGAGTGTGCACGTGGACGCGTGTTTTGTAGCAAAGTGTTTATAAGGAAGTTGAAAGAAATGGGGCATAGGGAAGAGAGCACAGTGGTACTTAATGAACCAGTTCCATGTGAAATGTCTTTGCAGAGCTGGTAAGTGCGTAAGAAGAGGGGCTTTTAAATTGATTTTTGTATCTCACATGCCAGTATAGCTGTACATAATAGTAAACACTCAGTAAAAATTTATGGAAAGGAAAAGAGGAAGCAAGGAGGGAGGAGAGGAGGCAGCACGTTGCAGTTTTACTGCAGCCAGTCGTTTCAAGCATATATAGGTGAAAAACTTAACCCAAATTCCCACTGCAAGGCTCTTCGCGTTAGTAGTTCTGAAATTCTAATGACAGAGGTTTCTTTTCTTTAACCATCTGTGGACTCAAAGGACTAGTGCAACCTTGGAACCTACTCACAAGGCCAACTGGTTTCAACTGGATTAAGCGGCTCTATCAGCTCACCCTTTAAGACAAGCGTCCCTGGCGGATCCGGATACCTCCTGTGGGTTTATCGTCTTGGCCGTTATCTTTCGTCCTGGATTTTCTGTGCTTCATTGAACCCTGCCTGGGTTCCTTCCCGTTATTTTGATAGTCATGACACGCTGTGCTCTCAAATTGAGCTTATTGTGAAAAACACCTGCAGTACTGGAGGCCCCGTCGTTGTTCCGTCCGTGTGTGGGGTTTTTCACTGCCCCTGCTATGTCTGTTTCCTGTTGGTGTCTGGTTTTAAACTGACTAGCTTGTGTCACTCTTCTTAAATTGTGTTTTTGACTTTGAAGAGGTTGCATTTTTCTTCTATCATTAGTCACAAATTTTACAGGCACAAGGAAACAGTTGATAAAAATGTGGAGCTGAGCCAGGGTGAAGTCAGACCCAGCCAGCTTGACCGTGATGTTCCCTGCAGGAAGGCGGCGTGGCTCCTGCCGTGTGTCACTTCCTGGGAAAGCCACGGCAGGAGGCTGCACACTCCTGCGGGCTCTGATTGTCCTGCCAAACAGTCCCAGGTAGGCTCCTGTTGTAACATTCCCCTCACGTAACGGGTCAAAGCCTGCCTCTGCACTGAGGACCCACAGAGGTTCTTAGTGCTCTCTGTATTTGCTCCACGTAGTCCTACTCTGTTCCAGAATCATGTCTGGAAGCTTGTTCCATGGGAGGTATCAAATACACCAGCACGCTGTTCTCAGAGGTCCAAGATGCGATTTTAGACATTGGGGTCTCCCATACCCCTGCTGCCTTTCTCTTCCTTTCTATTATCCCTAAGTCTATTGACGCTGCTCAGCAGTGCCAGCACAGTCATATATGTGCCTGCCACATAACACTGTGGGGTACAGCCACACATACAAGCCAGTTAACATGGGGTACAGCCACACACGCACATGCACACACACCAGTTAACATTAAGAGGTACAACCACACACACCACTTAACATGGGGTACAGCCACACACACACACACCACTTAACATGGGGTACAGCCACACAGGCACACACGCCACTTAACATGGGGTACAGCCACACACACACACACCACTTAACATGGGGTATAGCCACACAGGCACACATGCCACTTAACATGGGGTATAGCCACACAGGCACACACGCCACTTAACATGGGGTACAGCCACATAGGCACACATGCCACTTAACACGGGGTATAGCCACACAGGCACACATGCCACTTAACATGGGGTACAGCCACACATGCACATGCACACACACCAGTTAACATTAAGAGGTATAACCACACACACCACTTAACATGGGGTACAGCCACACACACACACCACTTAACATGGGGTACAGCCACACACACACACCACTTAACATGGGGTATAGCCACACACAAACACCACTTAACATGGGGTACAGCCACACACACACACACACCACTTAACATGGGGTATAGCCACACAGGCACACACACCACTTAACATGGGGTATAGCCACACAGGCACACACGCCACTTAACATGGGGTACAGCCACACAGGCACACACGCCACTTAACATGGGGTACAGCCACACATACACACACCACTTAACATGGGGTACAGCCACACACACACACCACTTAACATGGGGTACAGCCACACACACATGCCACTTAACATGGGGTACAGCCACACAGGCACACACACCACTTAACATGGGGTATAGCCACACAGGCACACACGCCACTTAACATGGGGTACAGCCACACAGGCACACACGCCACTTAACATGGGATACAGCCACACACACACCACTTAACATGGGGTACAGCCACACACCACCACTTAACATGGGGTATAGCCACACAGGCACACACGCCACTTAACATGGGGTACAGCCACACACACACACCACTTAACATTATGGGGTACAGCCACACATAACTCATCCTTTCTATATTTTACTTAGAATAATAACTTACATAACTTATTTTTGAATATGAAGTATATGCAAAAGAAGCAAAATTATGTGAAAGCAAAGATATTTGAGCAAAAGTGACTGTATTGATAGGATTATGATAGCTGCAAGCAACAGAAACTTTCTAGTGGCACTGGGGTGGGAGTCCAGAGTGGGTGATCATGCCTGTGCTGCAGCTCTGCCACCTGCACTGGTCAAGATGGGTGGAAATCCATCTTTTGCCTTCATGTTCCTATCTGCAGGCAGCAAGAACAGGGTGATGGAAGGAACACATTCTCTCTATTCCAAAAGTGACCTGTGTCACTCTGGTGTCTATTTGGTGGCTCACCTTATGTGGCTGCCTGTGGTGTGGCTGCCTGTGGTGTGGCTGCCCGTGGTGTGGCTGCCTGTGGTGTGGCTGCCCGTGGTGTGGCTGCCCGAGGTGTGGCTGCCCGAGGTGTGGCTGCCTGTGGTGTGGCTGCCCGAGGTGTGGCTGCCCGAGGTGTGGCTGCCCGAGGTGTGGCTGCCTGTGGTGTGGCTGCCCGTGGTGTGGCTGCCCGAGGTGTGGCTGCCCGAGGTGTGGCTGCCTGTGGTGTGGCTGCCCGAGGTGTGGCTGCCCGTGGTGTGGCTGCCCGAGGTGTGGCTGCCCGAGGTGTGGCTGCCTGTGGTGTGGCTGCCCGTGGTGTGGCTGCCCGAGGTGTGGCTGCCCGAGGTGTGGCTGCCTGTGGTGTGGCTGCCTGTGGTGTGGCTGCCCGTGGTGTGGCTGCCTGTGGTGTGGCTGCCTGTGGTGTGGCTGCCCGTGGTGTGGCTGCCCATGGTGTGGCTGCCCGAGGTGTGGCTGCCCGAGGTGTGGCTGCCCGAGGTGTGGCTGCCTGCGGTGTGGCTGCCATGTGCTTATCCAGCAGTCAGGTGGTCTGTGCTGAGTGAGCAGAGGGGAGAAAAGCCTGCAGCAACGGTGACCCCTGCAGCCTGCTCTCGTCTTCCAGGTGCCCAGGACGCCACCCCAGAAACCATTGCTTACTTGCTTTTTATCATTTAAGAAATTGTGTGTGTGTGTGTTCTTAAGTATTCTATAGCTTTTTTTGTCTATTGCAAATAAATGTGATGGAAGTCTGTTACAGACACTGCTCTGTCCACCCATTTTTATTTAATGACATATGCTGGAGCTCTTCCCACCTTGCATAGATGAGCCATCATTTATTATACCACTCCCTTATTGGAATAATTTTTGGTTACCTGCAAATATATACAGTGATGATCTTGTTACTTATATTTATTTCAGATTTGCATACAGCTGTAGTGGGTGGTGCTCGAAATGTAATTATTGAGCTAAAGAGACTATGCATTTTTTTTAATCTTTTATTTAATGAATATAAATTTCCAAAGTACAGCTTATGGATTACAATGGCTTCCCACCCCATAACTTCCCTCCCACCCGCAACCCTCCCCTTTCCCGCTCCCTCTCCCCTTCCATTCACATCAAGATTCATTTTCAATTCTCTTTATATACAGAAAATCAGTTGAGTATATATAAAGATTTCAACAGTTTGCCCTCACATAGCAACACAAAATGAAAAATACTGTTGGAGTACTAGTTGTAGCATTAAATCACAGTGTACAGCACATTAAGGACAGAGATCCTACATGATATTTTTTTAAAAAATTGATTAATTTTCTATGTAATTTCCAATTTAACACCAAGTTTGTTTGTTTTTTTCATTTTCAATTATCTTTGTATACAGAAGATCAATTCAGTATATACTAAGTAATGATTTTGTCAGTTTGCACCCACACAGAAACACAGTGTAAAATACTGTTTCAGTACTAGCTATATCATTACTTCACATTGGACAACCCATTAAGGACAGATCCCACATGGGACGTAAGTACACAGTGACTCTTGATGTTGACTTAACAATTTGACACTCTTGTTTATGGCATCATTAATCTCCCTACGCTCTAGTCATGAGTTGCCGAGGCTATGGAAGCCTTTAGGATTCGCCGACTTCGATCTTATTCCGACAGGGTCATAGTCAAAGTGGAAGTTCTCTCCTCCCTTCAGAGAAAGGCTCCGTTCAGAGATGGCTCCGTTCTTTCCACTGGGATCACACTAACAGAGATCTTTCATTTAGGTCTTTTTTTTCCCCAGATTGTCTTGGCTTTCCATGCCTAAAATACTCTCATGGGCTCTTCAGCCAGATCCGAATGCCTTAAGGGCTGATTCTGAGGCCAGAGTGCTATTTAGGACATCTGCCATTCTATGAGTCTGCTGTGTATCCCGCTTCCCATGATGGATCGTTCTCTCCTTTTTTTGATTTTATCAGTTAGTATTAGCAGACACTAGTCTTGTTTGTGTGATCCCTTTGACTCTTAGACCTATCATTGTGATCATTTGTGAACTGAGATTGATCATTTGGACTAGTAAGATGGCATTGGTACATGCCACCTTGATGGGATTGTATTGGAATTCTTTGGCACGTTTCTAACTCCATCATTTGGGGCAAGTCCGATTGAGGGGACTATGCGTTTTTAATTTTGATAGTCATTGATGAACTTTTTTTGTTTGTTTTTTTTCTTTTTATTGGATGATTGTGAGATTTTTCACAACACAAGAGTTTTATTTTTATGTGATCTAATGTATCCATTCTAAGTGGCTGCTAGGAACCCCTCTCCTACTTTGAGACTATGAAAATGGTATTTGCCTTCTGGCAGCTTTAGGTCTCCATTTCCTTGTTTCTAAGCCTTTGGTCCATCTGGAGTTCTTGTTTCAGAATATAAGGAGAAAACCTCTCATAGTTTATTAAAGATGATATTCATTCTTGCAGGAGCCATGTTTTCCTGGTAGATTTTAAGTATTATGGTCATTTCATGCTAATATCTGGACTCTGTCCTCTCTGCTGGTGCGTTTTTTTCATCCTTCTGTGAGCACCTAACTTTTTAAATTAACAGAGTGTCAAAATATATTTTAATATCTGGAGTACTGGTCCCCATTAGTTCAGTTGTTTCTTTTTTCAAAATTTATTTGGCTGTTATTACCTATTTGAATTCTCAAGTTAGCTTTAGGTTAGAGTAGAACTAATGTCTTCACAGAGTATACAGAAGTGGACCTACCTGTGGGTCACTGACCCCACAAAAGTGACACCTGAGAAAATCTGAAGGGTTCTCCATTCATTGTTCCAGCCTAACAGTTTGCATATTCCTGGGGCTTATAAAATTAGGTTAAATGTGAACTCTGAGGGAATCCAAACCATTTTTTGGTAAATTTTAAATTTAATTGACAAATAATAATTCTATGTATTTATGGGATGGAGTGTGATATTGTTACTTGTATGCTTGTGGAATGATTAGATGGCTCTAATTAGCGTAGGCATCACCTCACATATTCATCATTTCTTTGTGGTGAGAGTATTTAAAATCTATTCTTGCAAGTTTTAAATATATAATACCCTGCTATGCAGCTCATTACATTGAAATTTTTTGTCCTATCTACCTGAAATTTTATGTCCTTTCAGAAATATCTCCTCTTTCCCCTTTCACCCTCTACCACACATGTGCAGATACACACATACACCCCTACACAACTTACACCCCTACACATGCACATACCCCTACAATATATACATGCATAGACACATAACACACAGGCACACAATCACAATAC
The DNA here is from genome assembly GCF_033115175.1 of Lepus europaeus. Lineage (NCBI taxonomy): Eukaryota > Metazoa > Chordata > Mammalia > Lagomorpha > Leporidae > Lepus > Lepus europaeus. The sequence continues at coordinate 129,886,207 of NC_084832.1, forward strand.
AAACACACTCCTGCACAAGTACATACACACCCCTACACATGCTTACATGCACACACATGTAATGCACATGCATACAAACACAAGTGGCACACACCCCCACACATCCCTGCACACACCCCTACACATGTACACACACAGCACATTCACACATACTGCTACATATGCACACACATACACATGCACACACAACACATGCACACATACCCTTACACACACACACCCATACATGCATATATGCACACACACAACACACGCGCACAGCCATTCCACTGTACATTATGAGTTTGGTTTTCTAAGAGCACACATCCAAGTGAGATGGTGCCCCTCTCCTGTTTCCCCTCTCATGTCTTCCAGCTTTATCTGTGCAGCCACAGATGACAGAATTTTCCTCATGTTTGAGGCTGACTTGTGTTTTATTTTACATTCAGTCATAAACCACATTTAGTGTGTCCATTTACTTACTGGTGGGCACTTACCTGGATTCCTACTCTTAGCTGATGTGACAAATACTGCTGTAAGCAGGAGAGCACTGGTAGCACCTTGACATGCCGATTTCAGTTCCCTTGGGAATATACTCAATAGCGGAATCATATGGGAATTCTATTATTAGTTATTTTAGGAAACTCTACAGTTATTGAAAATATCTCATTTAATTTACGCCCTTAGGCCAGTGCCGCAGCTCACTAGGCTAATCCTCCACCTGCAGCACCAGCACCCCAGGTTCTAGTCCCAGTTGGGGTGCTGGATTCTGTCCCGGTTGCCCCTCTTCCAGGCCAGCTCTCTGCTGTGGCCCGGGAGTGCAGTGGAGGATGGCCCAAGTGCTTGGGCCCTGCAGCCGCATGGGAGACCAGGAGAAAACACCTGGCTCTGGGCTTTGGATCAGCGCAGCGTGCCAGCCGCAGCGCACTGGCTGTAGCGGCCATCTTGGGGGTGAACCAAAGGAAGGAAGATCTTTCTCTCTCTCTCTCTCTCTCTCTCTCTCTCTCTCTCTCTCTCTCTCTCTCACTGTCTAACTCTGCCTGTCAAAAAAAAAATTTACACCATCAGTGGTACACAGGAGTTCCTTTTTAGAGTTTACTGTTGGCATATAGAATTGGTATTGGTTTTTGCATGTTGATTTTGTATCCTCAGACTTGAAGGAGTTAATTTATCAGTTCTAATAGTTGTATGGTAGGAGCTTTGTGTATGTGTGAAATCCTGTCCTTTTTGGATGCCCTTTATTTCTTTAAATTTACTTGTTTAAGGAAAACAATTTAGATGTCAACTGTGAAAGTGTTGCTGAGAACTCTAGATACTATTGTAGAAAGAGTGCTCTGGTGGACTGTAGAATAACTGCTGGGGAAAAAATGCATAGGTAAGGAGAACATAGCCTCCATAGCGCGAAGCTGCCTACGTTTTCAGATGGGAGGTGACCATCTGAAAGAAACACATGGCGTGTGCCTGAAACATAGATTTCCTCTAATTCCCCACGTGCGGGGTCGCAACAATTATCATCTGGGTCGTTTTCTGGAAAGTGCTTTGATGTGGTCTCAGCTGGGCTGGAGGTTTAGGGATCTTAATGTGATCAGTAGATCACGGGGTGAACCCGAGTTGGGTAAACTGAGGACTCTGAGCTGTTTCTCACGCCAGGTCCCATTCCGTTCGTCCCTTAGGTGTACCTCGTCTTTGGAAACTGTGTAAGAAGGTCTGAGTTTTACTTAGCAAGTAAGGCCATGTACACGTCAGCCTCTTAGACCGGCTGGTAAAAAAGACCTTAAGAAACACTCAGCTTTCTCCCCCAGGTTGGTACTCTGGGCTTCTCCTTTCTGTAACAGACTCCAAGACAGTGAAGTCTTCTCACAAGACACATGCTCAGCCTGGGCTGGAGGCCCGGAGCTGCCACAATAAGGTCTTCATAAGTCCACGCCTGTCTATTCCCTTGTTGATGACGACTGTCTCCTGTTCCGTTGAAAAATCTATTCCGGCTGTCTTTTGTTCCCCAGCTCTTTAACTTCGTTTGTTGCACACCACGTTTTAAAAAGCCAATTCAGATAAAATGTTTAGTGTCATCATTTAGATATGCCATTTTCCCGTGCTACAAGGAGTGGAAGTGACAGCAATATATTTTGAACATTTTCTGAAAACATGCTTTTTCTTTTAATCTATACACAAACTCAATTAGTGTTCAGGCCAGTAAGTGGAAAGCCATTTATGGAATCAATCATTTTGGGTTAAGGAGTAGACACCCTGCGAGCTTCCTAATGGAATGGAAATAATGCCTGGAGCCTTGCCAAAGCCAGCAGTCTCCACGGAGCAATTAAATATGGATGAAGAATGTTTGCTGCGAGGTTCAGACACATCAACCTGGGGTGGGTATTTTGGTTTAATTTATTCAGCGCCTTCCGGAGAGCCGACGCGTGGTGGTCTGAAGACGGTCCTGGGCCCCACGTCTCCTGCATCCTGCGCACGGCGTTGACTGACAGTTGCTCAGAAACCGTGGTTATTTGTATGCATCTCACGAAGGCCAGGCAAGGAGGAGGAGGGGACTTTGGGATCAGCGTGCAGGTGCCCAGCACCGCCTCATTAATGAATTTGGCGCCGTCGGGAGTGGGTCATAGTCTCCCGCAGCTGAACGGAAGCCGCCGGTTATCACATCCCCTTTTCTGTTCAGGAGGTGGATCTGGGCCCGCGCGTTACAGTTCACTTTTGCGATTGCCACGGCTGCGTCTTCAGATCTCTGCTTTTCTCCTTCCCAAAGAGCGATCTGTGTGGGAGTGACTTGCTGCTCTTTATACTATTAGTGAATAATGGAGCTATTGTCACATCACTGATTAAATCAACTGCAGAAAAGGGTTTGCGAGAGAAGCTGAGAAGGCAAGGTTTCCTTATGGGTAAAAGGTAAAGGCATTTAACAAGGGAAGGACTGGGTTTTTGTTTTTGTTTCTGAGAGTTTGTTTGCAAAGGTAAGGGACACACTGGACATAAATGTGTGAGGACAAATTTGCTCAGATTCTAGGCTGACGTCTACAGGAAATGCAATCTGTTACAGGGAAAAAATTCCAAGCAGGGTGCAGAATTTGCCAGAGTGCTTGGTGCTGTGACTGCTCAGGCCCATCGCCTGGCCCGGGCATGTCTTACTTTGTGACCAAGGAAGCAGTGTCCTGGTGGGCTGAGGCGGGTACCCGGGGTGAGGGACACCTCTGATGGACGTCCTGGTGGGCTGAGGCAGGTACCTGGGGTGAGGGACACCTTTGATGGACACCTTGCCAGGCCCAGGCCCTCCTCCTAGAAGGAGCTTTCGGACATCAGGCAAGGAACTCAGCTGGGTGTAAAATGAAGACAGGCCTTCTCAAAGGGGAACCTGAGATCCCGGGCAGGTGCTTGCAAGGAGCTCCCTGACAGATCTGCCCTTGCCGGTTCTGGGCTGGCAAAACTCAGGGCTCGCTGAGCCTCCCAGGGGCATTGGCGTCGGAGGTATTGCAGGCCATCGGTTGGATGCTTTTCCTGCAGTGAGGAACTCAAGGGTGGCATAAGATGGGAACAACCGCTCCCTTGAGAGCCGGTGCCCAGGTCCTGCCTGGTCCTCAGCTGGAGTCTCTGCACCCTCCAAGGTCATTGTGCTTTGAAGTCAGAAGCTTGGACAAGTAGGTGGCCAATTACAGTGCTGGTGTTAGCGCCCTGAAACGTGGACAGAGCCCCACGCCTCTCCGAAGCCCTCGCCCCTCATGACCCAGAGCCCTCTGCACCCTCCCACTCCCCGCTCACAGCACTCTCTGTGCAGGAAAACCCTGCAGACTTGGCTGAGGGCTCAGTACCTGAGCACCTGGCTCACCCCGAGCCTGGTGGACCCTGCCAGCCCTGGCCTCCCTGGCTCGCTTCCCCTCGACCCCCTGAGCAGGTTCCCCATGTTTCTGCCCTGTGGTGGTGCTGGTCATGTTCCCTCCCGCCTGGACCTCTTAGACTGCACCTCTTAGACTCCATCTCTTCTCATCAACTCCTCTTCTCTTCCTGATTATGTAGCCAGGGCTCCTTCCTCTTCATGGTTGTATCCCTCAGTTTCCTCTTTTTTGTAAAGGTATTTATTCATACGTTAGATTTTCAAGGTCACAGCAGATGCATGATAATTGCTATAACACATGTCAAATCAATTCTTGTATTAATGTGATCTTAACACAAAGGAAACAGATCTGATCTACCTCATCCACACAGTTCTAAGCAGTTCTTAGAGCATGATTGCCTCGAATTTGGCTTCGATTTTGCCTGAGTTTCACTTATGCTGGGATGGAATCCCCTTCCCAGCCCAACATCCTGAGGCACCTTCTGCACCCCCAGGAGCCTCCCCCTTCCTCCACCCAGGAGGAAATGTCACTGTCCCCAGCATAACCATCATGAAGTTGTCACGGTGGCTGCTGTTGGCAGTCATGGCATAGCAAAGAAAGAAGATGAAGGGCAGAGGGGAAAGAAGCAGCTCGCTCTCTGCTGTGACTCCAGTTTAGTAAAATACTGATGCATGCAACAGACTCCTGTGGGCCACTGAAGCTTTGTGGACTCTGGTGTAGAGTGGTGTGTGTCCAGGAGGGGACACACTGCTTCTGAAGGAGATGACAGTGGACGGTTAAACAAGTGGGGATGCTGGAAGTTGCTCACCAAGCACAAATGACTAGGTTGAAGATGTGTGGGACGAGGGACATGTTTGACCTGCTGGATACTTTGCAGTTACATACTCAAACAGTAAAACACTGTGGTATTGGCCCAAAATCAGAGGACAGGACAAGCAGTGCTCGGATCTTACTCCCGGTGCAAGGGTGATTCGGGGTGACCCACTTCAGAGGTGAGCTCCCGTGGTCCATGCGAGGTTCAAGCTGTCTAAGGCGGCACTACCCGGAGGGCCAGGCACCCACCCCTCATGGAACTGAGGCTGCAGAGCCCAGAGAAGACCTGTGAGAGCCCCTTCAAAGAGAAAGCCACAGGGGCAGAGCCGTGGATGACCGGGGGGGGGGGGCGGGTAGGGAGCTCCTGACCCAGAGGCCAGTCTGAGGCATAACCCCTGGGGACTACAGAACAGGGTTGCTGCCCAAGCTGGCTCAGCAGGGGCCTGGGGCACACCAGTCCATGCCCTCTCTCTGCACCTGGGTGGGGCTGGCCTTCTTGTTATCACGCTTCACGTTTATAAACCTTGGGCAGAGAGAAATGACTTGATTTGTCCACCACAAGGTTTGTAAGCACAGTTACGAATCCAGTACATCGGAACTTAGAGAAAATCTGCTGTCCTGTCTTGGCATACACAGCACACATGCACACACGTGCACACTTAATGCACATAGTTAAAATGCAATGCACACATGGTACATATGTGCACAAATGCACACAGCAAACCACACAGTACACATGTTCATATGAACACACAGCAAACATGTGCAGTTATACACACAGTATACATGCATAGACACGTGTGCACAAATTTACGTGGCACAAGGAAACTTACAGCACATGTACACACACTTGTACAGAAACATGCAGAGTTATATTGTACACATAGCACACGTGTACACGTTCATACACAGGATACATGCACAGTTATTGCACAGTGCACATGTACACACATGCATGCACAAATGTGTACAATACAAGACACAACACTCATGTATACATGTTCACATGCATCATGCATGCACAGTTACTGCACAGTACACATGTACACACATGCTTGCACAAATGTGCACAACATAAAACACAGCACACATGTACACATATACAGCAAACATTCATCCAGTTGTATATGCAGTACACATGTTCACATGTACATGCACACAGCCCATGTATCTGCTTACAACACACATGTACACATGCATACTCAGATGACACATGTACATGCATATGCACACACATGTGTACACATATGGCTATGAGAAAATCCTGGGTGAAGTGAAGCCAAAGAATAAAATACTGGCAGAAAAATCAGCCCCAGAATTGTTGATGGGTGAACTTCAGTTTCTTCTGTACGCCTTCATGTATTTTCCTGTGAGCATTTTAGAAGTAACGTTAAAATGGGGTATGTGGGCCGGCACCGCAGCTCACTTGGCTAATCCTCTGCTTGTGGTGCCGGCACACAAGGTTCTAGTCCCGGTTGGGGCGCCGGATTCTGTCCCGTTTGCTCCTCTTCCAGTCCAGCTCTCTGCTATGGCCCGGGAAGGCAGTGGAGGATGGCCCAAGTGCTTGGGCCCTGCACCCGCATGGGAAACCAGGAGAAGCACCTGGCTCCTGGCTTTGGATTGGTGCAGCGCGCCAGCCATGGCGGCCATTTGGGAGGTGAACCAACAGAAAAAGGAAGACCTCTCTCTCTCTCTCTCTCTCACTGTCTAACTCTGCCTGTCAAAAAAAAAAAAAAAGGGAGAACTGTGTTTAACAATGCATCGTGTCCATCGCGTTCCAGAAGGAGAGGATGTGTGCATACATGCGCACTGCTGGCAGCGCGGCTGGCCGGAGCGGAGGCTGGTTGCTCCCCATCTGCCTGCAGAGCCCCTCCTATGGCGTTTCACACTGACCAAATCAGCCACGTAGGGCTCCGGTTGCGTGGCTGAAAACACCAGTTAGGGACATCATTTGTGGTTGGGAGTTTTGGGAAAACTTTAACTTATCACATAAATACTGAAACCCGTATTGTACACATATACATACACATAGGTAAAAATGGTATAAAACTTATTTGTACCTAAATTTATACTTTTGTGTAGATTTATGTACAAAACCTCCATGTATTTTGAGAGAAGATTTTTTCTGCATTTTTCGTTGCATTTCTGCATCTGTTGATTGCAGTCTCACCAGTCTGCAGTATTTAAAACTCTGCTGTGGGTTAGACGTCTGGAATCTCATTATTATACTTAAACTACTTACTATTATTGAATGTGGACCCAAAATGTCATGTTTTAACCTTTTAAAAATGAAGAAAGGAAGAAATATGCAATCACATATTTCAATAAAGCTAAATTCTATTTTAAGCTTCATCTCATTATTTATGATTCGATCAGAATTACAGGATGAGATTACTCCTATAAATAATACATGGGTATTTCTTGTGAAGCTGGAAGTGGATTTATACAATGTGGAATTTACTGCCATTTTTGAATTTTATACAAAAGTTATAACCAGTAGTAATACATTAGAATTTAGTTTTTCACAGACGTCCAGAAGAATTTACAGATGCAATTAAAAAGTATTAACATAGGTTTTCATTTTAGTTGATTTCTGAGAATAACATTATTTGTGATAATGAAAAAGTTTCTATTAAAAATCACTGTCTTTGAAGCATTGTCATCATATTTAAAGATGCGCGATTGTCTTCATGCACAGCTGGTTCTGTCAGTCCCAGCATGTGATGACGATTTGATTGGCTTCAGGTGTTTCTGAGGTTTGTCAGTGTGAGTGTTTGCCACTCCGATACCCACGTCCATGCCCAGGTGCCTGGGTGTGGCCTGCAGCCCCGTTTCTGACCCAGCTTCCTGCTGATGCACACTCTAGGAGGCAGCAGTGATGGCGCGTGTGGCTGAGTCCCTGCCGCCACGTGGAAGACCCGGGTGGAATTCCCAACGCTTGGCTTGTGAGCATTTGGGGAGTGAACCACTGGATGGGATCTCTCTCTCTCTCTGATTCTCATAAAAATACATCCATCCATACCTACTAACAAAAAAGACTTATAACTAGGGTATCACTTATTCACACATAGTCCAGAGTTCTCAGCTAAGAGCCTTCCCTTTTCCAGGTTGGTGGTGCAGTCCCCTCTCTAGGAGGTGATCCCTTCTCCTATGAAGGAGAGGATTTATGGAACTTCTACCTCACCAGGTGTTCATACACAACCCACCTCACGGAGTCCTCAGATAGCCCATGTCCAAGGTCACTGACAGACCATGGTCTTGTGCAAAGCAGAGAGGCACTGAGTCCTCAGATAGCCCGTGTCCAAGGTCACTGACAGACCATGGTCTTGTGCAAAGCAGAGAGGCACTGAGTCTTCAGCTAGCCCGTGTCCAAGGTCACTGACAGACCATGGTCTTGTGCAAAGCAGAGAGGCACTGGGTCCTCAGATAGCCCGTGTCCAAGGTCACTGACAGACCATGGTCTTGTGCAAAGCAGAGAGGCACTGAGTCTTCAGCTAGCCCGTGTCCAAGGTCACTGACAGACCATGGTCTTGTGCAAAGCAGAGAGGCACTGAGTCCTCAGATAGCCCGTGTCCAAGGTCACTGACAGACCATGGTCTTGTGCAAAGCAGAGAGGACGAACAGAGAAGGCTCTGGAAACAGTGTTGATACCCCAGGCCTTCCGCCCGCCCCTCCGGCGTGTTGGCCCACGCTCTGCATCCAAGTCTTCATGCCGTTTGCTCTTTGTCCTTGCCTCCACCATGGGCTTCAGGCTCTGCCCCGAGTCCACCTTGTGTCCAGGGCTGGAGCCAATGCCTAGTTCCCTCAGCTGTTTCCGTGGGCACAGGGCTCTGTTGTCTCAGTGTCAGCTGCTGGCCAGGTTTGGGTCCATGAAGTATGGATAACTTGGAACAATCTTTGCCACCAATGTCTTGAGTTTGGATTTTTCCTCTGTCTGAAACCTTCTCCCCTGATTAGAATTTCCATGAATTTAGGGACAAATACTCCTACGGCTCTCCCTGTAAACTACTGTCTTGGACCTCCTAGAGTCAAATCAGCTGCCCTAAGCCGGATTGAACTTGACACCCAGCTCTGAACCCTGACTGGAGTGCAGCAAATTCAAGGAAATTCATGGGAAGATATGGCGCTTGTGTTTCTAAATAAAGTTTACTTTATGTACATGTTTTTGAGTTGAACCAAAATTATTTTTGCCCTAATATTTCTAAACTCTTCATTGTTAAGTCATAACTTTGTTAGTTTTCATAGTCTTCCTTAGAATAATTTGAATCTAATAGTAACTTGAAAATAAACACAATAGAAAAATCCCAGAGATTTCTAGTATTTACTGTGTTTATGGAAAGATAAAGCGTTGTTTGAATATTACCTTTTTCATGAAGAGGATTCATTACCTGTTTCCTGGGAATTTGCTCACGTTGGCTTAGCTTTCAATTCCGCTCAGTAGAAACCAAAACATGAAGTAGGCGTTTATGAACAAAATGCATCTGTGACATAAAATCCAGTGTTAGCACAAACCCTTCCAAAGCACAGATGAATCTTCCTATCCACTCCGGTATGTTTTTAGAAATAGATGTTTATGTCTCTGCTTTGACAATAGTTCTTGTTTCCTTAGGCAATTACCGTCTATAATATGTGAGCAGACATGGCCTCGGTGAATAATGGCTGTTCTGTCTCTTTCAAGAGCTTAAAAGACTTGTAGCTCCTGTGTCTTATTGTGAAGTTTCATTCACTTATAAAAAATTATTTTCTTCTTCCCTCGTGACATATGGTGTGCATTCTTGGAAATATTTTTAACATGAAAGCATCACTAGGGAAAAATAAGATTAGAGTGTTTCGACGTTTCTTTTATTTAAACTCTTCCAGGAGGAAAGTCAACCTTGTTAGATGAAAGAATCTATATTTATTCAGGCTCTTTTGAAGACGCATTAAAGGCGGTGCAGAGCATTTGTAATTACGGTTTACCTCGAGACTCTGCACAACTCAGCAGGCGAGGCTGGTGTGGAGGCATCTCCATGGCAAAGCCGAGTTCCTGGAGAACCGCACGACAGTGTGCATGGTGACCACGTGTGGTGTGGCTGTGCCACAGGCTGTGGAACGTGGAGAAGGAGATTGGTCATTCCAGTCTCGTGTCTGGATGTTCCCTCCTCCTGCATTTTCCAGTGTGGGTGCCTCCCGTGAGCTGTGGGGGCTGCTGAGCCCTCTCAGGTGTCTGGGTTGAGGTGTGCAGTGAGGTGAAGTGCATGGTGGATGTCAGGGCTCCAGTGAGAGAGAAAGAGCACGAAACATCAAATTTGTGATTTTGCACTGGTCCTGTGTTGCAGTAAGGCTTGGGTGTACAGGTTTAAGTAGAATTAGCGTTCACATCCCCTTTTCCTTTATAGGTTTTGCAGTGTTGCTACTAGAAAATCAGGTTATACATGTGGGGCTCATATTTGAGTCTTGTGTTCTGTCTCTGCACAGAATATGTTAGAATAAAAATATCCATGACGTTCCACGTCACTCACCTTCCCAGCATTCTGCAGGCCACTGTTGCTCCCAGAAGTGAGCATCTCCCCTAGGGACTGAGCTCTGCCTTACTGGGCGGTGGCAGCCTCAGGCCAAGGTAGGGACCAGTGATGGCGGTGGTTCCATCTGGCAATCATAGCTCTTCTGTCCAGAAGCCTGGTGCTGCCCCTGCAGTCATCCTCCCTGTGGGCCTGTGCAGGTTGGAGCAGGGGGAGGGGGCGCACTCACAGGTGAGCTCCGGCTACCCCTACGCTCTCAGTGTTGGTTCCTCAGAGCTTCCCCTTACAGAGCCTCTCTGGCCTCATCTGGACCTAACCCAGATCCTGCTTCAGGGTTCAGAACTGTAGGTGTAGAAACTCCTTTCACATGAGCTGAGATTTGTGATTTCAAACAAAATTGCCCCCATACAATGCCGTATTTCTTACTTGCCCCGCACCAAGTTCTCTGTGGGCGAGGACTTTCCATTTCCTGGGTGTTTCCTGATGCCGTCTGGATTGCATCCGTGAGTACCCTCATCTATTACTAACTCCTTCAGGAAATACAGAAACAAGGAGTGTTTCATCTTTATTACTTGATGCCTTCAGCAAAAATTGCTATTGAAAATGAAATTATTTTAGAACTGGCTGCTTCGCCGATCCCGATTTGCCATGACAACGTGTACCTCAGGCTCCTTGAGTTACAAAGGAAAAAGACGCAGGTGCCTGTTCACAGATGGAGATTAGCTCCATCTTGTCTCAGGCCACCTTCTATCCCACACCCACCCCCAACCAGGGTGACAGTGGGGAAGAGGCTGTGGCGGCGAGAGGCAGGTGGATGAGCTCTCGTCTTCACAGCAGGCATCTTCCGCTTTCCAAGTGGAAACAGGAAGAAAAGTGATACTTAACCAGCTGCTTTTACCCACGATAAATGTGCATACTTTCACTTTTTCAATTAAAAGTCAACAGCTGAATTAAAGATGAAAATGATTCCGATGAGTTGCATCTATTGTGGCTGGTTTCTTTCCTTTTTAAAAAATTGCTTTACTAATCATTGTACATATTTATGTGACATTTCAGTACATGGATGCAGTGTGTACTGATCAGTGAGGGGAATCAACACTTCCCCTTCTTTGACCTGATTGGAGCCTTGGAGCTCCTATCTGCTAGTTGTTCAGAAAATACAAGGTTACCATGTGAACTATAGTCACCCATTATGCTGTGGAACACAAGTAGCTTGGTCGTTTGAGTAACTCTGATCTGGTACCCATTATCCAAACTCCTCTCTGCTCCCGCACCCCCCCCCCCAGCTTCAACTGATCACTATTTTGGTTTTTATTTTATTTATGTTTATTTGAAAGGCAGAGTGAGAGAGGAGAGAGAATGCTTCCTTCTGCTGGTACACTCCCCAAATAGCTAAGCCTCCAGGTCTGGACCAGGCTGAAGTCAGAAGCCAGAACTCCACCCTGGTCTCCCACATGGGTGACAGTGGCCCAAGTACTTGGGCCATCTTCCGATGCCTTCCCAGGCACATTAGCAGGAAGCTGAATTGGAAGCAGAATAGCCAGGACTTGAACCTGCATCCCAATCAGGGATGGAAGTGGCAAAAGCAGCCGCTCAACCCAGGGCACCACCACATTGACCCCACTGTTCCGTGTTTGGAATGAGTTTTTGTAAACTCCCGTATATGAGGGAGAACGTGACATACTTGTCTTTCCATGGACCTATTTCACTTGGTGCCGTTGGGTCCCATCATTGTAGTGCAGATGAGTCACTGACCTGGGTGACTGAATTATACTCCACTGTGTACATACACCATGTTTTCTTTATCCATACATCTAATGATGCACACCCTGGTTGATTTCGTATGGTGAACATGGTGATGCAGGTGTGTCTTTGATACAGTTATTTCATGTTTTTTGGATGTGTTAAGTTTTCGGATTTTAGGGTTTGAAGAAGGCGAGGAAATGGCTAAAGTAGATGAGACTTTATTTTAGGGGGGCAGAGTTAGATGGTCGGTGAAAAGAGCGGGGCGTGGGGCTGCCCAGACAGAGGGCAGGGGCCTGAAGCCAGGCTGCACTGCGTCTGAGCAGCGGGCAGACTCCCTTCTGGAGCTGCTGTTGGGGAGGTGCAGAGCAGCCCAGGGACGCTGACAGGTGGGAGGCAGGTGCAAGAGCCTCATCTTAGCAGCTAGAAACGTCCCAGGTGCCAGGTTCTCCTGAGCAGTAAACGCTGCACTCGCTTTTACATGATCTATCTGTGTCCAGTTTCACTGGGCCTGTGGGTCCAGGCCCAGGGACCTAATGGGTTCTGTCAGACCTCAGGGGCCTAGCAGATTCTAACAGGACATATACCTAGTAGTGGGAGTTCTGGATCATACGGAAGTTCCACTTCCAGTTTTTAAGGAACTCTGCATCCTGTTTGTCACTGGGGGCTGTGCTAATTGACATTCCCACCAACAGTACCTGAGTCCCCCTTTCTCCACACCCTCATTAACATTTGCTACTCTCTGCCTTTTTGATAATAACCATTCTCACAAGAGTGACTATCAGTAGCCATCAGGGAAATGCAAATAAGCCAGCTACTTTTAGAATATTCTAGCTTGTAATTATAAGTGATGCACATTTATATAGCATCTTCCTTCTTCTACCTGTATCTATATTAGTTTGCAAATCACCCCCCTTCATGGTTTGTATTGTATTATTGTTTTTGGTAGATTTTTAGGAGTAAGCATAAATTATTCAAAACTCGTGAAAAAGGCCAAAATATCAATGAAGCAAAGATAATTTATGAGAGTGATGCCTATGTTCTAAGTCTTTGTTGATTTATTCGGTCAGCAACATAGAGAGTAGACACCATAACCTCATAGGTGAGAACAACTAGTTAGCCTGTTTTCAGAGCTGACATTAAAATGTAGGAATACCTAACACAAAAGACTAATCATGCTATTTGATCCAGATCTACAGTGTGAAACACCCAAAACAAGCAACCAAACCAAAACCAAAACCAAAAAACTGCCCTGACATTTTGGTCTTCATGAGGCCAGAAGTGTGAATTTCTGATGCAAAAGTCACAAAGCCTTTGGCTATAAATGAAGGCCTGCCTTGTTCTGTGCTCACTTACTCGGGAACCAACCTGCTGTCGGTTCCTCAGGGGTGTCGTATTTATGTACTGCAGGTTCATGTCACATTTTTAGAGTAAGAGAATTTTTTAGTGTTTTGCACTAATTCTACTCAATAATTAAAACATCTATTTTAGGTTCTAGAGTATCGCTGATGCAACTTTATGATTTTCGTCAAGAATTTAAAGGGTTCTCAGTATAGGAGAACTTGCAAATGGGGTAACAAGGACACTGTGCATTTATGCAGCCCAGCCCAAGTTACAGGAATTGGTTTTCCATCAACCTGCTGTTGATGCTACGACGTTTGACACAAAGGAAGGATTGCCGTTTTCCTGGCTCAGTGGCAAATTGAAACCCTGGCGTCTGAGAAACCTTTGTGTGTGTCAGGATTTTTTAATGGTGTTAGGAACAAAGCAGTAGAGTGAAACTCAATTAAAAGTTAGTCCACAAGCGCCTCCGAATGCAGTTCTGAGCCAGCCCTTGTAGCCTGTGGAATTCTTCCTACTGTAATTCTCTGTTGATTTTGGTATGAATTACTAGATAATGGCCTTTGTTCCCAGTTAGAAAATTACCTTTTTTAATGAAGTGGAGTGTAAACAGCCAGTGTTTTTGCTATTGAAATGAGACTCAAGTGGGCTTCTCAGAAGGAAAAACCTGTGAGGATTAGTGCTGAAGGGAGCAGATTTCCAGGGATTTCTCTGAACGTGTGTATGTGATAGGTAAGTTCCACGTTAAAAGTGAGGGAAAAAGGGTAAACAGGTTATACTAACTTTGCTCAGCCTGTTAAAATGTGAGGGCAGCAGACGTGTGCATTTATCTGAACACCAATGGTGCAATGTCTATACACATGTGCATTCCAGGTTGCACAAATTCGCACTTGTAGCCACCATGTGTGTACTATCCACATGTCAAAAGTTCATGAGAAATGGAATTAAATGATAAATTCACTGTGGTGCAGATTTTTAAAAAATCAATACACACTTTTTTCATAATATGCATTTCTATGTATGCAGGGTGTGTCAAAAAACAAGCACACAGGGGTTTTCTTTTTTTAAAAAACGTCATAGAAAATGCATATGATAAAAAAAGAATGATGGGTTTCAAATTTTTTTTGCATTTTAATTTCAGTTTTCTGTGAACTTTTTGAAGTATACTTGAATAATTTTGAAGCAGTTGAATTAATATTATATACTACTATTTTCACTGCATAAGCCTTAATATCACTACTACTATCTTAATAAATAAAGCAGTTACCTTATGAATGGATGCAAGTTAAGACAAAGTCTTGTGGTCATAATTTGTGTTAATGCCTCATCTATTTTTTATGCAGCAATTCTTTATTGAAATTTTTCTTTGTATAAGGCTGAGACTTCTCTTTTGCTCTGTCACAAACAGGTAATGGCATTTATAACTTAACACTTAAAATTTCATTTTAAGAGCCTGGTGTTTGAAATAGATAGCACTTTCATTTGGAGAACTTAATGATTTGGTAAAATAAATTCAGAGTTGCTTTTGCCTATAACAAAGTGTTTTAGAAAGCCACTGTTTCTCTGTGTTTATTTCCTCTGCTTCCTTATGTCATTTTAAAGACCTGAAATTACTTCTGCATTTATTTTGTTAACCATTTCTTGCCTGGCATGGCATGTCTAAGGCAAGATGAAGCCACCCAAGTAAATACTATTCCTCGCGATGTCCAGAAATTTCACTGAGCTGCCGTCAGTGACGTGCTCCTTCTTTGGAATTATGTGTCATTATGCCTCTTGTGAGGAGAAATAATAGACGACACCTTGCTTTTCACGTACGATACATAGGAAGTGCTGTCCAAGCAACGTGTGAGCAGAAGGCACGGCTCCCCCCTCGCCTGCTGCAGCAAAGCCACAGTGCCCTGCACCTGCTGTCGGTTCCTCAGGGGTGTCGTATTTATGTACTGCAGGTTCATGTTCACATTTGTAGAGGAAAATAATTTTTTAGTGTTTTGCAATAATTCTACTCAAAAATTAAAACATCTATTTTAGGCTCTAGAGTATTGCTGACGCAACTTTATGATTTTCGTCAAGACTTTAAAGGGTTCTCAGTATAGGAGAACTTGCAGATGGGCTAACACGGACACTGTGCATTTAGGAGATTCAGTTATTATGGGAAACTATTGAAAATAGGTGTTTAGAGATGACCTAGGTTTTGTTTGTTTGTTTGGCTTCAGAATAGCTTGGTTTTGACTTGGTTATGTGGTCACTGCTTTGCTTCTCCGTAAAGGCGTTCCCCTGGCTGGAAATTCAGAGTCCGTTCTCGGTGAGCTCTCTCACCTGTTGATTTCTGTCTGTCCACCAAGGCTGTTGGTGATGGTAGTGCTTCACCACCAGCCTGACCTGACACAGCACCAGCCCCACCTGACGCAGCACCAGCCCCTTTGCGTCTGTTCTCTTAACCACATAGCTCTCAGGACGCTGGAGTCGGCAGAGTGAGATGGGACATGTGGCATGCAGAAGGTCACTCAGGGGTCCCTCCAGAAAGGTGGCATTGATGGGAAAATGTAAGGAAAGATGTGACCACGGGACATCTGTCCTCTCAGATGTTCAGAGGAATAAGCTGCAGCGTGGGTGGCCTTTGCTGTCCAAGCGCCTGCATGCATGGTGTCGGTAGGGAGTGCCATAACACCCCAGCACCACAGAAACCTGACTGGAAACAGAAGAACAGATAAGGGTGTGTTTGAACGATGCAAAAATAACACAGAATTTCATCACTCATAAGACTGTTCACTGAAAGAAACTGAAACAAATAATAACTAGCACACAGGAGAGCTTTTTAGCATACATCCAAATGTTTAAATGTTCCATAAGTGTCACCACAATTAAGCTTTACCACAACCCCGTAAATTATGGGCAGATAATATAGTTTGTCCCCAGAGAGACAAAGAGCTGAGATTAGAAGCGAAGAAGTATGATTCTACCTTCCTCTGGGGAGTCAAACAGTGGATGGAAGATCTCTGTCTTTGCCTTTCTCTGTTCACTTAGACTTTCAACATAAATGAATACTGTTGAAATATTTACTTAGTAAAGAGTTGGTTTTCTATATATAAAGTTAATTAAAAATGAATCTTAATGAAGAATGGGGTGGGATGGGAGAGGGAGTAGGTGGTGGGAAGGGAGTGGGGGTGGGAGGGTCGGTATGGGGGAAAAACCACTGTATTCCTAAAGTTGTACCTATGGAAATTTTATTCATTAAATAAAAACTTTAAAATAAAAAAATAAAATAAATCTTTTTTAAGAAGAAATATGATTTTGGGGATAATATGTGACAAACAAAGGAGAAACAAGAGTCCAAGAACAGCAGCACCTTGTGAAGAGTGCTGGCTGAGGAGGGAAAGGCGCTGGTGCGAGGGAGCTTGTGCACGTGGCCACTTTGGAATGCAAGTTCAGAGGGCTCTTCCTGGTTGTGTGCACTGAACCCCATCCAGCAGGAAGCCAGCAAAGGAGAGAGAACAGCCAAACAAGGGCTGCGCAGGGCGGAGTGTGGCGCCATCCAGGCCACAGTGAAAATGCTGTCCCATGAGCTGGAGAGCTGAGGGGTGGCGTTGCGTCTAATTCCGTGAGGAACTCAGGATCCAGCCCGGTTTAAGTGTAGAAGCTCATCTTGCTGCTCTGTGCAGTGTGCGTTACAGGGGGGCAAAGCTGTGCATGGTCCTTCCACTTGGGAGACTGTCAGTGGTCACACTGCTGTGCTGTGAGTACTGGATGTGGAAATGAGCAGGCCACACTCCTCAGCCTTCCTCTTCCGTTGAGATGGCATTGACCAGCTGACATCACACCCGTAACGTTTGGTGCATTCACAGTGTCTCACAGCTGCTACCTCTACGTAAACTGCAGACATTTCCTTCACCCCAAAGAAAGCCCCATGCCCATGAGCAGTTGCCAGCCTTTGTGCATGCCCTGCAGGCTTTGACCACGTTCTGTGTTCTGTCTCGGTGCATGCTCTCACTCTGCATGCCTCGTGCAAGAGGGGTGATGCATCGTGTGGTTGTTCACAACTTGGTTGTCCATTTAACCCGTGCTTGCAAGGTGTACGTACGCCGTAGCTCTTATCAGCAACTCATTCCCTTTATAAATAAGCTTCCGTTGTGTAGATAAAACAGTTACTCATTCATCAGTAGATGGATATTTGGGTTGTTTCCACTTTTGGCTTTTAGGAATGATGCTACTTTGAAGATTCATGCACAGGATTTTGTGGGTATATGTTTCTATTTCTCTTGTGTGCACAGCTAGAAGTTAAATTTCAGTTAAATATGGTAAATTTGCAACATTGGAGAAACTGCCCAGCTGCTAACCAGACTCTGTGGTTTTATGAACCTAGCAGCAATGAATGATAGTTCCACTCCTGCTGCAACACTGTTACTCCCTGTCTCTTATTTTGGCCATCCCCTTGGGTGTGATGTATCTCAACAGGGTTTGATTTGCATTTCCTTAACAACTAATGGTATTGAGCATCTTTTTCATGTGCTTGTTGGGAATTTGTAGCTCTTATTTAGAGAAACGTCTGTCCAACTTCTTTACCAGTTTTATAATTGGGTTATTTGTCTTTTTATTGTTAACTTGTAAGAATTCTGTATACATGTTGTAAACAAATCCCTTGTCAAGTGTATGATTTGCAAATATCTTCTCCCATTCTCTGTGATGTATTTTAGATTTCTTTTGGTGTACTTTGAAGCACAAAAGGCTTTAATTTTGATGAAGTCAAATTTATATTTCTTTTGTAGACCTGTAAGTGTCACATCTAGGAAACAGTTGCCTAATTCAAGGTGATTACTTACTGCTATCGGTTCCTTAGAGTGACGTAGTCTCAGCTTTATAGTCTGTTAGCTCTTTGAGGCAGGGTTTGACTGGATTTTCTTTGCAGATGTTTTTGCAGTTGCATAAGCATCATGTGTTGGAAAGACCATTCTTTCTCAATTGAATGGTCTCGGCACCCTTGTCAGAAATAAATTGAGGGGCCACCACTCTGGCATGGTAGGCAGGGCCTCTGTGGTGCCAGCATCCCGTGAAGGTGCAGGTTATGTCCAGCTCCTCCTCTTCCCATCCAGCTCTCTGCTGTGGCCTGGGAAAGCAGCAAAAGATGGCCCAAGTGCTTGGGGCCCTGCACCTGCTTGGGAGACCTGAAAGAAGCTCCTGGCTCCTGACTTCAGATTGATCCAACTCCAGCCACTGTGGCCATTTGGGGAGTGAACCAGTGGATGGAAAGCCTTTCTCTCTCTTTCTCTCTCTCTCTCTCTCTCTCTCTCTCTCTCTCTCTCTCTTCTGTTTGTAACTCTGCTTCTCAAATACATATATAAAATTATTAAAAAATAAATATATTGACAATAGATTTATTTCTGAACTCTTTGGTCTGTATATCTGTTCTATGCCAAGGGCTCCTTGCATTTCCATATGAATTTTTAGAACAAATTGTCAATTTCTGCCAGTACAGCAGGTGGCATCTTGCTAGGGATTGTACTGAATATGTTTATTAATAACAGGTTGTTCTTTTTCTAGTTCCTTAAGTTAGAAAGTTAGGTTGTTGGCTGGCACCACAACTCAATAGGCTAATCCTCTGCCTGCGGCACCAGCAGGTTTCTAGACCGGGTTCTAGTCCCAGTCAGGGCGCCAGATTCTGTCCCGGTTGCTCCTCTTCCAGGCCAGCTCTCTGCTGTGGCCCGGGAGTGCAGTGGAGGATGGCCCAAGTGCTTGGGCCCTGTACCCCATGGGAGACCAGAAGAAGCACCTGGCTCCTGGCTTCAGATCAGCGCGATGCGCCGGCTGCAGCGTGCTGGCCGCAGCAGCCATTGGGGGGGTGAACCAACGGAAAAGGAAGACCTTTCTCTCTGTCTCTCTCTCTCACTGTCCACTCTGCTTGTCAAAAACAAAAACAAAAACAAAAAATCAAAAAACAAACAAAAAAGAAAGTTAGGTTGTTGATTTGAGATCCTTCACGCTTTTATTTTATTAATTTATTGTTATTTCATGAAACAGAAAGACAGCTACAAAGAGAGAGAGAGACCCAGAGAGATCTCCCATCTTCTGGTTCACTCCCCAAATTTCTGTAACAGCCAGAGTTAGGCCACACCAAATCCAGGAGTCAGAAACTCAATTTGGGTCTTCTGTGTGGGTGTCATGGAACTAACTAGAGCCACTTACCTGCTGTCTCCCAGAATGTGCAGAGGGAGCCAGGACTCCAGCCCAGGCATTTCGGTATGAGACGTGGGCATCCCAATACCGCATCAAACACCAGCTGCAAAGTCTCTCCAACGTTTTAGTACATGCATTTATGGTCATAAAATTTTACCTTAGCATTGATGTCCGTGTGTCTTCCAAGTCTTGGTATATTGTTTTCCCATTGTATTCATTTTTAGCATTTTCTAATTTCCCTTGTGATTTCTTCTTTAGTCCATAATTAACAGTATATAGTTTAATTTCTACAAATTTGTGACTTTCTCGGTTTTGCCTTTGTTAATTTGTAACTTCATCATATCATAGTCAGGGGAGGTATTTTGAATGACATTTGAATTCTTAATCAACTGAGACTTAATTTGCAGCCCAGTATGTGAGCTGCTTTGGAAATGTCCCATCCATGTAGTAGAATGTGCGTGGTGCTACAGTAGGGTAGACAGTCTTGCGTATGTCTGTTAGATACATTTGGTTTCTTGTCTTGTTGATCTGCTCTCTTTCCTTACTCATCTTCTGTCTGCTTGTTCTATCCATCATTGAGAGTAGTGTATTGAAATCTTCAAACATTATTTTGGAAGTATATATTTAATACTTTGGTTTGCTACACATGATATTTTGAGGGCCTATTGAGTATCTAAATTCTTATAGTCATTATGTCTCCATGCTGTATTGAAGCTTTTGTTAATATACAATGTCCTGGTCTGTCTCTTATAAATCTTTTGGTTCAAAGTCTCTTCTGCCTCATGTTAGTGTAGCCACCCCTACTATCTTCTGATTGATGTTGACGTAGAATATATCTTCTCACATATGTCAAGCATACTTCTTTCTTTGTTTCTAAATGAATCTCTTGTAGACATAGTTGGATAATATTTTCATGGGTTTTGCTGATATCTGTTTTTTAACCAAGGAGTTTGATTTGTTTACACTTAGAGCAATGACTGGTAGAAGGGCTTGTTGCTATCATGTTGCTGTCTGTTTTCTGTGTAGCTCGCTGGTTGTTTCCCACGTGACTGGCTGCTTAGGTGTTTAGTTCATTTTTTGTAGTGAAATGTTTAAATTATTTTTTTGTTTCCTTTTGTGTGTATTGTACAGCTGTTCCCTTAGTTGCTACTGTGAATGTCACATTTAACATCCTAAAGTTATGGCACTCTGATTTGAACTTACACCTGTGTAACTTCACTAACAAAAAACTCTGCTGCCTGATAGCTCCCTTCCTGCTCCTTTGTTGAGGTTACAGAAGTGCATTCTTCTACACTCTGTAGGCCAGAACAGAAACGAATCATTATTTTTAACTCTTTGGTCTATTAAATAATGCAGAAAAGCAACAGTAGAATTACAAACCATTATTAGCAATGCCATCAACATTTATCAATTCCCATGCATTTGCCTTTATTAAGAACTTTATTTTTTCGTATGATTTCCGTGACTGTCTAATGTCCATTTCACATGCACGAGGCCCTGGAACATTTCTTGCAGCAAGCCTAACAGTTCTAAACTCTTGTTATTTTTGTTGGCATGTTTTAGTTTCTTCCTCACTTTTAAGGGATGGTTTTTCCAGGTACAGGATTAGGATTCAGGATTCTTACTTGACTGGTTCTCTTTTTAGCAATGTGAATATATCAACCACTGCCTCTGGTTTTCAAAGTTTCTGGTAAGAAGTCTGACTGTCTTGAGCAGTTCTCTATTACTGCTCTCAGGGTTAACTCTGTGTTCATCATTTGAAGGTTTGATGTTGATGTGGTTTTTTGTTTGTTTGTTTGTTTGTTTTTTGTTTTTTTTTTGTTTTTTTTTTTTTGTGGGAGGTAAAATAGCAAGGTTTATTAGGAAGGAACATCTGTAAGGACGGATGGGCACCTCTCCAGACAGGACCTGAGAGAGAGTGCCCAGTCGCTGGGGGAGAGCGGGGCTGCATGGGTGAGTGGAGAGTACACCCGGCCAGGCCAGGCGGGCGGCTCAGCAAAGATGCAGAGAGCTGAGCGCGCAGTCCAGTTGAGGCTGGGGGTTTTTAAGGAGATGGGTCTTGCATCCCCACCTCTGCTCCTCTTGGAACAAAGGGCTTTTTGGATGTAAATAGAAAAACTTCTCTTGAAGGTCTGAAACAAAGGACTTTATGGATGCAAATGTTATCAGACCGAGGAAGGGAGCAGGGTGTTTGAGATGCAGATACTAGGCTGCACCTGGGAGATTGTGGGAGGCAGAAGGGGGCAGGGCAGGATGCGAGGGCCAGGCTGCCCCTGAAACATTATGGGGATGACTTTGAGACGCAGATGCATATGCTGGACATAGATGTCTTCTCTTTAAGCCTGTTACACACACATAAGCTCATAACTGACTTCCTACCTAACATTCCCCCCTCAAGAGGTAATACCCAAAATTCTTTTTGGGATTATGGATGGAGTTCCGTCTTCTGTAACTTCTTCAAAGCTGGCATGTGGGTGTCGAGGGAGATTTGGGTATTTTCCTCTTGCTATCTGTCTTATGGTGTGCAACAGTGGCCTTGGAAAGACTGTCCTGCTCGGTCCAGAGGGTTGCTCAGGTCGTCCAATGGAATGGGCTGGAAGGCTTGTCTGATGACTATTTTGAGTTTGACAGCCTTTAGTCTGTTAGAGACAAAAGGAATAAGGGCATTAAAAACACACAGTCCAAAGAGAAGCAGCAAGATTACAGACGTTATTGGGCCAAGGAGAGGAAATAGTCAGGATTTCCATGACCAGATGTCAGGCCAGAAATCCCAGCCCTGCTTGGCCTGGCCCTGGAACTGTTTGGAATTGTCCAGGAAAAGTACAAATTTGGGTTTGTACCTGTCCAGTCTGATTGACTCAGAGACAACATTCTTCCTGGAGCATGGCACAGATACCCCCTGGAGCAGCAGTTAGCATGTTTAACACTTCTTTTTCTTATAATCTTTTGTGACTTCCACACACCCTCTTCAACTTACTTTAAACATTTCACCATTTCCATTCCAGTCTAGAGTAAACTAGCCATCAGGATAAAGTCACTCTTACAAACCATGTCCTTTCCTTATATAAAAAGCTCTTTCCTTTTTAGCCCTTCTTACCAACAACACTCTTTCTTTCTGAACCTTTCTTACCAAGCACACATTTCTATACTTGATGTTTTCCATAGAGCCTGGTTGGCTCTTCTTACCTCACCAGAAGACTGAGGTCTCCATGCAGAGTGAAGATGCATTACAAATCCCTTGTGTGATCTAGAGCTCTGGTTAAGGCAATCAGTTCTGCTAGCTGAGCAAAAGTTCCTGGGGGCAGAGCACGCTTCAATAACGTGCCATGCTGTAACTGTTGCATACCCTGAGAAGCAGGTCCTGTCTGACAAAACTGTTTCTGTCTGTGAACCAAACCTCAAGTTGCCTATTTCTACCAGCCTCCTATTAAAGCTCTCCTCCTAGTCCAGCCAGGTAATGCAAGTCAACAGGGTGCCTCCCTTAAAAGAGATCTCTTGCAATTCTCTTCCAGCACCCCCTGGATAGGTCTGGGCCTCACACACCCAGCCAGGCCTTAAACGTCTATCCAATAGTATTAAGCTTAGAGAAAGTCCTCCCTGCCAGTTCCTAAAAACAGGGCTTTTAGTAACAGCTAACTCAGTCCTGCACCTATTTGGACAGGTCCTCACTGAGGACTTAAAGGGCCTATCTCTTGAGGGGGGTGCACAATAATCCATAATGTGGATGATTAAATGTAAATGATTTGTTAGTCTGTCTCCTTTCCCAGCCTGAGACTCTAGTCTTGTACATTGGCTTAACTTCCTAGCAAAACTAGCTACTAGGTATCTGGAGGAAAACAAAGCATTGCTAGTCCATTAGAGTGTTAATTATTTAACCCTTATCCTCTCCCCTGGGAAGAGAAAACCAGCCCCAGAGAGAATATGGGCCATGCAGCAAATTCCTACTTCTGCAAACTTCAGGCAGTCCCAGCTTTTATCTATCAGGTTACAGGTTCCTAGATACAGGGAAATAGCACAGTTCCTAAACCAGGCTCTTAACAGGCAGCCAAAGCAGAGCCCCCTCCTTTGGGGGAAAGAGCAAACCACAGCCTTCGCTCAGCTAAAGGATGCTATGGCTAAAGCCCCTGTGCTAGGACTGCCACGCCCAGAGAAACCCTCCCAACTGTACATCACTGGGAGGCAGGGGAGTCACCTTAGGAGGGTTAACTCAGGATCTGGGACCTGTTAAGCAACCTGTGGGCTACTTTTCTAAAACCTTAGACATGGTTGCACAAGGATGGCCTCATTGCCTAAAGACAATGGCAGCAGCTGCCTTGCTGACAGAGGAGGTATCTAGAATTACACTGGGGCAAAATATTGCCCTTTATACCTCACATCAAATAAATTCTCTATTAGAGTAAAAGGGCTTTCACTGGCTCACAGATAGTAGAATACTAAAATATCAGGTCCTCCTTCTAGAAAACCCTCAGGAAAAAAATATAAGGCATTACTCTACTCTAAACCCAGTTACTTTAATGCCATTTCCAGGGGAAAGTGGTCCCCTCCACTCCTGTACTGAGACTATAGATCAAGTCTATAGTCTTGATCTATGCCAGCAGAAGGGACCTAAAAGCCCCCTGACTAACACAGATGAGGTTTGGTTCACAGATGATGTGTTTTTTAGAGCACATCTTGTGCCAGCACTGTGATGTAGTGGGTAAAGCTGCCGCCTGCAATGCAGGCATCCCATATGGAAACTAGTTTGAGACCTGGCTGCTCCACTTCTGATCTTCTGTCTGCTATGGCCTGGGAAAGCATTGGAGGATGGCCCAAGTCCTTGGGCCCCTGTACCCACGTGGGAGACCCAGAAGAAGCTCCTGGCTTCAGATCGGCCGAGCTATGGCTGTTGCGGCCATCTGGGGAGTGAACCAGCAAATGGAAGATCTCTCTCTCTCTCTCTCTCTCTCTCTCTGCCTCTCTGTAACTCTGCCTTTCAAATAAATAAATAAATCTTTTTAAAAATCCACTTATTAAAAAAAACCTGCATCTCACTTGGAGATCATTGTGCTTCTTTGATGTTTATGTTCATAAAGTTTTACCAGATTTGAGAAGTTTTCAGCCATTATTTTCTCAGTTATTCTGTCATCTCTTTTCACTTGTTCTTGCTCTTCTGGGATTCCCACAGCGTGGTGTGGATCAGCGTGGTGGTGCCCCACTTCCCTTGTGTTCTGTTCTCTTCTGTTCACTGTTTTCTCTTCCTGTCTCTCTGACTTCGTCGCTCCCATTGTCTGTTGTTGTTTCAAACATGCCTTTAAATCCTTCCTGTGAGTTTTTAATTTTAGTTGCTTTTCTTTTTACCTCCAGAATTTCTTTTTTATTTCTTTTTATGTTTTCTGTTTCTTTATTGATATATCTAATTTGTCCATACATTTTTTCTTGATTTTTCTCCACCTTTTTTTTATTCATTCTTTTAGTATCTGTAAAGATGCTTCTAAAATGTGTTAGTGGGTCAGCATTGTAGCACAGTAGGTTAAACTGATGCCTTCAATGCTGGAAATCCCATTTGAGCCGTGGTTAGAGTCCTGGCTGCTCCACTTCCAATCCAGCTCTTTGCTGGAAATGGAAGGTGGCCCACTGGCCCCCTCATGGGAGATTCTGATGAATCTCCTGGCTTCTGGCTTTAGCCCGGCCAGTCTTGACCACTGCCACTGTTTTGGGGAGTGAACCAACAGATGGGAGTATTGTTTATTTTTTCCCCCTTAAGTCTTTCTGTATTTGATTTTTATGGTTAGGTGCTTATACACACGCGCATCCCCCAAATCACATGTATGTAATTGTAGAATCCTGTTCAATTCACCTTTTTACCATTTTACCAGTATTTAGTGGCCTTTGTGTCCTGTGATGGTTTTTGATGTGAAGTATATGTTGTCTGATAGAAGTGTAGCCACCCCTACTTTCCCGTGGTTACTGTTTTTGTGGAATACCTCTGCCTTCTTAACTGGCTGAGTTCAGATAACTGGTTTTCAGGTTGGCTGATTCTGATTCTTCTACTTGAGTGAGTCTATTATTGTAGACTTGTGCTGAACTTTTCTAGCTCACTCATTATGTTTGTCAGCTCCAGAATTTCTGTTCAATTCTTTTTATGGTTTGGACCCCTTTATTAAACTTCTAATTGTGTTTCTGTACTGTTTTCATCATTTGGCTTAGTTGTCTATGTTCTCTCTAGTTCACTGAGTTTCTCTGCCAGGTAGTTTCTGTATCTCAATTTTGTTAGTTTGGTTACTTGAGCATTATTTTTTTCTTTTTTCTCGTGTTTACCTGAGTCTTTCTGATCCTGTTTCTTTCCGTTTATGTCTGCACATTTGAAGAAGCAGCCACCTCTTTTTTTTTTTTTTTTAAAGATTTTATCTATTTATTCGAGAGGTAGAGTTACAGACAGTGAGAGGGAGAGAGACAGACAGAAAGATCTTCCTTCCGTTGGTTCACCCCTAAAATGGCTGCAACGGCCAGAGCTGTGCCGTTCTGAAGCCAGGAGCCAGGAGCCAGGAGCTTCTTCTGGGTCTCCCATGTGGGTGCAGGGGTCCAAGCACATAGGCCACCCTCCACTGCCCTCCCAGGCCACAGCAGAGAGCTGAACTGGAAGAGGAGCAACCGAGACTAGAACCAGTGCCCATATGGGACGCCGGCGCCGCAGGCAGAGATTAACCTAGTGCACCGTGGCGCCGGCACATCCACCTCTTTCAATCTTTGCACACTGACCTCAGCGGAGCAAACACCTCCCCAGCCAGTCCATTCAGAGATTATAGGCAGGCTGCTGCTGGAGTCCATGGCCAGGTGACAAGCAGACTTGTAGTGGATGGCACAGGCAGTCGTCCCTTGGACTTCTGGGCCTGGTGCAGAGTGTGCGGCAATTTCCAATGCTCGCTTCACTCTCCTTATCCTCCATGGTGAGCTCATTCTCTGGAGAATCTCCCTAGAAGCTAGGATATGGGATTTGAAGGAAGGAGGACATTGGTAAAGTGAAATTGATTTTCTTATCTTGTGATGCTTTTTTATTATTATTATTTTTTTTTTTTGACAGGCAGAGTGGATAGTGAGAGAGAGACAGAGAGAAAGGTCTTCCTTTTTGCCGTTGGTTCACCCTCCAATGGCTGCTGCGGCCGGCGCACCAAGCTGATCAGATGGCAGGAGCCAGGTGCTTCTCCTGGTCTCCCATGGGGTGCAGGGCCCAAGGACTTGGGCCATCCTCCACTGCACTCCCTGGCCACAGCAGAGAGCTGGCCTGGAAGAGGGGCAACCGGGACAGGATCGGTGCCCCGACCGGGACTAGAACCTGGTGTGCCGGCGCCGCAAGGCGGAGGATTAGCCTGTTGAGCCACAGCGCCGGCCGTGATGCTTTATTTTGTAGTTGTTCTTCACATGGGTGTGGAAACTTTTGCCCTGGACCCCAGAGTTCTCGTCAAGGTGTTTTCAACCATAAATGGTTGTTAAATTTGCATCTGGGGTGGACAAGGGCTGGACCTTCCTACACCATTGTATTTTGGACCACAGTTGAGCTTGTATCCTGGAAGGTCACTGAACTCACTCATTAGTTTTAGTACGTGTGTGTGTGTTCCTTAGGGTTTTTCTTGTGCAAGATCGTATCATCTTCAGATACACAGGTACTTCCCTTTCTCCCATCCAGCTTGTACACCTTGTAATTTTTTTTATTACAATTACTCAGTTTCCCTGGATAGAACTTCCAGAACAATGCTGTGTAGATGTGGTAGGAACAAACACTGTAATCTTTTTCTCGACATAAAAGAAAGCTTTCATTTTTCATTGTTATGTATGATATTAACTGTGAGTTTTTCATTAGTTGATTTCACCATGTTCAAGAAGTTCCCTTGTAGTGCTTGTTTGCTGAATACTTTTTATTATGAAAATGTGTTTGTTTTGGTTTTTGGGTTTTGTGGACTGATTTTTTCTGTCTTCTGAGATCGTCCTCTGAGTATTTGTTTTTCTAATCACATGATGCATCGCATTGTCTGGCTAACACATGTTAAATTTTGCATTTCTAGGAGAAGTTCCAATCATTCATGATCACCTTTTATATGTTGCTGGATTCTGAGTGCTAGTATTTTAGTTAGCATTTTTGTATTGCATTTATATTCATAAGAGTGATTCTTTAATTTTATTTTCTTGCCATGTCTCTGGTTTTGATATTGAAGAAAGCTGACCTTACAGACCGAGGTGGAAATTTTACCTTCTGTTTGTGGAGGATTGGAATTTTTTAAAGATTAATTTATTTTTGAAGGATTTGTGTTAACTGTTCTTTAAACATTGGATAGAATTCACCAATGAAGTTATCTATACACAGGCCATTTTTTTTCTGGGATTTAAAAAATACTAATTCATTTACTGGTTATAGGCTTCGGTTTTCTGATTAGTGCTGATGGGTTTTAGTAGTTTGGATCTCTCTAGAGAAATGCCCATTTTATCTATGTTGTTGGCATTAAGTTGTTCATGGTATTCTCCATTACTTTTTTTTTTATTTCTGTAAGCTCAGTAGTGATGTCTTTTCTTACATTCTTATTTTAGTAATTTGAATCTTATTTTTTGTTGGTCATTATAGCTGAAATTTGTATTGGTTTTTGACCCTCCCAAAGAAGCAACATTTGGTTTTGTTGATCCTCTCAGTTGTCTAGCCTCCATTTATTTCTATGATAATTTTTATTATTTCTTTTCTTCTGCTCATTTTGGGTTTCCATGGATCTTGGTTTTTCTGATATATTAAAGTGTAAATTTGTTATCTATTTTAGATCTTTTGCAAATATAAATATAAGGGCTGGCATGGTGGCACGGTAGATTAAGCCATCGCTGCAACACTAGCATGTCACATCAGAGTGACAGTTCAAGTCCCAGGTGCATCCCGTCCAGCTCCCTGCTAAAGCACCCGAGAAGGCAGCAAATGACGGGGCCAGTACATGGGTCCCTGCCACCCTGTGGGAGACCCAGGAGGTCTTCTAGGCTCCTGGCTTCAGCCTGGTCCAGACCTGACTATAGAGGCTGGTTGGGCAGTGAACCAGCAGCTGGAAGCTCTCTGTCTTTTCCCACACCCATCCCTCTTCCTCTCCCTCTCTCTGGCATATTCCCTTTTCAATAATTAATACATCTAAATCTATATTTACAACTGTCAGTACATGTCATAGGTTTTGGTTTTTATTCTATTTTTGTTTCATTAATTTCTAAGTTTTTTTCTGTTCTTACCTGCAGATTATTATTGGACTCATTTGTTTTTAGGGAGTTTATCAGTTTCCATATGTCTGTGAAATTTACCATTTTTTGGGCATTGATGTCTATTGTAATTCTATTATTATCAAGAACATTGTGGTATTCATCTATATTATCACTAAGCCTATGGGCTATCCCTTTGCATCACTATAAATGTTTCCTTAAATTATTATAATTTATAGATCCTGTTGTAGTTTTTAGCATTTTGCTGTTGTTATGGTGAGAAAAGCTGGAAATATTCATGTGTATAACCACTTATTTCTAGCATACGGTTAGATATGGCTGTAGGCAGCACGCACTGTCAGTGTCACTACGTAACGCTAAGCTGTTGTCCCGGGAAGTCCGTTCAGACACCTGTCACCCAGCTCTCACTGCTCCATACCCTCATCAGCATCAGAATTTTCCAGTTTTGTCAAACTAGTATCTGCAGGTTTTTCTTTATGGTTCCCTTGAAATCGACTGAGCACAAGTACCATTTCTAGTGGTGGAGGATCCATAGTTTTGTTTTTCTTGCTATCTTTGTCAGGTTTGTCAAATATACTAGGAAATTTACTCTTTGTTATATTAATAATCACAATTTTTTGGAGGTCTGGTATCGAATAAAACTTTTTCTCCTTTCTCTGTTTTTTTTTTTTTCAAACACAGAAGAGCAATGATCTTTTTTTTTTTTTAAGATTTATTTATTTATTTGAGAGGCAGAGTTACACACAGGCAGACAGAGAGAGATCTGCCATCTGCTGGTTCACTCCGCAGATGACCTCAACAGCCTGTGCTGGGCCAGGAGGAAACCAGGAGCCAGGAGCTTCTTCCAAGTCCCCCACGTGGGTGCAGGGGCCCAGGGACTTGGGCTGTCCTCCACTGCTTTCCCAAGAGAATTAGCAGAGAGTTGGATCGGAAGGGGAGCAGCCGGGTTTTGAGACAGAGCCCCTATGGGATGCTGCCGCTGCAGGCTGCGGCTTTAACCCACTGAGACACAGCACCGCGCTTTCTCAATCATGTGACATTTAAACCAGGAAGACTTTTAGGTCAATGGTGTGACACTTCTACTGCACGGTGATGCATGCACATGGTGACAGCAAAAGCAGAACTCAGGTAGAGCAAAAGGTTTACGTTGCAAAGCAACCTCTACCACTCCTGGTGTCACTCCCCGGAATGACCACTCTGAACTCTTCCTGTTCTTGGTTCCTCTGGTTTTTATCCTGACAAGTAATTAGACTGCAGTAATATTTTCACTTATCTGCTGGAAACAGGAGTTCTTAGCAACGGACTATCAAAGATGGGAAATTTCATCTCATACCATTCTCCGCTGCCCCTCCCAGAACACTCTGTGCAAAAACTCTTGCCAGTGCTGTGGCTCTCCAGGCTAATCCTCTGCCTGTGGTGCTGGCACACCGGGTTCTAGTCCCGGTCGGGGCACCGGTTCTAGTCCCAGTTGCTCCTCTTCCAGGCCAGCTCTCTGCTATGCCCCGGGAAGGCAGTGGAGGATGGCCCAGGTCCTTGGGCCCTGCACGCGCATTGGAGACCAGGAGAAGCACCTGGCTCCTGCCTTCGGATCAGCGCGGTGCACGGGACACAGCGCGCCGCCCGCAGCAGCCATTGGAGGGTGAACCAATGGTAAAGGAAGACCTTTCTCTCTGTCTCTCTCTCTCACTGTCCACTCTGCCTGTCAAAAAACAAACAAACAAAACACAACCAAACAAACAAAAAAAAACCTCTTAGTTATTTTCTTAGTTTTTTTTTTTTTTATCCCTGATTTATGGTCCCATACATCTCTCAACTTCTTCTCCCTTGCTCATGCTCTGAACTCCTGGGAGCTGTATTGTTTTCGTACTTGTTAAAGTTAATTACATGTTCTGTCATTAGAAATGTATTTGCTTTCCACTTTGTATATTGATTCAGTGCAACTTTTGTAAATCCACTAATGGTTTTTAAATTATATGTTGCATTTTTAAACTTGATTCACCAGAGAATCAAATAGTATGACTGTCAGTATGATTAAGGTGACACAAAATCTTTTCAAGCTGATAGATAGTGAAGCCATTGCCTAGATCAGGTAGAATCCCTGTTTCCATACTCTGTCGTTCAAGGTCGTGGAGAGTAAGGGAGCAGAGCGAATCTGCCAGGTCTATTTCTATCTTGCTCACCGTTCTGTTTCTCAGGCTTGCCGCCCCCTCGCCCTGAATGTGGTCGGACACCGCTGGAGTACGGACTCTCCATGGAGCCTCTGTGCCCACACTCCTGCCTTCCTTCTCGTGTGCCTGGTTCTGAACATTCGTCATAGTCTGTGTCTCACGTTCTCACTCGTGTTCTCAGTTCTCGTGTGGATTTCTTTCCCCTTCTACGTCTCCATTAAAATCAAGTGGGGTGGGGGTGACTAACAGAACTACTCAGCAGATCTTCACGAAGTAAGATTTACCTTTAGAAAAATCACAGAAGCTACCCAAGTCTTTGCAGATTTTTTTTCTTTTCAACTAATCGTGGTTTAACTTTTTCTGTAAATCAAATATTGAACCACTGCAAATACAGTTATCAGTAAAAAAAGACACAACTATGTTCTTTGCTGACAGTATACACACTGAAGGACTTGAAAATTGGCACTGGTAGTTGTGGTGGTCTCATCGTACGCTTGTTTAGAAGAAACACAGTGTAGTATATCGTTATTGGTGAAGACAGATTCAGAAACCTCTCCTGGGATCAAGGAGTAGCAGACACTGGAAAGAAGGGCTAAAGAATCAATTTTGTTTTCATACTGTTCTTCTCTCCTTATATCACAGACTTCCACAGTTAGGTCTCAGCAGTATCCCACCATCCCAACACATCCCAACACATCCCAACACACACACACACACAGGCACATGCACACACACACGTCATTTCCCCTTAACAGTGGCTTTTTCTGGGTTTTTGATGATAAATAATTTAGGAATAGAGTCCTCACCTGCCAGTACCAACTCTACAGCATTCCATGTCTCCTAAATAGCAGGTAGTACTGTTACCACAAACGGGAAAAGCATGGAGGTTTGATGTTCCTTCTGGGGAGTCTGCCCACCAGCCAGACTAGACACATTCAGCCTAGCCTGTTTTTAACAAACCTGCACTTAAATTCATGTGGAGTCACCAGTGTCAAAGAATCCACGCACCAGAATAATGTCATATAAATCTTACATTGGCAAGTCTTAAAATTTCAAGAGCGGCTTTGATCTCTTAAATCCACTAAGATATAAAAGAAGATGAAGTGTCACCAGAAGACTCTATCGTTAGTTAACAAAATAGAGAATGTTACAAGAGCTAAGTACTTAAACTATAGCTCTAATGATGACATGGGCAGACAAAATGAAATTTACAACTTCAACTGGCTGAGTAGGATCATCCAAGTTGTATGTATCTATAAACTGCCTTTGAACACTACCTGCCGAAGACTAGCAGTGCCTCAGCTTGTTCTTCTAATTTTTGCCAGTATTATTAAGCTATAATTGACAAATTCTACATTTGTTGACTTCAGTATCATATTTTGATATATCTATATATTTTTAAATGATTACCACTATCAAGCTCATTAACATATTCATGGGTTCACATAGTTACCTTTGTGTGTGTGTTTCTGGTAAGAATACTTAAGACCTATGTCTTAGCCAATGTCAAACATGAAATGCATTTTTGTTAGCTATGTCCCCAGAATGTATTCATTTTATAATTGAGTGTTTGAATCCTATGACCCCAACCCTGCCGCCAGGTTAATGCCTATCAACTCTGTTTTAGAGTTTAACTCTTTAGATTGTGCATTTAAGACTATGCAATATTTGTCTCACTGTGTGTGGCTTATTGTACTTAACGTAATATCCTCTGGGTTCATCCATGTTGTCACAAATCACAAGATTTCTCCTTTTTTAAAGACCGAATAGTATGCTCTTGTGCACATACTGTGCCTCCTTCGTCCATTCCTCCACTGACAACATGTGGGTTGGCTCCACATCTTGGCTAGCGTTGATAATGCTCTCATGAACACAGGAGAACAGACTTCTTCAATGCACTGATTTAATTTCCTTTGAATTTATAACTAGAACTGGAATTGCTGGATTTCATGGTAGCTATTTTTAATTTCTTGAGAAACCTCTGTACTGTTTTCCATATGGCTGCAGTAATTTGCATTCCAACTAACAATGTAGAAGGGTTTCTTTTGCTCCACATTGTCCTGAACACTTGTTATCTTTTGAATTTTTGACAGTAGTTATCCTAGTGGGTGTAAGGTGATAGATCATTGTGGATTTGGTTTGTGTTTCTCTTATGATTCGTGATGTTGCATTCCTTCATGAACCTTTTGGCCTTTTGCAGGTCTTTGGAGAAGTGTCTGTACAGGGCCTTTGCCCATTACAAAATGTATTAACAGTGATGGTACATACTTTTGGACGACAGCGTGACGTTTCAGTACAGCTCTGCGTGTCTTAATGGGATTATTTATGTATTTAGCACTGTTGAGTTGTTTGAGTTACTTACATATTTGGACATTATGCCTGAATAGATGTTTTTCCCATTCTACACAATGCCTTGCATTTTGCTGATTGCTATTCTTGCTGTGCAGAAGTTTTTAAATTTAATTCCACTTTTGTATTCTGTCTTTATTTTACTGTGGATTTTGGTATGATGCACAAATAATATTTGCAAAGGCCAATATTGCAAGGATTCTTCCCTATGCTTTTTTTCTTATTGCTTTATAGTTTCATGTCTTAGACTGAAGTCTTTAATTCATTTTGAGTAGATATTGCACATGGTATAAGAAGCCTGATTTAATTCTTTTCTATGTGAATGTCTAGTTTTCCAATACACTGTATTATAGAGATTCTCTTTACTCAGCTCTGTGTTCTTGAGACCTTTGTTAAAGTTGTTTATATATGCAGGGGATTATTTCTGGACTTCCTATTATGTTCCATTATACCATGTGTTTGTTTTCATCCCAGTATCATACTGTTTTGATTTTTCTAACTTTACGATGCTATTTGAAATCAGAAGGAGTGATGTCTCCAGCATTGTTATTCTTGTTCAAGGTTGTTTAGCTGCTTGACGTATTTGTGGTTCCATATGGGTTTTAGGGTGGCTGTTCTCTAATTGCGTGGACTTTTTAGGATTGCATTAACCTGCAGATTATTTTAGGTGAAGTAGAGGGTTTGGCAATATTGATCCATCCTATTTAGGAACATGGGATTTCTTTCCATCTGTTTATGTCTTCTTCAATTCATTTGTTTTTGTTTTGTTTTTACTTTTTTTATTAGGATTATAAGTCTCTTACCTACCACCATGTATCAAGTGTTAGAGTATTCTGAATTTGATGGTATACCTAAATATTTTAGAGAATTCTATACTTCAGTGTGTTCCATATGGTTAATCAGCATCCTTGCTTCAAGCTTAAAGAACTCTTTATAGGTTTGCTAAGGTAGTTCTTTCTAGTGGTGAAAAGCTCTCTCAGTTTTTGTTTGTCTGGGAAAGTCTCTCGCTCTCATATCTAAAGGACAGCTTTGCTGGCTAAAGTGTTCTCAGTTGGCAGTTTTTGATTTTTCTTTCTGTACTGGGAATACAATATTCCACTCTTTACTGGATGAAAAGTTTCATTTGAGAAGGGCACACATAGGTTCGTGGAGATTCCCTACCGTGTAATGAGCCTCTCTCCTCACATTGCTTTCAAATTCCTGTTTGTTTTTTTTTTCTTTTGAAACTTTTATTAAAAAGCGTCTCAGTGAACTCTTCTTTGGGGTGAATCCTCATGAAGGTGTTCCAAGCCTCATATGCCTGAGTGTACACAACTTTGGGGTGAACCCTCATGAAGGTGTCCTGAGCCTTGTGTACCTTGGTGTACATGACTTTGGGGTGAACCCTCATGAAGGTGTCCCGAGCCTTGTGTACCTGGGTGTACACGGCTTTGGGGTGAACTCTCGTGGAGATGTTCTGAGCTTCATGAACCTAGGTGTACATGTCTCCCCCAGCTTTTTGAGATTTTCAATCATTTTTTTTAAATAGGCTATCTGCCTTTTACTGTCTCTTCTAAGACTCCCATAATGGACATGTTAGCTGTCTTGATATATCTCATTAATTCCATAGGCTTCTCCATTCCTTTTGATTTTTTTTTCTTTTTCTCTTCTTAGAAGATACTTTCAAATGACCTTTCTGTTTGTAGATTCTTTGTTTGCTGAAGTCCACAGTCAGTGAGCTCTATCGCATTTTTCACTGTGTTCATGGTGTTCGTCAGCTCCAGAGTTTTCTTTCTTTCTTTTTTTTAATGACATCTATCTCTCTGTTGAGTTTCTTTTTCTGTTTATGTATTGTTTTCCTGTTTTCATGGAGGTGTTTATTTGTGGTTCCTTGTAGCTCACTGAATTTCTTAAAGCAATTATTCTGAATTCTTTGTATATCTGTATTTATTTGTAGTATAGGAAATCTGTATATCTGTATTTATTTGTAGTTGCTTATTATAAAATTAATATTATTGTGTTCCTTTGGCGATATCATGTTCTTTGAAATCTTGAATGGTTGTATTCACATGTGAGGAGCAGTCGCCTCCTCTAGTCTGGCTTTGCGAGAGAAATGCTGTCAGCAGCTTTCCTAGCAAGGAGGCTCCGTCAGAGATTTTCTGTGGGTCCTTCTGCTCTGTGACTGCTGTCCCCTTTTGCAGATGAGGGAGTCTTACAGTTGCATAATTGCTTTCAGTCCTACAAAGCCTGGACGGGTGCTAGGAGCCTCCTTTGGGGTTTTCCTAGGTCATGGAGTGCAGAGTGGTTAGTAGGGAAGTTGCCTCTCTCCCTGCTCCCAGTCCCCCAGACACTCAGCTGTGCTGATCACATTGGTGTTCCTGGAAGAGGAGAAATGAGTCCCTGGTAGCTTCTCACATAATTAGAGGAGCTGGCTGCTCACTCCCTATGCTTTCACTTTATCTTGGGGAGGAAGTACAAGCTGAGGGTGTCTCTTGGCATGGAGCTATGTGCCTTGAGAGGGGGATGTTGCAAGTAACCTGGGACCGTTTGTGTCCGTTGTGGGTTTTCCTCTGACAGTGCACTGGGACTTCCCTGCTCAACTCCCGGGCTTCCACTCTGCTCTCCTGTGTGGGCAGTGCACAGAACGGATGCTTCTGTGGAGGCATGGTGGTGGAAGCTTCTGTCATTTTCTTAAGTTTACCCTAGAGCCCTTAAGGCTCTGAACATTAAATCACAACAGTAATTTTTTCCCTCCAACTCATGGGAAAAATCCCTCCACTCATCCAAATGAGGCAGTTATGCATCTGAGTCAGCATGGAGCCTGTTCCTCAGCGGGGTCCCTTCACCATTTACTTCTGGCAGACAAGGCTAGGGAACTGTTACCAGTGAGAAACCAGGCTTTCCAGGTGAAAGACAGCACCTCTCATAAAAACAACCCTAACATCTTACAATTTGAAAGATTTCCTTAACTACTTTGTGAGTGAGATAATGTTTAGTAGCCTTATCTTGAAATACCTGCAGAATAATTTGGAGAAAGAAATCTAAAGATTGACTGTGTTACTGTCTTTTAAATATGATAGTAGCACAAATTTTATTTATTTTAAAAAATTATTTGAAAGGCAAAATGACAGAAAGAAAAGGAGATGGATTGATTGATTTTCTATCTGCTGATTCCCCAAAGCGTGGGGCTCCAGACAACTGGGGTGGACCATGCTGAAGCCAAGAGCTGACTCCAGCCAGGTCTCTCTTGTGGGTGGCAGGAACCCAGGCGTTTGAGCCATCCTCTGCTCCCCGTCAGGCACGTTTGCAGGGAGGATCAGAAGAAGAGTGTATGGAACCTGAACCAGCACTCCAAGGTGCGTCGTGCACATCCCAAGTGACAGCCTAACCTGCTGTGCTGTAGCACCACCCCAGTGCTTAAAATAGGAAAAGTATTTTGCACTCAGTGCGTTATTCAGCATTCTGAACAGCCGGAAAAGATGCATCGGAACACCATCCTGGCTAATCACTTTATTGTTGGAGTCAGAGAAGTTGGAGTTTAAATACGTTTCATATTTAATAGCTTTTGTAGGCTTAGGTTACTTCATTTCTCAAAGTCTCGCATTCACAAGATTGGCTTGCAAACTAATCGAATATATGGATATAGTAATATAATTATAACCATGCAATACTTTTTAGCTCTCGTCTTGTCCTCCTCCTCTTCCCCCTAGCTATTCCTCCTTCATCAGAGGCCAAGAAATTAAGCCTGAGAGTGGTACAGGCATCTCTAAATGTATGTAAATAATTAGTATGAAAAAGAGACCAATGGGACAGAGAGCCCAGAAATAAACCTGTGCATCCATGGTCTATTGATTTTTGACAGAGATGCCAAGAGCACACAATGGGAAAGAACAGCCTTTTTAATAAGTGGAGTTGGGACAATGAGAAGCCTACATGCAGAACAGAATTGTATCCTTGCATTACACCATACGTAGAAATCAATTCAAAATGGATTAAAGATACGAATGTATAGCACTTCAGGTTATATGAAGTTATTAGAAAAGAACAAAAGCAAAGATACAAAAATGTGTTAACTTCAAACTAAGCAGCTTCTACACAGCAAAGGAAAAGGAGCAACAAAATGAAGAGACTGCTGACAGAATAGGAGAATTTACTGTTGTTCATACATCTGAGAATGCATTGGTATCCAAAATATACAGGAAACTCAAACTACCCAATAATAAGAAAACCAATAACCCAAATTATAAAAAGGGTAACCGAAGAATCTAAACAGACATTTCTTCAAAAATACACAAAAGACCATTAAGATGGGAAAAAATGTTCAAAATTACTAACCTTCAGGCAAATGCCAGTTATAATCACAGTGTCACTGACACATGCTAAAGTAACTGTTATCGCAAAGGCAAAAGGTAACAGAATCTTGTCTTTCCCGCAGCAAATTTTTCTTTAAAATACATGAAGAGTTTTTCTCAAGGAGTAGCTCCTAAGAATCTTTAGGGCTGTGGTAGTTAAATTTAATCAGGAGAAATTGCATTTAGATGCTAGGTATCAGAGAGGACTTGATGAAAGCTAAAATTTATTGCATGGCTATAATTATATTACTATATCCATATATCTGATTACTTTGCAAACCAATCTTATGATGTAAATGCTATTAATAACCTCTTTTTGCATAAGGAATGTTAGAATCTGAGAGACTAACAGAATGTGGAGAGGAATCCTTGTACATTGTTGGTGGGAATGTAAATTAGCACTGCTATTTTGGCAACAGAATGGGGGCTCCCCAAAACGTGAAAATAGAATTACCATACGATTCATTTGAATGTATAGCCAAGTGAATTGAAATCAGAGTCCCAAAGAAATGTCTGTAATCCCATCTCCTTTGCAGCATTGTTCGTAGTATTCTAGCTCTAGAAGCAATCAAGTGTCTACCCATGGATGAATGGATACTTTGTGCTGTCCATATATAATGGAATCTTATTCAGCCTTAAAAAGATGGAAATTCTGTCATTTACGACAGCCTGTGCAAACCAGGAGGCTGTCATGTTAAGTGAAATAAGCTGGGCCCAGAGATACAAACAGCACATTCATGCATATGGAATCCAAAAACTTTGAACTCATAGGAAAACAGAGTTAGGTGGTGGTTACCAGTGGATATTGGGGTGAACTGGGGAGACATTGGTGAAAGACAGAAAGTTTCAGTTAGGAGAAATAATCTCCAGAAATCAGTTGTGGTTCACTATGACAACAATTGGTAGCCATGTATTATATACTGAAACTTTCTGAGGGTGGATTTTAAGTGTGGTCACCAAATATACTCTCTTTATCTTTCTCTCTCTCTCTCTCACACACACACACATGCACATATACATGTATATACATAACTATGTGCGATAAGGCATATGCTAGCTATGGTAATTAAGTTGAATGAGGAGAAACTGCATTTAGATCTCAGGTAGCATTTTGTCATGCCTGGATGGGTTTTGAAGACATTATTCTTTCCTGTTAAAGTTTAAGCAAAGATGTAGAAATAGCCTTCCCTATACAATTGTAGAAGCCATTGAAGACAAGTACTTGGATCAGATTTTCTTTTAATGCTAATTTTGGTTTCCTAATTCAATGAGCGTTTTCTTTGGAGTAGATGTTTCTCTCAAGGTTTGTTTTTTTTTTTTTTTTTTTTTTTCCCCAGTCTGGGATAATTCTTTTAAGCTACTCATAGCATTCTTTTTTGTATCTGACCTAGGAAATATGAGGGTACTCCAAAAATTTACTAGCAAAATGAAATTAAATGGCAAGCTTATTCTGATGCATTTTGGAAAATCTTTGTAAAGATTTTTCATGATATGCATTTTCCTTGTACTTTTTCAAGATCTTGTGCGAGTAGATTTCAAAAATTTCTTGCACCAAAGTGAACTTATTTTTTAAATTATATTCTTCTTGAACTGTTGGAAGTATCCTCGTATTTCCAGTAAGCAATACTTTAGGATCACAAGAATTCTGCTGTAGAACCAGTTGCCGGAGACTGAATCTTTCAAGCAGCTGCCAGCATGTGCCTTAGGCTTCTGTAGTCAGAGGTGTGTCCAGGTGTGGCTGGGACCTGTCAGGCTTGAGGTAGCAGGCCTGACTGCTGGCCTGTGTGGAGCAGACCCCTTACGCTGCCCCTGTGGTTCTGGGGTGGGCACCATCGCTGTTTCCAGAACTGCTCTCCTGTCGTGTCCCCG
The DNA here is from genome assembly GCF_033115175.1 of Lepus europaeus. Taxonomy (NCBI): domain Eukaryota; kingdom Metazoa; phylum Chordata; class Mammalia; order Lagomorpha; family Leporidae; genus Lepus; species Lepus europaeus. The sequence continues at coordinate 129,925,524 of NC_084832.1, forward strand.
TGACCCTGCAGCTCAGCCAGAGAACCCGCAGGCTCCCCGCTCTGCCGCTATGCCAGAGGAGCTCTGCTTTCAGAGGGCTCACCCAGGTCATCTCCCTCTCGATTACCCATGGTTAACTGCTCAGTAACCTTAATTAAACATGCCCAGGCCGCCTTAGAAACACAGGAGTGATAGCTCATCAGACTCGGAGAGGAGCTGGCACACTGGCGAACATCACCAGGGTCACCTTAGAACAGTGTCTACCATAAGAACGGGGGAATCCGGGGCAAGCATTGCAGGATTCTGAGGCTCTCAGAACGTGTCTCATCATCTTCTGACCTTAAACCACCTTCTTTCGCATTTCCCTAAGTGTCATTCAAGTCTGGCCTTAAGTTCCATTAACTTTCCTTTCAGATACATTTTGTATTTGCCCTTATAATTTAGTGATGAGACCTGTCATTTGTATATTACTGGAGCAGAGTGCTTCCCACTTTTCTTTAATCTGACTTTTCATACAATCAATAGGATCTTTTTTTTATAGCATCAAGCTAAGCCGTCATGGGAGGCTTCCAAAGACATCAAAAATACAGCCTGTTCTCTAAATATCCAGTCTTATTTTGTTTTTCTATCCCACCTATGCACGCTTGTCCTCTGGAGGCAGACATCTTGCCCTCTTCTGCCCTGTGCCGTGTTGCAGCTCCTAACAGTGTTATCCCTTGGTTGACCTGCTCCTTTGTCTTGGTTTTTATTTTTTCTCTTCTCCCAAGGCAATAATTCTAATGCATCCTTGGGACTTTCTTTTATTCCTGATTACAGCTGCATACATGATCATATTCTCTCTCTAATGAGATGATAGCTCGCTCTTTAATTTTGTTATGAAGTACTCTGTGGGTGTTTGCATCTTACAGTTCAGGCTGTTACACATCTGTCTCGCAAAATATACGTGTTAAATGCTCTGTGTTAGTAAGGAAATAATTGAGTGAAAGTTAAAATCTGTTACGAGAGATATACTTCTTCACAGTGGAGTGACTTGATGTGACCAGTCTCCAATCATGAACATAAAGGAAAACTGAAGTATTTAAATACTTTTGCTTCAGTATTTGAGTATCCAAACAATTTCATCCTTCTTACCCCCTTCCTAGTAGACCTCTTGGGAACAGAGCACAAATGAAGCCCAGATCTGATTTATAGAGGAAGTGTCTGAAACTGTATTTAGACCCAAGTTCCACATCCCCAAGCAGTCTTGTTTGGAGGAGTAAGTGTCCTTAACATTGCCTCCTCTTCAGTCTGTGTTGGAGTTTGCAGATCACCTGTTGTCCTTGTTCTCTTCCTCTCTCGCTGCTGCAACACAGTCCCTGGCTGCATTAAGATTTTGGTTTTGCGGCCAGCGCCGCGGCTCACTAGGCTAATCCTCCGCCTGCAGTGCCGGCACCCTGGGTTCTAGTCCCAGTTGGGGCACCGGATTCTGTCCCAGTTGTTCCTCTTCCAGTCCAGTGCTCTGTTGTGGCCCAGGAAGGCAGTGGAGGATGGCCCAAGTGCTTGGGCCCCTGCACCCACATAGGAGACCAGGAGGAAGCACCTGGCTCCTGGCTTCGGATCAGTGCAGCGTGCTGGAATGCTGGTAGCGGCCATTTTGGGGGCTGAACCAATGGAAGGAAGACCTTTCTCTCTGTATCTCTCTCTCTCACTGTCTAACTTTGCCTGTAAAAAAAAAAAAGATTTTGTTTTTGTTTTGTGGTTATTCCCAAGCCACATGCATTCTATGGAAACCGTGCCTGGGGTTGTGACTCTGGTCTCATGCTGGCCAGCGTGGTGCAGTCCTGTGCTGTGTTGTGGTGCTGGGCAGCAGATGCCAGCACCGTTGGGATTGTTCCAGGATTTCAGGGTTGGTTCTCCATCTCATGGTGGTGAGGAATTACAATGGTGGTGAGGAATGGACAATGAAGGGGGGTGAGCTAAGCAAGTGAACGAATATTTTTGAGAAATCAGACTCCTTTCCAGGAGGGCTCCCCGAGGGAGGGGTCCCTCAAGGTCTGGGTACAGGGACTGCTTATCAATCCTATCAATCAGTCAACTCTTACATAGCTTTCACAAATCAGGGGTGCACTTCATTTTTTGTTGCGTAGCTCTTGTGTCATGGTCATGGTTCCTGACAAGTTAACAAACGTTCGTTACCATGCCGACCACTTGGGAGATATTACAGTTGAGAAATACTGTTGACCTGACCTGTCTTAAGGCAGCTTACGCCTTCCTGGTCGTTGCTAAGCACTTGAGACGTGTCGCTTTGTGGTGTCTGCTCCGATGCCAGAGCCTAGCTGCTCCCAGTTAGCTGTGTGCAACGGCCTCATTGTGTTCCCTAGTCATCCATCTTTTCATTTTCTTGGGACAGCATCTTTTGCCTAATCAGCTGATGGCTGGTTTCATACAAACACCTGGTTCTTTATTTCCTAGCTGCCTGTTAACCCTTCTAACTCCTTCCTTGGTCAGCCCTGTGGACACGAGAGGAACAAGCGGCGCTCTGCAGTGTGCTGACTGCTGAGCCGGGCTGTGCAGGAGGTTCCGTGTCACAAATGCAGTTTTGACGTGAGCTGTTTTCTGCTGACAGTGGGCTCCGTGCTGGGCCAAGTGATGCAAAAATCAGAGCTCTGGGGGAAGCGCAGGAGCATCTGTTCTGGTTCCTTCTGCCTTTCTTCACATCTGAGGGAAATTCAAAATGTTTGCGGAACATGGAATTAATAGATGAACTTATTTTGGTGCAAAAAAGATTGAAGCCCATGCCTAGCATTTTCATAATACATATTTATGAGCTTTTTTTCAAGACCTCTCATGTCTCAGCTCCCCTTCATGCTTGCATAAAAATAGAACTGGCGTTCCCAGGATCCTCCATAGCATCACAGCTCTTACTTTCTAGATCCAACGATCTGTGTATGTGTTGGTATCCTGCCACTGCTGACCTGCTCCCGAAGGGCCCGATCTTCCTGTGTCGTCACAGATTAGCTCTGGGTCTCTGGCGTGGTGGAAACTCAGTAAACGCTTCTCCAGGTTTCTCTGCCCTTGGATCTGTGACAATCTGACTTTCTCATTTAAAAAGCAATCCTATTTCCAATCTTTTACATTACCAGTAGTAACATTTTCTATCAAGAGGCATTTAAATTTTGATGAAATTAGACATTTTATCTAGCTTCGAATTCTCCACTGGGCATATCAGACAAGATGGTGATCTGCCTGTAAGATGCCAACACAGGTCTGCATTGTGGATTAAGAGGGTTAAGCTGCCTCTTGGGACTGCCAGTCCCATACTGGAGTGCCAGCTCAGGTCCTGGCTCCTCCTCTGCTGATCCTGCTTGCTGCCGATGCTCCTGAGAAGGCCATGCATGAAGCTCAAGTTCTTATGCCCCTGCCTCCCATGTGGGAGACCTGGGTGGGGCTCTTGGCTTCTGGTCTTGGCCTGGCCAAATCCTGGCTGTTGCAGGCATTTGAGGGAATGAACCAATTCTCTGTCTCTCTCTCTCTGCCTTTCTCTCTCTCTCTCTCTCTCTCTCTCACTCTCACTCTGTTACTCTGCCTTTCAAATAAATGAATCTTTAATAAAATAAATTAAAAGGCCAACAGTCTTGAAATCAGTTTTAGGTTTAGTTTTAGATTCACAGCACAGTTGAGCGGCAGGTTCGGGGATTTTCCACATTCTGCTGCCCCAGCACCTGCACAACACCCATTATCAACGGCCTCCACCGGAGTGCTGCCTCTGTGAGCACTGTTGAGCCTGCACTGACATAGCTATCACGCAGAGGCCACAGAGTACACCGGGGTTCCCTCCTGGTGCACAGCCTGTGCATGTGAACAAATGTGCACTGACCTGTCTCCACTCTTGTAGTATCCTACAAAGTACAGTTACCACATTAAATATCCTGTACGCTCCAATATTATAAAAAGATCTCCCCTTGAAATTTAAGAATGGATTATCTTTTATGAATCCCAGTGCTCACTGGTTTTTATCTTGCTTTGTGACATGATGTTACTTCCTTCAAATGTTTTTGTATTACTTCAGGGATTTTTTTCTGTTCCTGTTTTCTGTTTTATAATCTTATTCTGTAGCAGGAAAGCAGTTTATGTGGATGGCATCCACTCTCCCAGCTGTGATGTCACGTGCATGTGGTCATGGAAAAGAGTCTGTCTTCTGGCTGGCACTGCGGCTCACTAGGCTAATCCTCCACTTGCAGCGCTGGCACACCGGGTTCTAGTCCCAGTTGGGGCACTGGTTCTAGTCCCAGTTGCTCCTCTTCCTGTCCAGCTCTCTGCTGTGGCCTGGGAAGGCAATGGAGGATGGCCCGAGTGCTTGGGCCCTGCACCCCATGGGAGACCAGGAGAAGCACCTAGCTCCTGGCTTTGGATCGGTGCACTGCACCGGCCGCAACGCACCGGCCATAACGGCCACTTGGGGGGTGAACCAACGGAAAAGGAAGACCTTTCTGTCTCTCTCTCTCTCTCTCTCTCTCTCGCTGTCTAACTCTGCCTGCAAAAAAAAAAAGTTTGTCTGTATCCGGGGGTCCTTGTGCGGAGCTATGAAGACGTGTGTCTGCTGGAATCCTCCTCAAGACGTCTGAGGGGGGAAGCTCAAAACATACTCTTGTCCTTGGCTTAGATTTGTGGAAACATCGAGGTGTCCTCAAGAGCACAGAATGTTCTCACAGTTTCTGCTCTAACCCAGGACGTGAGTCCATGCTAGTTCTGCAGTCAAATACATGCTCTTCTGTCCAGCTCACCCCCACCCCTACCCTGAAGACACCAGGCTTTCTTTTTCTTAAGCAAATTTAACAGCAAGGAAAAGATGCAGTCTGGTTTGTTTAGGTTAAAAATTCCACTGTGGGTTTTTGGGAATCGAGATGCTGTCGTCGTTTTGTTGTCACTAAGTAACCAACAGTGGACCTGGTCTTGCGGGCATTCTCTGTAGTCATGTTCTCATTACCACCTTCGTTACCCTAGTATTTTAGAAGACAACACCTCACTCGTTCTCTTCTGTTGAATTGGCGAGTTGCTTGGTGTGGACAAGGAAGTTCAGTGGGAGGAAGCATCAGGCTTGTGGTTGTGCTACAAGACGCATAGGGTTCACACGCTTGTAGTGCAGGCTGGGTTCCTGCTGCACAGCCCTTTGTCTCTAAGCATGGGACGAAGAACTGTCCCCGGCAGGAGCGTCTGAGCGTGGTGAAGAATGAGGGCGGAGCGTTTCAGTCTGTGCTGCAGTAATGAGCACTGGAGTCCACCTGTTAAGGAGTTTGTGATCTAACAGGTGTTATTTTTTTCTTAATGCCTCTGTTTTATTTCATCCCCAGAACTCTGAAACCCAGAGAAATGACCCTGGCTCCTCCTGAGCAGACCACTCTCTCTGCCAACAGGCAGCTCTCTGGGCCACTGTGTGAGCTCCCATCACTCACATGGAGGCAGAGGCATTGAAGACACTGAAAGAAATAGGTTTGTGTCAGGCTGGCACCGGGGCTCACTAGGCTAATTCTCCGCCTGTGGCGCCGGCACACCGGGTTCTAGTCCCGATTGAGGTGCTGGTTCTGTCCCGGTTGCTCCTCTTCCAGTCCAGGTCGCTGCTGTGGCCTGGGAGTTCAGTGGAGGATGGCCCAAGTGCTTGGGCCCTGCACCCACGTGGGAGACCATGCGGAAGCACCTGGCTCCTGGCTTCGGCCAGGAACGGCCATTTGGGGGAGGTGAACCAATGGAAGGAAGACCTGGAGGACCTTGTCTGTTTCTCTCTCTCTCTCACTGTCTAACTCTGCCTGTCAAAAAAAGAAAGAAAGAAATAGGTTTGTGTCATCTTTCATGGGCTGTATCAAGACTGCTGATGCCCAGGGTCAGCACTTTTGAGGGTTGGGTACTGCAGAAGTCTGGGGCACAGCCCTGCAGGTCCCAAGCCCAGCACCGTGTGTGAATCACCTCCGTGATCTGAGCACAGCCCTGTAGGTCCCGTGCCCAGCACCGTGTGTGAATCACCTCGATGACAGCCTTGTAGGTCCCGTGCCCAGCACCGTGTGTCAGTCACCTCCATGACAGCCTTGTAGGTCCTGTGCCCAGCACCGTGTGTCAGTCACCTTGATGACAGCCTTGTAGGTCCCGTGCCCAGCACCGTGTGTCAGTCACCTCCATGACAGCCTTGTAGGTCCTGTGCCCAGCACCGTGTGTCAGTCACCTCCATGACAGCCTTGTAGGTCCTGTGCCCAGCACCGTGTATCAGTCACCTCCATGATCTGAGCACAGCCCTGCAGGTCCCGTGCCCAGCACTGTGTGTGAATCACCTCTGTGATGGCCTCTCAGGACCAAGAGTTTCCCAGTTCTGTGTGCCCTTCAGTCTGGTTGGTGCTGACTGAGCTCCTGCGGTGTCCAGGGCTCTTCTCTTGATGAAGAAATGAAGACATAAACACGAATTATACATAAACACACAGACTCTAATCATTTCCCTCCACCCCCCACGTCCCAGTGGAACCACAAAGCAAGTCAACAGCTGCGCCTCCTTTCTCAGGCTCTGGTCTTCAGGAACGGGCTGGGGCTGGCCAGGGACCGGCAGTGATGCTGCTCAGAGAATCCCCTGAGGAGCTTTGCTGCTTCCCAGGTCAAGGGCAAAGATGACCTTGGAGCCCCTGGCTGCTTCCTGACCTCCACAGGAGGAGGCCCGAGGAGGCCCGAGGAAGAGAGAGAGAAAGAGAGAGAGAGAGAGAGAGAAATCTTCCATCCAGTAGTTCACTCCTCATCTGGCTGCAATGGCTGGGGCTGGGCCAGGCCAAAGCCAGGAGACACAGCTTCTTCCAGGTCTCCCACTTTGGCCATCTTCTGCTGCTTTTCCCAGGCTGTTTGCAGGGAGCTGGATCTGAAGTGGAGGAGCTAGAACACTAATTGTCACCCATATGGGACGCCGGCACTGCAGGCAGGGACCTTACCCGCCACACCACAACACTGGCCCCTGACCCATTTCTCAAGGAGCGACCTTGACTTCATCAGTTTGGATGTGGAGCTGAGTAAACTCACATCCCAGTGTACTTCAAAAGTTCTTGGAAAAATGGAATTAAAAGAGAAGCTTATTTTCTTCTAAGAATATTTTGAAATCCCTGAAGTTTTTTTTCCATTATAACTATTTTTTGTGAACTTTATTCATGATAGTCAGATGTATGTCCATTTTTTTTGTTGTTGTAAAGGAAATTTGTCTTTTAATTCCATTTCCCATGAATCTTTGTGAAATGCCTTGTGAAAGGCCACCACAGAGCACACCAAACTCCGGAGTAAGGGAAAAGTCATCTGGAAGGGGGTGGGGACCCGACGGGCTGGTGGGAGAGTGTGAAGAGAGAGAGAATAAGGAGTGTGTGGCAATGCTGGTCCTGTCATAGCCTTGCAGGGGTAGGGAAGTGGGAGCAGCGAATCCCATCAGGGTGGAGGTGGAGCTGATGCTTGTGGTTGGACCCTTTGGTCACCTGACTTCTAATAAGCCAGGCTGGGCTTAGGACTGAAGCTTCTTGTACAAGATGGAGACTGGGCCAGGGCCTGGAATGGTGCCGGGGGCTCGTGATGGTGCCTCAGATGAGACGGCACCATTTCACTAACACCTTGTATTTGGGGATGAACCGGTTTGAGGACACATAGGATGACTGTTTTCTTACAGAATCGCCATGGCAACGTTGATAATTCGAACAAGCCAAATGACAAGTCTCAACACCTTCTCATGGCTGTGTGTGACTTTTGCAGGCCAGCACTTGCCCTGCAGAGGGAAACGAATGTTTACCTGGCCCTAGGATTTGCAATGAAAGCTAGAGGAAACTATTCTGCCTCTTTCATTTCCCCTATAAACAACATGATTAGAAAGTAGGATATTAAATCATTTTAAATTCTATGGCCATTCCACATTTTATTTTATGTATTTAGCACTTGGAAATATGAGGCTGTATCACAATTTAATTGCAAAATTGAATTTGCTATCTTGATTCATGCATTCTTTTATTGTGGTGGTTACCTTAAACCTTTCATTTTTAATAGGCTTCATGGATTTTATTTTTCTAAGAGAAATGATAAAACATGATCTGACTTGCTTTGGCTGAGTTCCAACATTTTAATGTGAGGAATGCAGGAAGAAGTAAAAGTGATTTTTAGTTCTTTGAAGACTTTATAAAAATTGTGCAGCATGATCAGAAAGAAACATAACGTATGTGACTGGAATCAAAGATTATAAACATTTTAGAACGTGAGTAATCGCCAACCCATTAACACACATAGGATCGCCAACCCATTAACACACATAGGAGCACATTCATCATGTTGAATCATATGACACTGACATTTTTGATGTCATAAACATGATTGAGTACTGGCAGTTTTGGGTGGTTCTGCATTTAACAGTCAGGTGACTGTGTCCATTCCTGCTACCCGAGTCAATCAAGAGGAAATTGCACGGCAGTTAATGCTAAATGAGTCAGCCCTTCGCGGCTTTTCCGAAGCGGCTGAGAAGTCTTGTTAAGACCTACTTTCAAGCTGTTTGTACGTTATGTCAATCTTATAGAGTTGTGGATGGAAGTAAATATTAACAGATCAGACTCTTAAAGTCCAGTGATTCTTAGAATCCCGAAGTTTAGAGGAGGGCGGTGAAGACAGTGGATGGAGCCACTGTTCATGCAGCACCTGGACGATTTTCCATGTGTTGCTGGTGCTTTGTGGGTGTGCGGGAGGCTGTGAGGTCACTGCTTCCAGCAGGTGACATCAGGGCGATCGGAAGTTTTGAGAATTTCTGCAGACTTTCATCTGAAGGCAAAGGTGGCCCCTGCTGTGGGGTGAGCTTGTACTCAGTGTGTGGCGATCCAGATCCTCATGAGTTGTGCACACTGTGTGTACCACAAACAACACCAGCTGTGCACACCGAGTGTGCCCCGAACAACACCAGCTGTGCACACCGAGTGTGCCCCAAACAACACCAGCTGTGCACACTGTGTGTGCCACAAACAACACCAGCTGTGCACACTGAGTGTGCCCCGAACAACATCAGCTGTGCACACTGAGTGTGCCCCGAACAACACCAACTGTGCACACCGAGTGTGCCCCAAACAACACCAGCTGTGCACACTGTGTGTGCCCCAAACAACACCAGCTGTGCACACCGAGTGTGCCCCAAACAACACCAGCTGTGCACACCGAGTGTGCCCCAAACAACACCAGCTGTGCACACCGAGTGTGCCCCGAACAACACCAGCTGTGCACACCGAGTGTGCCCCAAACAACATCAGCTGTGCACACCGAGTGTGCCCCAAACAACACCACCTGTGCACGCCGTGTGTGCCCCAAACAACATCAGCTGTGCACGTGGAGTGTGCCCCAAACAACACCAGCTGTGCACACTGTGTGTGCCCCAAACAACATCAGCTGTGCACACTGAGTGTGCCCCAAACAACACCACCTGTGCACGCCGTGTGTGCCCCAAACGACATCAGCTGTGCACGTGGAGTGTGCCCCAAACAACACCAGCTGTGCACACTGTGTGTGCCCCAAACAACACCAGCTGTGCACACTGAGTGTGCCCCGAACAACATCAGCTGTGCACACTGAGTGTGCCCCGAACAACACCAACTGTGCACACCGAGTGTGCCCCAAACAACACCAGCTGTGCACACTGTGTGTGCCCCAAACAACACCAGCTGTGCACACCGAGTGTGCCCCAAACAACACCAGCTGTGCACACCGAGTGTGCCCCGAACAACACCAGCTGTGCACACCGAGTGTGCCCCGAACAACACCAGCTGTGCACACCGAGTGTGCCCCAAACAACATCAGCTGTGCACACTGAGTGTGCCCCAAACAACACCACCTGTGCACGCCGTGTGTGCCCCAAACAACATCAGCTGTGCACGTGGAGTGTGCCCCAAACAACACCAGCTGTGCACACTGTGTGTGCCCCAAACGAGAGTGCTGATGTCTGTGGAAGCGTCGTGTTTGTCCTGCACTTGCACACTACTGCACTCTGCTCCAGCAACAGCTGGGGTCTGTGGGGCCTACCCGAGAGGTTGGGGAGCTCTGGATTAGGAGAGTTCCATTCACCCTGCTTGGGCTCCCATTCTAATCCTGCTAATATCAGAGGTATTAACAGTCAAGGAAAAGGGAACAAGCTAACTGGGGATTTAGAACGCACTGAGAACGCACTGTGAACGCGACCCTCTTACACTGCCTGTGGTTCTTCCCTTTTGACTGGCGGCGGGGAGCCAGGCAGTGGGGCTGACGAGCTGTGCGTCCTGCTGGCACGGATACCGCCAGCAAGGAGAGCAATCCAGATGATTGTTTAATTGTCTGCTGCTTAAAAAGAGAAGCTGGGGCTCCCCAGGAATCACGGTCCAGCGTCAACATCTTTTCAACCGTGTGTACTGACTGGAACACAAGGAGGCTTCTCTGATGGGTAGTGTTTTCCTGAGTGCCATGGCCACAACCACAGAACTGGTCCTTTTAGCTGTCACCCGTCAGGCCTGATCGTCCTTGCTGGTTTTACTCTTCAGGGTTACACGCTTCTGGCTGGTCATTTTTCCACTATTAGGATGAGAATGGACGTAAGTGGAGTTCTTGTTGAACATCCAGTCATGGCGGGGAGAGGGGGCGCTGGTGAGATGCTTCCCAGGGCAGGCACCATGGCAGGAAACTGTGAGGGGGGGCTGTCAGGAGCCAGCCTGGGCTGGGACCATCGCACATCACTTCTGGGTCGTATTTCACACAACTTGTCAGCCCCGTGTTACTCTTAGGTCAGGGCATCAAAATGCCCATGACTCCATTCTGCGCCTGAACGCTAGAAGTGGTGGTCAAGATCCCAGGCGCTAACCTGCATGAAGCTCTCACGCCGGCGTGTGCTGCCTTGTCGGTGGCGGGGGGCTGGACAGCCGTGTGCCAGCGCTGCTGTGTCCTTCCTGTCAGTTCACACAGACACGACCCTTGCTCTGTGAGCCCGGCTGAGACCCTTCCCCAGTGGGGGGTCACACGGGGTGGTAACCAGGCTTCTGTGGGTGTGTGTTCTCAAGGCGCAGAGCCTGGGTTTAGGAGGCGTTGTCGACCACGTATGTGTCGTGGGCCCTTTCTCCCTTGCTCTGGAGACTTTATTTTTAAGCCTTTTTCTGTGAGTTGTAAGCATTCATATTTAATGACCGCTGCTTTTATTCCTTTTGTAGTATTAAATATTAACTATCAGGCAGGATGCCTCCTTTAATTTCCCTCTGGGGTAATAAAGTGGTAAGTTTCTTCTGAGATCTGTAGCAATAGCTTTGGTCAAAATGGCAGCCTGTGATAAAGCTAGGAAAACAGGAGCGGAGCTCTTAGAAACAGGGCTGTGTGTTAGATGAGAGCAGTATTCCCAAGGAAGCACCACCCGAGACGTGAGGAGCTGCTGATTGGTCTGCGGGAGCTGTCATTCAAACCGCTGCCAGGGTACTCACTGAATTATAACAAGCACTTCATGATAGATTTAAAAAAAAAAAAACTTAATTGAAAATACAGAAACAAAAAAGGCAAGAAATGCCTGTATCAGTATTGCTGCAAATATAGTTTTGTCAACCTTTGTTTTCTACTTTTGTCAGACCAGTGGTTATGAAGGATATGCTACTATAGTTTCAATGGTCTGCGATTAATTAAGAGTGTAGGTAATTACAGTATTAGCATGAATAAGAATGCCTCCTTTCCCTAGCTATAATGAGGTATAGTTGACAAGTGAAAATTGTCTGTGTTCAAGGTAAACACTGTGATGGCTTGATATCTGTGTACACTGTGAAATGATAGCTACCGAATTAGCACGTGCCTCATCAAACCTAGCTGTTATTTCTGTGTGTGGTGAGGAAGCGTCACGTCCATTCTCAGCAGTTTCCAGTCCAAAGTAAGTGTTGTCAACAGTGGCCTCCATGCTCTGCGCTGGATCCCTAGAACGTGCTCATCTTCCAACTGCACCTTTGTGCCTGCGACCCCCATCTCATTCCCCACGGCCCAGCTCTGGTTATCAGCCTTCTACGCCCTGCTTCTGGCAGGTGCACTTTCTCAGCTTTGACACACGGGTGACGTTGTCCAGGGCTAGTCTTGCTGTGCCTGGCTTATTTCACTGAGCGAAATGCCGTCCGGTTTCCGACGTGCTGTCACAAGTGGCAGAAGGGCCTTCTTTCTTAAGCTGATGGTATTTCACGATGCAGATACGTAGGGGCACTTCAGAAAAGTTTGTGGAAAATGGAATTAAAAGACGCAGTTATCCTGGTGCAGAAACTTTGAGGTGCTGGCGCTGTGGCTTAGTGGCTAATGCTGCCGTTTGCAGTGCCAGCACCCATATCGGCAGCAATTCGAATTCCGTCGTCTCCACTTCCAATCCAGCTCTCTGCTGTGGCCTGGGAAAGCAGTGGAAGATGGCCCAGGTCCCTGGGCCCCTTCACCCATGTGGGAACCCAGAGGAAGCTCCTGGCTCCTGGTTTTGATTGGTGCAGCTCCAGCCATGGCAGCTATTTGGGGAGTGAACCAGCAGAATGGATGACCTCTCTCTCTTTCTCTCTCTGCCTCTGCCTGTCTGTAATTCTGCCTTTCAAATAAATAAATAGTTAAAAATTTTTGAAATCCATACTTAGTTCTTTTTCATTATATACATTTTCAATGAACTCATGAGGACCTCTCATATGCAAGAATTTTTTTAATGTACCCAAATAAGCCTTTTACTTGTATCTTCCATGAAGTTTTTGTGACGTGCTCTTACACATTCGTGTATACCACATTTTCTTTATCCGTTTATTCATTAATCTTTAATTTTTGAAAAACATCTATTTTTTTAAAGATTTTTTAATTAAATTAATTGATTTTATTTATTTATTTTTGACAGGCAGAGTTAGACAGTGAGAGAGAGATGCAGAGAGAAAGGTCTTCCTTCTGTTGGTTCACCCCCCAAATGGCCGCTACAGCTGGCGTGCTACGCCGATCCAAAGCCAGGAGCCAGGTGCTTCCTTCTGGTCTCCCATGTGGGTGCAGGGCCCAAGCACTTGGGCCATCCTCCACTGCACTCCCTGGCCACAGCAGAGAGCTGGACTGGAAGAGGAGCAACCGGGACAGAATCCAGCGCCCTACCCGGGACTAGAACCCAGAGTACCGGCGCTGCAGGTGGAGGATTAGCCTGGTGAGCCACAGCGCCGGCCCTTAATATATTTATTTGAAAGGTAGAGCTACAGATAGTGAGAGGGAGAGACAGAGGGAAAGGTCTTCCGTCCACTGGTTCACTCCCCAAATGGCCACAATGGCTGGAGCTGTGCCGATCCAAAGCCAAGAGCCAGGAGCTTCTTCCAGGTCTCCCACACAGGTGCAGGGGCCCAAGGGCTTGGGCCATCTTCTACTGCTTTCCCAGGCCATAGCAGAGAGCTGGATGGGAAGAGGAGCAGCCGGGACTAGAACCAGCACCCATATGGGATACCAGTGCCACAAGCAGAGGATTGATCTACTGTGCCACAGCGCTGGACCCACAAAACCTCTAATTTTTATGACTAACAATTTACAGTTCCAGCAATGCTACCTTTAATGCCACACCTTGAATGTTCAGTAATAGTCATCCTACCAAGTACTGAGTGATGTCGCATTGTGGTTTTGACTTGGGTTTCCCTAATGATTCATCGTATTGAATTTTTTTCATATGATTATTGACCTTTCCCCATTTTCTAGTTAGGTCATTTTGTACTATTGAGTTAGCTGAGTGTCTTATATATTTTGGATATTAACCCCTTATCAGATATACTGTACATAAGTATTATCTTTCATTTCATAGAATGCTTTTTGATTTTGTTGTATTTATTGCTGTGCAGAAATTTTAAAATTTGTTGTAATCACACTTGTTCTTGTAACCTGTGCATTTGGTGTCGAAAACATCACTGCTGAGAAGAATGAAGCCTTTTCCCTGTCTTCTAGGTGTTTTGTAGTTCCAGACCTTACACGTAAGCCTTTAATCTCTTTTGAGTGAATTTTTCAGTAGGGTATAAGATAAGGGTCCCATTTCATTCCTTGAATGTAGACTTACATTTTTAACCCCATTTTTGAAGACACCATTCTTTCCCCATTGTGTATTCTTGGTGCTCTTTGTCAGTGACTGTTAAACAGTGTGTGGGGGGGTTATTTCTGGTCTCCCTATGTTTTATGGTAATCTATATATCTATCTGTTTATGCCACTTTGATTGCTGTAGCTTTCTGCCATAACCTCAAGTTAGGAAACAGGATGCCTCCAGCCTTGTACTTCATTTTCAAGATTCCTTTGCTCAGGGTCTTCTGTAATTTCTCATGAATTTCAAGATTGTCCTTTTATATCTGTGAAAAATGTCATTAGAATTTTATAGGGATTTACAAGACCCCGTAGACTGTTTTGGGTAGAATGATCATTTCACCAATACTAATTCTTCCAGTTCATAAATTCAGGACGTCTTCCCATGTATTTGTGTCATCTGCAGTTTCTTCTATCAATGCCTTACAGTATCCAGTATACAAATCTTTCAACTCCTTGGTGGAATGTATTCCTAACTATTTCTATCCTTATTGATTCATTTATAAATGGAATTGCTTTCTTGATTTCCTTATCAAATACTTCATTGTTTGTATGTAGAAATGCAACTTCTTATTGTGTGTTGATTCTGTGTCCTTTGACATTATTCAATTCATTTATTAATTCTTTCAGCTCTGTGTATGTGGCCTTCAGGCTTTCTCTATGTAAGACCACGTCATCTGTCAACATCCCATTCAACTTTCTGTGTCATTTGGATGCTGTCTATTTCCTTTGTTCAATTGCTCTGTCTAGATCTTCCAGTATTAGGGTGAATAGAATGAAGTGAGTAGGCATCCCTGCCTTGTTCCTGAAGTTAGTTTGATGTCAGTGGTCTTCTTTTACAGCCTCAATTCCGTTGTGGCTTCTAGAGATACCTGCTGTATAATTACATCCCAATCTCTGAAGGGCTGCCTGTATGATAGAATATATCCTGTAGTGGGCTATCCTAGTGTAAGTTTGTGTAAGAATGCTCTGTAAGGTGTGCTCAATGACAAAGTTTCCTGACTGCATTTTCTCAGGACACATATCTGTTGTTAAGTGACACGTGACCTTATTCCTCAGTTGCTGAGAGTTTTAATCATGAAAAGAGGTTGAATTTTTTTTTAACTTTTATTTAATAAATATAAATTTCCAAAGTACAGTTTATGGATTACAATGGCTTCCCCCCCCCCATAACTTCCCTCCCACCCACAACCCTCCCTTCTCCTATTCCCTCTCCCATCCCATTCGCATCAAGATTCATTTTCGGGCTGGCGCTGTGGCTCAACAGGCTAATCCTCTGCCTAGCAGCACCGGCACACCAGGTTCTAGTCCCAGTCGGGGCGCCGGATTCTGTCCCGGTTGCCCCTCTTCCAGGCCAGCTCTCTGCTGTGGCCAGGGAGTGCAGTGGAGGATGGCCCAAGTGCTTGGGCCCTGCACCCCATGGGAGACCAGGATAAGCACCTGGCTCCTGCCTTCGGATCAGCGCGGTGCGCCAGCCGCAGCGCGCTGGCCATGGCGGCCATTGGAGGGTGAACCAACGGCAAAGGAAGACCTTTCTCTCTGTCTCTCTCTCTCACTGTCCACTCTGCCTGTCAAAAATAAAAATTAAAAAAAAAAGATTCATTTTCAATTATCTTTATATACAGAAGATCAATTTAGTATATATTAAGTAAAGATTTCAACAGTTTGCACCCACACAGAAACACAAAGTGTAAAGTACTGTTTGAGTACTAGTTATAGCATTAATTCACATTGTACAACACATTAAGGACAGAGATCCTACATGGGGAGTAAGTGCACAGTGACTCCTGTTGTTGACTTAATTGACACTCTTGTTTATGGCGTCAGTAATCACCCTAGGCTCTTGTCATGAGTTGCCAAGGCCATGGAAGCCTTTAGAGTTCTCTGACTCCGATCTTATTTAGACAAGGTCATAGTCAAAGTGGAAGTTCTCTCCTCCCTTCAGAGAAGAGTACCTCCTTCTTTGATGGCCCTGTTCTTTCCACTGGGATCTCACTCGCTGAGATCTTTCATTTAGGTGGGTTTTTTGTTTGTTTGTTTTGTTTTGTTTTGTTTTGTTTTGCCAGAGTGTCTTGGCTTTCCATGCCTAAAACACTCTCATGGTCTCTTCAGCCAGATCCGAATGCCTTAAGGGCTGATTCTGAGGCCAGAGTGCTATTTAGGACATCTGCCATTCTATGAGTCTGCTGTGCATCCTGCTTCCCATGTTGGATAGTTCTCTCCTTTTTAATTGTATTAGTTAGTATTAGCAGACACTAGTCTTGTTTATGTGATTCCTTTGACTCTTAATCCCATCATTATGGTCAATTGTGAACTGAAATTGATCATTTGGACTAGTGAGATGGCATTGGTACATGCCACCTTGATGGGATTGTATTGGAATCCCCTGGGACATTTTTAACTCCACCATTTGGGGCAAGTCCGATTGAGCATGTCCCAAATTGTGCATCTCCTCCCTCTCTTATTCCCACTCTTATATTTAACAGGGATCACTTTTCAGTTAAATTTAAACACCTAAGAATAATTGTGTGTTAATTAAAGAGTTCAACCAATAGTATTAAGTAGAACAAAAAAAAAATACTAAAAGTTGTTCATCAACAGTCAGGACAAGGGCTGATCAAGTCACTGTTTCTCATAGTGTCCTTTTCACTTAACAGGTTTCAAGAGGTTGAATTTTGTCAAATTTTTTTTTTTTTTACCTAGTGAGATGAGCATAGGGTTTTAATACTTCCTTCTCTTTCTGCGATGTCCCACATCCATTTGATTTGTCCATGATGAACCATCCTCTCCTAGGGGGTGAGTCCCGCTTGATCATGGTGTGTGATCCTTTTAACGCATGATTGATTTGATTTGCTAGTACTTTGTTGAAAATTTTCTGCTTACAGTTGTTAGAGATTTTGGCCTATCATTTTCATGTCTTATAGTTTGGTTTGATACTGGGATAATACTGGCCTTAGAGAATGAGTTTGAAGTATTTCTTCCTCATGATGTGTTTGGAAGAGCTTAGAAGTGAATGTCAATGATTCTTTAAATAATTGGTTGAACCATCGTGACCAGCATTTTCTTTGTTTGAAGAGTTTTGGTTACCGATTCATTTACTCCTTTGTTCAGAACTTCTATTTTGTCATGATTCAGTCTTCATACATCACATGCTTCTAGGAATTTCTCAGTTTCTTCTAAGCTGTCCAGTTTCTTGGTTTTATTCTTATTCTCTTATTATGATCCTTTGCATTTCTCTGGGACCTCTTTCATTTATCATTTATATATTTTTTTAGTCTAAGAAGTTTGTCTAAATATTTGTCTATTTTTTCAGAAAATTGTCTTGCTTTAGTTGATAGTTTCTTTTTAAAAAAAAATAATTTTATGTATTTGAAAGACAGGGGGTGAGGGAGGGGGGGTTCCCCGTCCAATAATCCATTTCCAAAATTCCCACAACACCTGGTGCCAGGCTAGACCAAATCCAGGAACCAGAACTCATTCTGAGCCTCTCATGTGGGTGGCAAGGACCCAGATACTCCAGCCATCACTTCTGCCCTCCAGGGTGTGTGTTAGGGAACTGGAGTTGAGAGCAGAGCTGGTACTGAACCTAGGTACTCAGATATGGGAGTTTCTGATTTCTGGTTATTCAGGAGATACTTAATCTAAACTTCCTGACTCTGACTCTTGAAAATGTGCTGCTGAATGAGTATTTAGTCTTATGACACCCACTGATGTTTGACTAGTGAAATAATGTTAGAGTGTCAATTCCTGTGCAATCAACTGTCCTCATGGAAGGAGGTTCTGGGTGTCTTTTGGGGGAAAGTGCAATGATGTTGTTAAAATATTAACCCATGGACCACTGGCTCTGACCAGTCCATGGGGCACTGCTCACAGAGTTGGCATGAGGTGCTCAGTACTCTCTTTTCCATAGTTTAGTAACATGGTGCCAGGTAACACGGTGTCCTGGGGTTCAGCAAAGGAGGCTGGGGAGGTTAAAAAGGGGCACCATGAGGAAACTGGGACCCCAACTATGTACCGGCCTTTCCACCGTACCAGTGCAGCCTGAGGCCACAGATGTGCCCATGGCATCACTGTGGGAAACACACTGCAAACCCAAGGGTGTTGAGGAAAGCACTGAAATGAGTCTTGGAGAATAATGCACGATATTCATTCTTCACGGAAGCTGTTGCATTCCTATCAACAGAAGAAATTTCGGTAATTTTACTCTAACTCACTGCTACTTCCCACATTCAAAAAATAAAACCAGTTGACTTAACCTGAGCAAAACTTTATTTAACATCTCAAGATTCTTATGTGTATTTGATTATGTATTTGTAATCTCTTTCTGTTGGGTTATTCTAATTATTTAGAATTTCTCCAAGGGAAACCTGTAATTTGTATTTTGAAGGTCATGAGTTAAATTTTTTTTGAGAGTTTATAATTTTAACAAAGTAAAGAATTTCATAGAGACATTTGTCTTCTAAATTTTAAAAATCATTTATCTTTTTATAGGAAGAATAGGACATAGTAGGATAACAATCTAGGGAGGATTTCGTTATATCCGTTATCTCACAGTATAAGTTGCTCTAAATAAACCGTTTTAGACATTTGTACTTGGTACAGTTTAAAAGAGACTTGTAGTTAGATCAGTGTTATTCTTTTTGGGCTGTCAATTATCATAAGACATTCGAGGGCAAAAACAGTTTAATTGTTCCAAGATGGGTGTGTGTTGTTCTGAAGTTGTATTCCAACTCTGTATTTTTTTGCTATTTCCTTTTTATTTCTTTTTGTTGATTCCTCTCTGGTTCATTTTATTTCCAAACAAGCGGTCTCTGCTCTTTGCATTTCCGCACAGTACGCAGGCACACTAATACAGCCCTGGGAGCAGAGGCTTTGTCAGGAGTGGTTCTCTGGAGAAGCAGATTCGTCCCACTCAGGTTGCAGATCTATTTTGAATGACAATATTAAATACTGATTGAAGTACTTTGTTGATGTTTTTGGGAAAGTCCTTTATTTCAACATTCACTCACCGAATTCCAACTGTGAAGGTTTTATGGGGTTACAAAGAGCTGTAGGAGCACATGGTCAGGGCCCTGGCGTGTTCCAAGGGGACGGGTCATTGTGCACGGAAAGAGGTCTCTTGGCCGTGCCTGCATCCTGTGAGCAGAGGGCTGTGCCGCGGTCGCTTGGAGGTGGATCCTCTGCTGAGCCCGTTGGGACCTGGGGACGGCCATGAACCTGCTGGCATCCTGCCTCCGCCTGTAGGGCAGTAATGGACTACAAGGACGTCCTCTTGCTTCCAGCATCTGCCGTGTGCCCAGTGCCCCTGCAAAACAGCACAGCCGTAGTGGGGCTGTGCACCAGAGCTCTCCTTGGGACGTCTGTAATGTTGAACTGCTGATCGCCTGTTCTGTAACCGTTACTTGAACACTCTTTGGAAGAGATGCTAGCTCACCTTTTCCTCACTGCTCCTGAAAGAACACAGGGAACGTGCTTCTTGTCAGCCGTGGTTTTGCGGGCGGGCAGGGCAGGAAGGAGGTGCGGGTGGTGTCGGGCGGCCTTGCTGTGTCCTGCGCTCTGACGTGCCTCTGGTCCCTTGCAGGACGGTGCTGTTCACGCTGACTTCGGTGGTCGTCCTCGTCATCACCACCGACTGGATCAGCTGGGACAAGCTGAACCGGGGCTTCCTGCCCAGCGACGAGGTCTCCAGAGCATTCCTCGCGTCCTTCATCCTGGTCTTTGACCTGCTGATCGTGATGCAGGTAAGGGGGCTCCTGCCTCGCTGGCGCTCAGCGTCCCGCCAGCCTCCGCAGCCAGAACAGCCCCTAGTGGAGCCTTTTCTCAGCTTCTGTTCAGCAGTTTTACTGGGAGTAAAAGCCAACTGGCCTTTGACAAAATTTGTTTCGTGAGCATGACGAGCTGGGCCTCTGGAAGCCAGATGGCTTGGTGTTTTCTGTCAAAGCTTCAGGGAGGGAAAAAAAAAAAAGGAAAAGAAAAGGAACAGAGGCCGTGCCCTTCAGTGAATAGAAAGCCACGGAGCCGAGGCTGGTAGGACTCCAGCAAGGCAGGGCTGTTCAGGGTTTCTGGAAGTTGACACAGAGCGATGTGCAAATGCCTTCTCTGGTTATGGAAGCTACCACTTGATCTGTGTTCAGCAGAGAGCACCCATCTTCATGGAAACAGTGATTGTAGAAACTCACACAAAGGCATCATACCAACCAGCGCTGTGTGCGCAATCTCCCCGCGTGACTGTCTGGGGTTTTAGGAAGATTTCTCTCACTGGTGCAGGAAGAGACACTGGCCATTTCTTGGCATCTTGGCTTGCTTGTTTAATGTCTGGGCAAGAGCTGGACATTTCCTGTTGCTCCTCTTCCCAGGGTGCTGGAAGTCAAACGACAGAGGGACAGGGGCTCCACCACATTGGTTTTTCCATCTCCAAAGACAGAGAGAGGCCTTTTATTTTTTTAATTTTTTTAAATTTATTTGACAGAGTCATAGACAGTGAGAGAGAGAGACAGAGAATAAGGTCTTCCTTCCGTTGGTTCACTCCCCAAATGGCCACCACAGCCAGAACTACGCTGATCTGCAGCCAGGAGCCAGGTGCTTCCTCCTGGTCTCCCATGGTGCAGGGGCCCAAGCACTTGGGCCATCCTCCACTGCCCTCCCAGGACACAGCAGAGAGCTGAACTGGAAGAGGAGCAACTGGGACTAGAACCTGGTGCCCATATGGAATGCCAGCGCTGCAGGTGGAGGATTAACCAAGTGAGCCATGGCGCCCCCCGAGAGAGGCCTTTTAAAGAGATGCTCTCTGTTGCCTCAGAAGAGAACAGTACATTTTCCTTGTTATCATTTGATGTACAGCATACTCTGGGGAGGGGGTGCAAAATGCTTCCGAGAGCATACCACTGATACTTAAAAAAACATCCTATAGCTTTATAAATTGTTTGAAGACAGGAAATGGAATATTTTTATCTCTTCTAAAACTGGGTGGATTTCTTTTTCATTTCCTGTGAGGCAGTTTGGTGCTGTGGAGCAAACCTGGACGTGTTCCAGAGCTGCCTCCCGCCAGCTGTGGGATGGCCTCTGGACAGCAACAAAATTGGGTTTGTGGCATTTATGCAGTGATGCATCATGCATTACTTGTAGAAAGGCCATTTTCATCTCCTTCCGTCTACCGGCTTCCTAATATATAACGTCCACTTTGGCCAGCAGCCCACTGGCACCTCTCGGTCCACGTGCTGAGGCTGAACGTGCTGCCGGCTCCTGGAATGTTCATGTTGTACGTGAGACTTAAATTCCTAGATTGCCCATCACCAGCTTCTACTTCTATCCCATCCACGTGAATTCTAAATACTCTGCTGGTAAGTTCTCTAAAATCAGAGCTTTCAGGTGGAAAAATGTAGCCTTGCAGTTGTCAGCCATTACCCGGGATTCTCTAAAATGGATTCCCATGAGTGGATTCCCAGATACGTAAGAGAAAGAGAAGCTGGAAGTGAGCCCCGAGAGGTTAGGTCCCTCAGTGCCTCCTTTGCTCCATGCCCAGCACCCACTCAGCCTGCAAGGCCGATTGAGCCATCATTTTTCCGGGCCGTATCCGGATTCGTCCTTCTCATCTCCTGGCTGCCATCGTGGGCCTGCGCCCTCTGTTTTCTTGTGAAGCTGTCTGCTGTGGAATCCTCCCCTGTAGATGTCCTCTGCGCAGCTGGCCTGGTAGCCTTCTCAGCATCAGACATGCCCAAGGTACTCCGCGTGCCCCGGGTCTCAGCGTCCTCCCCCCAACACCTAACTGGGGCTCTGAGCTCAGCCCCTGTGCACAGCCCCCACCATCCAGGCTCTCGGGGAGCCTCTCCCTTCCTGGACTGCGTCTCTGTGCTCTGCTCAGTGTCCTGCCCCTTGAGGACCAGTTCAACACCTGCGTCGTCACAGCCTGTGACACCGGTGTTCTGGGAGCTCAGCAGGGCCTTTCCCTCCCCAGCATCGTGGTTTGTGCAGGTTGGCACGGCCTGCGTGGTAGCTGCCCCATCAGGACAAGGAAGGGACGACCCAGTCCCAGGCACCCTGATCCCCAGTGTGAGCGTCGCCTACAGTGAGAGGATGCCGGGAACCCGAGCCATCGGGACACTGGAGAACACAGAGTGCAGTGTCGCGACTCACCCATCCCCAGCTAAACCCTGGATGTGTCCATCCTGTATTCATTTATTTCAGATTTTAAAAAAAAAGTCATAGAATTCACGGAGTTGTAGTCGTTTCCCCAAAAGGCCTGCCCTCCTGAGGGTTACTTCAGAGGCTTAAAAACAATTGACCGCAGGCGCTTTTAGGGGTAGGAAAGTTCCACTTGTATCATGCAAAGTATAGTGATGTTAACAAGAAATAAGGAAGAAATCGTGAGAGACTGATGCTATTTCTGTAGAGCAAATGTCTAACAAAGTGAATGGACTTATTCTGAAAACTCGTAGATAAAATAGTTGTGGACATTCTTGAAAAAGGAGTTTTTTCTGCATTTGTGGAAGACTGTTTCTTGTGCCATGTCTTTCTGTGGATTTAGCGAAGTCCCTGCAGCTGAGCCGTATGATTTATCCCAGTCCTCCTAGCACAGGACCGGGAAGCAAACCTCACTGCCTTCCATGGAAAACCCTGTCTGTACTTCTGCGCAGTACTTGTGATTATGCCATTCGATTTGCATAGATGCTTTTATTTCACTGCAGAATATTTGACTTGCCGAGTGTCCCACTCACCTGTCTCCTCTGCCCGGTTGTAGGCAAGGTGCGTTCCACACTTGCCGAGTGTCCCACTCACCTGTCTCCTCTGCCAGGTTGTAGGCAAGGTGCGTTCCACACATGCAGGAGGTAAGCATATGTGTGCACAGAGAGCAGTGATAACAGAAGGAGTCCCAGCAGCTGACGAAGCAGAGGTCAGCATAGACGAGAGGAGGAGGAGGAAGGAGCTTCCAGGGTGAGAAAACTAGGAGGACCACGGGCGCTTCACACGGGGCCCAGTGAGCAAGCACCTGTCTTCCCACTGGGCCGTGCAGCAGCGCAGTCATCAAGGGAAAGGCTCAGTTTTGTCCCATTAGGTTCCGAAAGTGGTCATCAGTTCATCCCGTGTGCATCCGATGCTGGGGCCCAGCACGGCGGGAAAGGTGCAGAGAGGACTGTGGGAGGGAGGGGAGACACCTGGGCGAGCCGTCTTCGTTTGGAAGAAGTCTTCAGGCACATGGTGAACCGTGCCTTTGCTGCCCTCTCAGTCCATCTCCTGTCCTCTCAGGAGCCGGTGAGTGTGGTGTAGAGGCTTCAGAAGAGGGGAAGTTTGTCTTCCTGAGCCAGGGAGGAAAGAGAGAGTATGAGAGGGAAGTGGACAGAGGAGGGTGGGGCAAGAGGCAAGGGAGCCAGGAAGATGGAGACAGTGAGGGTGAGTGAGGGGGCACGGCCGAGTTCCCCACGTGTGGGGTGGGCAGCACCAGGCAGTGGTGTCCTGTCCGTGGTTAAGTCCATCTATCACTCGTGTCTCACCGTGCTATTCGAGAGTGGGCTCTAGGTTGCCTGTGTGCCGGATCAGTGTCATCTGCCCTAGGACAGCATCTGCTTAGAACTTTCCCAAGAGGCAGAGGAAGGCAGGAGAAGGGCTCTTCTGCGAGTGTGTAGGTAGGGGTGGAAGGGAGCCACGCTTCCAGTGCATTGCAGTTAGTGGAGCTCCGCGCCAGCGTGCTTTGTTGCCCGACTGTCGTCTGGATTGCACAGCAAGGGGTTGAGAGTCTTGGCTCTGGAGGCAGCCTTCCCAAGCCCAGTGCTAGCTGTGCTGTTAGGTGCGTCACTGAGCCGAGCTAATATTAGCATCTGCTTCGTAGGGTTAGATCTGGCTCAGAATTGCATCGCGTGTGCCTGGCGCACGGCAGGGACTGAAGAGACGTTAGCCACTCTGGGTTCCGAGGGAGAAGGCTGCCTTGGTTGTGTGTGAGTTTCTACATGAGGTCAGGCTGCAGAAGCAGCTTGAAGCCTCCTTACTGAAGGGCTTGGGAGGCCCTCTGCAGGGTCTGAGTTCACCCTGAGGGAAACGGTGAGGAGACAACAGTTCTGTGTAACCCGTGCTGGAAACTTCAGGTGATTTTTAAGTTTATTTTGAAGAATGATTCAGACAGCAAGCTCAGGTTTGCGTGATGACTTCATGGCGTTGGATGCTTGGGTTCGAAGAGGCTGGGATTCTGCCACTAGGAATAAACACAAAATAGACATAAAGGGTCCTGTTTGTGCACATGTGGGTGTGAAGAGAGAGCGGCTCACGGTAGCTGTAATCGCATCCATCGCTGATGGTTTGCCCTGCCATTCGGGGCTCTGTGGCATGGGAGCTGTGTTGCTTTCACCGTTGTAGGTTCCTCACCCTGGGGGGCACTTTTGGGACCCCTGCAATTTTAAATGTCTGGTGACTAAATGAGCTCCAGCAAGCTGTGAAGAAACAGGTGAAAATAATAGTGGAATTATTGACTAAAGCCAAGAACGAGGAGGAAATGAGCGGTTTGAGAATGAATGTGAGGGAGGATGGGTGTAGCCCTAAGGCGGGACACCCGGTGTCTAGATGGTGGATGGGATGGAGGAGGTGCTGACCAAAGGGGAGGACATTTCAGTTCCAGAGGACTTGGTTTTGGGGAGCGCAGCACAGTGTGGCTACATGTGAGTGTGGACAGTGCAGCGCCATCTCAGAACTGCTCCACTCTGCTCTTCGAGGGTTCACACCACAGAACTGCTCTACTCTGCTCACCAAGGGTTCACACCACAGAACTGCTCCACCCTGATCACCAAGGGTTCACACCACAGAACTCAACCCTGCTCACCAAGAGTTCACACCACAGAACTGCTCCACCCTGATCACCAAGGGTTCACACCACAGAACTCAACCCTGCTCACCAAGAGTTCACACCACAGAACTGCTCCACCCTGCTCACTCACCAAGGGTTCACACCACAGAACTGCTCCACCCTGATCACCAAGGGTTCACACCACAGAACTCAACCCTGCTCACCAAGAGTTCACACCACAGAACTGCTCCACCCTGCTCACTCACCAAGGGTTCACACCACAGAACTGCTCCACCCTGTTCACTCGCAAAGGGTTCACAAGACAGAACTGCTCCACCCTGCTCACCAAGAGTTCACACCACAAAACTGCTCCACACTGCTCACTCACCAAGGGTTCACACCACAGAACTGCTCCACCCTGCTCACCATGGGTTCACACCACAGAACTTCTCCACCCTGCTCACTCACCAAGGGTTCACACCACAGAACTGCTCCACCCTGCTCACTCACCAAGGGTTCACACCACAGAACTGCTCCACCCTGCTCAACATGGGTTCACACCACAGAACTGCTCCACCTGTGCTCACCATGGGTTCACACCACAGAACTGCTCCACCCTGCTCACCATGGGTTCACACCACAGAACTGCTCCACCTGTGCTCACCAAGGGTTCACACCACAGAACTGCTCCACCTGTGCTCACCAAGGGTTCACACCACAGAACTGCTCCACCCTGCTCACCAAGGGTTCACACCACAGAACTGCTCCACCCTGCTCACCAAGGGTTCACACCACAGAACTGCTCCACCCTGCTCACCATGGGTTCACACCACAGAACTGCTCCACCCTGCTCACCATGGGTTCACACCACAGAATTGCTCCACCCTGCTCACCAAGGGTTCACACCACAGAACTACTCCACCCTGCTCACCAAGGGTTCACACCACAGAACTGCTCCACCCTGCTCACCATGGGTTCACACCACAGAACTGCTCCACCCTGCTCACCAAGGGTTCACACCACAGAACTGCTCCACCCTGCTCACCAAGGGTTTGCACTGCAGAGGACTAAGTGTGTATGTGGTAGACCCTTCCATTGGCTTCGTTTAATCATCCCACTATGTGTACACTTAGATCACATCATACTGCCTATATTATGTTAATTAAAATAAAATAGTTTTTGAAAACAAAATAAGACTTGCAAAGTAAGTGATAGACCCAGCAGGAATCTGCCTATAATTCTACATGGATAAAAGCAGACACCTGTGTGTAGACGTGTGTGTGTGTGTGTGTGCAATAATATCTTAGTACAGTGACCACAAGGGGGTGAGATACACTGGCTGGGCGACGGGATGTTGAGGGGAAGAGAGAAGGTCTGAGGAGCCGGCACTGTTGACTCCTCATGCTATTGATAACATCTTTTCAACCGTTCCCTTTGTTTAGTTATTCTATGCACATGCCTATTACCTCTGTACACGTGTGCCTGCTGTCACACAGAAGCTCGTTCAAGACAGGGAACGTCTCATCAGTATTTTTATTCTCAGAATTAGGTCATGTCTACTGCACTGCAGTTTTACCATACCTGCTGTGCTGAAAAAGAGTAAATAAAGCAATCTTTAACAATGTGCTATTATTTTACAAAAGCCAGTGGGCATGTGATTTTGCAACAGGTGAAATGTTTACCAAAAACAAGTGAATCAAACATCATTAAGTTTAGATTAGATCATTTCCACTGGTCTATGACCTAATAGTAGTAAAATATCTCAATAAAAATGCAAATAAAGTGTGTGATGACTCTTTGGTCCAGTCAGAAAAGCACTTGGAGAGAAGTGCTACTACCTGAAAAGCAATTAATTCTCAATGCACTGAAAACTCATTATGAAAATTGCGTTTGCAAACCTTTCAGCATGTAACAGATTTAAAGTGTTTCCTTTCTGGTGCACATGGCTTCCGGAGATGGAGAGGAGCTGGAGATGCGAGAGACAAACACACAAGGTGCTTTCTAAAAAGCCCCGTTTTAAAGCCCAGTTGACCTGACTTTCTCAGGGGACTTCCATCGAGGCCACAGCCAGGGGACGTGGCCTCCGCTGCTGCAGGGCGCAGGGCAGAGCAGCCAGCACAGCCCTGCTCAGAGCAGCCAGGTCGAAGGTGTTACAGGATCAGTTACTACAGCTGGGTTTGTTTACAGGCTGCTTGGAACGGAAGGTTTGTGAGTGCCCGTCCACCCAATTTGCCAGTTTCTCAAAGTTTGGGAATATTTTAGAGGGCTTCCTTAGTCTTTTAAACTCTTTGTGTTTGCAATCTTCATCTATCCCGATCGAGAGTTGTGCTGCTGCCGGAAAGCACAGCAACGGCGATGTCGGTTGTTGGTCCCAGGAGACGACAGAGAGTAGAGGGTTGGTGAGGGAGGACCTGCATGGCTGGGTGTGCCTCCTGCTTCCTGGCACAGCCGCAGGCGCTGAAGTCAGCATCGTTGCCTGGCCCCATTCTGTCCTGCCCATGCCGTGCGGGGCAGTGGGGAGCTGCACGTCCAGGGGGAGTGGTAGAGGGGAGTCTCCTTAGAGCTGTGAGTCCAAGCAGCGGGTCTCCAGGGAGGCAGCCTGCCCAAGGCGAGTTGTGTCCCAGCAGCATGAGGGTGAGCGTCCGCCCGAGGTGCCTGGGGGACGTGGCAGACGGTGAGAGGTGATTGGAAGCTCTGTGGTTATCAGGCAGGAGCACATGGGGTCTGGTCACACAGACTGCAGATGTCCAGGTGACACTCACCTGTAAAGGAGGCTAATAGTCTACTTAGCGGGGGATATGGGTCACCAGCTGACACAGGCAGCGAGCTCCGGGAGAGATGATTGTGAGCGAGACAGATCATTCAAGTCTTTATGTAGAATGCGGGGAGACTGTAGCTTGAAGGGATTATAAGATTTGGTTAAGTAAGTGGAAAATGGAGATATTCAAGTTTCATCCCAATTTAAAGTAAAATGCTTCAGTCCCTGGGGTATTTTTTGAAGAGAGAACTAGAACATGATTAAGAAACTGGAAAGATATAAATTCTGTACAATTGCACATCAGCGGTAGTATCTTTTCCACGCTGCCTGCAGCCCCATGATCCAACTCCGGCTGCAAATCTCTGTTTTCCAAGGCATGAGTTTTTCTTGTGGTCAGTGGCTGGTCATCCCAGGCCTCACTGCTGTCTCTGCATATGCACTGTGCCTGTCTCCAGAAGTCCTGGGTAGCTGTGGGCATCTTCATGGCACTGCTTGCAGGTGGGCTGCCTGGCCTGTTCCAGTGGGAGCTGTGTAGGCGACACTCACCGTAAAACCCCAGACGCAGACGTTCCTTGGATGTCCCGTGCCACATGGCCTGGTCATTTTTAACAGCTTTTGATGGACAGTGTCAGGAACATGAGGCCTTTTTTCTGGTCTCTTCTATGACCATGTTAAGACAAGGGTGGAGTCGAGCAAGGCAATCAGAGGAAACGCTGTAGGCAGTGGCAGCCATGAAGACGCCACGGCAGTGGTCCTCAGGGTGAGACACACTTCTAGTGGATGTGAGCCCACGATCAGACATGAGAAGGTGCTACTTGGGGACAGACACACTAGGTATATCAAGTTCATGGAACGTTCTTTAGGATCACCCTGAATTTTACAGCCAGAGCCCTGGGGATGCTGCTCACCAACAGCGGTAAAGTCTTGAGAGGGAAGCCCCCTCTAGATGGTGGGTCTTCCAAACCCTGACCCCTGAGCCTGGCCATTGGCTCTGCGGGGCTGCAGGGAAGGCTGTCCAACAGGCAGCTACACGTCCAGTTGGACTG
Source organism: Lepus europaeus (assembly GCF_033115175.1). NCBI lineage: Eukaryota > Metazoa > Chordata > Mammalia > Lagomorpha > Leporidae > Lepus > Lepus europaeus. Next base: position 129,954,128 of record NC_084832.1, read on the forward strand.
AGGCTGCTCTGCCCCTTCATGGCGCAGACAAGGAGCTGGCTGCTGGCAAGAGACCGGTGCTGTGAAGCCCCACTGGGCTGCAGGCTGGACAGAGGGAGATGGGCAGCCAGAGAGAAATTCCTGAGCACTTAGTGTGTGCCGGTCACTGTCCTGGCTGCTTCATTTCATCTTCCAAAGCTCCATACAGGAGTGATGGTAGCAACAAGGGGAAAATGAGGTTCTCCAGGCCCTCCAAGCAGTAGAGAACACATGCGTCCGACTGCAAAGCCGACACGGTTTCCATGCCTGTTGTGGTGCACATCAGATGACACACAGCAACCTCTGCCATGTGCCCAGAGGTGACAGGATGCCCGGTGAGTGACAGGGTCACTCCTGCTGGAGACCAAAGTCAGACGGCATTGCTCAGGGGCAGTGCAAACTCCGGGTCCATTCCTCACTTAGGCTCTGCAGGTTTTCCTGACTCGAGCTGCAGGTCTCTGTGCTGGTCACATGAAGCAGCGCAGGAAGTCTGATGATTTTGGTATCACAGTCTCGTCGTCTGGACCCAAGGTAACTGATGCAGTTGAACCGGGGCACAGGATTCCTCTCTGAACCATAGCTGGACTTCCTGGGATCTCAGACTGACGAAGACAGCATGCTGATAGAGAAGCGAGCTAGAGCCTGGGAGACCATGACCTGCAGCCGTGTCCTGCAAGACCAGGTGTGCATGGAGGTGAGGATTCACACCCTGCACCTGAGCAGGTCCTCCACAATGACGTGGGTTCCCCGGCCGTCCAGCCTCTAGAAGGTCATTGCTTAGAAGTGTGCACATTGGCCAGCACCGTGGCTCACTAGGCTAATCCTCCACCTGAGGCGCCAGCACCCTGGGTTCTAGTCCCAGTTGGGGTGCTGGATTCTGTCCCGGTTGCCCCTCTCGCAGTCCAGCTCTCTGCTATGGCCCGGGAGGGCAGTGGAGGATAGCCCAAGTGCTTGGGCCCTGCACCTGCATGGGATACCAGGAAGAAGCACCTGGCTCCTGGCTTCAGATCAGCACAGGGCGCTGGCTGCAGCGCGCCGGCCATGGCGGCCACTTGGAGGGTGAACCAACAGAAAAAGGAAGACCTTTCTCTCTGTCTCTCTCTCTCTCTCACTGTCTAACTCTGCCTGTCCAAAAAAAAAAAAAAGAAGTGTGCACAGTGTGCCTGGACATCTGCCCATCCGTATGGTGACAGGTGACTCCTGGGAACACCAGCACCGGCGCCAGCATCGCGTGGCTGCTGTTTGGCAACACAGATCCTGGGTTGTCTTCTCTCATCCTGGCATCTGAATCACTACAAGATTTGGTTTGGAAATAAGCATTTTTTCTGGCCCAGACCCTGCTTTCTTGGAAGCTCTCTGCCTTGGGAAGCACTGGTGACAGCGAATGCTTGCTGTGGCTTTGCTTCGGAGGATGGTACAGGACGGAGCGCCAAGAAAAACTCGGGCTCCAGACGCCACTCTGAATTTGTTGCATTGGGTGGATGGGGATCTCCTTAGAATTTTACATTTCTCCTCTAGTGTGACCCTGTCCCTGTGCTGCGTGTTGCAAAAGCTGAAGAAATAAAGCAGATATGTATAGGTGCGTTTCCCTCTAACTTTCGATGATTCCCTTGCTGGCGATGGTATGTCTGACTGCGGCTCTCACTGTCATCTTTGATTTCAGTAGCTGAGCCCATTTGTTTGGCAAGTTGCTTGAGTTGCATGCTATAGGAATACCACGAAACCAGAAAGATCTCTGTTTCTATGTTAATGACAAAATAACTTTGGGTACAAACATGTATCTGGGGCAATGAAAAGCAGTCGTTTGTGGTCCCTTTGTCCCTTCCCAGGCTTCCTGAAGAGGAGGAATCCTTAGTCTTGGTGAGTGGGTGGTGGTATGGAGGCCCAGGATCTGGACAGGTCACTGTGAGAGCAGGGAGGCTAGGGAGCCAGCAGGTGGCAGGAATGCTGGGGGTGGGTGCCACAGCGGGCAGCTGGTTGGGGAGAGGGTTTCCAGAGGCGTCTGCTCTGTCATGTGCAGATTGCACCCTACACCCTGCACCCTGCACCCGGTGTCCTAAGGGCATTTCTGTGCATGTACGGTCATCAGTTCTTTCCGTGTCGTGTTCCCACGGCCCCATCCTCCTCTTCAGAAAGGTTTCAGGGCAGCTGGTAGGGGGTAAGCAGGCTTGGGAAGCCCAGGTACGTTCTGCTCATACAATGCAGACCTCAGCCCTGCGGCGAGTGAGGTCTGGTGGGTGCACTCACTTACTCTTATGCCTGCCTTTATTTCAGTCATTCGATGTTTTTTTTAAAGGGGGGTTAATCTGGAGGGAGGGCCCAGAGCCCTCAGAGCTCTGTGTCTCCTGCTTCTCAGTCCCCTTTGTCAGCTCTCCTTCCTCCGACGTCATGGCCTTGGAGGCCCGCCCCTGTCTTCTCACCCCAGTTGGTGTTCCAACAGTTTCCATCTACCTCCCTGGCTTCCAAGCAGCGCGAGAGGCTAGACTTTCTCAGAGCCCCCTCAAGTCAGATGTCTCTGCTGCATGTCAGACAGAGGTCTAACTGCCCGAAGCCGCTGTGCGCCCGGTGTTCCCAGAGGTTTCCTGAACGTCTCGGTCCGTGGTGCCTGCAGCCAGCCTGCCATAGGCCCCTCCAGCTGCCGGCCTCCCAGGCACTCACGGCAGTGAATTCTGGAAATGTCTGAGCTCGCTCCCCTCACTCACCATGGGCGTGGCAGTCGCCGGGTGCACCTGTTCTTCTTGATAAGGATCTCTGGACCCTCTTCCTCCTTCAAGGCTCACTCTGTGCTTTAGTTCAGGTTACTATCAACTTGCACTTATGTGAGGGTACTTGGAAAAGTTCATGGACCAGGAAAACGCCATGCACAAATATAAAAATTTTTGTACCCAAATAAACTTCATTTTTTAATTCAGTTTTCCACAAACCTTTTTTGAAGTACCCTCATATTAGAACAATACCCTTTTCCTTCTTTTGGCCTTACCTCATTTCCTCCAAAAAAATCTTTTTAATGTAAACAACTCGTTTTCAGAAGTCTTCAAATAGAAATGGTATTGCATACTCCACAGGTATTGTATCACCTGGATGAGCCTAGTTGCTGGTCCTTTCCTGGCTGACTCCTCCCCTTCCGTGTCTCTCCTCTGTCACCACCCCCGAGACAGACCTGGTGACCTTGCTTTCTTGAGAATGGAGTGATGGGGAGTTGTTGGCACAGACTTGCTGCCTGGGAAGATAGCTCGCATTGTCGTGGCCGAAATACCCTGCTGAATGAATTAAATTTTCATAAATCTTTAAAAAATGTATGTAGTTAATTTGAAAGTGGGAATTAGGAATTCCTCCCATCTCTGGTTCACTCCCAGGTGCTAGCAGCAGCCAGGGCTGCCACCCTTGTGGGGGACCCCAATTAAATTCAAAAATCTTAACTTACAAATATGGCAGCCATGTGTTTTCAAATGTAAACTATGTCATATTAATAACAAGGTTTTAAGCTTAGTGGCAAATGCATCTTAAGTATGTATGTACTATGTGTTTAAAGGCATTTTCTTTTTTTAAAATGTTTATTTATTCTTATTGAGAGGCAGAGTTACAGACAGAGATAGGGAGAGATATGCAGAGAGGTCTTACATCCACTGGCTCACTCCCCAAATGGCCACGGTGACCAGCACTAGGCAGATAATTACTGAAGGACTTGGGCCCCTGCCACCCATGTGGGCGACCCACATAAAGCTTGTGGCTCCTGGCTGTGCCTGGCCCAGCACTGGCTGCTGTGGGCATTTGGGAAGTGAAGCAGCAGACGGAAGATCATGCTCTCTCTTGTGCCCCTTCTCTCTCTGTAGCTCTTCCAAGTAAATAAATAAATCTTTAAAAAAGGAACTCTAATGAATAGACACCTAGAATCCCATGATGTGACTAGCCCACATGGACTTCTTAATGCCTAACTGCCTGGAGTTCTTCCTCTGTGTATTCCACCAGTGATGGTGGGTCTTTCCTGGTGCAGCAGGCAGAATAACGCCCCGCCCCTGGAAGATGCCTCCCGCTCTTAATCCCGGGATCCTGCTCCTGGGTGAGACGACATGGCAGAGGGAGTCATGGCTGCCCAGAAGGGAGGGCCACAAACCCACAGTCTGGAAGGTGGGGAGGTTGTCCTGTGTTGCCCAGGGAGTCCCCGTGAGCACAGAGTCTCTAAGGGAGGAGGGGGAGGCTCAGCGAGCAGAGCAGGGGCAGCGTGCCTGGGGCTGGCTGAGCAAGGCCTCCGTGTGACCACTAGAATCAGGAAGACACAGGGAGGTGGATTCTCCTGGGACATCCAGAAGGAACGAGGTGGTCCCATGGACACCTTGACTGGGTTAAAACTGAGCTTCACTTTGAGCTTTTGGCTCCCAGAACCATGAAATGGTTAAGTCTGCATTGTTTTAAGTTGCTAAGTTGGAAGTGACTGGTAACAGCAGCAACAGAACTAACACCGCTGGTGTTCGCCAAGTTTGCTGACACTGGGTGTTGCTGAGCTTTTCAGTCTCCTGCTTGTCCAAAGCCAAAACATCTCACGGTGTTTCACTCTTCCTCCTTGGAGAGGGCTTCTCTCCTTCCACCGTGGCTGGGTGGACACCAGTGCTGTTTATGGACACGCAGCCTCTGTGCTGTCCTATTGCATTGTTGAGGTTGTGCTTTTTTTCTTACTGATTTGTCTGGCCATTTATTATCATGTTTGCTGTTGGCATTCGCCAAGACATTATGGGAAGTACTTATTATCCCCCCCAACCAGGAATTCATTGTGAAGTTTACAAAGCAGCTTTTTGGCATTGCTACAGTGATCATATGTGCTTGCTTTTCATTTTCTGCCTTATCAGTATGACAAACACCCTCATCTGTTTATCTATTTAGATATATTTGTATGTATTAATACTTATTAGCTGTAGCATAGTTACAAGGCTACAAAGATAAATAACACATGTGTCCTCTCTTCTAACATCCTCAGCATCTCAAAAAAGAAAAATTAATGACAATTCCATGTGCAGTATAAATGAATATTTGAAAATTTGAGAGGGGCTCCCAACTATATAATTTACATTTTAGCAGTTACCAAGATTTGGATGAATTGATAGTACACTTGGACATAAATCTGTCATCCATACTAGAGAGTTTAGGAAGATAAATAAGGAGGAAGAATTAAACTGAGTGGTGCAGAGGACTAACAGGACTGTGTTCTCAATCCAGATGTATGATTTTTGCTGAGATGCTGAAGTGGAGAGTGTTTTTGGTTGCTGTTGGTGTGTTAACCGGAAGACACACTCAGCTTTCCTTGCTTAGAAATCCTCAGACTGTGCAGTAAAGTGCCTGCTTGACTTTGCATAACAAAAGGCGCCTTGCATAGGGAATCAGGGACTGTCTCCAGATAATGAGTGTGTTGTGGACTTTAGTGTCTGTTGTGTTTGTATTTCTGCTGTGACCACTAATGAATGATTTCCCTTCCGCTTCACGAAGGAAGGTTCCTTTTTCTTATTGTCACTCGACGGTGCGATGTGGGGTGACAGTTGCTTGGGTAGCAGGGGACCCCATGTGCAGCCCTTGGACTTGGCCTTTGCAGGCGCCGGATTCCTCAGCCGCTAGTGAGCTGTCCAGGGTCCTGCATCCGGCCACATGGCCAGGGAGCGAAATGACCACACTGGCCCCGGCTTCTGTGACAGGTCACAGATGTGTTTTCCTCTGTGGAGCGGCAAGCGAGTTAAGTCATTTCCAAGTAGCAGAATTGTCATCCACTGTGGTTTCTTGTTATCTACAGCACACCCAAAGCCTCAGGCTTCTCTCAAGGTGATTAATAGCCCTTTTATTCTTTGGCTGTGGAGCATCTTGAGAGTTGATGCTAACTGGGTTAGCTTTGCTGACTTCCTGAGCAGTTTCAGCACGACGCTCGGCCCCCCAAACTCCAAGCTCCTTGGTGCCAGGAACTGGATTTATCTTAGTGCTGTCACCGTTTGGCCAGCGCGGTGCCAGAGTTTCCTAAAGGAGCACCGACCGCAGTGGAATCGAACGAACTTCATTTGCCACGGATGATTTAAAAAGCTACAGGAATTGCAGCACTGGTTTAACACCCTCTGTTCTGTTTCGGGTTTGAAGTTTTACGAAAACAGTGCATTTCATTCTTTCAGTAAGTGAATAACTCCGTGAGAAAATGGGTAGCTCCTAGAGCTTGTTCCTACAGCCACTTCTAGAAATTTAGTGTTACAGAGCAGCCACAGCAATAAATTTCATCCAAACGAAACCCATGTTACAACCAGTGCTGTAATTTATAACCAGAAAGATATTGTTGATTGGAATTTGGGCCTCCCCCTTAAGCTGTACACCTTAGATTTTCTTCTCATTTCAACCTATTTGTTTATGGTGAATTCTAGAATCTTGCAATAGCAAAAAGAAGTTCAAAGTCTGTATGCCGCGGCTCACTAGGCTAATCCTCCGCCTGCGGCGCCAGCACCCCGGGTTCTAGTCCTGGTTGGGGCACCGGATTCTGTCCCTGTTGCTCCTCTTCCAGTCCAGCTCTCTGCTGTGGCCCGGGAGTGCAGTGGAGGATGGCCCAAGTGCTTGGGCCCCTGCACCTGCATGGGAGACCAGGAGAAGCACCTGGCTCCTGCCTTCGGATCAGTGCAGTGCACCAGCCACAGCAGCCAATGGAGGGTGAACCAATGGAAAAGAAAGACCTTTCTCTCTGTCTCTCTCACTGTCTAACTCTGCCTGTCCAAAGGAAAAAAAAAAAAGACTGAATGTAGAGAGAAAGTCAGAAATAGTTGGTAGTCATAGGAACAGATGTCTCCCGCTACGTTGATGACATCGTGTCTCAGTGACTTCAGGGACCTATGTGTCCTTGGTGGCTCACAACTGAATTGTCTTTCTCCGTCGCTCCCACAAAGAGGTCCTGCAGGCCACACAGGGATAGTTGGGGGAGGGGGACTCTCCCACCCCAGCCAGGGCACCCTGAGTTGCACTGCGCGGTCCTGAAACGTCTCTCTCACTGTGGCACAAATACACCAAGACATCACAGAGGAAGGAGCATGAGGACCGAGGGGTGGCAGCCACAGGCGTGAAAACATCTCGCTGCTGGGTGTGAACCGGTATCATGCCGTGACTGCCCCAAATCAAGAGCAGAGCTGTAGAGAAGCATGGAATGTAGACCCTGCACATGATGATTTGGTGCTGGTCTGGACCGGTCAGCCCTGCTCATCCCGCACTATAATCAGAACAGTTGTTTTCATACTATTTGTTGAACTTCTTACTTAGTATGGAGTTGAGCTTATGTGTTTAAGTTAATTGAAAATAGAGCTTAGTTAAAAATAAGAATGGGAATAGCAGAGGGAGGAGGAAGAAGGGTGGGAGTGTGGGTGGGAAGAATCTCTGTGTTCCTAACGTTGTGTATATGAAATGCATGAAGTCTGTGTACCTTAAATAAAAGATTTCTGAGGGGGGGAGGGAGGGAGGAAGGTCCGGAATAGAAGAGTGATGCTCGAGTTGGAAAGGGAAAGTTTTGGGGGACATAGGATACTTTCAGAGCACTTAAAACTTGGTATGAGGCCACGACCAAACTTTGCCTTAAGTCCGAGGTCCTTACCCTTGCCAGGAGATGGAAACGAGCACGGCAGAGTTTAGATCTCGAGACAAACAGGGCAAAAACTCATGACCAGAGGGGGCTGGGTCACCACCTTTCACTTGTGAAGTACCTATGGGTGACGCTGCCTGCTTTCGCCGTGTTGCCGCGCACGGGCTGGGCACACTGAGCTCACCCAGGCTTCAGTGCGAATCATCTTTTCCTGTGGGTCTCCCTCAGACCTCCCTCCAGACCAACCTGCCTGGTCATGGCGAAAGTCCTGTGTAGTCAGAGTGGAGAGGATCCGCCCCGGGGAGCAGCCCCCTGTCTCGCCCTCCCTAAGAAAGCGGTTCCGCTGGTTTTGCAGGAGTCCACTGCCTCTGAGGCCTCCTCCTAGTACTTTTCCACCCACCCGCCCCCACTCTGTGCACCCAGCACTCAGGGCTAAACCCGGGCTCTCCTCCCTGCTGCAGTAGTTTGGCCATCTGTTGTAATAGTCCCACCATTTTTACAAGTGTCACAAACATTGTTTTCTCGAAACCTACTGTGACCTCAGCGTCTGTCTCCAGCCATTTCATCTCGCAGCTCTGAGATTCTGTATCCATTTAGCAATAATTCCTTGCTCCCTCCTGCCCCAGCATCAACCAGTCACCATTCTACTTTCTGTCTTTGTGAATTTGACTGCTCAAATTTGACCCCATACAAGTGGAAGCATGGACGCGTACCATATTTGCCTATTTCTGAGAGAAATATTTCACTGAGTGTAATGTCTTCACGATTCACCCATGTTCTAGTTGTGTCCAAATTTCCTGCTTTTTTTAACATTTATTTATTTGAAAGTCAGTGTTACACGGAAAGAGCAGAGGCAGAGAGAGAGAAAAGTCTTCCACCCACTGGTTCACTCCCCAGTTGGCCTCGATGGCCAGAGCTGTGCCGATCCAAAGCCAGGAGCCAGGAGCTTCTTCCGGTCTCCCACATGGGTGCAGGGGCTCAAGCACTTGGGCCATCTTCCACTGCTTTCCCAGGCCACAGCAGAGGCTGGATTGGAAGTAGAGCAGCCAGGTCTTGAACCGGTGCTCTTATGGGATGCTGACACTGCAGGCGGCAGCTTTACCCACTACGCCACAGCGCTGGCCCCAATCCTTCCTTTTTAAAGCTGAATAATACTCCACTTCCTGTGTGGACCACATTTTGTTTGTCCACTTGAGTTGCTTCTGCTGTTTAGCTACTGTGAATAATAATGGTGCAATGAAATGGATGTAAGGGAGTTTAAGTCCCTGCTTTCAGTTGTTCTGGGTGTGTTCTCAGAACCGGACTTACTGGATCATAGGATAGTTCTATTTTTAATGTGTTTGAGGATCAGCCATGCTGCTTCCCAAAGCTCCTGCAGCATCTCACGTTCTCCCCGTGGGCGCGTGAGGCTTCCAGTGTCTCCACAGCCGCGCCAAGCTGGTGTTCTCTGGATAATACGCAGCTTAATCAGCGTGAAGAGGTTCTCATCGTGGGTTTGATCTGATGAGCCATGCTTGTTTTTCTTTACAATTATGTACTTTTATATCCTTTAAAATTGAAAACCCTTATCTCTTTTTTTTTCTTTTTTTTATTTCATAAAAGTGAATTTACAAAGTGCAACTTTTGTATTGTTGTGGCTTCCCCCCCAACCTCCCTCCCTCCCATGGCCCTCCCCTCTCCCTCTCCCATCCCGCCCTTTATCAAGGAAAACCCTTATTTCTAACGGAACTGTTGGGAGCTATGCCTCCCAGTAACTGCAGAAGCCCTATAACCCCCTACACTGAGTATCTAAGCCATCTGAATGCAGTGCAAATGCAACGGGAACCACAAATGTAGCCTCCAGTCTTCTAGTAGCCACATTATACAAACTACTAAGGAGCATGGAATATGCATTTTAATAATGTTTTATTGAACCAAATATATTCAGAATGCCTTGTAATAATTATAATTTTTTTTTTTAATTTTTAAATTGTATTTGCTTGAGAGACAGAGAACAAGAGCTGCTGCTGGTTCACCCCAAAGTGCCTGGGGCAGGGAGCTGAGAGCTGAAGACTCACCCAGGCCCTGCACCTGTGAGGCAGGGAGCCATTTGTGTGAAACACCACCTACTGGCCCCCAGGGTGCATGCGATTAGCAAGAAGCTGCGGTCAGGTGCCAGAGCCAGGTTTGAACCTAGGTACTCCAGCGTGAGCCAAGACATCGTCACCTCCAGGCCAAATACTTGCCCCCTAGAAAAGGATTGGGGCAAAATAAAAGTGAGGTCCCCTGCATTCCTGCTTCCCCATTTCAGCCCCTCAGTCTGTTGACTGACATTCTGGACAGGTCAAAGACCTTGATTCTCATACTGAAAACTGAAGGAATTCTAAGGCTTAAGCTGTCAGTTGTCACAATGTGGTTTGCTTTGTGGGGATCCTGTGTGCACCGGGCAGCTTGAGTGTGGGTGAGCGGTGCTATGGCCTGGCCACCAGTGCACACTGAGCACAGGCCATGCTCACGGGCAAGGAAGGCCCCTGCCCGGAAGTAGCCACGGAGCTGCTGCGTGTTTCCGCCCTGTAAGGTAATGTCCTGTTGCATGCCACTGTCTGTTTGTTAATATTCACGGTATTCCAGCTCAACCGTAAGTTGAAAATCATGTCTGGCTGCTCTAGAACCTAAGGACAAATGCTTTGATTCCACAGTAACCAGTTCATAAACAGAATTTCGCCATCCATGAATCTGGACAGAGTGATCACTTGAATATTTGATTTACAGCCAGATACATCAGTTCTACTCTTTCTCATAGTGTGACCTTGTATTTTTTTTTTAAGATTTATTTGTTTTGTTATAAATGAAGAGTTGTAGAGATAGAGGAAGAAACAGAAGAGAGGGTGTTCCATCTGCTGGTTCACTCCCCAAATGGCTGCAATGGCCAGGGCAGGCCAGGCTGAAGTCAGGAGCCTAGAACCCATTTTAGGTCTCCACTGTGGATGCTAGGCGCCCAAACACTCGCTACCTTCTGCTGATTTCCCAGGTGCATTAGCTGGGAGGTGGATTAGAAATGGAGCAGCCGGGATTCTTACCAGCACTCATATGGAATGCATGTGTCACAGACGGCAGCTTGACCCAACTGGCCACAACACGGGCCCCTGTGGAACCTCTGGTTAACCAAAAAGATACCTGCTTTCTTTTCTTCAGCGATGTTTGAGCCACGAAAGTGGTCCCATTGAACTCTCTGATCATTTAGGTATCTTTCTTATTTATTTATTTATTTGAAAGAGTTACACAAAGAGAGGAGAGAGAGAGAGAGAAAGAGAGAGAGAGAGAGGGGTCTTCCATCAGATAGTTCACTCCCCAGTTGGCCTCAACGGCCAGAGCTGCGCTGCTCCAAAGCCAGGAGCCAGGAGCTTCTTCCGGGTCTCCCACGTGGGCACAGGGGCCCAAGGACTTGGGCCATTCTCCACTGCTTTCGCAAGCCATAGCAGAGGGCGGGGTCGGAAGTGGAGCAGCTGGGTCTTGAACAGGCGCCCATATGGGATGCTGGAGCTTCAGGCCAGGGCGTTAACCCGCTGTGCCACAACGCAGGCCCCCTAGGTGTCTTTCTAATATCTGCAGAAGCTGAGCCACTCAGATGTAAATCAGGCACCTAGGGCACCATATCAGAGCTGTGTCCCAGATCTGGGACCCTCCAGAACTCCGTCTGCTGACAGTGTTGTTTCCCACGCGAGGCTCGGCGTGGAGCTGTCACAGAGAGCGTGGGCTCCAGCTACTGCCCTGCTCCTCAGGGCTGTGTCCTGGCTCCTCTAGTCCAGCCTGTTTGCCAGCGAGTTAAGAGCTCTTTTAAACAATCCAGAGAGAACGTCTCATGGATAGAAGCTTAAATGTTGACACTTTGGCTTGCAGGGCAATTGTTCATGAATTAATGATGTGGTGCAGTTCATTGAAATGGAATGGGCACTGCTGAGTGTCGCTGTGAGCGCCCAGTGCTGTTCAATGCTCCTCACCCTCTGGCCTGCTGCGCTGCTCCCTCCCATCGGGGTGGGGGTGGCCTGGGTGCCAAGGCTGCACCTGCCACTGCCCTCCAGCCCCTGAGCCCGCGGCCCCAGCACGGCTCAGTGACACTTGCTAATCCTTTTGCTAGTGAAGATTTCTATTCCTGTCCCCTTGGGCAGCTGGGTTTTGCCTATGCTCCCTGAATAAATGTAGTTACCTAAGATAATCAAATCACTCGGTAATTATGTGAGAGTCCCTGGCCAGCACTGCCTCTGAGCTGGAGGAACCACACAGCGCAGACACATTTAGGTGGCACGATGGCTTTTCTGCTCCATGTGTGACCACTGAGGCCTGGGGAGGTACATCCTGGGACCATGCCACCTGTCCACCCTGGCCCCCAAGCTGCCGTTGAGTTCTGGGCTTCAGCTTCCTTCGATACGAAATGGGAACAAACAATGAGACATCAGCCGCACACTGTTCTGTTTGGACACAGCCCTCCTCTTCTTTGCTTTGCGGAAGGCGATGCGCTGGACACAGCTTTTTCCCTCGCACAAGAACGGGGTGGGAAGGCATCTGCTCACTTGAGCAATGAGGCAGCTACACCCTCTCACACCAGATTCCTTGGTGTCCAAGGCAGAAGTGGGCCAGGAGAAAAACCATGGCACAGGCTTGTGGAAGGTCGCCTGTGAGTATGTTCTGACACTGTGACCACTGATAGAATTGTTCCAGATCCCTGACGGAATCTAAGTACAAAGTTATGGCCTGGGCAAATTAATGTCTCAGTCTCAAGAACAGTTAGCAAGATCCTATGAAAATTTTTAGGCAAAACCAGCTTCCAGATTGGGGCCTATGGGAGTGAAATTAAATAAGCTGCACACATGCAGACACACTATCAGATATACACCCAGATACACAGAATACACAGATACATAAACACACACAGACATACACAGATACATAAACATACAGAGACATACACAGATACATAAACACACACAAACATACTCACAGACACACACAATCAGATATACACACAGATAGAATACACAGATACATAAACACACACAGACATACACAGATACATAAACACACACAGACACACACAGATACATAAACACACAGAGACATACACACAGACACACACACTATCAGATATACACACAGATAGACAGAATACACAGATACATAAACACACAGATATACACACAGACATACACACATATATACACATACATATACACATATATAAACATACATACAGATACACAGATAAACACACAGACATACACATAGACATATGCACATATATACATATAGATATACACATATATAAACATACATACAGACACACAGACATACACACAGACACACACACTATCAGATATACACACAGATAGAATACACAGATACATAAACACACATACACAGATACATAAACACACAGAGGCATATACACAGACACACACACACTATCAGATATACACACAAATAGACAGAATACACAGATACATAAACACACACATACACACAGACACACACACACTATCAGATATACACACAGATAGACAGAATATATAAACACACAGATATACACACAGACATACACATATACACATATATACACATACATATACACATACATAAACATACATACAGATACACAGATAAACACACAGATATACACATATATACATATAGATATACACATATATAAACATACAGACACACAGATATACACACAGACACACACAGATACACAGATACAAATATATAGACAGACATATAAACAGACACACATACAGATGCACAGACCTACACATAGAAACACACACAGATATACATATACACAGATACACACATAGATATACAAACATATACAGAGATACACACATATACAGACACAGACACGCACAGACATACACACAGATACACAAACATCCACAAAAATACATAGACACAGATATACAAACATACATACAGATATGGCCAGCGCCACGGCTCACTGGGCTAATCCTCTGCCTGCGGTGCTGGCACCCTGGGTTCTAGTCCCGGTCAGGGCGCCAGATTCTGTCCCGGCTGCTCCTCTTCCAGTCCAGCTCTCTGCTGTGGCCTGGGAGGGCAGTGGAGGATGGCCCAGGTCCTTGGGCCCTGCACCCGCATGGGAGACCAGGAGGAAGCACCTGGCTTCGGATCGGCGCAGCACGCCAGCCGTGGCGGCCATTTGGGGGTGAACCAGCCGAGGGAAGACTTTTCTCTCTACCTCTCTCTCTCTCACTGTCTAACTCTGCCTGTCAAAAAAACTATACATACAAATATGCACACATAGATACACAAACATACATACACACAGACACAAATACAAATATATATACAGGCACACATTTAGACATATACACAGACACAGACACACAGATACACAGACACGCACAGATATATAGAAATACACACACAGAGACACACACACAGATGTATAGACACACACAGAGACACACACACAGGTACACATACACAGAGATACACATGCACACACTCATACCCACGACTCAACTTAGGAGGCTCTCAATCGAACATCAGTGTTCTACAGCAGGTACTGTTCCATGCGTGTGTGTATATGTGTGTACACAGCTTTAGTAACAGCGGAGGGTCAACAAAATCAGCAACTTTGAAGTCAGTTTGACTTTAAAATAATTTTATAAAACAAACCTATTCAGTTGTAGCTGCTTTCAGGAGGCTGAACACACTTTTCACATGGACTGTCTCTGGTCACGTCTGTACTGCTACTATCCTCTGCTACGGAGTGAGGTCGCTGGAGAGTGGTTGTCCTGGAGTCTGGCTGGAGGTGAAGGGCGTGTGGAGCGGGGGAAGCCCGTGAGTCTGCACCGAGGGGGTGCTGCACCTCTCTGGCTCCTGGGTGGCCCACTTACTAAAGGACTCCTTGCTTTGCCTCATTGGAATCCCTGAAGGCCAGGAAACAGGTTTGTCAGTGCACACTTAGTAAACAACCATGCCCTTTCCTGCCCTGGCTCCCTTGATGGCAGCCTTGTCCTTAATGTCTAATAGAGTTGTGTTCGTCTCCTCAAGTATTGTTCCAAATCCCATGCAGGTCAGACTGCCACCACGAGCAATTATAATATGAAATTGGGTCTGCTGCAGAAACACTGATTTTCAATTTGGAGCATTTTATCTTGCGTCAAGTGTGTGTCTGGGAGCATAATTAAGGGATGGAGTCAGTGGCTTCCAGAGAACGGCGAGCTTCTCGCCTCTCACCTGCTTGCCCAAGGGAAGCCGCGTGACTTAGTGGGCGTGATGGTTCCGGCTCTTGAAAAGGCACAGTGCGGCTCTGCAGTCCGTTTCAGTCACCACGCTGGGAAGCTGGACAGTGAAGTTCATCCTTGGTGTTGCTGAGAGCTTCGGCTGGAGGCTCACCTTCTCCAAGAAGTAGCCTGCTCCTCAGTACCCAGGATGTCTGTGAAGGACCGGGGCCCCAGCCCAGCGCAGTCCCCCTGAGGAGTGCCCACCTCACCCCTTGGCTTTTGTCCTGGTGCTGACATGAGCAGGCTGTGCTGCACCGGGGGCGTGGTCCAAGACAAAGAAATCAGCAGTTGAATGCTCACCACGGTCAGAGTCTGGAACAGTTGCACAGAATGCCCTGACACTAAGGAGCTTCTGCTTTAATGGGGGGAGCAGCAGGGAAACACAAAGGAAAGCCAGACAACGCAGGGGTGTTATAAAATGGGGTGCACTCAGGATAACTCCTCCAGAGTCTCCGGAGGCGGCCACAGGAAATAATAGGCCTTACGGGGCCGGCACTGTGGCATAGCAGGGAAAACCCCAGCCTGCAGTGCCGGCATCCTATTGGGTGCTACAGTGGAGTCCCGGCTGCTCCACTTCCCATCCAGCTCCCTGCTATGGCCTGGGAAAGCAGTAGAAGATGGCCCCAGTCCTTGGGCCCCTGTACCCGTGTGGGAGACCCTGAACAATCTGCCAACTGGGGAGTGAAGCGGTGGATGGAAGACTCTCTCTCTCTCTCTCTCTCTCTCTGCCTCTCCTTTCTCTGTAACTCTGACTTTGAAATAAGTAAATAAATCTTTAAAAAAAAATAAGAGGGTTTAGAAAATGGGAGAAGTCACAGAGTAGAACAGGGAGTGACCCAACACGCTTGGTGCACTGAGTGGATCATGCGGTATGCCCATGGGCCTGTGGAGAGGCGGCTGACTGAAGCACCAGCCAGGGGCAGGTCACAGCAGCTGATGGGGGAACCCATAGCAGGCAGGCGGCCTCAGTCAGATCCAGGGGGCTCTGCTTTGGGGAGACAAGCGATGTGCTCAGAACAGCATTTGTTGGCATTAGGGATAGAAGTGAGCAAATGAGCCAACTGTAAAAAAGGGTTTCTGAACAAAATCTTTGTTAAGTAGAGCTTTATATTTAATTTTTTTTAAAAGAAAGTTCTCTCCCTACCGTTTCTTTTGCTTCATTGATTATCATAGGAGTTCAGCTGAGTGTGGTCATGTTTGTATCTGGTTAAAGAGGATGGGGCGTATGCTCAAGGTCATCTGGTTAATCAATGGCAGAGCCAATGTTAGAAAAAAATCCTGGGTTTCAAATCTCTGTTATTCAAATTAAAGCTAAAATGTGACGAATGGTAACAGCTAGATAGCTCAGATTTTCATACATGTTTACTAATATTGGTGAAATCTACATAATCCTGGCCAAAAAAGTGTAGCTATTTTTGTTGGTGTTTGCTTTTTATTAAAAATACGTTTGCTTATAAATATGCACAGAAGCACTGAAGAGAAGTAGGGAGATATTGCTGGATTAACCTTGGTTTATAATACTCAAGTGTCCTATACGCAAACAGAAACATGTGTTAATTAGCTTATAAAAGAAAAAGAAGAAATGTTTCCATCAAAACTGTGTGCACACTGGTCTACAAGGAAATGTTTTAAGCATAAGAAATAGAACGAGAATTTGCTTGCAAAGGCTAAGTTTTCTGTAGGTGAGACGTGATATGTGTCCTGTAAGTGGCGCACATTTAGGACATGGCAGTTCACGTGTTTCACTTCGCATTGTTGAGCACTGTTAGCTGGTTTGCATGCTTTGCCTCATACTGCTGAGCTGCTCTGAGGGGGAGGCTGTGTGCGGCGGTGACTCCAGGGCCAGGTACACTGAGTAGGGCAGCAGGAAAACACAAAGGCAAGCCAGACAACACAAGGCGTGTTACAAAATGGGGTGCACTCAGGATTGCTAAGGTACAGTCCTGGCCTGGTCCCTGCATTTATTACTTTGTCATCTTATAGGAGTTTCTTTCCAAAGACGAATGAATTTTTGAAAATCAGAGACAGAGGCAGAGAGAGAAAGAGCTCTCATCCATAAATTCCTACAACAACTGAGGCTGGACCAGGCCAAAGAGCCCAGAACTCAATCTGGGTCTCCCAGTTGAGTGGGAGAAGTCCAAGCACTGGAGGCATCACCAGGTCCCCCCTGGGGCGTGCATTCACAGGGAGGTGGAGACAGAAGCTGAGCAGGGACTTGAGGCCTGGCCCTCCAGCCTGGGGTGTCCTGAGTGGTGTCATAACCACTGGGTCCCAGGCACTCTGACCTGGGGGTCAGGCCATTTAACTGTGTGCAGTGCCACACCCCAGGCCCCAGCTCCACTCTGACCTGGGGGCCAGGCCATTTAACTGTGTGCAGCACCACACCCCAGCCCCCAGCTCCACTCTGACCTGGGGGTCAGGCCATTTAACTGTGTGCAGCACCACACCCCAGCCCCCAGCTCCACTCTGACCTGGGGGCCAGGCCATTTAACTGTGTGCAGCGCCACACCCCAGCCCCCAGCTCCACTCTGACCTGGGGGTCAGGCCATTTAACTGTGTGCAGCGCCACACCCCAGCCCCCAGCTCCACTCTGACCTGGGGGTCAGGCCATTTAACTGTGTGCAGCGCCACACCCCAGCCCCCAGCTCCACTCTGACCTGGGGGCCAGGCCATTTAACTGTGTGCAGCGCCACACCCCAGCCCCCAGCTCCACTCTGACCTGGGGGCCAGGCCATTTAACTGTGTGTGTGCAGCGCCACACCCCAGCCCCCAGCTCCACTCTGACCTGGGGGCCAGGCCATTTAACTGTGTGTGTGCAGCGCCACACCCCAGCCCCCAGCTCCACTCTGACCTGGGGGCCAGGCCATTTAACTGTGTGCAGCGCCACACCCCAGCCCCCAGCTCCACTCTGACCTGGGGGCCAGGCCATTTAACTGTGTGCAGCGCCACACCCCAGCCCCCAGCTCCACTCTGACCTGGGGGCCAGGCCATTTAACTGTGTGCAGCGCCACACCCCAGCCCCCAGCTCCACTCTGACCTGGGGGCCAGGCCATTTAACTGTGTGTGTGCAGCGCCACACCCCAGCCCCCAGCTCCACTCTGACCTGGGGGTCAGGCCATTTAACTGTGTGCAGCGCCACACCCCAGCCCCCAGCTCCACTCTGACCTGGGGGCCAGGCCATTTAACTGTGTGCAGCACCACACCCCAGCCCCCAGCTCCACTCTGACCTGGGGGCCAGGCCATTTAACTGTGTGCAGCGCCACACCCCAGCCCCCAGCTCCACTCTGACCTGGGGGCCAGGCCATTTAACTGTGTGTGTGCAGCGCCACACCCCAGCCCCCAGCTCCACTCTGACCTGGGGGCCAGGCCATTTAACTGTGTGTGTGCAGCGCCACACCCCAGCCCCCAGCTCCACTCTGACCTGGGGGTCAGGCCATTTAACTGTGTGCAGCGCCACACCCCAGCCCCCAGCTCCACTCTGACCTGGGGGCCAGGCCATTTAACTGTGTGCAGCACCACACCCCAGGCCCCAGCTCCACTCTGACCTGGGGGTCAGGCCATTTAACTGTGTGCAGCGCCACACCCCAGGCCCCAGCTCCACTCTGACCTGGGGGTCAGGCCATTTAACTGTGTGCAGCGCCACACCCCAGCCCCCAGCTCCACTCTGACCTGGGGGCCAGGCCATTTAACTGTGTGCAGCACCACACCCCAGGCCCCAGCTCCACTCTGACCTGGGGGTCAGGCCATTTAACTGTGTGCAGCGCCACACCCCAGCCCCCAGCTCCACTCTGACCTGGGGGCCAGGCCATTTAACTGTGTGCAGCGCCACACCCCAGCCCCCAGCTCGCTTTTCTGATCCGTCACACTAGAAATGACAGCGCTGGATTTGCAGGGGAAAGGGAAGGAGCTTTTATGATGTTTTGCTAACTTTTGGCGATCTGCGAAGATTCATGAAGCTTTATGGGAAACCAGGAACAAATAATTCCAGGATTCCTGCTTAACATTTCAGAGCGATGCATTAGGCGTTGGAAAAATGCCAGTTAGCATCTTAAAGGATTTTGCCCTAATTAAGCGATGTGTGTGAGTCCTGGTGTACGCACCACGTTGAGGAGTAAAGGTAGATCCCTCCTCCTCACCCGGCGCACCTGATGCCGAGAGGTTGATTCAGAACGATGTGAACAGGCCCCAGTCAGCTGGGCAGCCCCTGAGAAGGTAGGACGGCAGCTGCACCTGCCCCCGGCTGCCGTCAGAAGTGGGGTGCTGTAAGGCTGTGGTGGGAGCAGCCCTCTGAGGCCATCTGTTCCTTTCTGCAGTGCTGGAGGCCTGCGGAGAGTCCTCGTCGGCTTGTGCCGCCACAACCAAATGCCAACACTGGAGGTTTGCAAGAACAGAGTGCGTCTTCTTCCAGTCCCGGGGCGGGGAAGTTCAGGTTCAAGGCACCCACAGGGCTCTGTTCTGGTTGCCGTCCCTCGAGAGGGGGTGGGGTTGCCCTGACCCACTCTCTGTCATGGCTGAGAACACCCTCAGACCTATGACAGTGGTCCTGATTTGCAGAACTGCTGGCAGAGCAGCACAGCCCCTGAGCCTCCCCCCCGCCGCCCGGGTCTCACAAGGGGACCTCTGCTTGGTGGCCAGATCACAGTTCCAGTGCAGGCTCCGAGGAAGTCGGGAAACGTGGCCTTGCCTTTTCCAGCCCCCAGCAGCCTTAAGTCTTTCTGAAGGAACGGAGGGATGGTCTCCTCTGCCTCCGGCACGCTGTTATCCCCAGTCTGAGACTGCTCTGCAGGGGTGGCCGGTGGAGTTACACGGGAGGCACAGAGCGGGAAGCAAACTGTGCTTTCTGTGGCAGACACGGTCCTGTGCCCAGAACACGGAGAGAGTCAGCGCAAACACCACGCAAAAACACCGGGCTCTACCGACGGCGGTGACAGCGTTAGTGCACACACATCAGATAGGTTTCCTATAATCAGTAACTAATGAGAAGGCTCACTGAAAGTTTTCCCGTTTACAAGCAACCACTGGCAGAATGTCAGCAGTTAGGTTTGATGTGAAGAAGCCCTTTAAAAATCTACTGAGGGAGCTGGCGCTGTGGTTAGCGGGTAAAGCCACTGTTTGTAGCGCCGGCATCCCATATGGGCATCGGTTCAAGTCCCAGCTGCTCCACTTTCCATCTAGCTCTCTGCTGTGGCCTGAGAAAGCAGTAGAGAATGGTCCAAGTACTTGGGCCCATGCACCCCACGTAGGGGACCTGGAAGAAGTTCCTGGCTCCTGGCTTCGTAACCGGAGTGAACCAGCGGGTGGAAGACGTCTCTCTCTCTCTCTGCCTCTCCTTCTCTCTTTGTATAACTTTGACTTTCAAATAAATAAATAAAATCTTTTTAAAAATCTGAGGTATATAAGAAAAAGCAGATTTGAATTGAAAGATTCAGCGTCATCAATATTTGTTTCCCTAAATTAATCATATGTATGATGTTTATGTATATATGTATATAGTATATGAAATACACATGTATTAATATACCCTAATCAACAAGATATTTTTGATTCTGGTAATTCTACATTTAAAATTAAAAAAACACAGAACTGCAAAATAGTTCTCGGGCTGGTGCTGTGGTATAGCGGTTAAAACTTGCTCCACATTCCATAAGGGTGCCAGTCCTAGTTCTGGCTGTTCCACTTCTGATCCAGTTCCCTGCTAATGCACCTGGGAAAGCAGTGGAAATGGCCCTAGTTGTGTCCCTGCACCCACATGGGAGACCCAAATGAAGCTCCTGGCTCCTGGCTTTGGATCAGCCCAGCTAAAGCTGTTGCAGCCATTTGGGGATGAACCAATGGATGGAAGAGTTCTCTCTCTGTGTCTGTCTCTCTCTCTTACCCTCCCTTGCTTGCAGACACCTACGTATAAAAGTTAATGCTGAACACCCCTGCCTCTGTTTCAAACAACTCCTAAGCTCATCTAAAATGCACACACATACAGGCACACCACGTGCACGTACACACACCCCCTCACACACGAACGTGTATCACAGGCAGCCAGCAATGATGTCCATAGCCACGTGAGAACAAACTAAGGTAAGTAAACAGAGGGGAGTCTGTTAGTCCAAAGAGATGTGAAAGATCTGACAGTGGTGTGATGTGATGGTTGGGTGATCAGTTGTTTGATTAGTGTGAGGCAAAGAGGCATTCTTCTGATAATTACGTAAGAAACATGAGATTGAAACATTTGACTTTCCAGTGCTTTTGAACCTTCTGGGCACAGTGAGAGGATAGAGACGGCAGAGAGATGGTGGTGATGGGGAAAATATCGGTAACCCAGGGCCAGACCCCACTCCCTTCCACGCGAGTTCTCCCGCACACACACACACTGGCACCTGTTCACGCCCACCAGGGACTTGCCTCCAGTTCTCCCCACTCCCTTGAAAAGTTTACATCAGAAGCCAAAGTCTAATAAGACAGCAACAAAAAGATGGATACTGTGTGAGCCCACTCACCTGAGGCCTTGGAGTGGTGCCATTCAGACAGACAGACAGAAGCGTGGGGTTTTAGGGGCTGGGGGAGGGAGAGGCTGAGTGCAGGATTTCTGGGCCTCTGGGAAGAATTCTGGAGATGGCTGATGCTGCTCCTGACCAAGGTGACAAGGTGTGCCACACTGCGGACTGTGCTTGTACACCTAGACATGGCTCAGATGGAGAATGTAGTGTTGTGTGTATTTCAGTACTGTAGGACCCCTCAGTAGTAGAGATGCCCACTTGCTCGAGAGGACGCCCAAAAATCCAGACTCTAAACCAGCTGATGCAAAAAGCATGAGGTATTTATTGTACGTTTGCGCAAATGGGCCCCCACCTCAGGCAGTGAGGAGGAGCCTTGAGCGGCAGTTTTACACAGGTTATATAGGCAACGAATTAGCATATGGGAGAATGCTGGTGGAGAGTGCTGGTATAAAATGCAGAGGTGGCACGGGATTGGCTGGTTCAGAGGGACAATTAGCATACCGGAGAATGCTGAGGGAGAGTGCTGAGGGGGAGTGCTGAGGTGTTACAGGATTGGCCGGTCGCAGTGACATCATAAGTGTGCGCCTAGAGACTCTCCGAAGGGGAGGGGCAGCTCTGCTCTGGGCGCGCCCAGAGGTTTCCCAGAGGGGAGGGGCAGTTCTGCTCTGGGCGTGCCTAGAGGTTTCCCGGAGGGGTGGGGCAGTTCTGCTCTGGGCGTGCCTAGAGGTTCTCTGAAGGGGATTGACTTTTCCTTCCCAGAGAATGTCCTGCCCGCTAGACTCTGGGGAACATCTATCCTCTTAAGAAGCCCCTGATATTTGCCCAGGCCTAGTTTCTTGTCCCTCTCCCCCATAAGGGTCCTTCATTCCCTCCTTTTCTTTTTGCACAGATTTTAATCCTAAAATCTATTGGACCTCGGAGGTCTTTGAAGCTTGACACTGGTACTGTTGAGTCAGCACCCGGGTTTGGATAAGGAAAAGCCTCTCGCGGATAAACTGGAGCAACCTGTTAAGAATACATGAGCCGTCTCGTATAGTAACATTGTGGGTGACATTGCACAAGTGTCGGTGGGACAAGGGAGGATTTTCTACATAAGTACCTTGTCCCGACACCTCTGTAAGAGTGAGACGCGCCCAAAGGGGCAAGAGGCAATTATTTGCCTTTGTAGTGCCATTCCAGGTCCTGGGGACCGCGAGGCCCTCGTAATAAGGTGGACCTGGGGCTAGGCATAGCCAACAGGACTCGGTCAGCTCCAGATTGGTCTGGTTGAGGGCCAGAAAGGCCCCTGTCAAAAGGTTAAACAGCCGCTGTCCGGTTGTACGGGGGCTTGAAGCGTTTGGAGTTAAACTTGCCAAGCTAGGCGAAAGGGTGGCTGGCAAGAGGGGTGGCCTGGGGAGAGCCTGCCTCACTGGAGGGAGGGAACTCTGTTCTTGCTGGACTGGGTTGGGTCCCACTGACTGGGGACTGGGAGCCATACACGCCCCAATAGTTAAGACTATTTTTAGGGATTTTTGTCAAATTATTCTGGTCAGGTACATCCCAGGTATCTAACCCAGTAACCAGTTGACATACGTCCGGGTATAAGGTGGGCCACCATGCCCCGGGGGTATGTAACCCACTAGCAGACCAGGCCACCCGTCCTGTGGAGGAAATTACTTCCCACGTTAACAATTGTGGAGCATGGGGATTGGAAAAACAATGGGGAAAGGCCAGGAACATCACAAATATTAAACAGTTTTTGAAAGTCTTAGCTTGAGTGGGTTCTGAGTGCGCTGGAGCTTCCATTTGGCTGGTCTATCCGGATCCTCGGGGCCCTGGGGAGGTGGTGCTCGCTTCACGTGTGAGGCGTGGACCCAAGCAGCGATTCCGTCGACCTTGAGAGCGGTGGGAGTTGTCAACAGCACAGTGAAAGGGCCTTTCCACCGGGGCTCTAGAGTCTTAGATTGGTGCCTTCGGACATACACAGCATCACCGATTTGGAAAGGATGTGGGATGGTTGTCGTCTCGGGTTGGTAGGCTGCTGCAAGAGGTTTCCAGACCTGGTTCTGGATGATCTGGAGCGCTCTCAACCGGGCCTGTAATTTAGGGGCATCTGCAACAGAGTCACTGGCAAGGTCAAGCAAGCCTGCTACTGGTGGGGGCCCTCCATAAAGGATTTCGTATGGCGTCAGCCCGCAATGAGAGGGCGTGTTTTGGACCCGGAACAACACCATAGGGAGGAGTTGGACCCAGTCTTTAACGCCAGTCTCCAACGCTAATTTGGTCAAGGTCTCTTTAATTGCTCTGTTCATTCTTTCTACCTGTCCTGAACTTTGGGGTCTATAGGCACAGTGCAATTTTCAATTTATGCCTAATGCTTTGGCCACCAACTGACTTACCTGGGAGACAAACGCTGGGCCGTTGTCGGACCCGATTACCTTAGGCAAGCCGAACCGGGGGAAGATCTCCTCTATGATCTTCTTGACGACCACCTGGGCGGTTTTCCATTTTGTGGGGAATGCCTCAGTCCATCCGGAGAAGGTGTCTACAAAAACTAGAAGATACTTATTCCCATAACTGCCTGGTCTTATCTCAGTGAAATCGACCTCCCAGTTGATTCCTGGTCGGTCTCCTCTTACCCTAGCTCCCTCCGGGAGCTTGAGGTGTCTGGCATTTACCTTGGCACACGGAACACAGGATTCAGTCACCTGCTGGACTAAAGAGTCAAGTCCGGGGATGTAATAAGACTGCCTATCTTCCTGTAAGGCTGCTTTTAGTTTTTTGTGTCCCAAATGAGTCCATTGATGGAGGCTGGTAATTATTTCTTTAGCCAATTGGTGTGGCAGGACTATTTTTTCTCCGAGCCTCCAAACCCTTATTTGTTCATCATACTCTGCACCGAGCCGCTGGATCGTATCTAAGTCTTGGTCCGAATAGAGGAAAGGTGGTTCCCTCGATACTTGGGTGGGCTCAGTTGTCTTTAACGGGAGCACCTGTTGGCTCAGGGCTGCCGCCCTAGCGGCCTCGTCTGCCATCCTGTTTCCCCTTGCTACGGGGTCGTCTCCTCGTTGGTGCCCGGGGCAATGGATTATACTCAACCTTTTGGGCAGGAACAGGGCCTGTAGAAGATCTAGGATTTCCTGCTTATTTTTAATGTCCTTGCCTGCCGAGGTTAAGAGGCCCCTTAGCCGGTATATCTCCCCGTGTACATGGGCAGTGGCGAATGCATACCGACTGTCTGTGTAAATGTTGACCTTTTTGTCTTGTGCCAGTTTTAAAGCTTGAGTTAAGGCTATGAGCTCGGCTTTTTGAGCAGAAGTTCCAGGCTTTAAGGCACTTGACCAGATAACAGTTTTTCCATCCACCACCGCTGCCCCAGCCCTCCGCTCACCGTTCTGTAGAAAGCTGCTCCCATCCGTG
This sequence comes from Lepus europaeus, assembly GCF_033115175.1. Classification (NCBI taxonomy): domain Eukaryota; kingdom Metazoa; phylum Chordata; class Mammalia; order Lagomorpha; family Leporidae; genus Lepus; species Lepus europaeus. The sequence goes on from NC_084832.1 coordinate 129,978,901, forward strand.
AACCAGGTCATTTCGGCATCCGGCAGAGGCTGGTCGGTTAGGTCTTTTCGGGTGCCGTGGGCCTCAGCCAGGATTTGGTGACAGTTATGGATTACCTGGGCCTGGGGCCCCAGTTCCGGGAGCAGGGTGGCCGGGTTTAAAGAGGTGGCAGTCCCAAACCGGACCCGCTCTGAGTTTAATAACATAGTCTGGTAATGAGTTATCCGAGCATTTGAGAGCCACCGATCTGGTGGCTGTCGGATAACTGTCTCCACAGCATGAGGTGCCACTACGGTGAGAGGTTGGCCTAGAGTCAATTTGTCCGAGTCTTTTACCAGAACTGCCACGGCCGCTATCATGCGGAGGCACGGAGGCCAGCCGGCCGCTACATTGTCTAGTTTTTTTGAAAAGTATGCCACCGGCTTTTTCCAGGGTCCAAGCATTTGTGTTAGCACTCCCTTGTTCTCATCCACGTATAATGTGAAGGGCTTGGTCATATCAGGGAGGCTCAGGGCTGGGGCTGACAATAGGGCCTTTTTCGCGGAGGCTCGATAGCCCAATTCCCCCAGTCTCTGTAGCAGGGCCCCGGTACCTTTTAGGCAGTCCTGCTCAGTTTCAGCAGCAAGGAGGAGGTCGTCCACATATTGCAGGAGGACCAGGTCTGGATGGTTGACTCGGAAGTCGGCCAAATCTAGGTGCAGAGCTTCATTAAACAAGGTAGGCGAGTTTTTAAATTTTTGGGGCAACCTTGTCCAGGTAAGTTGTCCTGAAAACCCGGTCTCTGGGTCTTTCCACTCAAAAGCAAAGATGGATTGGCTCTGAGGGCTCAGTCTTAAACAAAAGAATGCATCTTTTAGATCTAACACAGTGTACCATACGTGGGTCGGAGGCAAGGTACTTAGCAGATTGTAGGGGTTAGGCACTGTGGGATGCATATCCTCCGTTCTCCTGTTAACCTCCCGCAAGTCCTGTACCGGGCGGTAGTCACCCGTACCAGGCTTCTTTACTGGTAGTAGGGGGGTGTTCCAAGGTGAACGACAAGGTTTTAAAATGCCTAGGTGTAACAGTCTCTGGATATGTGGCCGGATACCTTCCTCAGCTTCCTTGCCCATCGGATATTGACGAACTGACACGGGAATGGCCGTGGGCTTCAGATCTATGATCAAGGGAGGCCGGTTGACGGCCAACCCTATTCCCGCAGTCTCTGCCCAGGCCTGAGGAAAATCTGTGAGCCACTTGGGGTCCAGGGGAGCCATGGTGGACGAGGGCCTCTCGAATAATCGGTGTTCGTCCTCCAAGCGTAGTGTTAATACCTGGAGGGGCCGCCCTCCTGAGTCTGTGATGGTAGCTCCTTTCTCATGGAAGTGAATTTGGGCTCCTACCTTCGAGAGTAGGTCCCTGCCCAGGAGGGGGTAGGGGCAGTCTGGCACTAGTAAGAACGAGTGTGTCACAAGTCCTGTACTTAACTGGACCTCTCGATTGGTTGTCCAGCGACATAACTTCCCTCCAGTTGCCCCCTGAACCCAGGAAGTCTTGGAGCTTAAAGGCCCTTTTTCTGAAGTCAGTACCGAGTGCTGGGCTCCCGTGTCAATCAGGAAGGTTACCGGTCTGCCCCCCACTTCAAGGGTTATCCTGGGCTCAGGGGGGGGCTCCTGGCCCTGACTCACCTAGTCGTCTTCTTCCAGGGACAGGATTGGAACTGGTCTCTTCTTTGGTCCCTGTGTTTTCTTCGGGCAGTCTTTGACCCAGTGTCCTCTTTCTTTACAATAGGCACATTGATCTCTTTCCACCCGAGGCTTTCGTTTGTCTCCCAAGTCCCTATTCTGTCCTGGTCTACTCCTTTCTATATCCTGCACTACGGTGGCCAAAATTTTACTAAGCTCTCGATTACGTCTTTTGTCTCTTTTGTCTTCCCTTTCCTCCTGCTCCTTGCGGATCCTTTCCTCCTTCTCCTCTCGGGTCTCCCTTTTGTTGTAAATCTTTTCTGCCACCTTTATTAAATCTTGTATAGTATATCCCTGAAGCCCCTCTAGCCGCTGCAATTTATTGCGGATGTCCGGCGCTGACTGTCCTATAAAGGACATGATTACATCTCCCTGCCGGTCCTCTGCCAGGGGGTCAAACGGGGTGTACATACGGTAGGCTTCCATTAATCTTTTTAGGAAGCCTGCCGGCGCTTCCTCTGCCCCCTGCACTACTGCACGTACCTTGGCCAAATTGGTGGGGCGCTTTCCAGCCCCTCTGAGACCCGCAAGGAGAATCTGGCGGTAAAGACGAAGTCGCTCCCTACCAGCAACGGTGGTGTAGTCCCAATCAGGACGGGTTGAGGGAAACGCCTCCTCGATTTCGTTTGGCAGTAGGGTCGGTCGGCCATCTGCTCCAGGGACGTTTTTCCGTGCCTCAAGGTAGACGCGCTGCTTTTCCTCAGTAGTGAGGAGGGTCTGCAGAAGCTGCTGACAATCATCCCAGGTGGGCTGATGAGTCAATAAAATTGACTCGATCAGCCCAGTCAGAGCCTGGGGGTCTTGAGAGAAAGAGGGGTTATGGGTTTTCCAATTGTAAAGATCGGAAGCAGAAAATGGCCAGTACTGCATCTGGCCAGCCACCGAGCGAAGAGGAAAAGCCTGCGAAGTCCAGACGCTTCCCGAGCCCCCTGCCTGCCCCCGACGGAGGCGCAGGCGGCTGGAGGGTGGGGAAGGCGCTGAGACTTCTTCCCCTGCCCTCGTGGAATCAGGGGATGGTGCAGAAGGTTGCACATCCCACTCTGATTGTTGTGGGGGTTCCTGCGGGGGAGCAGGCTGGCTGGGAAGATAGGGTGGGGGAGAGTCAAAGAGCAGAAAGTCCTGATCAGCCGGAAGAACCGGTGGCTTGTCAGGTTTTGGATCTCGAATCTCCTTCAGAGGGTATAGGGAGGAGGTTGGCACAACCGGGATAGGAGGAGGGGGTATCGGGGTCCGTATGGGCTCCGTCGGGAAGGAGAAGGGTTCTATCCAGGGAGGGGGGTTACGTGAAAGATCCTCCCACGTGGTAATGTAGGGCACCTGATCAGGGCGTCCATCGGATCCTGGCTGAAAGATTCGCTCCTTAATCTGTAAAATAATATCAAGGTTAAAAGTGCTGTTCCTTGGCCAGCCGACCTCGAAGGCCGGCCATTCTGAGGAACAGAATTTTGCCCATCGTTTCCTTTTAACCTCCACTGAGAGGTGGCGCGCGCGTTCTCGAACGTCCTTCCAGTGATCTAGAGTGAGACTTAAAGGGGTGGTTATTTGTTGACCCATGCGTGCAAGGATTTTAGCCCAAACAAAAAGAACAGCCAATGCACAGACACATACAGTAAGCAAGACAAACCACATGGCTAGGACAAATCGAACGCTATTGCGCTATTTTTGGGAGCGGCTGCCTGACCAGCCCTCCCCGGGAAGGAGGGAGACTTGGTCTCCGACCCACCTCCAGACCACCCCGGGAGCGTGACCCAGGGGAACGGACCGAGGGTTTCCCCTCATAACCCGGAGCGTCCTCCGGGGAACGGACCAGGGGTTGCTGGGCACGCCTGCCTCCCCCACTGGTCCCACAGAGTCAGGTCAGATACTGGCCAGTCAGAATACTTCAGTCAGAATCCAGTCAGAATACTCAAGACAAAAAAACAACAGACAGAAAACACTTAATTATACCTCCAACTGGTCCTGCAGAGAATGGGTCTGAGGGCGACCTCGAGCCCCACGTTGGGCGCCAAATGTAGGACCCCTCAGTAGTAGAGATGCCCACTTGCTCGAGAGGACGCCCAAAAATCCAGACTCTAAACCAGCTGATGCAAAAAGCATGAGGTATTTATTGTACGTTTGCGCAAACGGGCCCCCACCTCAGGCAGTGAGGAGGAGCCTTGAGCGGCAGTTTTACACAGGTTATATAGGCAACGAATTAGCATATGGGAGAATGCTGGTGGAGAGTGCTGGTATAAAATGCAGAGGTGGCACGGGATTGGCTGGTTCAGAGGGACAATTAGCATACCGGAGAATGCTGAGGGAGAGTGCTGAGGGGGAGTGCTGAGGTGTTACAGGATTGGCCGGTCGCAGTGACATCATAAGTGTGCGCCTAGAGACTCTCCGAAGGGGAGGGGCAGCTCTGCTCTGGGCGCGCCCAGAGGTTTCCTGGAGGGGAGGGGCAGTTCTGCTCTGGGCGTGCCTAGAGGTTCTCTGAAGGGGATTGACTTTTCCTTCCCAGAGAATGTCCTGCCCGCTAGACTCTGGGGAACATCTATCCTCTTAAGAAGCCCCTGATATTTGCCCAGGCCTAGTTTCTTGTCCCTCTCCCCCATAAGGGTCCTTCAGTACCAGGTGCAATTTAGAAAGTGAAATCCAAATTACATTCCTAGATGACGGGATATGACAGGGGCTGTATCTTGAAACCCATAGCTGTGCGTCCTCTTTGCCACGGCGTACTATGGAACAACATGGGGGTGGGTCTCCAGGAAGGCCACGGGCCCTGCATCAAAGTAAATACCTCCTGATTCCACTTTTTCATCGGCTTTGGAAGTCCCCTGGTATTCTGGGCTAGTGGAGCTTGGCAGTTGGTGATCATCTTTGGATGTGGACATGTGATTGGCACTGAAGTTGACCATGATGTCAGGGCTGTGTTCACGCGCTTGTCAGGGAGCCTGGTGGCGTCAGACAGGTGCGTGGGGGCTGGCACCTTGGTGCAGAGGGTTAAGCTGCTGACTGTAGCACCGGCATCCCACATGGATGCCAGTTCAGGTCGTTGTTGCTTCACTCCCAGTCTAGCCCCCTGTTAGTGGCCTGGAAAAGCAGCAGAGGATGACTGAAGTGCCTGGGCTCCTGTATCCACGTGGGAGACCAGAGAAAGCTCCTGGCCCCTGACTTTAGCTATTGCGATCATTTGAGGAGAGAACCAGCTGCAGGAAGACTCTCTCTCTCTCTTTCTCTCTCTCTCTCTCTCTCTCTCTCTGCCTTTCAAATAAATAAATCTTAAAAAAATATTAAGACAGGTGCCTGGCTTGTTCAAGGCTGGGCCCAAGAATGACAGAGTGAATAAGAGAGCTGGCCTCATAATCAGTGAGAATTAAGTAGGGAGGAGCAGGCTTGCACCGAAACCCAGCATTGCAATGTCAGGGAGAAGTGTAACTCACACACAGCACCTGCGGGCGGAGACGAGTGAGAAGCAGAAGCCTGCCGCTTGTGTGCTTCAGGCAGCAGAGGCCCCATGTGGTCCTCGCTAGGCTGGGACGGAGCAGGCACAGGGCCGGCTGCATGAGCGTGCACTCCGGGCAGCCACGTGAGACCTCGCCAGGAAGGGACTGCACCTGTTGTAGTGCTGTGCTCTCTTGACGTTTTTGGCGGTTTTTGAACAAATGGTTCCACATTTCTGTTTTTGCTGGGCTACTCCAGTAAGTCCTCACCTCTGCTGGTACCAAGAAGATCACACCCTGACCAGGTTAACCAGTGATGGTAACACAGGACCGTCAGGCAGTTAGGGAGTGGCAAAGACCCTGGGGTTGCGATAGACCACCTAGAGGGAGACACTAGCTGGAAAGCTGGGAGGAGTGTGTTACATAAACACGAAACTCCAGACTTCCGCCGGAGCCCTGTGCTTAGCCAACATCATTGACCAGTCTCAGAGTTGCAGCTCCGCATTGCCTGTCCTTTCTGCTCATGCCATCATGGCTGCTGGACAGGTGCTGGACGGGAAAAGGCCAAGGCTGTGTCTCCTGTTGATCTGGGACTACAGGGTCCCCACGGCTCCCACCAGGACATCTGCTATGACCCGAATAGGATATGTCTTCCCAACACGTGCCCCAAAGTCATGGATTGATGGCACTAGTGGGGTGGGAGCTTGAGCCAACCCCATCATAGTCTCTGGAGGTGGACCCAGTGAGAGGCCTGGGCTGCTCTGGGAAGGCTGACCTCCTACGACAGTTGTTGTAGAAGCCCGAGTCTGGCCCAGCTGCTTTCTCTGCTTCCTGGCTCACCCCAGGATCCTCCCTCTGCACGTGTCCTGCCATTGCTGTCCACTGCAGCCATCCTCCAGCCCCTCCAGAAGTTGGGCCAATGGTGCCCTCCCAGCTGCGGACTATGAGATCCAAATCCTGAGCAAACTAAACCCCTGTCTTCATACGTAACCTGTGTCAGGCATTTGGTTACAGCCATCAGCTGATGGGTGTGGCATCTCATTGCTTGCAGGGATTTTTCCCTTACTCAGATTTGCTTTATCCTCAGGCAGGGTGGGCCCGTCCCAAAAGGGCTGAGTTAGACAAGTCATCAGGAGTTGGAGCCAAAGCATCAACCAGCTGGGCACTGAGAAGGGGCATGGGAGTTCTAAGCTGCAGGTTAGGACTGGGGTGAGGGTGGAGGGGCCGAGATTGGACAGGCCTGGGGAGAGGGGGCTCAGTTCCACAGCTGGGACACACGACGGGAAGGACATCGTCCTGGAGACGCCTTTGAGCAGCCTCTGCAGAGGATCTGGGGGAGTTACATCAGCTCTGGACTTGGGCTCATTTTGCTGGCCCCCGTGTGTTCAGGGCACACACCCTTCAGCTCTTTTGCCTTTGCTTTGCAGGGCTGTGGAGGGAGCAGCCCCTGGCTTCAGCTGGACCCGCATTCACTTCCGGGCATTGTCACGGAGTGGAGGGGTTATGCTGCCTCTCCGAGATGATTTCTACTTTCTCACTTTATGAAACAGGTGAAGCACACTTTCCTCATATCACTGTGAGAATTAAATAGATAAAGCATGCCAAGTGTGGGTCACACAGCAGACCCCAAGTGACTTGTCTCTGTACTTAATGTAATTGGCTTTGTCATTGTTCAGTAGTGGACACTAGTATGTGCACTCACACGCATGCACACATGTGCACACAGCAAATTAGTGGAAAGGAACCTTTTTTCCATTGTCTAACCTTCCAATCCCGTCAACCCAACTATCCTATAACCTTTCATTCCATGGCTCATGGTTTTCTAGTTTGGCGTTTTCCCACTGGTAACAGATTCTGGAAGGACTTCAAAAACCATGCATTTTAAACTGCTATTCAGAATACAAAAATGTAGAAATAAATTTGAGTTCTGGAAAATTCACAGTTTGTGATGGAATCATAAAAATCTCAAGTGTATTCCCAAGAATATTTTAGGGTACAAGGGCACTTAAGTTTTAAATATTCACAGAGGACAATGTACTAGTTTCTCTGAACCTCTCCAGTCTTTCAGAATAGCCTCACTGTTTGGCGGCGTGCGTGTGCTTTGTTACAGAGGAAACCGCTCACATTATAAACCTGATATCCTTCGTTTCTGAGCGTAGAAGATCTCCGGAGATACAGTCACCCAGATAATTAGTTTATTTCTTGTACCTGGCACCATTCCCAGAAGAATTTAAGACAGCAACAAGTGAGGGAAGCTGTTCCTTCCCTTCCCTTCGGGATTCCTTGTGCTCTGCTTAACAATAGGGATTTTTTTTTTTTTTACGAGAGTTAAGGTATCTGAGTAAGAGGACAGCGTTTTGCAAAACTCAGAAAAGTGGTCAAAGCCACCAACTGTCCTGCGACCTTTCTTCACAGAGCCCTTGAAGCAATTCTTTCAGAACTGGGTGCACAGTGTGGCTTGGGGACTTTTAAAGCCATGTAGCCAGGACCCCTTGTCAGCAGCGGAGTGAATCCCTGCAGGGGTCATGGCCGGCTTCCCTGAGGGTCGGGGTGGGGGATTGTGTGACTTCAGAGGGGTAAGAGAGCTGCTGGAGAGAGAGCTTCCTGAAGCTGGAACATCTCAAAATTAACCAAGGCGACTGCAAACAGGGCACCCAGGCTATGAGCGCTCAGCACCCAGTAGGTGACAGCGTCCACGATGACAGTCTCAGATGCATATGGTTAAAAACCTTTATTTTTTATTTTTATTTTTATTTTATGTGTTTTCTTTAATCTTCTTTGGAAAGTCACTGGTAGTTCTAGTCAGAATACAGTGGACAAGAGCAGAGACATTTTGTTTTATTTGTGGTTTCCATCTTTTTTTTGTTTTAAAGATTTATTTTATTTATTTGAAAGAATTACAGAGAGAGGTAGAACAGAGAGAGAGGTCTTCCATCTGCTGGTTCACTCCCCAGATGTCCGCAATGGCCAGAGCTGTGCTGACCCAAATCCAGGAGCCAGGAGCTTCTTCCGGATCTCCCATGTGGGTGCAGGGGCCCAAGGACTTAGGCCATCCTCCACTACTTTCCCAGGCCATAGCAGAGAGCTGGATTGGAAGAGGAGCAGCCGGGACTAGAACCGGTATCCATATGGGATGCTGGCACTTCAGGCCAGGGCTTTAACCCACTGCACCACAGCACCGGCCCCTCCATTTTTTTTTTTTTTTTTGAGATTTATTTTAGTCATTTGAAGGACAGAATGACAGAGAGGGAGAGAGAGAGAAAAATCTCCCATCCAGTGCTTTACTCCCAAATGGCCACAGTGGCCCTGGTTGGGCTAAGCAAAGCCAAGAGCCTGGAACTACATCTGGGTCTCCCAGACAGGCAGCAGGAGCCCAAGTACCTGGACCATCTTCTGCTGATTTCCTGGGGAAATTAACAGGGAGCTGGATTGGAAATGAAGCAGCCAGGACTCAAACAATTGCTTAGATTTGGGGTGCTGGCGTCCCAGGCACCAGCTTGACCCGCTGTGTGTAACATCAGACCCTGGGCTTAGTCTTTGGCTAAGCAAAGGGGACCTTGGTTACGTGCTGGCAGCAGAGGTCGGGATGAAAAGCCCCAGACACAGACACGGAGGGTAGGGAGCTGGAACTCTGAGCCTGAGCCCCTTTCCTGTTGGGCTGGTTTTCTCTCCAGGGTGTGTTCTTCTGTCCTTAAAGGGGCTGCTTTGGGCAGAGGAGCATCCCTTACAGCCTCTTCCAGGTCTCTAGGTTCAAAGCATCCTGCCAATGGGATAATTGAAACGGTGTTCTCTGGAGGGAACCCCTTCCCTGTCCCTGTGAGTCCTGAATCCATATTATTGTCCTCCACCTTCCCTGTCCCCATGAGTCCTGAATCCATGTTATTGTCCACGAAGCATGAACTTGTCGACCCAGATCCCTGGAACGGGACGCCAAGCAAAGAGCACGTCTGTTCCCTTGCAATCCTGCAGGTGATGCCAGGGACGCGTTCCTAACCATTCTGTAAAGCGTGGGGGAATGTGCAGCTCCACGCTCTCAGAAATGAGCCTTGCTTCCTTCCTTTTTTGTGTGCATTTAGTTTGATTGACAAGTAGATAATAGACCCATCAAGGCCTCCGCTATACGAATTAATGTCTGTTATTTAAGCCAACCACAAGTCGATTCCTTCATTAAGCCCACCTGTGCAAGGAACTGTGACCATGGTGCCCATCCAGTCATCTGTGGACATGGCGCTCAGGTTGACAGCTACAGGAACTGCACACGGTAGCCTGCGGGCTTCATGCAGTGCCAGTGCTGGGAGCACCTGGTCTGCTCCGTGTGAGTTGGGCCAAGCAGGGCAGGCTGCTCCCTTCTGGCGGTGGCTCCCTGCCTGTGTCAGTGGCCACATGGCCTTGGCCTGTCTGTCGCTGGTCTGTTAGCTCCATGTGAGAATGATACCCCACATCTGGGTGCCCTATGGAGAATCTGTAGCCCTAGGCTGGTTCTTGGCTTCAGTTTCAGATGGACATCGATCAAGTGAAAGCAAATGTTTGATTGGAGAAAGTGGCAGAGAGGGGGGTGACTCTGCAGCCAGAGCTGCCCCGGTGCAGATGGGACTCCACGTGACCCTCTTTCTGTCTGTGTAGGATCACTTCCGCAGGTTTCTGTGGCGATTGTCAGCCGAGTTGGCACCAGGGAGAGTGATTTGGTTTTGGTGATGTGTTAGGGCGAGGGGCGTATGAGGCTGGGGCCAGGTGGCAGTTAATGTGGACCCTGTGTTGGACTGACCTTGTGGGTACCCACATCTGCTCTGCCTCCTGATAGCCCCCGGGTGCTGCGAGACTTTGGCCTCGCTGTCTGGTTTGCAGCAGGGGTGCTGGTTTGTAACAGGTGCTGCTGGCTCATGGACCTGTTCCGGAAGCTGCTCTGTGTGTTCCTGGACACTGCTGGGCCTTGTTTTGGAGGGAGCATCCTGTGCACCCTGTACTTGTTGCAGTTTGGGAGGCACACCCCCCCTTACAGAGCAGATTTGCTCCCACTCACCCGCACGGCCATGCTTTGGACGAGCATTTCTTTCATTCTCTCTCTGTTCAAGAATATCGGAGATGAATGGGACCAGAGTTTGCCTGCTAGTTACTCGCAATGTATCGCAGAGTGCGAGACGGTAGTCAGCCTGCCTGCCACCTGCCAGGTCCACCTGACTCAGCTGGGATCAGTGGGGGCAGAATCTCAGGCAGCCTCCAAACCTCGGCAGGAGGGCAGGGACCGCAGGATGGATGGAGCAGCCGTGGCGGTGTTGTGTAATCACCTGACTTGTCCTCACCCCAAGCACACGCCCAGGTCACTGATGCATTCTCCACATGGTGTCCCATCTCCCCTAGGAACAGTTCATTGCTGGCATAGCCTGTCTTCGCCAGGAAACGCTTGTCTCACGTACCTTTTTTTATTCATTCAAGGCCTGCAGGTGAATTCTGATTCTGATACAGAAATATGACCCAGGGTGCACATGGAAAAATGTAATTACATTTTTCCCGTGGATTTTTATTAGAAACAATTGATTGGGCTGGTCAGAAGCCAGGGGAGCTGCAGTCATTAGGATTCGGCCCAGAGCAGTTTGGACAGCTCGTCCTCAGGTGTCGCTGTTCCCTCTGTGGTGTGGACTCCATGGACAGTGGTGCCCTCACCACCACTGCCCCGCCCTGGCAACCAGTGGGGGTGAGGGCGGAGCTGGCCCCCTCCCACTTGAGTTCTCTTTCCTTGCCTCTCCTCCTATTGTTTCTTAAAGACGGACACATATGCACAGTAACCAAGAGTTGCAAAAAGAGCATTTCGCCGAAGCAAGGCAAGTGCTTTTAATTTGGGAGACAATTTTAATAGTATTAGGCTGTAAAGAGAATTAGTCACAGGAAGAAATTTTATGTCTTCTCAGTCCTTTTAAAAATTCTACGCCAAGGCATAGTCACGGGGGACAGCACAGTCAGAGTTAATCTGACCAGCACACTGTACCACATAACTTTTTATTAGGATAAAAAATAATAAAGCCAGCAGACCCAAAGTAAATGGATTATGGTGCTTCGTTTTTATTATTATATCCGAATGCTGCGGTCACTGAATTTTCGTGCATGATGTTTGAAAAATTAAATGATGCACAGCAACTTGAAAAAAATCAGTTCTCCTTGTACGCGTTGGCCTTGTCAGCTCTGCACATGTGTTCAGAAATCTGTCCATCTTCAGAAGGGTCACATTTCTGTTGGAGTTTAAGAATGAGATTCTCAAAACAGAAGACATAGCTTTGGCTCTTTCGATTTCTGTGTTCCTTTCCCCGGGTCTTTGTACCTTGTACAGACACTGTCCTGATGGCTCCACCTGAGCTGTGGGGTCACAGAGCCGCTCCCCACTGTGAGGTGTTGTGAGCATGGACGGAGCCGCCCAGCCGTGGTGTTTGAAGCTGGTGATGAGGATGAGACAGGCCGTGCAGGCGGAGCTGAATGGACCTCTGGCAAGGGAGTTACCCCCAGGAACAGAGCTGACGGAGAGTGGCTGGGCGCAAACCCAAGGCCTCGAGAGTAGAAGGACCCGGTCCACGGATGCCATGGTTCGTGTGCCTGATTCCCAGGCAGCGTGAGTTGACGGTCCAGTCCTAAAGCACGCTGTGCACAGTTTCATAGATTTGGGAAACACTGAGGAGCTGTGCGTGGTAGCTCCTGGAGAGCAGCGGCGGGGGGTGCGTCGGGCAGAATGAGGCTGCCTCAGCCTCCACAGGACCCAGAGAAGCAGCACTCGGGAAACGTCCTGGGCGGCGCTCAGGAGGCAGCACCAGCAGCACTGGGCAGACAGTTCCAGGACGAGCCAGGCCCACACAGTGGCTTTCCAGCACTTTCCAGCAGGCTGACGGATGTGGTCTCTGTGTTAGATTCCTGTTTTGAGTCGGGAAAAATCTGGGAAGCGCCGGAGCCACCCCGGTTGCATGGCAAAACTAAATCCCAGAGCACGGCTTGGGAGCTCAGCAGCAGCAGGTGCTGGGTGCAGTGATGGCGTTGCTGTGTGGGGTGCCCGTGTGCCAAATGGAGGTGCCTGGTTCACGTCCTCACTCCTCCGTCTACCAAGCAGCTTCCTGCCAATGCATACTCCTGGGAAGCAGCAGACAATGGCTCAAGTGCTTGGGTCCCTGCCGCCCATGCCGGAGACCTGGACAGAGTTCCAGACTGTTGGTGTGAGCCTAAGCAGGCCCTGGGTGCTACAGGCCGAGGGGAGTAAGTAGTGGGTGAGATCTGTCTCTTTCTCCCCCTTCAAATACCACAAAAAGAGATTCAAACGCAAGGGGCAAACGTAGATCATTTGAGCTCTTCTACCCATTTCCATTTACAAGTTTCTCTTGAATGAGTTCGTGTTGTCCACAGCATCTTTGCAGAAATACTAGAATTAACAGGAAGAGGGAGATCACAGTAGCGCCGCACTAGGTCTTCGGCTGGGCTCGTCTGAGCACTGCGCTGTGTGTTCTGTTTGCATTCCGGTTTATTTCCAGTCCTCACTTCTTCCCCAAGCTGCAGACCCACAGGTGCAGCTGTCTCACACAGAACAAGTCGAAACTCACATCAGTACGTTACGTCACCCCAGAGCGCTCTGCCTCCTGCGTCCTGCTGGCTGTGACAGTGGCCCCAGCTGTCCAGGCACCCGCGTGGGTGAGATCCGCCTGCCTGTTGCTTCTCCTTTGGTTCCCATCTCCACCACCTGGATGCTGGTGACTGTGTTAATGGCTGAAGCCCAATTCCTGTCTTCCTAGCACCGGGCTGCAGGCCCTGACCTTGCCTAGGCCTTGGCGGCAGCTTCTCACAGACTCTTACTCTGGCCGACACCCCACCCACGTGCCACAGCCGCCTTCCCTTCACGGTGCCCCTCGGTGTGCAGCTTGTAGGCGTCGGCAGCAAAGCCCCTCCCGTACCAGCTCCTCCCGTACCAGCTCCTCCCGCGTGGTTCCTGCCACTTGTTCAGCCGCAGTGACCTTCTCCTTGTCCTGGGTGTGAGCCTGGCTCATGTCTACCCAGGCCCTCACTGTCCCCTCCAGGTAGCCGACCTCGGTCCTGGTTTCAGCACAGGACAGGCCGCCCTCCCGGGAAGCCTTGTTGGTAGTCTCAGGGACAGCTTCCTCCTGCCTTCTGCTCTGGCACTCGCTCCCCATCCCCACTGCTGCCCTGTGCCCCTGTGCCCAGGAGGCCCTCTAGGACAGCCAGTGTCCCCACGTGGCGCGTGCACCGCAGGTGCAGAATCTGCTCACTGAGTGACGACGCCTGGTGAAAGTGGCCGCGCCCGAGGAAGGGCCGCTCGTTCAGCTTCAGAGGGTGGACAGGGTCTGGCTAATGCCGTGTGGAGCACGCTGAGTGTCAGAGCTTTTCTGGAAAGCAGCAAGGGCTCCTTCTTCAGAAGTGCCCGGAGCCGTTCTCCCTGGTGAGAGGCTGGGAAGTGATCCGGGCACCGAAGGCACGAGGCTGCACTGAATGACTGCTCATTCAACCCATCCCACAGGCCATCTAACGGTGTCCACTGGTCAGCGACACCTGCCTTATAGCCCGGCTCTGCAAGTTTATCTCCCATACACAGAGCGGAAATGCACTTAGTTCAAACCAAGAAAGCAGAGAGAATGAGAGGATAATCAAGTCAACATAAACAATTATCAATGAATCTTTTATGAAAACCAAAATATTACATTTCCGACCTTGAGGTGTGTCTGACACTCCCCATGTGGGGAGGAGGAGGTAGGCATGGCAGGCATTGCTTTCCTGTCCTTGGGTAAAGCTGGCTGCTCTGTCTCTGTGGGTTTTATAAGAACATAAATAACTCCAATGCATTGTTTTCATGTAGCCCTCCCTTAGGAGTGTGGTGTGCTGTGTGGACAGGATCTCATTACCTCTCCCTGCACCACGGGGCATTGAAAGAAGGCAGGTGACCTTGCATCCCTGTTGAACCCAAGCTGAAAAGGTATCCTATCAACTAAGAGTAAATAAAATCAAGATTGAATAAAACTAGGATTTATGAGAAGGTGTAGGGTTAGAGTTTAAAGGAAGGTATTGACTGTGTTAGAAATAAATTGAGATTGAAAGATATATAGGTTGGCACATGCTCACTCGGACTTACTTCCAATGGTAGAACTAGAAATGTGCCAGGGGATTTCAACTCAATCTTACCAAGGAGGCAGGTACCAATGCCAGCGCACTTGGTAAGTGATAAGTATAAATACACAACCGATCAAAAAGATAGGGTAGGTGTCGAAGAGATTTCACAAATAAGACCAGTGTAAGCAAATAATGAAGGATAGAATTAAAAGGGAGAGAATGATCCTGCGGGGGAAGCAGGACACACAGCAGACTCATAGAATGGCAAACGCCCAAAACAGCACTCCTGCCTCAGAATCAACCCTTGGGACATTCAGATCTGGCTAAAAGGTCCATGAGAGTCTCACAGGCATGGAAAGCCATGACACGATGGCAAAAAACAATCTAAATGAAAGACCCTGGTGAACAAGACCCCAGCAGAAGGAACAGGCCATCAAGGAGAGAGGTGCATTTCTCTGAAGGGAGGAAGGAACCTCCACTGTGACACGGCCTTGACTAAACAAGCTCAGAGTCGGTGAACTCAAGGGACTTCCATAGCCTAGACAGCTCATAGCAAGAGTCTCGGGTGATTGCTGATGTCATAAATAAGAGTGCCAATTGTTAAATCAACAACGGGAGTCACTGGGTACATGCTCCCCACGTAGGATCTCTGTCCTTAATGTGTTTTACTATGAAACTTAAAAACACTACTAGTCGAACAATACCCTATACCTTGTGCGGTTGTGTGAGTGCAGCCTGTTGAAATCCTTGCTTAGTATACACTAAGTTGATCTTCAGTATATGAAGGTAATTGAAAATGAAACTCGATAAAGGGCAGGATGGGAGAGGGGGGGGGAGGGCCACGGGAGGGAGGGAGGTTGGGGGGGAAGCCACAACAATACAAAAGTTGCACTTTGTAAATTCACATTTATGAAATAAAAAAAATTAAATTAAAAAAAAAGAAAGCCAAAGGGGAAAAATTCTCTATAAACGTGCAGATGTATAGAATGTGTACATTAATGTGTGTACACAAAATTATGTGTGAACATTGAAGAAAGTTTTAAAACAAGACCATTTTAAAACTATAATTTTATTACAGTAACAGAATTTGACTTATCACCTTCATGTCTGTTGATAGATTTTTGTTTTGTTTTTACTATGTGTCTATGAGTTTCCACTCAACATTACAGCATATATGTAATTTTGTATTATGCATTTTTCACTTAAAATGATATGATAAATTTTGCACCACTATAACTGAGTAGCTGTATGAGTTTCCATGAAAAGATATACCTTACTTTGTGTTACTCTTTTCTATCATAAGCTTTTTTCCCACTTTTTCAAGGTAAAAACAAGAATGAAGTGAAAATCTATATTTATGTGCATTTTTGATTTTTTAAAGTTATTTTCTTGTCTGAGAAGCTTTCCAGGAGCAGAGTTAGCCAGTTAATACGTATCTGCAAGTGCACTGAGTGATGGCTGCGTGAGCTCCCAGATTAACACACGAGTGTGAAAGAGTAAGGAGCAGAGGACCCGCAGACCAGCAGTGTATGTAAGTGGGCAGAGCAGCAGCTTGGAGAGTGAAAATTCACTGATTTGTTGTCTCCGCACAAACAAGTGATTTCAGTTTATTCCCATCACATTCTCATTTCAGTCAATTACTTTGATACTGTGAAACTACAGAAAAAAGAGAAAGCTGCCTCTCGTAGAAAACAGAAACTTGTACCTGGTCTAAAAGAGTAGATTTACATACATGGAACAGGCATTTTCTCTGCTCTCCTCATTTTAATTCACATCGTCAAATGTTCTTTAAACATAATTAGGAAAGTGTGTGTGTGTGTGTACGCATGTGTGCGTCCACATGTGTGTATCCACACCTAAAGGCCTGCTTCAAGGAACTAAACCAGAGCACAGACTTCTTTCATTAATTATGTAGGCATTGGGGAAACCCACAAGTGCATAACTTCTCAGGGCTCGGTTGTTATGTGGTCGTCTCATTTACACCACAGTCACTTAGCAAAGGACATTAGTTATATCAGGAAGAACGGTTACATGGCTAAAATGAATAGTAGATATTTATGTGGGATATAAACACTGACCAGGGAAATCCCAGACCCATGATGCTCCAATGGCTGTCAGCCTGAGGGATGGCGGGGTATGAACTAGCGCCGCCTCACTGTGAATAAGGCACATGGCTGTCGCCATGGACGGGGTCTTGCAGTTCTCATCACTTTTCTCAGGGATCTTCCTGCTGGTCGAAGTCGCATGTCCATTCCTATCTGTTTTATGGTCAGAGCAATGTTGTGGGTTTCCTCAGGGGAATAGGGGTACCGTAGGCCTTTCCAGTAGCTTGCAGAAATTGTTGCCAACCATTCCCGTTTCTGTGGCGTCAGCAACAGCGCTCACGCGATAGGCATGGCGTGTGACCACGGGTCCACAGATGGCATCTTTGATGTCACTGCATGGGCTCACGAGCAGGTTTGCATCTTTGGAAGAAAGGGATGTTGGTCAGAATCAAAGAGGGTCTGTGGAAAGGTGATCTTCAGGTAAACTGATGTTAAGGCAAAAGGGAAAAGTCCGTCTGGTCTGTGTTTAAAACCAGTGACGCAATTTATAGCAAAGAGGAGCAATTTGTACGGCTAAGTCTTCCTGCTATGCTGATGACAGCAGCCTGTGGTCACCGAGAAAATGCAAGGCAGAAAGTGGCTGGACTTGAACAGGCCAGTCCTCTACAGGAGGTCTCGGGGAAGCTGTTCCGAGCCTCTGTCGTGATCCCTCCCTGTAATCGCCCAGGAACTTGTATGCCTCCTCCCGTAGCTTCCAGTGGCAGGAAGCTTGATGTCTGTCTTTGGCACCGTGAACCTGGCACAGCTTCTGGCACACAGTGAGCACTTAGTACACACTGGTGGATAATCAAGCAGTTGTACGGCTCCTACCTGCCCCTGTGTCTTTATCCCTGTGCTCAGGACTGACAGAGGTACAGAAGTGTAACTTCAGGGAGTTAGAATCAAGACAAACAGGAGAAAGTGAGCGCCTTGCAGTCGCCCGGGTGGAGCTGTAGCACAGTTCGGGTGCTGATGCAGAGGAAATAGAAAGTTAGCTACACAAAACCACAGCATTGTGGTGGATGAATGATAGCTGGTGCATCCGTACAGGTCAACCCAGAGGGACCACGGTCTGTCTCCGTGCCTTGAGATTACGTTCACCTCCCCTTCTGGATCTGAGTCCCAGGACGTCTCGCAGCTGTCTTCCTGGGGCCCAGCAGGTGCATGGCCTGAGATCCCTAACTGAGACCTTGCTGTGGTCCGTGTTCTCCGCTTTTCGTGTGCGGCTGCGTCAGGCTCACCTTGTGCTCTCAGCTCGGGGGTCACCTCTTCCAAGATGCTGCCCCAGGTGCCCCTTTGTCATTCACCTCCTCAGTCCCCAGTTTATTCCTCCCCACACTTCACTGCTCATCTCAGGTACTGGACTCTCTCAAGTTCTACCTGTGGCTCCCACCCCCAACAGACTTGGCAGTGGGACTCGGTCTGTCTTGGTCCCTGTGGTGTCCCTGGCTGTGTCACAGCAGCTGGGGCCTTTTCCTGCAAGGGCTCCATCCTCAAAGGGGTCTTTCCCCACCCTGTCTGCAGGAGCTTCTGCCAACCCGTGGTTCTGGTTCCTGTTCTCTCGAACACACGTCACTTGCTGGGATCGTCCTGTTAGTGTGTTCCACCCACTGAAACTGTAGCCCCCTGAAGGCAGATCCTGGAATCGTGTCTACCACAGTCACTGCTGTTCTGGCAACACCCGGAAGAGGAGAGGAGGCAATTTGAGTGTGCAGGTGTCTAACAAATGTAAGACAATGACACACATAAAAGACAAAAACAAGTATTTTTTTGGAAAGTGGAAAAAAAAAAAAAGATGCGTCAGGAGCGCAGTACTTGTGAGTTTCCACATTTTGGTGGTGGAAGCAGGATTGACTTCAGTGAAGACCTACGGTGGTGCAGGCCGGGAGAGCTGGGAGTGGTGGAGGAGCGGTCAGCACAGCAGGAGAGCAGGCCGGAGGCCTGTGTCTGCACACCTGTGGGCCGATGTCTCTGCACCGTTCAGGGCCACTTCTGGGCTCCACGGGACACAAAAGAACGAACAGCTAGCACAGTGGTTCTGACGCCTCTGGGGCACCCATGTCCCACGCTGGAGTACCAGTTCCCGTCCTTGCTACTCTGCTCTGATCCGAATTTCTGCTAACGCACACATAGGGGCGGGCAGCAGACGATGGCCGAGTACTCGAGTCCCTGCCACCCACATGAGAGACCCCGGTACAGCTCCCGGATCCTGGTTTCAGCCTGGCCTCGCCCTGGCTTTGCAGGCATTTGGGCCTTTGAACCTGAGGATGGAAAATCTCTCTCCTTCCTTCTCTCTTTCCCTGCCTCTCTGGTTTTTAAATAAGAATAGAAAAAAAGAAATGAGAGACTACAGCTGGGCCAGGACAAAGGTAGTACTCACAGGGTGTTTAGAGCCAGGACAAGTGGTAGCACTCACCTTCATTAGTTATGGAGGGCACAGGCCGAGGTTTGGCCCCTGTTACCTGGGGAAGTCAGGCATCTCTTTTGAACTTTGGTGTCCACAATTGCAAAGTGAGAAGAATAAAACCTCTCCTATAGAAATGTTTTCAAGACAAAGAAATGTGTATTGAGAATTAGGCCTGGTATGGAAGCTGCATCACATGGGAGCTCATGGAATGGCGGCTGTCGTTAAAATAGTGCACCGCTTGGGGTGCCCTGCGGAGGGCGTGGCAAGCACCGCAGTGCCACTTAAACAACCATGGAGGGCACCGCTCTCTTCCGAGTCGTAGCCGGATTGCCCTGTGGACCAGACCACATAAGTGTCAGTGAGTATGTGCTGAGTCGTGAGCCGCTGAAGTGGAAAGGAAAATGGAAAATTGTTAGTTACGTGTTACTTCACTTTGCCTGCAGTGGTGGCTCAGGAGGCACAGTGGAAGAGCCCTCCCCCTGGTTCTTAATCAGCGAGCTTGCAGGTACTTCCGTGAGAGCACTACCCACTCCCACAGGTGTTGACCCCAGAGAACAGACTACAAGAAGTCCCTGTTTCTGGCTGAAGCTTACCGAGGGGCAAAGGATACAGCATTAGATGAGGTTTTTGATCTCTGTGTGTGGTTGTTAAAGTAGTTTATTATCATTTAAAAATAAGCAAAATACTGAAAGTCCAAGAATCCCTAAGGTGGAAACTGGGAACGAGGCACAGTCAGCACATCGCAGATTGGCAAAGCCATTGAAACCTTTATGAGGGAACTAATTTTTTGAAGATGGTCCATCACCTTATCAGTCACATAGTGATGTCAGTCTGCCAACTCCTCCACCAGTGAGAGCAGTGAATCAGGCGCACATGTGCTCATATCAGGGAAATAGCACATTAATTGATTCACACATACAGCATTGTGAAAATCCATAGCACAAAGCCCTCAGCAAGTAGCAAGTGTAATAATTTTGCATTTACCTACAGCTCCCAAGTTCAAACTGATGCTGGAAGGCAAAATTTTATGCTTTATGTTTAGTTTTTATGGTTGCTTCCATATAGCTTTTCTGTACATTAGAAGCTGATTTTCAGAACCATAAGCTTGCCAATTTTTATGAGTAAGAAGTTTATGAGATATTCTCCTCAGGTAGCATAAATTATTTTCTGGTAGCTTTTACCACCATCCAGGTTCACTGTGACTTTGTACATATCCCTAGTGACCTTGCTTGTACCATTGATAACACATTCCATTAGAAATCTGATGAGTTGAAGAGATTGTGTGTGAAGCTTCAGCCTCATGATGACATCACAGGTGTGCTTGTTGGTGTTGCTTAGTTGGATACACTGGTAATTCTATTTACAGGTAAGCATAAAGGAACACTCAATACAATGGATAATGGTTATATATTTATGCACACGTATCCTCTCTGGATCAAAATTATGGACAAAAAGGATTAATCTTTTTTAAAAGATTTTATTTAATTATTTATTTGAGAGAGAGGGAGAGAGAGAGGTCTGGTTCAATCCCCAGATGGCTATATCAGCCAGGGTTGAGCCAGGCTAAAGCCAGGAGCCCGGAGCTTCTTCCAGGTCTCCCACATGGGTGGCAGGGGCCCAAGTACTTGGGCCATCTTCCACTGCTTTTCCCAGGCTGTGAGCAGGGAGCCTGATTGAAAGTGGAGCATCTGGGACTTGAAGTGGTGCCCATACAGGATGCTGACATTGCAGGTGGCAGCTTTACCTACTACACTACAACACCAGCCCCAAGGATTAAATTTGACAATGAGAATCTTCTTTATCGTAAGCTCTCTGTTGATACTCAAGATAAAGAAGACTTAATATGAAATCATTGCTTAGAGCACTATGGTATATGTATATAATTACCCTTATAGATCACTTTCTTGTGTTTTTGCTTGACATCAAGTCTTGTATGTGATATAAAGTTTACTACTTTCTGATATGTACAGCCACAATGTTAACAGCAGAAGTCTTACCTTTATATGAGATCCCAAAATTATAAAAGCTGTGTCTTTTTTTTGCAGTTGCACAGCTCAATAGCCTTCACTAGTGAGCCCTAAATTGTCCCCAATCCATCTAGTTTTCCCACTCAGTGATATAGGGGTCTACTGTGACAGTGCCGATGTGTGATGAAAAATGTCCTCGGGTGAGAAAACCCAAGTGTGAAGAACTTAGGGACACAGGATTCATTGCTAGAAATCCTCTATGTGTAGAGCCAAATCTATTCACTGGCAGTAAGAATTCTTAAGATGGCCATAAACCATCTTGAGATAAATGCACACCTCAGCATGCATTTTTGGCACCCTCTGTCAGTGACTGGCGGGATGAGCGAGACCCACTGCCACTCCCTCGCTTTCCAAGGACAGCCACTCAGGATTACCTCCCTAAAGGGAGCAAAGTCATCCTGGGCAAATACTGTTCCAAGACAGGCTTCACCACAGGACATCCAACAATCACACGTTAGCAAGACAGTTGACTTTTAAGTGTGTAGATAATTGCAACATTAAAGTCTGATAAAAAAAAAGTAGCTATGAAAAAGCTGAAATTGTAAACAAATAAAGCTGTGCACTCAACCTGACCTGGATGCAAATCCTTTTAATACCTATTGCACAGGAGTTTACTCCTTGACTACCTGCTGAGCCTCACTTTACTCCCATACAACCTGAGAGAAATCCTGCCTACTAAACAAGTATGTGTTTGCACAGGGCTTACTATGCATTAAGTATATCAAACACAGTTATCATGAAAACAGAAATTTCATGGAAAATGTGTGTTTAGTTTGAATATGAGCATACTTCAGAAAGTTCATGGGAAGCAGAATTAAAAATTGAATTTATTTTGGTACAGAAATTTTGAAATCCATGCATGTGAGGGGTCTGTAGAAAAACTCATTGAAGGAAAATGTATTGTGAAAACCTACACAGATTTAATTTATTTTTTTCACCAAAGTGAACTTATCTTTTAATATAATTTTTCATAAAACTTATTAAATTACCCTAGAAGAATATGAAAATATCACCAATTGCCTGACTCACATTTCCTCCAAGCTTTCAGTAACCTGAAGTGAGACACAGTGGAATCCAGTGCATAGACTGCTGGTTGAGTTTCATGCGGTTTCCCCTCTATGCATTGGTGATGTGGAGGGATTCCTGTAACCTCACCGATGGTCACTGCCTACAACTGTGAAAGGGCACATTTAGTTTATTTCTTTATTCACCTCATTGTGTATTCTTAGGGAATACACGCTTTGAGTCCAGTGGACATTGAGTAATAGAATCCGTTCAGGAGGAGTGTGATGTCATCCTACAGAGAACTTCTCATTCACTCTACTGGTGCCTTGGGGAACTTACAGGCCCAGCCCACTGCAGCCACGCCAGCCTTCTCACAATGGATCGTGTCCATGTAAAAAAAAAAACAGCTGCCCACATGCACGTAAGGCTCCTTCCCCCAGCATGGACGCTGGCCTTCCAGTTGGCGTCCAATACGGAAAGCAATGGCATCTTGGACCTTTCTTTTCCATTGACCACTGCACTAACAATAGTTAGACATTTTTCAATTCAATTAGGGCCTCATTCTAAAACAACAAAATGTATTCGACCAGTTCCACCCTGCTAGCTTGCCCCAATATGCTTTATTTTTCTAATCTTTTCTCTTTTACTTGAACATGGAGAATTTTTTTCTACAGCTCAGAAGATGAGCACTCTTGCCCTAAATTCATTGGAGAAAGGCATGGAAAGTTTGGTGGTTCAAATTTTTTTGTTCTAAAAGTTTTATTTTCCATTTCATCAGATCATGGAGTGGTCCATGGGGGGTCACAGGTGAAGGCTCTGTGATTGTCCCAGAACCTGGAAACGGACAGAAACCACACTGCACACACAGAGCAATGAAGATCCAACCTTTTGTTTCTGAAAGTCAATTACATTCAAGACTCAGTGAACTGAGCTTTGTTTTGTTTTGATGTTTTCAGAGAATCTGCCATCTTGACTGCACAAAGAGTGACGGTCAGAATATTTAGCTACTGCTATAGTGGCAGGACTGCCCCATCAGAATGGACACAGCTCCATCAGTCAGAATGGACACTAGCCAATTGAAATGGAAGCTATCAAGATGGTGTGACCACACTTGTGCACACCAGCTCCTAACATCAGTCATTGCAAAAACTACTGGAAACAAAGGGAATTTCAGTTCTCAGAGTCCCCTGTTCTACCAAAATTCAATTTACTTTACCCTAATGAAATTACTTAAGACTAACATAGTCACAGTCTCTCTCCAATTACTTCTTCTTTATCCTGTTTCCACTAACAGCAAAGCTCCTTTAAGATTTCTGTATTTATCGCCTCTACTCCTCACTGATAATTTTCTCTGGGTTTTGTCCTCAGCATTGGCTTCCTCTGGGACTCAGAGGTCTTTCAAGATCAGCAGCTCCAAGCGTCCCCAATCCTGTGCTCAGTCTGCACTCTTCTCTTCCCTGATGCCTTCACTGCCTTTGGCACAGCTGATGACCCCTTCCTTCTGGAATTTTCCTTTTAAGATTAGGACACCACTTGCCCCTCTTCCTCTGATGTGTGCCTTCAGTCCTCAGCTGTCTTCACTCTCTCAACACTGGAGAGCTGAAGGGCTCAGTCCCTGGCCCTCTTCTCTTGGCTTCCCTTATTCCCTTTTGAGGGATTTGATCTGACCCTAGAACCTCGGATCAAGCAGTAGGACCGTTGCCTCTACATCTGTACCTCTAGCTTTGGCCCCTCCCACAAATTTCCCAGCTGCTCATGCAGCATCGCCTCTCGGATGCTGTCTTCATCCATTTTCTGCAGCTGTAACATAATACCACATACTGGGTAACCCATAAACAACAGAAGCGTATCTGGAGACTCGGGAAGCCCAAGAACGTGGTGCTGGCATCTGACAAGGCCTCTGGCTGTGTCATTTTATTGGCAGAAGAGCAAGTAAGCACACGTAAGACACAGGGAGAGGAAATCAGGCGTACTTGTTCTTCTGAGAAATCCCCTCAGTGCTAACTAGCCAAATGCCATGGTGATGGGCATCAATCCACTCCCAGTCCTATAGCGCCCATGACCAGATCAGCTCTAAGAGGTCCTGCATCTTTTTTTTAAAGATGTATTTGCATAGTTTTTTTTTATAAGATGTATTTGAAAGTCAGAGTTACAGCAAGAGAGAGGTGAGGTGGTGGTGGTGGGGGGTGGTCTTCCATCTGCTGGTTCACTCCCCAGATGGCCACAAAGGCCGGAACTGCGACGATCCGCAATCAGGAGCCAAGAGCTTCTTCTGGGTCTCCCACATGGGTGCAGGGGCCCAAGGCCTTGGGCCATCTTCTACTGCTTTCCCAGGCCATAGCAGAGCTGGATTGGAAGTGGAGCAGCCGGGGCTCCAACCAGCGCCCATATGGGATGCTGGCACTGCAGGCGGTGACTTAACCTGCTGTGCCACAGCATTGGCCCTGATCCCACCTGTTAATAACTGCTGTTTTAAAGAATTAGTCATTTATTTGAAAGGCAGGGTTAGATGGGGGAGGGGAGACGTCTTCCATCCAATGGTTCACTTCCCACATGGCCACAACGTCCAAGGTTGGGCCAAGCCAAAACCAGGAGCCAGAAACTCCATCAGGTTTCCCACATGAGTACAGGGGCCCAAGCACTTGGCCCATCTTCTGCTGCTTTCCCAGGACATTAGCAAGAAAAAGGATCAGAAGTGGAGCAGTCAGGACTTGAAGTCCATATGGGATGCTAGCATTGCAGGCAATGGCTTAACCTGTGGCCACAATGCCACACCTCCCCAGTATCTTTACAATTAAATTTCAGTGTAAGTTTTGGAGAGGGCATTCCAATGATAGCGGGTGCTCTGTAGGCTTTCCATGGCAGGTGTTCTGAGTGGCTGTCTGGTTTCCTTGTGTTCTTTCCCATCTTCTGAAAGTGCATTCTAACCCCAGTCCCCCCTTTTCAGTAAACGCTGTTGCCATCTACCCATTGTTCTAGTCATCTAGAAATGAAGTTGGCAATACTTTCATGCTACATCTTGAAATGGCCATCAGGCCTGCTTGTATGAACCGCTGTCCTCTCTCTCATACACCACAACCAAGCCTTCCGTCTCCTAAGTGGGCCCCACTCCTGTTGAGGCCACCAGGCACTTCCCACCATGCTCAGTCCCCCACAGCTGCCCCATCCTCCCTACCTCCTGACCCTGATCTCATCTCTGCCCAGGGCCTCCGCACCTGTCCCCAGCTCCAGCAAGTGTGATCCTGCTACAGAGCTCGGTGGACTTTGGTCTTCCCTATGCCTCAGTGCCCACAACAAGCGCCCTCGGGAAAGGGATCTTCCCCTGACTAAAGCAGTACCCACCCCCACCAGCGCCCACCCCTACCCTCGTTGTGTCCTCCGGAGTATGTGTCACAATGTCCCACCCCATAGCAGTGCGTGGGCTGACTTCTGGTCTGTCTCGTGCCCTGGGAAGTGTGCAGTTGAAGAACAAACACCATGATCCTTGAAAGGAAACCATCACCAGGATCCCCAGAGCTCCCTCGCCTTTGCCACCTGTCAGACTGAGGCCCCCGCCACGCCCTGCCGCTTTGTGGGCTATTTCTGTGCTAAGTCATGCTTCCACCGATCTCCACTGTCAGCATTTCTTCTTGGAGAAAAATGATCTCGGTATTGAATGGGAGTTTTTTTAAGGATAGTCGTCGTATCTTCTCTCCTGGCAGTATGTGGTCTTCCTGTATAGTTCATCACAGGAATTATCACTCAGACAGCTGGGGGCGACCGCTGCTGGCAGCGTGGGTGGAGCGGGGGCAGCACGGGGCCATGACGTTTGGTGCCAAATGAGCAGATATAATCAAGCACTGAATGAGCAGGGCCATGTGGCTGTTGGACCACACCAATAATTCTCTCCGCTGGACCACACTCACGTTACTCTACTTGAGTGAAGTCTGTGCCGACGCACTGTTCAGTTAGCATCCTTCTTCGGAAGCACCATGAGGACTGGGTAGTTTGCTGACTGGTGGGAGCTAAGACAGCCGGTGGTTGAGTGTTTCTCCACACTTGGATGGCTCAGACCCTCTCTTTCACAGGCATCTTCTGTGGGGCGCTCCCTGCTTGGTCCTGCCCCAGTGAGGGTCCTTCCCAGAGACCAGAGGGTGTGCGTCTCCCCGCTGGGCACCTTACAAGCCTGACTTGTTCTGTCCTTTCGGCACGTCAGTCTCCTGGGGCAGTGTCTGTGATGAGGCCCAGTGCCTTTTGTCACACGCGCTTCATGGGGTGGTGCTTGCAAGGTGCCGGATGCAGGCAAGCTTGGTCTTAAACCCAGCACTCTCTTGCCAGAGGTTGAAGGCAAGGGCTCCTGAAGCTTCCGGACTGTGCTTCCCTCCCAGACCTCTGGGCCTGACTTGCTGGCTTTTTGCCGTAGGCACTAAACCCATGCCTGTAGCTCCTGGATGTCTGCTGCCTTCAGAATTAGCCTGGAAAGCTCATTTGCAAGTAAGAAAAATGATTTAGGGGCCATGGCGGTGGCGTCACAGGTAAAGCCACTGCCTGCAGCGCTGACATCCCATATGGGCACCAATTCGAGTCTCGGGCTGTTCCACTTCTGATCCAGCTCCCTGCTATGGCCTGGGAAGGCAGGATAGGATGGCCCAAGTGCTTAGGCCTCTGCACCAACATGGGAGACCCAGAAGAAGCTCCTGGCTCCTGGCTCCTGGCTTCAGATCAGCACAGCTCTGCTGTTGTGACCATTTGGGAAGTGAACCAGTGGATAGAAGACTTATCTCTGCCTCAGCCTCATTATAAATGAATAAATGAATCTTAAAAAGGGAAGATCTAAGAATTATATCTAAAAAAAAAGAAAAATGAATGATGAAGAAAAGACACTTGACAGCATGGCAGAGTGGAGCCTGAGGTTCAGTGAGAGTCTTTGAAAGACAGAACTACAGAGAGAAGTAGAGCCAGAGAGAGAGAGAGAGGGAGAGAGAGGGAGGGAGTGAGGGAGAGGTCTTCCATCCTGCTGGTTCACTCCCCAAATGACTGCAACAGCCAGAACTGAGCAGATCCAAAGCCAGAAGCCAAGAGCTTCTTCTGGGTCTCCCATGTGGGTGCAGGGGCCCAAGGACTTGGGCCATCTTCTGCTTTCCCAGGCCACAGCAGAGAGCTGGACCAGAAAAGGAGCAGCCAGGATTCGAACCGGCACCCATATGGGATGCAGGTGTTGCAGGCTGGGGTTTACCCACTGTGCCACAGCTCCGGCCCTGGCCACAGTTTTGAGTGTTGTCCAGATCTCAGAATCCGTGGAAGCACATGGCAGGGCAGAGTCTGCTGCATGGCTTGGGTTTGTTTGCACGATGAGTGAGGCCGTCTCTGCCCCTGATTGACAAAGCCCGCTGCCACCAGACAGCCAAGACTCTTTCCCAGAGATCGGAAGTCTTTTAAGTAGCTCATGTGCCTCCTTAGAGAAAAGTCCTAAAGGCTACGGAATCCTTTGGCCCTTGAGGGGGAGACACCAGTGAGGAGTGGGAACACAGTGCAGGGGAGGAGTCTCTGTGGAAGGAAATCCAGGGAGCCACTGCCTGCCCCTCCGCTCCTCTCCAGGTTCCCAGCAGTGGTCTCTTGTCTACCCCCACCCCAACCTCCCCCCAACCCTGGAGCGCCTCCTGCTGCCGTTGTTGTGGGAAGCCACTCCCTGCCTGCCCTCAGTCCTCGCCCCCTGACTTGGTGGGACAGGTCTCAGGAGCTGCATAGTCTCCATGGCGACTAACCGGGCATCCCGAGTCTCCCCACCAAGCGTTTCCAACCAACCCCGGACACCTGCCCCATCTCCCAGGACTCCCTCGGGACTCCCCCTTCTTCCTCTAAGTATGCACCCCCCTTCCTCTGATCTCCAGCAGATGGTGTGTTCCTGGTGTCGCTCTGCGTGCCTGTCGAGTCCCAGGGACTGATCGAGGTTGATGGGGCGTATTTCCTTACAACATAGGTGTGTCGGGGGTGTTTCTGTGTGCCTTACTGGGTCTGGAGTTCCCATTCACATGACACCAGAGAGGAACTGTAGCTCGCATTCCACTGCCAGGGAGTTCTGCTCACTGCCTCAGTGCATGTCTGAGTTCTTACTAGAATGCCAAGTCCGGTTCAGGTATGGAGAATACAGCAGTGAACAAAGCAGGGGGGGGACACTCCTCTAAGCTCCCAGGTGGAGATGGGGGGGAGACAGGCAGTAAACAAATAAGCAGAATCTGCTCTATGTCAAGGCTTCCAAGGAGTTATTCAGCCTGGTGATACGAGAGCAACTTTGCTAATTAGAAGCAGCCCAGGTTGCCGAGAGAAAGCTGGAGCGCTGGTTTCTAAATAAGAAACAAAAATGTCCCCCAAGGCGTGAGCACCATCGTCTGGGCCACACGGGGGCTGCCATGAAGACACTGCTGAGCACGGGAAACCTGGGGGCACCTTCCACGCCGGGGCCTCTTCTGGTAGAAAGATCTCTGAGGTTCCTGCATCTAAATTCAGTTCTGGAATGCAGAGGGACAGAGATCAACTAGAAGAATGAGAGAGACACATATCTGCCAGGTTGACTTTTGAAATCGTTCGGAGCTTAATAATCGAATGCCTACAGAGAGGTTATACAATTTATGATATGAAAATAGTTGATCTTTTGTAGTGACATTTAGAATCCTTTGTCAACTCTATTTTGAATGCCTCTGAGCTTTTCAGTCAAACCAAATCTAAATGACGACTTAATTCCCCTGCACTCGGGTGCTGACCTTCAGCCAGGACGCAGCCTCTGCTCAGCTGCCGTGGCTTCAGTTGGCAGGAGCGAGTGATCAGTGCTATTACATGTCTATCCTCTAACGCCTCTCTAAAGAGAAACGAGGTCTCTTCCTTTGGTTTTGGAAGCTGAGTGCCAGTCGGGGGATTTCCAGCCTGAGATGGTTGGATGGTTTCCAGTGACTTTCCTTGACCCCGAGGTGTGTGTCTGAGGGAGGGCGCGTGGGGCAGGGTGAAGTCCAGGCTGCCCTCTCGCACACCCTGAGCTTTGTCTCGACGTTCTCTGCTCTGTTCCCAGGATGCCCATGATCGACAGTAATCAGCAATTGATTTTTATTTCTCTAGGCATAGTTAAATCATAGGAAGTAGGAAATAAGATTCGATGCATATCATGGCACTGCTCACTTAGTTTTGTATGGGAAATAAGGCCACGTGAATGAGAATTCACTGGTTTCCATCCACAAGGCAAGATGCGAAGCTGGAGGCCTGTTCACCCTGTGCGTACCGACACGAGCCGACAAGAACTGTGGTGGTGGAATACCACGCACCTAGTGGTTCTCACATCAGTGAGCCACTGATGGGCCAGACCTCTGCGGTGACTGCTAGATTTGATAGCAGGGAGCTGTGAGAACACTTGGCTTTGCTAAACACTGATAACATCTCCTGAAAGCGAAAGAGACGAGCACCTCCTAATGAGCAGCTCCAGGTTCAGCCTGCCCCGGGCACAGTAGCTGAGCACATCTTGCCTCTTCATTGTCCTAATTGGACATTTTTATCTTGTGTTCAAACTATGGATTTTACATCCATGCAGACGGAAAGCCATGGTGCACCTCACACTGGGACACGGCCCGTGTGTGAAAGTGGCCAGGCACCCACAGCTGCGGTGCCGAGACATCACAGTGTCTGCCATCGTCAGCCTCACGCCACATCTGCCCGCTCATCATTGCATTAAAGCTCCCTGTTCTTGGGGCTTCTCGGTTAAAATTGGACCTGATAGGGGCCAGTGCCATGGCGCAGTAGGTTAATCCTCCGCCTGTGGACCAGCATCCCATATGGGCGCCGGTTCTAGTCCCGGCTGCTCCTCTTCCCATCCAGCTCTCTGCTGTGGCCTGGGAAAGAAGTAGAAGATGGCCCAAGTGCTTGAGCCCCTGCACCTGTGTGGAGACCCAGAAGAAGCACCCAGCTCCTGGCTTCAGATCAGCACAGCCCCGGCTGTTGCAGCCATTTAGGGAATGAACCAACGGAAGGAAGACCTTTCTCTCTGTCTCTCCCCCTCACTGTCTGTAACTCTACTTCTCAAATAAAATCAATAAAATCTTTTTAAAAAATTAGACCTGTTTGCACTGCCATGTTTCTGGGCTGCTACCACTTCTCATGCGACCCCCTACTGCTGCCTGGAAAGGCAGTGGAAAGTGGCCAAAGTGCTTGGATCCCTGCCACCCATGTGGGAGAACCGGATGAAGCTCCTGGCTCCTAAATTTGGCCTGGCTCAGCCCTGGCCATTGCAGTCATTTGGAGACTGAACCAGCAGATAGAAGCTGTGTCTCTGTTTCTCCCTCTCTCTGTAACTCTACCTTTCAAATAATTATTTGTTTAAGAAACTTGGACCTGTTCACATCAGGGTCCGGTGAATCAGCTGACAACGCTCTGAAGTTTAAGTCACTCCTGGAACTTGCTTTGGCAAGAGACCATTACTGTTCCCAGCTATTCCCGGTCAGATTCAGCAAAGACTAAGTCCAGTTCTGAGTAAGCAACAGGAAGTGATGTGGCTTCTCATGGGGAGGCGGCACGGCCCAGCAGCAAGTGTGTGTCCCCGCAGCCCGAGGCAGCCTCACTCCGCTGCAGGTGCCCCTGCCGCTTTGCACGAGCCGCTCACCGCCTCCAAGGCAGATGTTCTCATCTAGAAACGCGAATTATGTTGACGGTGCCAATTACTTCACAACATACACGCATTTCAGAGCATCGATAGTGACTTTGAATGGATTTCGTTTGTCAGTTGTACCTCCCTCAGTGATGCTGAAAACAATGGGACACTAGCAGCCAGCTCCCAAGATCGCGTGGTGTGCTGCACGTGTGTGAATGTGCAGGGTCGAACTTGGACACAAAGCCTCTGTCCAGATTCCCCAGCCGTCGGCTGCTGGCTTGTATTGCTGCACAGTGCAGTGCCCCCACCCCCCCCAGTGAAGTCCATCTGTTATTTCTGGAGGTCGCCACTGTGTGACCCACACTGCAGGAGAAGCCCCCAAGCACCGATTCTTCCCTCTGCCTCCAGGAGCCACCACTGCAAGCCTCTGAGGGCGGCGACCCTACCCAAAGCCCACGCTGGGCTGCTGAAGAGAGGGGAGAAGACAACCTCCCCCAAAGCAGCCATTGCTCACTGCACTGGCCCCACCTGGGGCCACCAAGATGTGGTCTCCTCCTCTGACCAAGAAATGCAAACAGCAACCCTGTTGACAATGTGCTTGTTGCTAATCCAGGACCAGTGGGAGCCACGGATCATCATGCCTCTGTTGCCTAGCATAGTTCTCACCAGTTGTGCTCTAGCAAAAGACTACATTCAAGGTCACTTGCCTTTGCGAGAGTCTTCCAAGTTAAGAGAGAAAGAGCAAAGAGGGTGATCGGTGGGCGGGAAGAGCACGTGTGCTCCCTGCAGCCCTGGCACTGCTTCCTGGTGCGGTTCCCAGCCCAGTCCCTACCCATATTCTACACTGAAATGCCCCAGATTCACTGGGGTCAGTGCTTTGGGTTTTCTGTGCTTCCAAATGACGAGTCGACTTGCGGGAAGTCCTCCCTTGTGTGTTTTGTTTCCCTGTTCACCAGCAGGAGAGGGTGCTGGGACCACTCGAGACCAGCATCCACGACCAGCAAGAGGCTTGCACACACTGGGAGACAGGGAAGATTCCCCACCACCGCCTTGTTGTTCTTGCTTGTTCATTTCTCTTCACAGCCCGGAATGATCCACAGATCCCAGGAGGCTCTGTCTCACTCTACTCTCGTGCTCTCATTCTCCAGTAACCAGGGACCTCCTTAACCAGGTTCTGCATCAACCAGAATTCCCCTCAACCAGAGTTTTCCTTAACCAGGTTCTACATTAACCAGGGTTCTCTTTAACTAGCATTCTCTTGAACCAGTCCTCCGTAGCCAGGGTTCTCCTTAACCAGAGTTCTCCTTAACTAGGGTTCTCCTTAACCAGTATTCCTCTTAACCAGAGTTCTCCTTAACCAGTATTCCCCTTAACCAGTGTTCTCTTTAACCAGTGTTCCCCTTAACCAGTGTTCTCTTTAACCAGTGTTCCCCTTAACCAGGGTTCTCCTTAACTAGGATTCTCCTTAACCAGTGTTCTCTTTAACCAGGGTTCTCCTTAACCAGCATCCTCAGCAGAGTGGGCTGGACATGAAATCTCCTAAAAAATTCGGGCACTGTGTTTAGCCCAGCTCTATCTGCTTTGTACAGCTAAGTTGTGAATAAATTTACCTTTTTATATTGAGGAGTTGGTGGTTCTATATCTCTAATATTTTGTTCATTAATTTTTTCTTATTTAAGATATCTAAACTGTGAGCTAACCATGATCATCTGGTGAATGTTCAGTAATTAATAGTCAGAATGTGCATATTAATGCCTGGGATCTGTCCGAAATGCTTCTCCGAATTCGGTGTGTTCTTTCTTCTGCTAACTATGAGCTTCCCTTGCTTCTTCCACTGAAATCCAAGAACAAACATCCTCCCTTGCTCCTATTTCCCTTCCTTCCGAGAGTTTTGCCTTGGCTGCAGGGATATGGCCTGTGGAAATTTGGGAATTAATTTTCTACTGATGCCCGAATCTGCCTCGTCAAGTCTTGCACTGCTGGGCTCAGCGTGGCGATGAGTGCAGGCGCACAGGGCAAGAGGCAGGCGTGTGTGCGGCCCGGTCTGCGGCCTGCAGGATGCTAACTAGGTTACGTGAAGGACTTGGCTAAGTGTATCAGATCCTGTCCACTTCTGTTCTTACAGAACACCTGCTATTATGGAGTTCATGTTTTATAAAGTAGCCAAAGAAAATTTGAAAAATTTACCCCGTAGTCATCAGCTCTCGCGAATGTGAGAGAGGTGTAGACGCAGATCGCTTCTGTACTGGTTTCTTATTACCACGGTAAAGAGCAAATCAAAGGATAGCAATGGCAGCTTAATTTTGACTTGCATGCCTACTGCTGCCTGACGTATATAAGGCCCGCACCACAGAGGAAGTTGACACGGCTGACAGCGGGCTGCAGGGGGACGACCAGAGCAAATGTTGTGCAAAGTGAGGCTCTGGGGTCCTGCTGCTTTCACAAAGCGAATCACAAATGTGTTCTGTGTTGGTTTTCTGACAGGACTGGGAGTTCCCGCATTTCATGGGTGACGTGGACGTCAATCTCCCTGGGCTGCACACCCCTCACATGCAGTTCAAGATCCCTTTCTTCCAGAAGATCTTCAAGGAGGAATACCGCATCCACATCACAGGTATATCACCATACCACTGCCACATCACAGTACATCACCATACCACACCCACATCCCAGTACATCACCGTACCACACCCACATCCCAGTACATCACCGTACCACACCCACATCCCAGTACATCACCGTACCACACCCACATCACAGCACATCACCATAACGCACCCACATCCCAGTACATCACCATACCACTGCCACATCACAGTACATCACCGTACCACACCCACATCACAGTACATCACCATACCACTGCCACATCACAGTACATCACCGTACCACACCCACATCACAGGTATATCACCATACCACTCCCACATCACAGTACATCAGCATACCACACCCACATCCCAGTACATCACCATACCACTCCCACATCCCAGTACATCACCGTACCACTCCCACATCACAGGTATATCACCATACCACTCCCACATCACAGTACATCACCATACCACACCCACATCACAGTACATCACCATACCACACCAACATCCCAGTACATCACCGTACCACACCCACATCCCAGTACATCACCGTACCACACCCACATCCCAGTACATCACCGTACCACACCCACATCCCAGTACATCACCGTACCACACCCACATCCCAGTACATCACCGTACCACACCCACATCCCAGTACATCACCGTACCACACCCACATCCCAGTACATCACCATACCACACCCACATCCCAGTACATCACCGTACCACACCCACATCCCAGTACATCACCGTACCACACCCACATCCCAGTACATCACCGTACCACACCCACATCCCAGTACATCACCATACCGCACCCACAAAACAGCACATCACCGTAACACACCCACATCCCAGTACATCACCGTACCGCACCCACATCACAGCACATCACCATACCGCACCCACATCACAGCACATCACCGTAACACACCCACATCCCAGTACATCACCGTACCGCATCCACATCACAGCACATCACCATACCACACCCACATCCCAGTACATCACCATACCACACCCACAACCCAGTACATCACCATACCACACCCACATCACAGCACATCACCATACCGCACCCACATCCCAGTACATCACCGTACCGCATCCACATCCCAGTACATCACCATACCACACCCACATCCCAGTACATCACCATACCACACCAACATCCCAGTACATCACCGTAAGACACCCACATCCCAGTACATCACCATACCACACCCACATCTAGTACATCACCGTACCACACCCACATCCCAGTACATCACCATACCACACCCACATCCCAGTACATCACCATACCACACCCACATCTAGTACATCACCATACCACACCCACATCTAGTACATCACCGTACCACACCCACATCCCAGTACATCACCGTACCACACCCACATCCCAGTACATCACCATACCGCACCCACATCCCAGTACATCACCATACCACACCACATTCCAGTACATCACCATACCACACCCACATCCCAGTACATCACCGTATCACACCCACATCTAGTACATCACCATACCACACCCACATCCCAGTACATCACCATACCACACCCACATCCCAGTACATCACCATACCGCACCCACATCCCAGTACATCACCGTACCACACCCACATCTAGTACATCACCATACCACACCCACATCCCAGTACATCACCGTACCACACCCACATCCCAGTACATCACCGTACCACACCCACATCCCAGTACATCACCGTACCGCACCCACATCCCAGTACATCACCGTACCACACCCACATCCCAGTACATCACCGTACCACACCCACATCCCAGTACATCACCGTACCACACCCACATCCCAGTACATCACCGTACCACACCCACATCCCAGTACATCACCGTACCACACCCACATCCCAGTACATCACCGTACCACACCCACATCCCAGTACATCACCGTACCACACCCACATCCCAGTACATCACCGTACCACACCCACATCCCAGTACATCACCGTACCACACCCACATCCCAGTACATCACCGTACCACACCCACATCCCAGTACATCACCGTACCACACCCACATCCCAGTACATCAGCATACCGCACCCACATCCCAGTACATCACCGTACCACACCCACATCTAGTACATCACCATACCACACCCACATCCCAGTACATCACCGTACCACACCCACATCACAGTACATCACCATACCGCATCCACATCCCAGTACATCACCGTACCACACCCACATCTAGTACATCACCATACCACACCCACATCCCAGTACATCACCATACCGCACCCACATCCCAGTACATCACCGTACCACACCCACATCTAGTACATCACCATACCACACCCACATCCCAGTACATCACCGTACCGCACCCACATCCCAGTACATCACCGTACCACACCCACATCTAGTACATCACCATACCACACCCACATCCCAGTACATCACCGTACCGCACCCACATCCCAGTACATCACCGTACCACACCCACATCCCAGTACATCACCGTACCGCACCCACATCCCAGTACATCACCGTACCACACCCACATCCCAGTACATCACCGTACCACACCCACATCCCAGTACATCACCGTACCACACCCACATCCCAGTACATCACCGTACCACACCCACATCCCAGTACATCACCGTACCGCACCCACATCACAGCACATCACCATACCGCACCCACATCACAGCACATCACCGTAACACACCCACATCCCAGTACATCACCGTACCGCATCCACATCACAGCACATCACCATACCACACCCACATCCCAGTACATCACCATACCACACCCACATCTAGTACATCACCATACCACACCCACATCCCAGTACATCACCGTACCACACCCACATCCCAGTACATCACCGTACCACACCCACATCCCAGTACATCACCGTACCACACCCACATCCCAGTACATCACCGTACCACACCCACATCCCAGTACATCACCGTACCACACCCACATCCCAGTACATCACCGTACCACACCCACATCCCAGTACATCACCGTACCACACCCACATCCCAGTACATCACCGTACCACACCCACAACCCAGTACATCACCGTACCACACCCACATCACAGTACATCACCGTACCACACCCACATCCCAGTACATCACCGTACCACACCCACAACCCAGTACATCACCGTACCACACCCACATCCCAGTACATCACCATACCACACCCACATCCCAGTACATCACCGTACCACACCCACATCACAGCACATCACCGTACCACACCCACATCTAGTACATCACCATACCACACCCACATCCCAGTACATCACCATACCGCACCCACATCCCAGTACATCACCGTACCACACCCACATCTAGTACATCACCATACCACACCCACATCCCAGTACATCACCGTACCGCACCCACATCCCAGTACATCACCGTACCACACCCACATCTAGTACATCACCATACCACACCCACATCCCAGTACATCACCGTACCGCACCCACATCCCAGTACATCACCGTACCACACCCACATCCCAGTACATCACCGTACCACACCCACATCCCAGTACATCACCGTACCACACCCACATCCCAGTACATCACCGTACCACACCCACATCCCAGTACATCACCGTACCACACCCACATCCCAGTACATCACCGTACCACACCCACATCCCAGTACATCACCGTACCACACCCACATCCCAGTACATCACCGTACCACACCCACATCCCAGTACATCACCGTACCACACCCACATCCCAGTACATCACCGTACCACACCCACATCCCAGTACATCACCGTACCACACCCACATCCCAGTACATCACCGTACCACACCCACAACCCAGTACATCACCGTACCACACCCACATCCCAGTACATCACCATACCACACCCACATCCCAGTACATCACCGTACCACACCCACATCACAGCACATCACCGTAACACACCCACATCTAGTACATCACCATACCACACCCACATCCCAGTACATCACCATACCACACCCACATCCCAGTACATCACCATACCACACCCACATCCCAGTACATCACCGTACCACACCCACATCCCAGTACATCACCGTACCACACCCACATCCCAGTACATCACCATACCACACCCACATCCCAGTACATCACCATACCGCACCCACATCCCAGTACATCACAACTCTGAGCATGGCTGGGTGGCCGGGTGGCCTCCACATGAGCTGGGGCTGTGGGGATCACCCACAGAATCTCTGCTCTCAGATACTGCCTGGTGACTCCCCACCTATGGTCCTGTCCTCACATCATTCTGGGGTCCAGACTGCCAGTGGCTTTGACAATGTCACCGCTCACACCCAGCAGGCAGATGGGAAGGAAAAGAATGGAGAAAATGAGTAAGGAGGTGTACTTGTTTCTCTTTTTATTTGAAAGGCAGAGCGGCAGAGAGGAGGAGACAGGGAAGGAGATTTTGCACTGCTGGTTCAACCCCTCCCATATTGCCTAGCTGGGGCTGGGCCAGGCCAAGTCTTCCTTGTTGAGTGGCAGCGACTCAAGCACTTGGGCCATCCTCTGCTGCTTCCCAGGTGCATTCGCAGGGAGCTGGACTGGAAGGGGAGCAGCCAGGGCTCCAACGGGTGCCCCTGTGGGATGTAGGTGTCCCAAGTGGCGGCTTGACATACTGCACCACAGCGCCTGCTCTGGCTTCCCTGTCTCTTCACACCCCGGTCTGGGAGAGTCCCGTCTCCTAAACTACACGCTGCTGGCAGTGACGGGTAGAGGGCCTCTCGTGCAGCTGAGAACAGACACGTGCAGTCCTCAGGGGGCAGCCACTTCCGGACTCAGGCCTGGTGTTCACGACACGATCAGCAGAGGTGCAGGACGAGTATGTTGTGTGTTAGCTCTGCCGTGCTCCGTGTACTGCTCTATCTGGGTCCTGTTTGGTCAGTGTGCGTTTCCGGCATGGATTCCTTGTGCCTCTTCACTTACTGTGGACATGGAAACAGCAGGGTCCTGGCGCTCGCCCCAACCTGCATGTGCTTACAGCTTGGGTCCTTTCCCACCTGATGGCCTCAAGCCCAGGTGAGTGCTGGAGCTCAGCTCTGTGTTGGGGTGTTCTCAGGGATCCTGAGATTACTTCATTTTCAGATAATTCCTGCTTTGGAAATGGCTCCCGTGTGATGAATTACAATCCCCTTTCACAAAACCCCCATCACCTGCCTCTGACCTAGGCGTCTCCCAAGGCTGTGCTGTCTGTGTAGCTCGTTGTCTGTGCAGTGAGAAGCAGACAGCTGAACAGTCACAGCTGAGGGATGGCATCAGCGCCCACACCGTGGCCTTGCACACGTGACCGTCCCATCTCAGGGACAGTGGCCCAGGCTCTCACACCTGCCGTCCTAAAGACTACAGAGGAAGTCTGTGCTTACACCGCCGTCTGTGCTGCCGATTAAAAATAGCCGAGCGCAGAACACATGAACATCTGAGTCCTGCAAGAAATAAATTAAAAAAAAAAAAAAGCCTTCTGATTCCCAGTGAGAAAGCTGTGCAGTGAGCACGAGGTGTTCCTCCCAGACTGGAGAGTGAGCTCATGAACAGGGCGGCTGCGCCGGCCCCTCCCCTCCTCCATTGAATGAAGCCCATCTATTAAATTCAGCGAATCCAGCAGTTGGAGTTCAGGTCACATCTCGAGGTTTCAGAGTCCCCACTCAGTCTCCGCAGAGTGTAGCCCTCCCTGATGCTAAAGCAGCTACCACACACATGGCAGCTCATGTCCCTCCGGGGGCCCTTGCCTAGGCCATCTGTTCCTGCTGCCCGCTCTGGTCCCTGGCCGTCAGTGCACTAATATTGTCTCTGACAGTCTCAAAACGCCTGTCAAAAATGTATCACTTAACTGCAGAACACCAGGGTGTTTTTTTTTTTTTTAAAAAGGAGAGAGAACTACAAGCCACATTGGTAGGGAAAAAATTGGGCTGTTAAAAATATTTCATTTGGTGCTAGTTTGTGTAGCCTTGTTACACTCATATCCTCTGTGATTTATGTAGCCAGGGTGGATGCTGGGTTTGTGCTGCTCTGAGGTTTGCACAATCTGGAATGCTCTGTTTAAGAGCGTGAAAACAAAAAATGACATCTAAAAATTATACTTAGTGCCACGGAAGTGAGCCATGCACGCAGGACAGCCTGAAGCTCCAGTGTCATTAGCCTTAGGGCCACTTAGAGGGAACCAAACACGCTTGCCCTGCCAACGATTGTTTTCCCAAAACTTAAAAGGATGGGAGCAGGTATGCAGCCTCATGGCTAAGATGCCAGCATCCCAGGTGGCATGGCCAGGTTTCCTTCTCAGCTCTGGCTCCTGACTCCGACTTCCTGCGAATGGGGATGCTGGGAGGCAGCAGGTGGGAGAGCCGGACTGAGTTCCTGGCTCCTGGCTTTGGCCTGGCCCAGCTGTGACGTTTGCATCATTTAGGAGGCGAACCAGTGAACGGAAGCTGTCTTACCTTCTCTGTCTTTCTGCTAAATACAATTTGTGTATGGTTTTCAGGAAGAAGGACTAGTTGTTTTAGTAATCTGTGTATGGTTTTCAGGAAGACGGACTAGTTGTGTTTTAGTAATCTGTGTATGGTTTTCCAGGAAGAAGGACTAGTTGTGTTATAGTAATCTGTGTATGGTTTTCAGGAAGAAGGACTAGTTGTGTTTTAGTAATCTGTGTATGGTTTTCCAGGAAGAAGGACTAGTTGTGTTTTAGTAATCTGTGTATGGTTTTCAGGAAGAGGGAATAGTTGTGTTTTAGTAATCTGTGTATGGTTTTCCAGGAAGAAGGACTAGTTGTGTTTTAGTAATCTGTGTATGGTTTTCCAGGAAGAAGGACTAGTTGTTTTAGTAATCTGTGTATGGTTTTCCGGAAGAAGGACTAGTTGTGTTTTAGTAATCTGTGTATGGTTTTCCGGAAGAAGGACTAGTTGTGTTATAGTAATCTGTGTATGGTTTTCAGGAAGAAGGACTAGTTGTGTTTTAGTAATCTGTGTATGGTTTTCAGGAAGAAGGACTAGTTGTGTTTTAGTAATTTGTGTATGGTTTTCAGGAAGAAGGACTAGTTGTTTTAGTAATCTGTGTATGGTTTTCAGGAAGAAGGACTAGTTGTTTTAGTAATCTGTGTATGGTTTTCAGGAAGAAGGACTAGTTGTATTATAGTAATCTGTGTATGGTTTTCAGGAAGAAGGACTAGTTGTGTTATAGTAATCTGTGTATGGTTTTCAGGAAGAAGGACTAGTTGTGTTTTAGTAATCTGTGTATGGTTTTCAGGAAGAAGGACTAGTTGTGTTTTAGTAATTTGTGTATGGTTTTCAGGAAGAAGGACTAGTTGTTTTAGTAATCTGTGTATGGTTTTCAGGAAGAAGGACTAGTTGTGTTTTAGTAATCTGTGTATGGTTTTCAGGAAGAAGGACTAGTTGTGTTATAGTAATCTGTGTATGGTTTTCCAGGAAGAAGGACTAGTTGTGTTTTAGTAATCTGTGTATGGTTTTCAGGAAGAAGGACTAGTTGTTTTATAGTAATCTGTGTATGGTTTTCAGGAAGAAGGACTAGTTGTTTTAGTAATCTGTGTGGTTTTCAGGAAGAAGGACTAGTTGTGTTTTAGTAATCTGTGTATGGTTTTCCAGGAAGAAGGACTAGTTGTGTTTTAGTAATCTGTGTATGGTTTTCAGGAAGAAGGACTAGTTGTGTTTTAGTAATCTGTGTATGGTTTCCAGGAAGATGGACTAGTTGTGTTTTAGTAATCTGTGTATGGTTTTCAGGAAGAAGGACTAGTTGTGTTTTAGTAATCTGTGTATGGTTTTCAGGAAGAAGGACTAGTTGTTTTAGTAATCTGTGTATGGTTTTCAGGAAGAAGGACTAGTTGTGTTTTAGTAATCTGTGTATGGTTTTCAGGAAGAAGGACTAGTTGTGTTTTAGTAATCTGTGTATGGTTTTCCAGGAAGAAGGACTAGTTGTGTTTTAGTAATCTGTGTATGGTTTTCCAGGAAGAAGGACTAGTTGTGTTTTAGTAATCTGTGTATGGTTTTCAGGAAGAAGGACTAGTTGTGTTATAGTAATCTGTGTATGGTTTTCCGGAAGAAGGACTAGTTGTGTTTTAGTAATCTG
Source organism: Lepus europaeus (assembly GCF_033115175.1). NCBI lineage: Eukaryota > Metazoa > Chordata > Mammalia > Lagomorpha > Leporidae > Lepus > Lepus europaeus. The sequence goes on from NC_084832.1 coordinate 130,019,979, forward strand.
TGTATGGTTTTCAGGAAGAAGGACTAGTTGTGTTATAGTAATCTGTGTATGGTTTTTCAGGAAGAAGGACTAGTTGTGTTATAGTAATCTGTGTATGGTTTTCCGGAAGAAGGACTAGTTGTGTTTTAGTAATCTGTGTATGGTTTTCAGGAAGAAGGACTAGTTGTTTTAGTAATCTGTGTGGTTTTCAGGAAGAAGGACTAGTTGTGTTTTAGTAATCTGTGTATGGTTTTCCAGGAAGAAGGACTAGTTGTGTTATAGTAATCTGTGTATGGTTTTCAGGAAGAAGGACTAGTTGTATTATAGTAATTTGTGTATGGTTTTCCAGGAAGAAGGACTAGTTGTGTTATAGTAATCTGTGTATGGTTTTCAGGAAGAAGGACTAGTTGTGTTATAGTAATCTGTGTATGGTTTCCAGGAAGAAGGACTAGTTGTGTTTTAGTAATCTGTGTATGGTTTCCAGGAAGAAGGACTAGTTGTTTTAGTAATCTGTGTATGGTTTTCAGGAAGAAGGACTAGTTGTGTTATAGTAATCTGTGTATGGTTTTCCAGGAAGAAGGAATAGTTGTGTTATAGTAATTTGTGTATGGTTTTCCGGAAGAAGGACTAGTTGTGTTTTAGTAATCTGTATGGTTTCCAGGAAGAAGGACTAGTTGTTTTAGTAATCTGTGTATGGTTTTCAGGAAGAAGGACTAGTTGTGTTATAGTAATCTGTGTATGGTTTCCAGGAAGAAGGACTAGTTGTGTTTTAGTAATCTGTGTATGGTTTCCAGGAAGAAGGACTAGTTGTTTTAGTAATCTGTGTATGGTTTTCAGGAAGAAGGACTAGTTGTGTTATAGTAATCTGTGTATGGTTTTCCAGGAAGAAGGAATAGTTGTGTTATAGTAATTTGTGTATGGTTTTCCGGAAGAAGGACTAGTTGTGTTTTAGTAATCTGTATGGTTTCCAGGAAGAAGGACTAGTTGTTTTAGTAATCTGTGTATGGTTTTCAGGAAGAAGGACTAGTTGTGTTATAGTAATCTGTGTATGGTTTCCAGGAAGAAGGACTAGTTGTGTTTTAGTAATGCAGACTGCATGTGAAGGAGGATTGTCAGAAGGTGGGAAAATAATGCAGGCCTTGGCAGAGCTTTTGCCAAATCCCAGGGGAAATGCAATAAATACACACTCCCCAGCCCCTCCCGAGTGGTTCCAGCCCAGCAGGTCTGGCCCAGAGCCAGGAAACAAGGCTGTGGCAATGCTTCCCAGGCATTGAGGGAGATTCCAGGCTGCCCCTGTGTGACCAAAGAAGCCACAGGTGAGGTCTAAGGGTCTCCCTGCCGAGCCACGCACACAGGGGAGGGCCAGAGCTGCCAGGAGAGCTGCCTGGATTCTGTACATAAGTTTAAGATAGCACGCGGCACGTGGGGGCTGTGGGCTGATGGGCTCCACCTACAGCCGTGTGGAAACCCAGTGGGGTCTCCCATGTCCCCAGACCCGTGGCGAGTGTTCCTGGAAAAATGGCTGTGGTTTGCAGGTGGAAGGGAGTCAGCGCCACCCCCTTCCCCTTCTGCTCTGTTTCTGTCGCCCTCTCTGCTCTGTAATCAGTGGCAGGGGTGGGGCCGCTGCACCTGCACACCTGGGTCTGGTCTCCTGGAGAGGCCTCTGACTCCACCTGACTCGGGAGACAGCTGTGAGAACACCCAGACTCCATTTCCAAAGTGCACTGTCATTTTCTGTTGTCGGTAGCCTGCCAGTGTCCACACCCGCTGTCGAGTGCTCAGTGCAGATGGGCCTGCTTTGTTCCCTGGGGCGACTTCAGAGCTTTCCGTGATAAGCACATGCAGCGGCACCACTGGGGTGCTTTAGTTTGGAGCTCTCTGCATCCCTCAGTGGATCTCAAACACTCGTGCCCCTTAGGTCACCCTAATGATGGGTTGCTGCAAAGATTCATCAGCCGTGCACCCAGAATCCAGCGCCTGGCTGGGCAGAGCCTAGAACCCTCGCCTGCCTGTGCCGTCTTGCAGAAGCAGTGTTCCTCCCACCTCGGCTTTCGCCTGTTTTCATGCACGATGGTTAAAGCCCAAAGCCAAGGAGAGTGGGTGGACCAGGAGGCAGTCCATGGCGGAGCCTGCCAAGTGCTGGACCCAGGAGCCCAGGAGCCCAGGAGGAGTCCTGCACAGAGCAGGCCTGGGGAAGGCGCCGGCCTGGGAGACCACAGCACACCCACGCAGGGGCTCCCAGGGGCTTCGCCTGCCTCTGTTTGTCCAGGACTGTAAGATCCCAGACAAGGCCAGCCAGGACCGCCTTCATCAGAGACGGCCCCATCCCACTGTGGAAATGACATTCAGCGCACGGGAAAGCAGTGATGCCAAAGCTTGCCCGGGCTCTGGCTCTGCCACGTGCGGCCTCATCGAGTCCCTCCGCCTCACAGAGGCCCAGCGTCTCATCTGTTAAGTGGGAGCGGCGTGACTGTGGGAACTAACTCAGTGAGCCCGTGCCTGGGCTGCATTCCCAGCAGGGGTTCTGCGGTGCTGCGTGTGAGCTGCCCTTTTGGAAGCTGGGCTTATACAAATCAGCCATCTCTCTCCAGTGTTGCTTTGCCCAGGGTCTGTGTGTCCTCGCTGGCCCTAGAAGGGAGCTGCCTCATCGTCATCCACACACATACGTGGGTGTTTTACAGCAAAGCCTTGTGCTCTTCGAAGCCGGAGGGAGGCTTCCAGCACAGGAGTAATCCCGCAGTTTGAGAGATGGGTCGGTTTCCAGTGCACAGTCCTCGCCATGTCCTGTGGCCTGCCAGGTGACGGGGACTCCAGCCCCCACTCTGTGTGTGTCTGGGTGCATCGTCACCATCTGCGTCTTGGTGAGCAGACATTTTCTGAGCTGCACTGTGTTGAAAACTGAGCTAGGATCTGGGAGCAGAGCAGTGAGTGCGACACAGTTCCGGTCTCAGCAGCGTCGTAGCCTGCGGTGTGCGGCAGGTGGCTGGGATGTAGTTGCCGCACAGTTAAGGCGCACACTGGAGCCTGCTGCTTCTCGCCCACGGTGCTGGCCCCGCCTCCCTCCATGCCCCGTCCCTGACGCCTGTTAATCAGTGTTCCATGTTCAGATCGGCCACCTCTAAAAACTTCCCAAATAAGGATTACCTGTTCATAAAAAAATGGAAAGAGCCTGAACAACAAAATAAAAAGGTGAAAGAGAGTTTTGAGAATGAGGTGGTAGCCCAGTGGTCATGTGGTTAGCTGCCTGGCCTCCTCCTTCTGTGTTCACGATCTCAAAGGACTGCTCCTGCAGGAGTGGCCAACCACTTAGCGAGTGTTGATGCCGAGAGAGGTGCTTGGAGAAGCTGCATCAGTCTGCTTTTAAGCCTTGGAAGCTACTTCACTAATTCAAATCATTATCCATTCATAAATCTGTAAGTAAAGATCTTCCATTTACTGAATGGGCATCTCGGGGCCTAAGCACTTAGAGCAGCCTCCAGACACCCCTAGATCACACGGGGAGACTTGACGAGACGCTAACTCAGTGGGCCCAGTTTTCACTGCTCAGCTAGGAATGAGACTGCTATAGCAAACTGTGTGTTTCCTTGATTTACCCAAAACCCATGTTCTTCAAGGCCATGGTTCCCAGCTGTCCCATGATGGACGCTAGGTGACCCAGTGGAGCACCCACACAGACTGTGTGAGTCTGGTGAGCTGGTGCCTCTCAGATGGACGGAGGCTCAGTCACCGTGCTCACTGCAACTCTGCAGAGTAAAGACTTCAGGACATTAACATTGCACATTTGACTCCGTCCATGTGGCAGTGGGAACACCCGCACTGTGCTGTCTCTCCTGAGTTGAAGAGAACAGTGCCTTCCCCCACACTGCTAGCATTTACTGTGTGAAGAGAGGGTGATATTTAGTGAAGAATCCTTTTAAAATTAACTACCCCAGGATTCTCTAAACTCCCACAAAGAGAAAAGATAGAATCTCCATTCTACCATGATTTTTGACAATAATGCTGATTCGAAGCACTCAATTTAAGAAAGAAGTGATCCATCCCACCAGCACCATGTATGGTTCTTCACTAGGGAGGCAGTGAGACCGTTCAGCAGGGAGATTAAAGAAATGACGCAGGGATTCTCACGGCTGTGCACCGGGCAGGGGCCGTGCAGGAGCGTTGCTGTGAGGAACGTGGAGACCCCGAGCCTCTCCTCCCCGCTGATCCCATGTGCACGGCAGCACGCGTGGGGAACGTGGCTGTGGGAGTGCTTTCTGCTCCGTTCTTGGGTGTGCCTTGTATCCTTGGCATGTGGGTCATCGCAGGGACTCAGATGTGTTGATTTTAGGGTAAATGGCGTTTCTCAGAGCCCAGATTTTTTGTTAAGGACACATTCCCCACCTGCAAATGGTGCCCCCATCCTTTCTGCTCCAGTGGTGAGGTTGCCTGGCACATCACGAAACTTTAGGGTGCCAGCAACATTTATCTCACAGCCTCATCAAGAAGGCTATGGGGCTGCGAAGCTTTCCAGCCGGCACATCTCAACTCCCTGTCTTTACATACAGGAACAAGGGTTGGAGCTGCCCCGCCTGCCTTTGTGTTCTGGTCTGACTACCTCTTCCAGGGCAACAGGAGTATGTTCCGGGCCAGCGTTGTGTAAGACTGCTGCCTGAAATGCTGGCATGCCAGCCAGCACCCTTATGGGCACTGGTTCAGATCCCAGCTACTCCACTTCCAAAGAGCTCTCTGCTATGGCCTGGGGAAGCAGGAGAAGATGGTCCAAGTCCTTGGGCTCCTGCACCCATGTGGGAGACCTGGAAGAAGCTCCTGGCTTCAGATTGGCCCAGCTCCAGCCGTTGTGGCCATTTTGAACCAGCAGATGGAAGACGACTCTCTCTCTCTGGATGTTTCTGCCCCTCTCTCTGTAACTCTGGATTTTTAAAAATAAAAGATAAAAAAGGACTGTCTGCAGGAGGAGAAAGCGCTGAGAAGGTGACAGAGCTCTGCATGGGGAGAGGGAGACTGGTGACAGAGGAAGCAGCACCCTCGTGCGAGCGAGTGGAGACCTGGGACAGAGGCTGCGTCAGGTGGCCAAGGAGAAGGGCCCGTGACACAGGAAGCAGCACCCTCGCTGTGCGGGAGTGGAGACCTGGGACAGAGGCTGCGTCAGGTGGCCAGGGAGAAGGGCCCGTGACAGAGGAAGCAGCACCCTCGCTGTGCGGGAGTGGAGACCTGGGACAGAGGCTGCGTCAGGTGGCCAAGGAGAAGGGCCGGTGACAGAGGAAGCAGCACCCTCGTGCGTGCGAGTGGAGACCTGGGACAGAGGCTGCGTCAGGTGGCCAAGGAGAAAGGCCCGTGACAGAGGAAGCAGCACCCTCGCTGTGCGGGAGTGGAGACCTGGGACAGAGGCTGCGTCAGGTGGCCAAGGAGAAGGGCCCGTGACAGAGGAAGCAGCACCCTCGCTGTGCGGGAGTGGAGACCTGGGACAGAGGCTGTGTCAGGTGGCCAAGGAGAAGAGCCGGTGACAGAGGAAGCAGCACCCTCGCTGTGCGGGAGTGGAGACCTGGGACAGAGGCTGTGTCAGGTGGCCAAGGAGAAGGGCCCATGACACAGGAAGCAGCACCCTCGCTGTGCGGGAGTGGAGACTTGGGACAGAGGCTGCGTCAGGTGGCTCGCTGTGCAGGAGTGGAGACCTGGGACAGAGGCTGTGTCAGGTGGCCAAGGAGAAAGGCCGGTGACAGAGGAAGCAGCACCGTCGCTGTGCGGGAGTGGAGACCTGGGACAGAGGCTGCATCAGGTGGCCAAGGAGAAGGGCCCGTGACAGAGGAAGCAGCACCGTCGTTGTGCGGGAGTGGAGACCTGGGACAGAGGCTGCGTCAGGTGGCCAAGGAGAAAGGCCGGTGACAGAGGAAGCAGCACCCTCGCTGTGCGGGAGTGGAGACCTGGGACAGAGGCTGTGTCAGGTGGCTCGCTGTGCAGGAGAGGAGACCTGGGACAGAGGCTGTGTCAGGTGGCCAAGGAGAAGGGCCCGTGACAGAGGAAGCAGCACCCTCGCTGTGCGGGAGTGGAGACCTGGGACAGAGGCTGCGTCAGGTGGCCAAGGAGAAGGGCCCGTGACAGAGGAAGCAGCACCCTCGCTGTGCGGGAGTGGAGACCTGGGACAGAGGCTGCGTCAGGTGGCCAAGGAGAAAGGCCGGTGACAGAGGAAGCAGCACCCTCGCTGTGCGGGAGTGGAGACCTGGGACAGAGGCTGTGTCAGGTGGCCAAGGAGAAAGGCCGGTGACAGAGGAAGCAGCACCCTCGCTGTGCGGGAGTGGAGACCTGGGACAGAGGCTGCGTCAGGTGGCCAAGGAGAAGGGCCGGTGACACAGGAAGCAGCACCCTCGCTGTGCGGGAGTGGAGACCTGGGACAGAGGCTGCGTCAGGTGGCTCGCTGTGCAGGAGAGGAGACCTGGGACAGAGGCTGTGTCAGGTGGCCAAGGAGAAGGGCCGGTGACAGAGGAAGCAGCACCCTCGCTGTGCAGGAGAGGAGACCTGGGACAGAGGCTGCGTCAGGTGGCCAAGAACAGGAACAAGAAGAAGCATCTGGTTTCTGCAGGGCAGCTGTGGTGATGGGGAGGGCGTCTGAGGTGAACAGGGGCCTGCCTCCCTCCACACCAGCCCCTGAGCCTCACCACCACACTGTCCCCAGAGAGAGCAGTTAGCCCCCAAAGCTGTTTCCATAAAAGACCATTGCTTGGGGCCAAGGCCACAGCAAGCTGCAGTCCCCTGCCCCTGGCTGGCAGTCTGAACACCTCAGCCGCTGACTGCAGAGCGTATCTCCATGGAGCTGCTCCCTGGTGCCCTGGCATCTCTGGCCTCCTGTTTGCTGCCTGCAGGTGCAGTGGTCAGTGACTGAGCAAGTGAGCACCGTCGGGATACGTGTTCATCACAGCCCTTCCACACCCTTCTCGCTACCCCTGTATCACCAGGGTTCTGTATTCTCTCCACGCAAGACATGGAGGAGGGACACTGGAGAAATAACACCACTCTAATTTTTGGTGAACAGTTTATTTCAGGCAGCTTTCAAAAATGAGCTTGCATTGTATCCTCCTATGGAAAAGCACCCTGCGAGGTAGTTACACTGGCATTATCCTTCATTTCACGGAATAAGAAAATTGGATTCTTTACACAGCTAGCAAGGAGAAGGGTTGGTGGGGGGGGGGTAGGCAGAAGCAGAGCGCTGAAAAGCTGCTGGTTCCGTTCCCCCAACTTGGGAACAGAATCTTCTGTGTGGTCTGGAGTGGTACGGTGTGTCACCCCAGTGCACTTCTGTCTGTCCAGCGGACAGCATGTCTCTTGGCTGGACTCATGCCTGTCTCAAAGGCTGGAGATGCGCTGGTGCAGGGGCTGCCCCGGCCGACCCCATGGAAGGAGGCGCCTGAACCTTTGGCTGCTCCTGCATCCATAGTCAGGGAAACCCCAGAGCGACAGTGCAGAGTGACAGTGGCACCGGCCCCGTGCAGGACACCAGGTGCAGAGATGGCTGGGGCGCCCAGAGAGCAGGGTTTTGCTGGCCGCCGTGGTAGCCCTCTGCAGGGCAGCTGTGTGTCCAGTCCCTGCTGTCCTGCTCCCCTGCACACAGGGGACCCCGTGGAACTGTCGCCCCATCCATGTGTCTATGAAAAGGAAAAACCCACATTGCTTCCCGGGCTCCTTGTGAGGCCGGAAAGTGATGGTATTGGTCGCCCGAGCCCAAGGACCTGCTGCTGCAGCCTGGCCTGGTTCCCAGCGCGTGGGGGAGCCCCAGCCTCCTCCTGTCACAGAACCACAGATCCGTGTCTCATTCTCACCAGATGCAGCCCCTCAGCGCCCACTGTCCTCCCTCTCCCAGGCCCCCTCTCAGCTCCTTCCTTCTTCATCTCCTGTCTTTCTGCGCACTCCTCCACCTGCAGCATAAACAGTGGATAAACTCAGCCTCTTCCAAGCTGCGCCTCTTGCTCTTCGTCCAGAGGCCCTGTGCGTTGCTACCTCCTCTGGCACCCCTGCAGGAGAGGCGCCCCTGTGTGCCGAGCCCGGCTCTCGGCGTCTGTGGCACCTGCGGCTTCACCCTTACTCGTCGCACGTGGCCTCCTCTGGGTATTGATGCACGGCGTCTCTGTCCTGTTTCCCCAGCAGTGAGAGGGCTTCTCTCCGGGAGGCAGGCGTGGAGGCCTCTGCGAGGCGTGCTGCGCAGTGCGTGCTGGCGTGCTGTTTCCCGGTCACCCCAGCTAGACGGTCACACGGGCTGTTGTTTCCAGATAGGAGGGCACAGGGATAGCACTGACCCTGTGAAGTTCAACACGCTCCTGAGACCTGTAGAGCTCGAACAAGTTGTCACTCAGAATCAACCACGGGGCAAAGTAGGAAGTGGTTTAGGGAACTAAACTTCCTCACGGAGAGCAGGTGGGACTTTGTCGTGCCAGTGGAGAAATAGCCGAGGCTCGGAGAAGCAGCAGTTGCCGAATCTCTGTTGTGTGCCAGGGACGCGCGAGCTGTCTAATGGTCTCCCCAAAATGCTGCCAGTGTCATTAGTGCTGTTGTTCTCTGCATGTACTCAGAGCTGTGAGGGCTTCTGCCACACAGCTGCTGTCAGGGTTGATACCCTGACTTCTCACCTATGATAGGAACGTGAAAATAAGTGCTGGTTTTGATGATGATAAAATGCCTCTCTGAAATCAGTGTGTAGATACGTCTGCATAGTTCTGTATTCTCTTAGAGAGTATTTTTGAAATACATTATCGTGTGAAGGACTATCTTAATAATCCTCAATTCTATTTTCTTCAAATACAAAAGAAAATAATTTTGGCATATTACGTAAAACTGAAAGTCTTCTAGAACCTGTGACTTAAGCACTCCCTTGAAGTGAACATTGATATTTTATTGTGATAGACTTGCTACTGTGAAAGTTGCAATAAATTATGATCAATATTATAAGGGAATCTGGCATCCCTTCAAGGTTTCTCCGTGTTCGTTGCAGATATAAATCATCACATGGTAGTTTATCACTAACCAAAGATCTTATTTAGGTAAGATTTTATATACTGCAAAGAAATCACTGTTACAGGCCCTGTAGATCATCTCTTTAATAAAGGCAGCTCGTTAGCTTTGGTTATAGTTACACGTCTGCCCAGTGTGTTCTCTGGTGAAAATGTGGTGCAGTTACTTTTAGTCCTGAATTGAATGCTCAAGGACTATTGATCTGAGTCACATCAACTAATGGTTTAATCAACAGGTCACCTACAGACAGCAATATGAATTCAGTTGATAAACTGCTGTGCTTGCATTGCAAAATGATTTATTTCTTGCCCAGACATAATTATAGAACCGTAAGAGACGTTCAGTCACACAGAGAACTTTTCTAAGAATTTCATTAGAACTTTGGTTTTCAACACTAATTGAAATGTTTATGTGGAGCCAAACGTGAGTGTGGCTGCAGTGCCTGGGAAACACAGAGAGTGGCTCCTGTCAGTAAAAGTGCCTGAGCCCTATGGCCTTTTCATACGCCTGGAGTCCATTTAGTAAATTCCTCTCACCAAAGCACTTAATGCTAGCGTAGTCCTCTCAATGATCAGGTGTTGACAGGCCCAAAACATTAGCAACATGTCCTGTTGTGTACCCGTATCTTCATTTTGTTGACGAAAACCCTAGTGCACCCTGGTGTGTCTTTGATTAATTGCAGTATTTCTTTTTTCAATGCAGGTAAATGGTTTAACTATGGAATTATCTTCCTCGTCTTGATTTTGGATCTTAATATGTGGAAGAACCAGATATTCTATAAACCTCATGAATATGGCCAGTACATCGGCCCAGGGCAGAAGATCTACACCGTAAAAGATTCAGAAAGCTTGAAGGACTTGAACAGAACCCGGCTCTCCTGGGAGTGGCGGTCCAATAACACCAACCCACGGACGAACAAAACGTACGTGGAGGGAGACATGTTCCTGCACAGCAGGTTCATAGGGGCCAGCCTCGACGTCAAGTGCCTGGCCTTTGTCCCCAGCTTGATTGCTTTTGTGTGGTTTGGATTCTTCATCTGGTTCTTCGGACGGTTTCTGAAAAATGAGCAGGGCATGGAGAATCAAGACAAAACGTACACTCGCATGAGAAGAAAGTCTCCCTCGGAGCACAGCAAGGACATGGCCATCACCCGGGAGAACACCCAGGCGTCCGTGGAGGACCCGCTGAACGACCCCCCCATGGTGTGCATCGGGCCCGACTTCAATGAGATCGTCTACAAGTCCTCCCACCTGACCTCGGAAAACCTGAGCTCGCACCTGAATGAAGCTGCCAGTGCCACAGAGACCGACCAGGACCCAGTGACGCCCAAAGCCTCCCCCACGAACTAGAGCCCCCCACTTGGAGACAGCACAAAAAGCAGCCTTGGGTGCAACTTTAGAACGGTAGTCCTTCCTTTTGTCACTGTCGGGTTTACGTAGCATTAGGAACACAGACGATGCCACAACGGTGCTCAACATGCTTTTTCTAGGACTCCTTGTTTTCTATTTGTATTCTAAGACATGTGCCTCCAGTACGTCCAGACAGACCCCTAGAGATTGCTTTCACAGTTGCACAAGCTGCTTGCTGACTTCACGGCGCGTAGAAGATCCGCTGACTCCCCATGTATCTGATGTTCAACCATAGTGGTGCCTTGAGACATTAAACCGTCTCTAAGTGTCGCAGGAACGAGCGTGAGACAGCTCTCACCTGGTTCACAGGGCGGTTTTGTACACACTTGTTTTGATCCACCCTTGATGTCTGAGCAGAGAACAGGCATAGCTGAGACGGCTCAGGAAGTCTCCATTCCTCCCTGGGCAGCATCCTCGGTGCCGTTGACAGCTGGGCTGCAGAGAAGCAAGGGGACAACCTTTTCATTTCCATTGGCTGTCGGCCAAATAAGAGTACAGGCGCGAAACTCAGTCATAGGAGAAATGCAATCCAGCACGGGTCACTGCTTGTGAAATGCGACTTTCTCCAGCCAGTAATTGCAATTAGGCAATAATACCTAATTATGTTTTCCTAATTAAAGATAAATTGCTACTTGATTAAAAATCCTGCCCTTCACCTTTGGGAACAAAGGTTAAGTGGCACAGTTGGGTGAACTCTCAAATTTATTGGCATCTGCACAAAGCCCTGGGTGAGCGTTTTTAATCACAGAAGGCTGGCAAGGCCACCATCTCCAATATGTGTGCATTTGTCTACAAATAGGACCCAGGACGGTTGGGATTGGAAAACGCAGGCCAGCACTGAGCCAGGGAGATCCTCAGAAACTCGGGCCACGGAGGCTTGCGGGGTGGGAGACGCAGTGCATGAAAGCATCTGCCTAGTGTCTTGTCCGGTGTGTACGTGTTTCTGTTTTTAAAGAACTCAACATCGCACATGAATAAATGAGAAGCATACATCAGTAATTATGTGACGTTGTTTTTTTTTTGGGGGGGGGGAATCAGTGCTGTGAGGGCTTGGGAGGAACCCACGTGAGTGGTTCCCTAACGCTTGCCACCTGTGTTCAGATGGCACCTACTAAATTGCACCTCATTTTTGTTCCATAAATTGATTTCACATTTCTTGAGGAGGGAAGGGGATATCAGTTTTAAGGCAAAATTATTCTCCTATCACGTGCTGACATGGCTGCATTTTATCTTCATGATTTTTTAAAGTCCCTCTTCTTTTGATCTATCTGTTTTCACGCTTGCAGCGTGCTGAACTTAGCATGCGTAATCGAACCATGCATTTGCCTGTCATCTGAGAGCCGGCTTTAATAAGCATCTTTCTTCAGCTGTTTACCAAGCAGTTGGAACTGTGCCCCTGCTGTTTCTTTTGCTTTCAGAGCCACGCGTGGTGGTGCTACCTAGCATCATAAATGTCCCCGATAAAGTTCACTGTAGGAACTCCTTGACCATACCGTCTGCAGAAACTTAGCCTGCCGCCCTGCATGCGACAGTCCGCAGCCTGTGACTGTCAGTCCGCAGCTCGGGGGACAGTGTCTCGTGCGAGGAAGAAGGAAGCTGACTTACAGAGTAGGTATTTGCAGCCAGTACTGTGGTGTGGTGGATTACGACTCAGCCTGTGACCACGGAACGCAATCTTAGCTCCCAGATGCTCCATTTCCATTCTGCTCCCTGCTAATATGCCTGGGAAAGGAGCAGAAGATATATCCAAGTGTTTGGGCCCCTGCCACCTACGTGGGAGATCCAGATAGAGTTCCAGGCATTTGGCTTCAGGCTGGCCCAGCTCCAGCCATTGTGGCCTTTTGGAAATGAACCAGTAGATGGAAGACCTCCATCTTTCTCTATAACTTTGCCTTTCAAATAAGTAAATAAATCTTCAAAAAAGTAGATTAAAAGATAGGTTTTTGTTACCAGTATGCTTTCCTCAGGAAAATGAAAATCTTTATGTGCGTACTGAAAGAAGTGTCTTAATGGAACAATCTAATTGGCCAAAGTAAGAAAAAAAATAATGAACCTGGCGTACCATCCTTATGTGTCTCTGGACTAGACAAACAGCTAACTGATATGACAATATGCACTAAGGTTTGCTTAAACTCAGTACCAAGTGGAATAACTTCCAGGGATGGCATTTTAATAGACAAAGAAGATTGGAATCTTCTAAGACTTCCTCTGTTCAGCTCTATGTCCTGATATTGAACTTTATTTTCCTCTCCTTCCTTTTGACTTTTCTTGTTATCTTTTCAGATATTTATACCAAGTAAAGACTAGACAATGAAACAGAATCAAATAAGAATAAAACCAAAGGGCGATGTTGTGGCAGTGCAGGTTAAGCCATCACCTGGGACAGCCACCTCCCGTACAGGAGTGTCTGAAATGGAGTCCTGGCACCTTCCTGGCCAGCTTCTTAGAAATACACCCACCTGGCAGCAGGTGATGGCTCATGTGTGTGAGTCCCTGCTGCCTACATGGGGGCCAGGGTGTAGTCCCTGGCTCCTGACTTCAGCATGGCCCAGCCCTGGCTGTTGTAGGCACTGGAGAAGTGAGCCAGTGAATGCAAGATATTCTCTCTCTCTCTCTCTCTCTCTCTCTCTCTCTCTCTTCCTCTTCCTCTTTCTCTCTCTCTTTTCCCTCTCCCTACATTTCAAATAAATTAAAGTGAATAAATAAGCAACAAACATTTTTAAAAATAAGATCCATTCATGGTTAGTCTTGGATCCTAAGTCAGGTTTAAACAAGGAGTCTAAAAGCTTAAAAACTGTAAAAACTGTAATATCTTAATTGCAATGATGCTTATTGACTGTAAACAATTATATTTCTCCTGTTAAGTAATTACAGTGTTTTCCTCCACTCAGTGTAGAATTTGCACTAATTGACACAGTTTTAGTATCGTACATTTACAGAGTACTTCATTAGCAGTTTGGATGGAAAATTAAATAAACACCCTGAATTTATGCCTGATCATATCCACTTAGACCTAAATCTCCTCCCCACTTGCCTATTGCTGTTACGTAATCGTAGTTCTTGGACATATTTGCTCCTCACGGTGGCTGCTTATCATGTTACCCTTCAGCACATCGAAGATCATCAGAGGAAACTATTCTGAATGTTAAGAATTTTGTTTCTTCTCCATTTGCCCTAAGAGTAAATCAAACATGAATCTTCTGTTATTTTTATAGCATCAAACTTCACAGCAGAGATGCCCAAGAGCACTGCGGGATGGCAGTGCCCTGGTGAGAAGCCCAACACAGACACTTGGAGTTGAAGGTGGGGATCATTGAGCTGTAGCTCCCCACGGGGCTCCATGAGGATTCTGTTGTCAAATGTCTGCTCTTCCCACAGGCCACCAGCACAACCCAATACAGCACATGCTTAAGACTGCTAGTCAGTCACTTTAGCTGTCCCTGTAACTGATGACCCATGGTGCCAGTTGGATTGTGTCACATCCAGCCAAGATCATGTGTATACCTCACTCTGAACTGACCCTTGCTAATGCATCCAGCCTGGGTATTGTGCTTACACTGGCTCTTCCCTCTAAGGCAGTGACTTGGTTCACTGCTCTGTCCAGCCAGAATTCCTCTGGATCTGCCCCTCGCTACCCAAGTCTGACCTGTCCTTCAGCCCTACCTACAAGAGGATAAGAGCAACTCAGATTTCTAGCTGATAAAATGGCACTTTTCTCATTTATCTCTATGCTGAGTGTTAAGCATATTTATTTGCATAGGATTGTGGTTAATGCAAACCAATGTCCATAAGAAAATCAAGCTCATAATGTTTGACTTTCTAGCATTTAGGTTGAACTAGAAATCTGTTATCATTTGAACTAGAGAAGATGAAGTGTAGTATTTGTAACTCCATAAGACCTTATTGAAGATAACTAGAAAAAAGGTGGGTATTTATCATGCAAAGAGAAGGTTAGGCAGATGGTAGAGAACAAGAGATGCTTGCCATGATGAAATCTTAGAAATAGCGGTTTTACTGTGAATAGACTTTAAAACTATGGAGAAGAAATCAAGGCCTTTGTAAAAGGAGCTTCACCATAAAGCTCTCATGAGTGAAATTCTCTTGGGTATTATGTAGGGTACTCAAGAAGGTATGTACGACCTAGCTGAGGGGATTACATAAAAGGTTGGTTGGTTGGTTGGTTATTTGGTTGTGTTGCTAGCTGGCTGGCTTGCTGGTTGGTTGGTTGGCTGTATGGGTGGGTGGGTGGGTGGATGAATGGATGGATGGATGGACTGATAGATTGATGGGTCAAAGCATCAATGGATAAGTGATGGGTGGTTGGGTGGGTGGGTGGTTGGTTGGGTGATTGGTGGGTGGTTGGTGGGTGGATGGATTGGTGGATGGATGGATGAATGATTGCTGTTTGGTTGGGTGGTTGGGTGGTTGACTGACTAACTGGTTTCTTAAGCATTCTATCATTGAACTTACTCTATGTCTACCCCAGGTAGCATGGTGAGACCTGGGAGAGGAGAAACAGGACCTGTGAAACAAACTACAGAGGTAGGAGCTGGGGGAAACAGCACTATTAGAAGGGAGAAACAAAAATCAGCCCTTAGCAGTTCAGAGATTCTGGAGCATCCTAAATGAAAAAAGAAACATGGAGCCCAGCCTCCTTTGGAGCATATCATCAGCACAGAAAAGCGGGCATCTTATAAACAAAATGTCTTCAATGGAGATTCTGGAACAATTTAGTGAGAAACAAAATTGGAAAGTGTTATTGTTTAGTATGTGTAAAAAATCACTGATAATAATTTGATTTGATGTGAGGTATCAGCTACTTTACTTCAGTGACTAGAAAACCCGTGATGTATTTTATTTCTTTCCTCTGTCTTCCAGGATGATTTTTCAGAAAGCCTTGTTTCTTAACACAAAATAACTATACATAGGTTTTCTTCAAGACCTATCTGTAGGCTGGTGCCACGGCTCAATAGGCTAATCCTCCACCTGCGGCGCTGGCACACCGGGTTCTAGTCCTGGTCGGGGCGCTGGATTCTGTCCCGGTTGCCCCTCTTCCAGGCTAGCTCTCTGCTGTGGCCCAGGAGTGCAGTGGAGGATGGCCCAAGTCACTGGGCCCTGCACCCACATGGGAGACCAGGAGAAGCACCTGGCTCCTGGCTTCGGATCAGCACGATGTGCCAGCCGCAGCAGCACCGGCCGCAGTGGCCATTGGAGGGTGAGCCAATGGCAAAAAGGAAGACCTTTCTCTCTGTCTCTCTCTCTCACTGTCCACTCTGCCTGTCAAAAAAAAAAAGACCTATGTATATAGTTGACAAGGACTGCTTTTATTTATAAATGAGAATTACCTCAACAAAACCAATTTTTTAGATGTCCCTTACTCTAACAAAGTTTTTACACTATACCCAGATGTCTCTTTACTCCTCATATTAATAAGACTATCATTTGAGCATTTTCTATGTGCAAATAAATTATCCCTTTTAATCCTCATTTTAGCCATGGAAGGTAAATGTGGTTAATGTCACTCGACAGAGGATGTTCCTGAGACTTAGAGAAATTCATCCGTTGCCGCAGGAAACAAAGCAGGCCTGACTGCAGAGTCAATATTGGAACCCAGGTTGGTTTGATGCCAAACACTCTAATTTGCTGCTTAATCACTCATAAATGTCCACAAAATAGGACACCTGTTTCTTTTTTTTTTTCTTGCCAGACAGAGTTAGACAGTGAGAGAGAAAGAGAGAGAGAAAGGTCTTCCTTCCGTTGGTTCACCCCCCAAAATGGCCACTGCAGCCAGCGCTGCACCAATCCAAAGCCAGGAGCCAGGTGCTTCTCCTGGTCTCCCATGCAGGTACAGGGCCCAAGGACTTGGACCATCCTCCACTGCACTCCCGGGCCACAGCAAAGAGCTGGACTGGAAGAGGAGCAACCGGGACAGAACCGGCGCCCCAACCGGGACTAGAACCCAGAGTACTGGCGCTGCAGGTGAAGGATTAGTCTAGTGAGCCGCAGCACTGGCCAGGACACCTGTTTCAAAAAGATCTTTGATGAGGATGACTGAAGAGCCTAATATTCTAGCAATTCTCATCTCTCAAGAATCTACTTTAAGTATTAACTTCTAATAGCTTCCTGGATTCAATTTACAAGTTAGGTGGTAGGATGGATACAGAAAAGGTGGAGTTAAATAGCAGAAGCAGTCAGTTTGTGACCACGTGTTTTGATTTCTGCTACACTCACAAGTGCACAACACAGATTTGTCCCAGGACAGTTTCTAGCATGGGAGCTGGTTTCGTCCTTGAGTTTGCCGTCTGTTCTGAACGCATTCGCAGGAGAATGACAGGGGAGCTTTAAGTAGTTACGAATGTTGAATCAAGGGAAAACATGATTAGCTAATGGCCAGTTCTAGGAACCATGATTTGAATGTAGGCTCTGGAAACAATGTTTGAAGTGCAAAGAGTGTTCTTCTCTAACATCCTTATCCGGATGGACAAGCACCGGCCTCCAGGCCATGCTGTTGGACACTTTGAGACTCCCGTCACACAGCTGGAAACACTCACAAGGACTGCAGCGCACCCAAGCATCTGCACTTGAAAGCACGCTGTGGGCTGCACAGGCCATGCCGCTGTGCGGGAAATTTAGGGGCAGGGGCTGCAGTCCCCCACCCCCGCCCCAGTGCTCTGCTCTCGGAGCCTGCTCACCTCACCTTCACCTGTACCCGAGGTGCTGTTGCCGTGGAACAAGGTTAGGCTGTGTGCTCCCAATTCGCGGTCTCTGGGCTATAGTTTGAACTCTACTAGCTGCAGGGTAATCCCTTTTCATTTTAACAGAAGCTCAGAGCCCCCGGTTTAAAGCAGGTGGCTGTGTTGCTTGGAACCAAAGGCCATACTCCCTCGAAGCTGCTGGGCCCAACTTACTCCTCAGAACTCCCTGGAGTAGGGCGTTCTTTATTATTTCCTTCCTGGCATGAATGCTTTACCAGCTCCCACTAAAGGGATTTTATCATCGTATTGGTAATCCACCACCTTGCATACACCCTGAGGTGAAATTGCCCCTGACTTCAGCATTTAGAGAGCACGGCACATCCGCCCGAGCCCCTGCTCTCAGGATCCTCCTGTTGTGCGCGGCTGCAGTCCGCCTGGCCATTTCTGATTCAGGGCGTCGCTCCAGCCTTGCCTTGAAGAAAGAGCCCACCTAAGTGCCTGTGCACTCAAAGGGACTCTTCCACCAAACCACGGTGCTTTCCAGAAAACACCCGAAAGCAGGATCATGGTGTCCCATCCAGCTTGTTGAGACGCATTGGAGTGCATTGTTCCGTCTGTAAAGTCAGTGGACCTTATCCAACAAGTTGACTTCTGCCTGGGCACTCTAGGAAAGAGCTACCTTTCAACATGTTTACAATGTGTGAGAGAGAACACTGGCCAAATCGGGAAAGATGGCTGGAACAATCACTGTCCACATTTGATAACTGTGAAATCACTGGGAAATTTCCTTTGGCCAGATTACACGGTGCTTGCATTTAGGAGCAACATTTGGATCTTCAGATATGGCAGGGGTTTGAGAGGCTCAATTTACATACCCACGTGGTCTCCAAAGTGGCCGGATTTCATTTTCCCTGTGGCTGCCAGCAGGGATGTTCTCTCCACCCTCCGCCGTGGCTGACTGTCATGCAGGGGTCTCAGCCCTTCGACGGCTGCAGCTACTTAGCTGGCTTCCTGTGTGTCCCCTTGTCTGGTGTAGTCCACTCTATGCTCATACCAGAGCACTCTGTCTGCCAGGTAAACTCATCCTCTCGCCTCACTCTGTCCATGGCCAGTACTGCCCAGCAGTGGTTTTCAATGTTTGTGAACGCAGCTCCCAAATCCCAGGGCTTCTCTCAATGGAAGTCTGTTCCTTGGTCGGGTTTCAGTTGAGTTAGGTGCTCACTGGGTGGCTTCTCCCTCAGTGACTCAGGACTCAGATTCCACTAGGAGGTTCCTAGGAGACACAGGGTGTCCAGCTGCCTGGTGAGGGAGCAGAGGGGGTCCTGCAGGAGGCTTCAGGAAGGGCCTGGGAGTGGAATCCCCCACCAGGGGAGAGAGCAGAGGGGGTCCTGCAGGTTTCAGGAATGGCCTAGGAGTGGAATCCCCCACCAGGGGAGAGAGCAGAGGGGGTCCTGCAGGTTTCAGGAATGGCCTAGGAGTGGAATCCCCCACCAGGGGAGAGAGCAGAGGGGGTCCTGCAGGTTCCAGGAAGGGCCTGGGAGTGGAATCCCCCACCAGGGGAGAGAGCAGAGGGGGTCCTGCAGGAAGTTTCAGGTACAGTTCCCTGCCTGACTGCCAGGGAGGCTGGGATATGCTATTGAGTTCGGTGCCCAAAGCAGATGGGACAGGTTTGGGGAGTTTCTAGTCAGTGGTGCATTTACAGGACGGACCCGGCCGTGTCTCACACTGGGAAGTTAGCGGTCAGTGGGTGAGGATGAGCTGAAGCTGAGCTGACTTCTGAAATTCCACCGGGGAATCTCCCCAGACATCAGTCTGAGAAGCACCAATAAGCCGCAGCCTCTGGCTGGAGCCCGTCACACCCACCTCTGCTGCTCGGGGTCTTTGGGGTGGAGCTCGTTTCTGCCATGACCCCCAGCTCAGTGTAGGAGTCATCTCTCCTGTGAACTCCCCCTTCACTTTCCCAGGTGGGGCTGACAGCCCCTGCGCTGTGTTAGGTGATGCACTTGGCCTACTGTAGCATCTGGAGCACCTGTCCGCCTGTACCTTTCCATCCTCCTGTGTCCTGTCAGACTGTAACTCGTCAATCCTGCCTGTAACAATGTCTGGGGTGGAGGAGATTGTCATGAATTATTTTTTTCCACCATAGTTTCTATGGAACAGACTCTGAGTGGGTGGCTATACGCTGACTGCAGCAATACACCCAGAATTGCCTCTTTATTCACACCCTCGGATCCCCTCCCAGAGAGATGTTGGGAGGAGAGGCTGTCAGACACACCTTTCAGGGCCGGTGGGGGCAGGACTCTTCTTAAACTTGATGAGGGCTAACGATAGGAAATTCAAAAAATGACATAAAGACCAATCTGAAGAGACAGAAATATGTGCACACAGTAAGAGGAAGTCAAGGGTCAAGGGAGACCCGCATCAGGACAAAGCAGGGGCCCAGCTTTAAAGAGGAGCCGCCAGTCCCAGGGGCAGCTGGGAGTCCACTGTCTGGATTCTGAGACGGGTGCTGTGTCCTCACCTGCTGCCCGCCCAGATCTGCACACGAGCTTTCTGTGATGGACTGCGTGGGCAGTTACACGGGGACTGGCTGGACCTGAGACGCAGTCTCTGTAAGAGAGGGAGTGCACCACCCACTGCCACACAGCCACATCCACGCCCACAGCTCTGGGAGGGCAGATGTGAAGCTCCTGGGGAGTCCACGGGCAAGACTGGGCCGAGTGAAGCAGAGATTATGGGTTGAGTTTGCGGGTGTTTGCATGTTCTCTGAAAGTCACACTTGAAAACAAACACACGTCGGAAGCTCTAGAGCCCGAATGAGCTGATGATAGCTGTGCTGTTCTCACTGGCACCTCAGGATTCCTTAGAAGCCTGTTTATGTGCTGAAAACATCAATTATCCCTTCCCATCTGGAAGACGTGGCTCTGGTAATCAATTGCTTTGGGTCGATGAGTGGAATTATTCATGAAAGTTATATTTTAGTGGCGTTTGATGAGAACCAGCCGCAGCTTCCATTAGTCTGATTACTCGCGTCTGAACTGGAAGGCAGACCTGGCTCGCAGCCCCGAGTGAATCAATAGTGTGGGGTCCGAGTGTGCAGATCCCTGCCAGCCTTGCCAGACTGGGCCGGGGGCCAGGCGGCGGCGCTGGGGGAGCAGAGCGTTAGGGCAGAGGGGCTCAGGCGTTTGTCCTCAGTCACCTCTTACCTTAAGGCTGTGATTGACATCCTTCTTCTCACCTGCCCCGTGTGGGCTCACGTCCTGTTGTCCTGGCAGGACAGTGCGCACAGCAGAGAAATTTGTCTTAACCTAAAAGTTTAAATATTCATCACTGGGTCACCCAAAGTTGCTAAGACACTGCATCCAACGTGAGGGTGGCTGGTTTCCAGTTCCAACTCCTCTCCCAATTCCAGCCTCCTGCCGGTGCATACCCTGGGAGGCACAGGTGATGTTTCAAGTAGCTGGACTCCTGCCACCCGTGTGGGACAGACACCTGGCCCGAGTTTGCAGCTCCTGGCCTAGCTCTGACTATCGTGGGAAGTGAGCCAATGAATGGGAGATCGGTCTCTGCCCCCTACACTCCTCTGTTGTTGTCTTTTTCAAATAAGCAAAAATACATCTTAAAAAAGAATTCTACAAAAATACGTGTATGTGAGAGTCACGGCCCATGCCTGAAAACAGGGTCATAAATCTGGACATTGGGGAGAACAGGAGCCAGGCTGAAGGGCCCAATCTTCCTATGAGTGCGTAAGTTTGAGAGGGCAGGCATGGGGCTGGGGGTAGCAGTCAGCTGCTAGAGCTGTCTAGGTGTTATCATGGTTCTAGAGAAATCTGTCCAGTTCAAAGCACAAGGGACCCCTGAGGCCCAAGGAGAAGGACAAGGACCCCCAGATCTGGGGATTGACCGCTGGCATTTTGTGACTGGCCAACCCCTTGGCCACCTCTCAAAGGGTGTTGGGCTCAGAGCAGGATGCCAGTGGACGTGGTCTGCAGATGAGCAGCCAGGCTAGATTCTGGTCCCTCACCGTGGGAGAAAAGTAACATGTCAGTGCCCACCCCAGAACTGGCCGCTCAGCACAGACCTCATGCTGCCGGTGAGGCTCCAGGGACACTGCTGGCTTTTGGGTAGGAGTCACTCAGGGAATGAACAACATAGCCAAGTCACAGATGGAAGCATGTTCTCCCCTACTCCAAAAAAAACCTTTCGTACGTAGATCACGGCCCTCATTCCACTCGTCTCCCTACCCCATGGACCTGCGGCTCTTTGCTGAGGGAGTGTGCACTGGGGAAAGGAAAACACTGGAAGATTTCGCGAACTGTTGGGTGCAGGGCTGGACTGCAGCAACAGTGAGGATTAAGTGCTGTCGTAGCCTCTTGTTAGCTTGTGACACTCAAGGGCCTGGTTGTAAATGGAGTCCTGGCCAAGCCCGGCTTGAGTAAGCCCCCTGGACCAGGGTCCCAGCCTGTGCACATCCTGTGCACATCCCTGAGTGCACAGTTGGGGTGGACATAGTTGACAGGTGACAGGACCCACACATGTGTCCTTGGCTGAGTAGGAGCCTCTGCAACTCACTGTCTGTCCTAAGAAAGCGTAGTAAATGTGTATCTTTATTTGTATCTATCTGTCCATCTCTGTATATATAGAGAGATATGGGAAAACAGAAAATTCACCTGTATTTGTGTGTGTGTGTGTGTACATAGAGAAGTAGAAATTAGTCCCATCCTTGTGGATCTCTGGATGCAGGAGTGGCCATCCCTGCCCTGTCTCTGTTGGAGTCTGACCTCTGTACAGACAGAATGCATTCCACGGTGGGTCGACTACCCCACACTCAGCCAAATTGCAGTTCTTCTTGAAGCAGCTGCACCAAACCTGGTACCTGGGCCGGAGTGAACTGTTATGTCCTGAAGGACATGGTAGGAAGCCACTGATTTTTCAAATACATTCTTTTCTATCTTAATCAGAAGAGTATCAGAAAGTATTGACATTTCCAGGGGCCAGACAGAAGCGTACAACCACAGTGTTACCCAAGGATAACTCACCTGCTCCAGCCACAGTGGAGTCCAGGGAAACCCAGACGATCTGGACACACTGCTGAACCTCACACTGATCCACATTGACCGTGACAGCATGGTTGTGGAGACAGGTCAACAAGAGGCGGCTCACGTACAGAAGGCCTTGGTAGAAGGCACGTGATCTACGCAGCGTAATTTGGACCCTGAGAACATTCAGAGACTTGAAACATCCACAAGAGTTTTAGGGTCCAATGGTCAGGAAAATGCTGTCTTTCCCTCCAAATTAGTTTATCTCACACCTGCTGTGACACAGGAAGAAAAGAAAAAAAAAAAAGCCATGAAGCCTATTGGACTAACTTGCCAGATAGAGATAAGGCTCCCGCCCATGCGACAGGCAATGTGAAAGGTTTCCAGGGTTAAACGGGTTTAAGCCTAGAGCAGAAGTCTACGTAGCAGGTCCAAGATGCAGGCCAAGCAGTTCTGCCACCGCTCAGGCCAGACTTGGAGCAGACGCACGGTGTTGGAGGCGTCGGTGGCAGGGAGAGAGGCTGAGTGGAGTGTGTGTTGTGCCCAGCGGGAGGTTGCAGCTCAGGCCCTGGGTCTCTGGAGCAAAGGTCATATGCTGTTTTTTTAAAAAAGATTTGTTTGAAAGGCGGAGTAACAGAAAGAGGGAGAGACAGTGAGACAGAGTCTGCTGGCTCGCTCCCCAAACGGCTGTGCCAGTCGGGACTAGGCCACCTGAGCCTCCCACATGGGTGGCTTGGACCCAAGTAGTCGGGTCATCTTCTGCCTTTCTGGGCTCGTTAGTGTGGAACTGGATCAGAACTGGAGCAGCCAGCACTCAAAGCAGCAGTCTGAGAGCTGATGCCAGCGTCACAGATGGTAACTCAACCTGCCACACCACACCAGCCCCAGGTCACATACTTTTTTTTTTTTAAATATTTTTTTGACAGGCAGAGTGGACAGTGAGAGAGAGAGACAGAGAGAAAGGTATTCCTTTGCCATTGGTTTACCCTCCAATGGCCACCGTGGCCGTCGCACTGCGGCCGGTGCACCGTGCTGATCCGAAGCCAGGAGCCAGGTGCTTCTCCTGGTCTCCCATGGGGTGCAGGGCCCAAGCACTTGGGCCATCCTCCACTGCACTCCCTGGCCACAGCAGAGAGCTGGCCTGGAAGAGGGGCAACCGGGATAGAATCTGGCGCCCTGACCGGGACTAGAACCCCGGGGTGCCGGCGCCAACTAGGCGGAGGATTAGCCTGTTGAGCCGCGGCGCCGGCCCCAGATCACATACTTTTCTAGAAACAGCACGTGACGTGGCCCCAGTCTCTAGGAGCAATGGACCACCATGTAGGGCACACCATGCAGCGGGTCACCGCAGCCTGGGTTCTGAGGTCAAGCAGGAATAGCAATGGTTTGTCGTAATATGCCAGTGGTGCATCTGTAACCAGATGCCTGAGCCACGTGAGCAGGAAGCCCAGTGCCCATGGCATCGCCTCTAGCGTACTGGGATCCATCTCACAGCTCACATTTGTGGATCCCAAGGACCTGCAAACAGCACGGAAAGCGCCCAAGCCTGACGTGTGGAATGTGGGTGTCAGCGAACATGGCCAGCAGCTCTGACCCTGACTCAGAGGTGGCCCTGAACACACCAGAGAGACATCGTTCCCACAGCGGTGCTATTGTTGAGTTTACTGCTCTTATACTTGGTGTGTAAAGGGAAGGAAGTCCAGATGAGGATATTTGGGAACTTAGAGGCAGATGGCCTGGCTGCCTTGCCAGGGTCATGGAAGAATGTGACGGACAGGGTGGTCACCACGTGTGAAGATCTTTGTGCACGAGACAGCACTCACCCTAGAGGAGGACTGAACCAGCAGCACAGCCTCCTGAGAAACGCGGGCGGCGTCTTCTGCCTTTGTGTTCTCACCTCTTGTGTGCATCTTCAGGACGATTCTGGGGTTGAGTCAATGTGGCAAAAATAAAAAAAAAAAAAATTACCCAGGAGCAAAGTGGAACAGGCTACCTGGACTGTCAGCCGCTACGTGAAGGAATCAGGTCAGGAGGGATGTTTTCTCTGCCGTGGTCCTGAGAGGTTTTCAGCAGTATCAGTTAATTTGTGCTCGTTAAGGCGGCACAGGCTGTCAAGCTGACCCTCTCCTCCACCTTTCTGTGAGCCCCAGGGTTGTCCAGACGCCTGCAGAGGCCTGGTGACAGCTGATGGAAGTGCTTCAGCGAGACGCTGCTGTGCACAGGATCGGCTGGACAAGGGCAGCGCGCTCTTTGCTCACGCTGCCTGGGTGTCCAATGACCTTCTAAGGTCACTGCGGTGCTTTAATTAAGGTTACATTAATTAGGGAATATTGGAGCCAATGTCTTCTCACATCTGAAGGACAGACTTACTCCAGCAGTTGGAAGCCCAAAGTAAAAGCAACGGAACGAAGGCAGCAGATGAACAGCTGTGGTCCGTCCCAGCTTTCCTGCCCCAGCGACAGTGGCTGCCTTGTCAAGCAGGTGCAGAATAGCTGATAGTCCCTGACAGCTGGGAATTCATTTATCCTAGACTCCTACAGGCTGGCGCAGCAGTGGGTACTCATTAGTCCGCGATAAGGACGCCTCTTCTGGTGCAGTCCGTGTGTCTTCCTCGTCACAGAAAAGGCAGTCAGAGTCTGTGTCAAAGTCCAATATGGTGTTGAATGGTCTCCACTCACGGATGAAGAGAAGCCCACCAGGTCACACTACTGGGGTCTTCTCCAGAGAGTGCATTTTGCACCTTTTGTTTTGTTTTATAAAACAAAGATCTGCCCCCACAAGTAGCAGCCACCACAGTAAAACTAAGCAAAGACAAATATGCAAACTTTGTCATTCCAGGACTCTGTAAATGTAAGTGCTTGTGCACACGCACACAGTGAAATACTCCAGCACAAATAGCATCAACCCCCATAACTTTCTGTGTTAAACAGCACATTGAACAGCTGCATACTCAATGAATGAGGAATGAAGAATAAGTAAGTGGATGGATGGATGGGTGGGTGGGTGGGTGGCTGGGTACAATACAAATGGCGTGGTACTTTTGCATAATCTATGTTTTTATCACTTTATTCTCAGTAACTAATCTGTTGGAACTTGCATGTCTAAGTTATTCAGCATCCAGGAACACTTTCTGAGGTGTTTCCATTTCAGCTGGGAGCTCCAGGGACTGCTCAGCCCCACCTACGTTTCAGAGAAATGCTGTGTCTTCTTAGTACTGTCACTGGCTGCTGTGTGGCTGCATGTGGTCACTTGTTGGTCCCAGTGACTCACGTGGGCACTTTCATACTGCTGAGGTTACACCCTCAAGAACTTAGACTCTCAACAAAGCCCCACTTAGGCCCCTCGGGAGAATCACCCGCGGGAAACGCCCTCACATCACGGGTCCAGCACATGCAGTGGGCAGGGCGCCAGGTCCTTAGAGCCCTCTGGTGCTTTTTGTGTGTTGCACTGAAAGCGTCTCCCCCAGTGTTCGCCCCAGTCTGTCCCTTTCCACATGGACACATCCCTTTGGGGTCCTCATTGTTCCCCACTGCACATTACTCATCTCCTATCATGGTCATCATCGTAGGACTCCAAGGGGTGACCGGGATCTCTCTTCCTCCCAGGAGGCTGTTTGGCCCGTGCTACAGGGTGGTCAGAGAGACTTTCCTTGTCAGATTACCAAATATCCTGCTCCTTCTAGGCAAACCAGACTTCCCTGGTCATAACTGACAAGTCCTGTTCACCTGACTTGCCTAGGTGTGGAAGACCTGTCCCAAGGAGAGGAGATGGCCCACCCAGCACAACCTGGATGCAGAAGGCCTGGCACAGGTGAGTGGATGACCTGCCCCTCAGAGAAACTGGAGAGACTGATTTTCCTGAAAAGAGAATTTTTTAGCTCTGCACCCAATAATGTACTGCACTGTCACCAGGGGCCTTGATTCAGGAAACCATGGATGTTGTTCAAGTCCCTTCTATAAATGGGGTGGTGCTCATATGAGCATGTAACCCCCAAACATCCACCCCTATAATTTTAGTCATCCTCCGTTACTTGCCGTTACTTACAATACCTAAAATAATGCAAATACTATGTGATGTGTTGTTTAGGCACAGGACAGATGCCGTTTCTTTTTCTGAATATTTCTTTTTTTTTTTTTTTTTTTTTTTGACAGAGTGGACAGAGAGACAGAGACAGAGAGAAAGGTCTTCCTTTTGCCGTTGGTTCACCCTCCAATGGCCGCCGCGGTAGCGCGCTGCGGCCGGCGCACCGCGCTGATCCGATGGCAGGAGCCAGGTGTTTATCCTGGTCTCCCATGGGGTGCAGGGCCCAAGGGCTTGGGCCATCCTCCACTGCACTCCCTGGCCACAGCAGAGAGCTGGCCTGGAAGAGGGGCAACCGGGACAGGATCGGTGCCCCGACCGGGACTAGAACCCGGTGTGCCGGCGCCGCTAGGCGGAGGATTAGCCTATTGAGCCGCGGCGCCGGCCTCTTTTTCTGAATATTTCTATTTGCAGTGGCTTGACTTCATTGATGCGGGACCCCCAGAGGTACCTCCCTCTTAGAGGTTGTGAAACTGTTACCAAGGAAAGTTCAGGAACTTGGACAACATTGCAGAACCAGTAAGGACTGGAACCTGATTTAGATGAAGACCATCTAACGTGTGTGCAGCCTCACTCCTCTGTACACCACTGCTTCCTACAGCAGAGTGGGTCATGTGGGCACCGTGCGAGGGAGCTCACAGGGTCTGCTGGTGCAGGCCACTCATTCTGCCTTTTGTCACTGGGGTCCTTTGCCACGGCTGCCCCCTCTGCAGCCACTCATGGGATTCAGGGGGAGGCAGTCTCAGCCTCACCAAATCCAGTTTGACATACTGCTTGCTGAGATGAGGATGAACACACTGAAAACCCACCCATGTTGGGGCAGATCGTTTCTGCAGCCGGACTTTGATATGCTCTTGCTTTTCACTCCTTTTCGAAATGCATTCTCCTCTACACAGACCCCAGGAAGAGACTCTGGTGGAGAGCTGTGTTCAGCTTGTGCTCTGAGCTTCCATTGTCAGAGGATTTGGTTTACGTCATGCTGAGAATCGACAAAGAACACATCCATGGATTCTAAAGGTAGAGCAGCCACTGCCGTATACAGCTGTGTCTTTAAAGAATTTCAGGATTTGCATAGCAATTTGTTCTTGTCGGTGTTAGCCATCTATGGTTGTACTTGAAAAGACATCGCCGTAGACAGAGTGTGTGAATGCACACCTGCTTCTTTGGAGTACCTCCTAAGGAGTGGCTCCTGGAGGAGCTCTCCGCTCCTGGATGGCCAGCCGCCAGCTCGCTGTCGTCAGAACGCAGCACTCTAAGAGGCCCTCAGGTGTCGCCAGGCCTGACCCCTGGAGTAGAACCCACAGCAGAGGCAAGCGCTCCGTGGTGAAATTGGAGCTTGACTTGGTGATGCTTCCGATGCCTGCGTTAACCCAGAACAGGAATTCTAGCAAGTCTGAGGGCTTTATTCTTCGAGAAGGCACACAAGAAGATTCTATGTTCCTTACAGTGAATAAGAGGGGACTGAATTTAAAATCTTATTCAGCCACTGTGAAGTGAGTCCTTCATGTAAGCCTTGGTCAGTTACCTCAGAGGACAGAGAGCAGATGTCAGTCAGGTTACGAGACAGGTTGTATGCGCTGTTTTATGCCCACGTAGTGTTTGACCGATGTCCATGTATGTGGCACAGTTTGTTCAGAGAACTGCGTTCCTTATAAATTCTACTCATATGGCATAAACCAAACGTCCTGTCCTGCCTCACATTTTGCAAACTGCGTTCATCTACGTGAGCGCCTAGCATGGGTACACCGTCTGAGTGACGTGAGGCTGCTTGCACTTGGTTGTGGTCACCACTCATCCATTACACAGCCAGGAAGCTGAGTTAGCTTTGATGTGACCCTGTTGTTATTTTTTTAAGACACTGTACTGGATAGCAAATCTCAACTGGAATCTGCCCAATGCTCAGTCCATACCGTCCGGAAAAGACTGAAAAAAGGCAAGAAAACAAGAGCTGCAAATACATACTGGTTATTGAACTTATGACTTCAGTGTTAGTTTGCATCCGCTACGCTTGCAAAACAGCATAGGCTGAGTGGCTTAAAGAGCAGAACTTTATCTTCTCACAGTTCTGGGGCTGCAAGTTCAAGATTGAGGTCATGGTCAATTCAGGTTCTGATGAAGTTTGTCTGCTTGGCTGCAGACGGCTAACTTTATCGTGTATCCTCACGAGGCCTTTCCTCACTCTATGTGTATGGGGCACAAACACACACACACACACACACACATATACACAGACACACACACACACAGGGGTTCAGAGGCTCTTTTTTGGCATTCTCCTACAAGGTCAGGGCCATGTGCTATGAAATTATTTAACCTTATTTCTTCCCTAGAGGCACACTTCCAAATACAGCCACAGTGGAGTTGAGGACTTCAACAAATGGATTTGGGGCAGAGGGAACAAACATTCAATAATAAAAACTTTAGTAACTGTTAACAACAAAAATGACTCTAAACATGAATGGCCTAAACTCACCAATTAAAAGACAGAGACTGTAAGAGCAGATGAAACAGAGAGAGAGAGACTCAGCTTCCTTATAAATGAGAAATCCGCGTTAAATATGAAGACACATGTTGAAGTGAAGAAGTGGAAAGATGATACCACAGCAGCGTCAGTCAGAAGAAAGCTGAAGGACCTACACTAATTTCAGCCCTGACTTCAGAATGAGGATAACTGTTTTTAGGGAAGAAGAGAGATATTACGTAAGGATGATGTTGCAAATCATCCAAGAAGAAGTAACAATCTTTGATGTGCATGCGCCTAACAACAGAGCTTCAAAATACAAGGGGCAAAAACTGATAGAACTGCAGAGATAACAGATAAATCCACTTTGGAGTTGGAGAGTTTCACACTTCCTTTTCAGTAATTAAACAACATCCAGGGCCAGTGCTGTGGCACAGCGGGTTAACACCCAGACCTAAAGCACCGGTATCCCATATGGGCGCCGCTTCTAGCCCCAGCTGCTCCACTTCCAATCCAGCTCTCTGCTGTGGCCTGAGAAAGCAGTAGAAGATGGCCCAAGCTCTTGGGCCCCTGCACCTGTGTGGGAGACCCAGAAGAAGCTCCTGGCTCCTGGCTTTAGATCGGCTCAGCTCTAGCTGTTGGGGCCAATTGAAGGGTGAACCAGTGGATGGAAGACCTCTCTCTCACGGGGGCCGGTGCTGTGGCTTACTTGGTTAATCCTCTGCCTGAAGCACCGGCATCCCACATGGGTCCCAGATTCTAGTCCTGGTTGCTCCTCTTCCAGTCCAGCTCTCTGCTGTGGCCCAGAAAGGCAGTGGAGGATGGCCCAAGTGCTTAGGCCCCTGCACCCGCATGGGAGACCAGGAGGAAGCACCTGGCTCCTGGCTTCAGATCAGCCCAGCGCCGGCCATGGCGGCCATTTGGGGAGTGAACCAATGGAAGGAAGACCTTTCTCTCTTTCTTTCTCTCTCACTGCCTATAATTCTACCTTTCAAATAATAATAAAAAAAAGACCTCTCTCTCTCTCTTCCTCTCCTCTCTATTTTTAACTCTGCCTTTCAATAAGTAAAGTAAATAAATCTTTAAAAAAAACCCAACATCCATTAAGTGGAAAATCAATAAGGATATAATTGAACTATACAATACCATCAATCAACTAGAACTAATTGATATTTATCAAGTACTTTATTCAACAGCAACTGAATACATTCTCTCATACTCACCGAGAACATCATCAAGATACACCACATATGAGTAATACATAAAACAGCTTAAAACAAATTTAAAATAATAGAAATCATGCAAAATATATTTTCAGATTTTAATGGATTAGAGTGCAATAACTGGGAGAGAACCAAATAATACAAACATATTAACAGATCTTTAAAAAAATTGGTAGAAAAGGAACTCTCAGGTATTTTAAAGTGTTTTAAGCTAGGTGAAAATGAAAATATAACTTTGTAAAGTGTTTGTGGATGTGACAAAAGCAGTATTTCTGGGAAATATTAAGTATATGATATATAATAGTAGGTATATAAGTATATACTATTAAGTATATATTAGTATTATAATATATATAATATATAATATTGAGTATATACTAGAAAAGCAGTAATCTCTAAAATCAACAGCCTTAGATTCCAGCAAACAGTAGAATGAGAATCAATTTAAGCCTAAAGGAACTGGAAGAGATGAAGTAGTAAAAATTGGATCAGAAATTGATGAAACCAAAAACAGGAAGTCAAAGGAAAAAAATCAACAAAACAAAATACGAGTTCTTTGAAATGACCAATAAAATTGATAAACTGCTATCGAGATGTTTTACATGTTTTTGTTGGTGTAACAGAATACCTGAAAATGTTTATAAAGAGCGGAAATGTATCTCTCACAGTTCAGAGGCTGGGAAGCCCAGGTGGAGGGATCAGCATCGGAATGGCCTTTTTTCTGGACCTTCTCAAGGCAGAAGGCAGGAATGCACGAGTGGGCAAGAACTGGTGGAGCCAGGGGAGCCACCTGGCCATGCTAGATTCCCTACTGCAGTAGCAGCATCAGCCCATTCACGGGAACAGAGCACCCAGGGCATAATCACCTTTACAAATAAGTCTCATTTTTTAAAAATGTTTATTTTTAACTGATACAGAAGATTTGTACCTTTTATGGGCATATTATGTTGTGTTCTGATACATTGTGCAAACTCAGTGCAGAGTAAACATAGCTATCTCTTTGTTACCTGTTCTTGGTGAAAACATTTGAAATCTCTTCTAGTTATATATGTATGTACATGCATTTATGTGAATATATATGTGTGTGTTTGTATGTATGCATGTAGATACATGTATGTATATATCTGAATATGTATATGCATGTGTGTACCTCTTTGGCCTTCTCAGATTCCAGTAACTCGGATATTTACTCTTTTAATGCTATCTCCAAAGTTTCCAAAAACTTTCCTTCTACCTCCTGATTCTTTTATTTCTCCTCTGACTTATTTTCAAAGAGCTCATCTTGAAGCTCACTGACTTCTTCTGCTGGACCAGTTCAGCTTTTGATGCCATCTCTTACATTTTTAATTTTTATTAGCATATTTTCCAGTATAAGAGTTTGACACTTTAAAATTGCTTCTAACTTTCAATTACATTTCTCTGTTAGAGTATTAAATTATTTTTCTGTGATTTCTTGCAGATCACTGAGTTTCCATAAAGCAGCTATTGTGAATTCTGCATCAGAGAATTTGCATATATCAGTTTCCATCTAATCGGTTTCTGACATCTTATTTTGTTCATCAGGTGAGGTCATGGCTCCCAGAGAGTTTGTGATGCGTTGGCGTCCACCATCTGTGCATTCCCCATTATCTGTCATAGGCTTTATCTGTGCCAGTCTGCTTGTTTCCTCTGCACCTGTGGATACTTCCACTGTTTGTGCACCACACTGCCTGAAGTCAAAGCCTGCTCCAAGTCTCGGTTGACATTGCTTTAGCATTAGAAGGCTCCCCATTTGCCAGGTTTGTCCCAAGACTCCAGCTGGCTTGTTAAGAATGACCAGAGTAGGGGTCTAAATGGTGGTTGTCTTATTACAGTGAGAGAAAGGGGAGTGAGGGAGTGAGGAAGGGAGGGAGTATCTTTATGTTCTTAGAGTTGTATCTACAAAGCACATTGAATCTGTCCAAAAGTAAAAATAAAGAACAACAATGAAAGAAAGAGAGGGAGGAGAGGAGGAAGGAAAGAAAAGAAAGAGGAAGCAAGGAGGGAGGGAGGAAGAGGGGGAGAAGACATACCCCTCCCTCCCAGGAAGCAGTAGAGTGTTTTCAGCAGCATGTATTCAGGGAGGGAGGGAGAGAGAGGAAACAGAAACCTGGACTTCCATTTTCAAATAAAATAAAATCAATGCATTTCCCTGACCTGGTGAAACTACCCCACCACGGCATCCTCCTGTTCATTTCAGCAGTGAAGACCCCGGGCACTGCATTGTGTTCTTGGTGCTTTAGACAAGTCGCTTGCCCTACTTGTCCCTTGGTTTCCCCTTCTGTATTAATGGAATAATGATAATGATAGTAATGATGATGATGGCACTAACTTTGCAGGGTTTTTGCAAGGGTTACATAAGGTACTACACACATATGTCAGCGTGGCCAGCATGATTAATATTGTGGGGAACAGATCCTAGCTCCGTACCAGGATAATTAGGCAAACAAATCCCCAACCAGATAACCACTGCTCATCCCTCTTCATTTTGTCCTTAATCTCAATCTATGCTCTTCTTATCAGTGATGCCCAAATGTAGATTTAAACATGAAAATATGTGCTGAACACATTGACCTGAGCCCCGTGGGCATGTTCTATTTAGTGTGCCTAGGACTCTCTGACAGACCTTCCTGCTGTACTGGTAATTTACCTTTAAAGTATTTTAAATGGTTGTACATGTTCATGCCTTGGGGAGGTGGGGACACACAGGTAGTATCACAGGTAGTATCTTGTTAGATATCCATGCTCCAAAGGTGGTTCTAAGCAGGTGAATTATCTTGGTCAAAATCTAGGACCCTAGAGTTTGTGATTACCTTGAGGAACATTAAAAGTTTGTAAAATTTTTTTTATTAGAGAGACAGAGAATGTTTCTTGACTAGATGAGAGCTCTTTTCCTCTCCCTCCTGTCATGTATTTTAACCGCTTCTCATAATCTCTGGTTACGCTTCCCAGGGAGATCTTGGACCATCCTTCTCCTCTGCAGGCTGAGACGGTGCTGGTTGGCAGTCGGTCCAGCCTGCCGGTGTTTGCTGATGGATGTGTGTCTCCAGCAGGTACAGATGTGCATGGAATGAGGGTGATTTTGCTCGCTGTTTTGTGTGCAGGCCAAGCACAGTGGCTGCTACACGAGAGCCCTGGGATATAATGGAGAGCAAGCAACAGAAAAGGAATGGACCTCTGCTCCTGTGATGTGCAGCAGACAGATGCGGGCTGTGGACTCCTCACAGGAGTGCCGTTCACCACAGGCCACTTCGGTAGGTTTAGTTCATTCACCGGCTGCAGTGGCTAATTTCACATGTCAGGGTGGCAGATATTTGGGCCACGCCAGTTAGAATTAAAACAGAATAGAAGGGTAACAGGAAAGTATTCCTTCTGCTTCACTGTCTTTGAGCTGGGGCGGTGGCTTTTTCTGGCGCTTGGATTCATCCGTACTCTGCCTGCGTGTCCAGCCTGGTGTCCTCAGTCTAGACCCAGACTCTCGGCTCTCCCAGTTCCCCACAAGCTGGCTGCAGGTTCTCAAACCACAGGAGCCAACTCCTCCTTGTGCCTCTTCCCTGCCCCCACATCTATGAGTGTGTGTCCTGTCCTATTGGTTCTGATTCTCTAGGGACCCCTGACTAACCCTGGCCCGCCAGAGTCCTGTTGCAGGGCTTGTTGCCAACCATGTTGAACATTTGGTAGGGTTGGTCTGAAACTTGTTTTCAGGGCCATGAGCCACTGGGTAGCAAGACTCATGGATGCCCTGAGAGGCTGGTGCTCCTCAGGTATGCCTTGTCCTAAAATTTCCTTGGGATCTGATTGTGAAGAGCTCCCAACCAGCCTCTGCAGCCCTGTCTTTGTCCTGCCACTGTGTATCTCTTTGCACCATACCTGCAGGGAGAAGGACAGCTGCTCACCCACATGCTGCCCATTGCCACTGTCCACTCCTCCAGCTGTCAGTTCATGACATAAGTATTTATGCTTGGGTCTGGTGGCATGTGTAACTGAAGAATGCATTTTAAGGGTCACTGAGTGTACAAGCTATAAAAAGCATTGATGTATGTTGACTGCAAAATTCACATTTAACACTGAAAATGTGAAGTGTATAACAGATTTGAAAACCAAATCTGTTGAATTCTTGTTTGGCTTTGAAGCCAACAAAAATGTCACCTTGTTTGTAAGGGCTATCACCTGTGTCCAGGAGAGGCCACTTATATGACCTCCGTGCTTTTCCTCTATACAAGAATAAATGCAGGTACATCCAAAAGTCCATGGAAAATGGAATTAAAAAGTAAGTTTATTATGGTGCAAAAATTTTTTAAATCCATACTTACTTTTTATATAATACACATTTTCCATGAACTTTCTTTTGCTTTCATCTGTGCATCAACTATGCATTGGTTTTGAACTTTTTCCCACAGAATAAATTGTCTTTTAGTTCTATTTTACATGAACTTTTGGGAGTACCCTTGTAATTGTCTTATATTAATTAGCATACATTGTTCTAATTCTCTCTCTTTTTCCACTGTTAAAAAATTATTTGAAAGACTGAGAAAGAGACGGACAGGCAGGTTTTCCATTCACTGGCTCATTCTCCATATGCCCACAGTGGCCAGCAACTGAAGCCGGCGGCTGGGAACTGGAATGGGTCTCCCACAGAGGTGTAGGGACGAGATGCCTCCCAGGGTGCACGTTGGCGGGAAGCTGGAATCAGGAGCAGAGCCAGCGGTGGAAGCCAGGCACTCCAACCTGGGAGGCTGTCCTGGCCCTGAGGGGAAGCGGCCACCCTGCAATGTTGTCCGTGCAGGTGGTTCTCTCCCCTAGGCTGAGAACCTCCCGCTTTGCTTCTGCAGGCACGGCAACATGACCTTCGCGGCTGCAGCCGCCAGCATGGGGCCTGACGCAGTCCAGTGGCTCTGTGAAGTCACTGTACCTCCCCAAGTCCACGGCCACAGATCACACTTCCTGCTCAGAGAGATTCCAGAGAGCAAAACAAGGTATCCATTAGGCGGGGCATCTTCTGACAGCAAGTTGACACCACTTGACCAAAAATCACTGGTTATTTGTCACTTCCTGGCTGCCTTGATAGACCTGGGAGACGGGGCACTGCTCCGTCGACCTCTCCCAGGACGGATGTGAGATAGAGGTCGCTTTCCAGGACGTCGCCATTCGAGCTAAAAGCTTCAGCTAACCCCGTTCAGGAAGAGAAGGTTTCTGATGAATTTCTGCTGCCCAGTCCATGCGCAGAGAGATAAAGAACAGCAGCAGTGTAATTAGCAAGGCGTTCTCCCAGCAGCAGGATTTACACCTGGACATAAACATGTTCGCTGAAGTCAGGGGGAACATTTGCTAACGCAAATGCTTTTGGAGAAATTGCAAAGCTAATGATCTCGCACTGACAGCGTAACCTTGAGCTCTTTGCCAGATAGAACACCCAGTGTAAACACTTGCTGGAATAAACACGCAACAGTGCAGTCTTTCTCGTGACCCCCACGTCAGCAGCCCCGAGTGCCTCCGTTGCTGGTGATTTGTGATGCGTTCTGCACGTTTTATGATCAGACTTGATAGAGGGGAGAAGCAGTTCATCAGTCAGCAAGGGACAAGCATTGCTTCTCTTACTCTGCTTCCCAGAATGAAAGTAACCCACCCAGAACCGTAGCAGGGACCACTCGTTGTTCTGAAGTATCAGCGTGGGCCGCTGTAAAATCATTAAGGCTGCTACTGTGATGTGAGGCACTGTGGAATTTATCATGGATGGGATGAGGAACGGTAGCCATGTGACAGTGAGCGAACACAAATACGCTTCCCGTGGTGTGGGCCTAAACCTGTCTGCTAAAAGATTCTCAGAGCGCAGAGGGCAAGTGCTGTGCAGGAATCTCAGGACCTTTAGGATGGCTAGGAGGAGGAAGTCATGGATGTGGGACTGACTTTATTAACAATAACATTATTTAGCAAGCATTAGATAGCAGGGAAGAGTCATCTGCTGTTTAGATGAAACGCACTGTGCTACTTTTCTTCCTTTATTTTTTCCCCTCCAGTGTTCTCTTCCTTCCTCACATTATGGTGACTCCCATCGCATGTAGGTGAGGAAGGGCCCATTCTTATTACCATGGAAGTCCAAAGGGAAGGGGGTGAAATGTCCCCTGGGAACTCCAGGCGACCAGCGCTGTACATGCCACTCACTCATTGTCGCCTCCAGTGCTGTGAGCTTCCTGGAGGCCAGCTTCTTCATCTGTGTGGTCATTAGTCTGTGCCCGGCACCTAGAGCATTGCAGAAAGGAGGTCAATAATACATGGTGCGTAGTCTTGAGCAAGCGACGGAAGGTGTCAGGGAGGACTCCGTCTTCCATAGCCAGTGGGCTCGGGGCAGGTCCTTGCCTGAGACGCTGCAGCCCAGACGTTGAGCACTCTGGGGGCCCGCCTGTCCTCCGGGACGGCTTCTGCAGATTCTGCCAGAACTCTTGAGCTACGCAGCACCCTCCCTTGAGATCCACTGGTTGCTTAAAGCAGGCCTGTTTCTGTTGCTCGTAACAGTGTGGCTGATTCTGAACTTGTGCTTGTCTGGTGCCAGGAGCCGGATGTCAGTGCTAAAATCAAAGCTCCGGGGATGTTAGGACACAGGCCACCCCATTCAGTGGTGTTCTGTGTGGCTTGACTGGCTGCCTGGATCCTGGGTCCTCCAGTCAGCACCTAGGAATACAGTAAGCTGTGCTGGCCACACACTCAGCACACAAACCTCGCTGCGGACGGCTGTGTGACAGCCCTTTGCCAGAGACAATCCTCACCTGTAAAACGGGAACTTCAGAAAGGCAGGGGTTTTTTAGGCCATAAAAAGCACAAGTTAAAGAAAAAATCATTTAAACCTCTGCTCACTCTTTAGGTTTGTTTTATTTATTTAGGTTTTGTTTACAAAAGAGTTACAGAAAGAGAGAGGGAGAGAGAGAGAGATCTTCCATCTGCTGGTTCACTCCCCACAAGGCCACAATGGCTACTACTTGGCCAGGAGCTTATTCCAGGCCTCCTACTTGGGTGCAGGGCCCAAGCACTTGGGACATCTTCTGTTGCTTTCCCAGGCACGTTAGCAGGGAGCTGGCTCAGAAGTGGTGCAGCTGGGAATCAAACTGCACCCATATGGGATGCCAGCGTCAGAGGCAGTGGCTCTACCAGCTATGCCACAACACCCACCCCTGAACCTCTGCTCTCTCAAAAAGTTCATGGGAAATGGAGTTAACAGATGGATGTATTTTGCTGCAAAACTTTAAGATTCCTGCACTGCTCCTCATAATGTACATTTTCCATAAACTTTCTGAAACCAAAAATTCAAGCCACACAGGGAGATAATATTCCAAATTTCTAACAAGAGACTTGTATCCAAAATTTATAAGCATATATAAATGTAGATGTATATCAACATAAACAACATACACAGGACTGTTACTACTCAATTATCAGAACATCAATAGCCCACTGTAAAAATGGGGACAAGACTGAAGGAGTTACTTTACAAAAGGGGGCGTAGGAATGCCAGTCGGCACAGGGGAAGAGGCTCAGCATCACTGACAATCAGGGCAACGTAAGTAGACTCTCCCACACTGCCGGTGGGAATCTACCGCTTCTAGTCTTAGATATTTTTACCAAACAAATAAACGTACAGGCAAAGTCATTCACAAAGGTGTCTGTTGCAGCCACGTCCACAATAGCCCATCAGAAACAGCCAGGCGCTCACTGGCAGGTGAGAGGGCTGACTGCTCGTAGGATCTCTGTGATGGAATGCTCTCAGCGATGAAAAGGAGCTGCAGCTGGAAACAGCGCGGGCGAATCTGCAGACATGCTCAGTGAACCACATGTGAAGGGTTTGTACCATACAATCGATTCTGATCCTAGAAGGAGCAAACCGAATGTACTGAGGTGGACACTGGACTAGTGGTTGCCTGACAGAGCTGTCAGTGGGGTCAGGGGACTGACTTCCAAGGGCACGGAGGAGTCTCCGTGTGAGGGCGCTGGTCTGTGTCTGGGTTGGGTTAGTGCTCCGATGTGGCGCTCATTTGTCAGGCTCTCAGGCCTGCGATGGGTGTGCTTTATAACCTGCAAAGTGCCCTTGCAGAAAGTTGCTCACAAAGAAGACGCATCATCTGTGTCTGCAAAGCCCGGGGAGCATGCTAGATGCTGGCACAAGGAAATGGGGGAGGGGGCGTCTGCAGTGGTTCTGAGCCAAGGCTTCAGGTCTGGATGGAGTTTCCGTGGAGAGGAAGAAGGAGGGACTGCCGTCTGGGTGTGCATGGGGCCGCGCAGCGTCAGGCATGGCTGGCACGGGGGTTCCATCGCTCAGCACGTGTTGTCCTGATGCCTGGTACAGGAGCTCCCTCAGGAGACAGACGGAGCCCGGGCTCTCACCTAAGTATTCTTACTTCCAGAGACTCATGAGAAACAGAATACAATGTATCCGATACGAGCTGGTACTGCACAAAGCTGAGTAAAGAGATGAGAACTCCAGGGCGGGGGTCTCTGTTAGATCAGGGGGTTGTGGAGGGCACCCGGGGTGGGGGTCTGTTAGGTCAGGGAGTCGTGTAGGGCACCCAAGGTGGGGGGTCTCTGTTAGGTCAGGGAGTCACGGAGGGCACCCGGGGTGGGGGTCTCTGTTAGATCAGGGAGTCACGGAGGGCACCCAGGGTGGGGGTCTCTGTTAGATCAGGGAGTCACAGAGGGCACCCGGGGTGGGGGTCTCTGTTAGATCAGGGGGTCGTGGAGGGCACCCGGGGTGGGGGTGTCTGTTAGATCAGGGGGTCCTGGAGGGCACCCAGGGTGGGGGTCTCTGTTAGGTCAGGGAGTCCTGGAGGGCACCCGGGGTGGGGGTCTCTGTTAGGTCAGGGGGTCCTGGAGGGCACCCGGGGTGGGGGTCTCTGTTAGATCAGGGAGTCCTGGAGGGCACTCGGGGTGGGGGTCTCTGTTAGATCAG
This sequence comes from Lepus europaeus, assembly GCF_033115175.1. Classification (NCBI taxonomy): domain Eukaryota; kingdom Metazoa; phylum Chordata; class Mammalia; order Lagomorpha; family Leporidae; genus Lepus; species Lepus europaeus. The sequence goes on from NC_084832.1 coordinate 130,058,815, forward strand.
GGGATCGCGGAGGGCACCCGGGGTGGGGGTCTCTGTTAGATCAGGGGGTTGTGGAGGGCGCTGAGTAGAGATGAGAACTCCAGGGTGGGGGTGTCTGTTAGATCAGGGGGTCACGGAGGGCACTCGGGGTGGGGGTCTCTGTTAGATCAGGGTGTCCTGGAGGGCACCCGGGGTGGGGGTCTCTGTTAGATCAGGGGATCCTGGAGGGCACTCGGGGTGGGGGTCTCTGTTAGATCAGGGAGTCGTGGAGGGCACCCGGGGTGGGGGTCTCTGTTAGATCAGGGGGTCGCGGAGGGCACCCGGGGTGGGGGTCTCTGTTAGATCAGGGGGTCGTAGAGGGCACCCAGGGTGGGGGTCTCTGTTAGATCAGGGGGTTGCGGAGGGCACTCGGGGTGGGGGTCTCTGTTAGATCAGGGGGTCGTGGAGGGCACCCGGGGTGGGGGTCTCTGTTAGATCAGGGGGCCGCAGAGTGTGCTTGGGGGGAGTGAGCTCTCAGCAGAACGAAGAGTGAAGAGAGACAAGCGCGCAGGTCTCTGAAGGAGGCGTGTTTCCCACAGCAGGAGCACTGATGCCCGGCCTTGCAGAGCGGCCTGCCTGCAGCAGGTGGGAGACAGCAAGAACAAGGGAGCACAGAAAGCACGTGGAAAGCAGAGGGAATGGGAGGGGGCAGAACCCACAGGACAAGGCTTCTCATTAGTGCGTGAGATGAACCACCCAGGGATCTTATTAAACTTCACCTTGGATCCAGTGGGTCTGGCGATACTGCTTGGGAGTTCGCCTTTCTGACAAGTCCATGGGTAATGCAATGCTTGCTAGCCACAGACCACTTCTTAAGTAGGAGTGAGTGCAAGGCCCTGGAGGATTCTTCCAGGAGCAGTGGCACCTGCCAGCTGTGCCTAAGGGACCGAGGACAGAGTAGGGCAAACAGGAGGCTTTGGACATGCATTTCTGAGATTATAGTGGGTTGGAAGACAGTGGCTCTGAAGGAGGTGACAAGAAATGGTGGGACTTTTTATCTATTTTCAAAAAGAAGCTGAAAGGACTTTGTTGGCAGGTCATCCATGTGAGAGTGAGGGAGATCAAGGTTGGCTTCAAGTCATTGGTCCTAACAAATGAAACACTGACAGTCCATAGATCACGGAAAAGTTCCAAAGTTGAGATTTCAACCTGCAAGCAGGGAAGGTGTAGGTAGCACTTTGTGCTGTGAGACAAGTTGAGATCACCAAGCGAGAGAAGAGAGGAGATGCCAGCCCTGAGCCTGGGAGAACTCTGACATTGAGGAGATTTGGTGGAATTGTTAAAGGACACTGGCTGGAAGTGGCCATTGTGGTGTGAGGTTGAAGACAGCTGTGTCTCAGAAGCTGAATCAAGATGTTTTTTCAGGAACGGCATGGCCAGTGTGCAGACCCTACTAGTAGGCTGAATTGGATGGAGACAGGATGGCCGTTGTGGCTGGCACTGTGGGGATCTGTGTTCCCTGTCGTGACAGGAGCTTTCTGTCTAGTATGGTAGATGTGAAAGCTGAGCTGGCCTGGGCGGTAGAGAGCACGAGAGAGGAGGAAGAGCAAACATGATTTTCTGCAGTTCTTCAGTGGAGCTTTGCTATCAGGGAGGGCAGAGAAACGGGGTGTGGGTGAGGGAGAAGTGGGATCATGGGAAGACATTTCCTTTATGGACATTAATTGTACCTATTTATGGGATATGGTGTGATATTGCAGAACAAGTACTTGGTGAGTACTGAGCAAACCAAGAGAATTAACACTTCCCCCTCTTTGTCATTACTTTATGATCAATGCCTTGGAGCTACTCTAGGCTATTTGTTCAGAAAACACACCCTAGGTTATTGTTAACTACAGTCTCCCCAGTACCGTGTAACACTAGGAACTTAGTCCTCCTCTCTAACTCTGAACAGGTACCTGTTACCCAACCTGCTCTACCTCCCCACCCCTCCTGTGCTCCAGCAATCACTGTTCTGTGTGCAGGTTGAGTTGCTTCGTTCCCACATGTGAGGGAGGATGTGAGGTAGTGGTCTTTCTGTGTCTGGCTTATTTCACATAACAGAATGCCCCCCAGTTGCATCCGTTTTGCTAAAATGTCAGGGCTTTGCTCTCTGTTATGGATGAAACGCTGTTGCGTTGTGTGTATACGACAAGTTGTCTTTATCCATGTATCTGCCGATGAACACCTTGATCCAGTGAAGCAGGCAGGTGTGGTGTGAGCTTGGGGAGTTCTCAGTGGTTCGGTTTTCCCAGTGAAGGAGAAAGCGAGGTCTTGAGGTCCAGAAGCTGTCCATCTGAAAGGGGGACGCAGAAAGCTGTGCAGGGAAACGTGAGGTCAGCAGGCAACACAGAATTAGTCTCACTTAGGCGAGAAAAGTCTTGATGATGTGTTTGTTTTGTTTTGTTCCCAGCCACAAAAGAAGCCACGTGAGTGTAGTCTGATATTGGGCAAAAAGATGGGAGTTAAACAGGGTTTCTGCAGACAAATACGATGCAGGGGGAGGGGCACGAAAGCTGTGTGTGAGAGAAGAGCCCCTGACGTGATGGGGTGTGGAAGCTGAGCAGACAGGCAGGGGAGAGGAGACACGGAAGAGGAGGCTCATGGTGCCCGTTTGATTACATGTCCGTCTGACAGGGTCAAAGGAGTTTCAGAAAGCAGACTGGTGGGGCTTCTCTTCAGAGAGACGACTCACAGAGCAGGGGCTGTTGAGCTGTCTGAACCAACACAGCCCACACTGGGCTGGGAGAGGACGGGTGCACAAAGCACCCAGGAGGCCGAGCTCCTCGGAGAGCGGGGGCTGAGAAGCCAGGACATAGAGGGAACTTTCTAGATGGCTGCTGAAATCAGGGATTTAGGACCAGGGAGGAAACTGTCGCAGTTTGGTTGGGAATTTCGTGGCATTAGCATTCAAAGTCTTGTGTGCCAGGACACTTCTAGGCCCTGGACAAATAGGGGTGCCTCAGGCTCCGGCACAGCAGGGAGGCTGGGCATCACACTGATGGCAAGGTCACCGGCGGAGGCAATGAAGTGAAGTGGTTGCTAAAGTCCAGAAGGGAGGAAAAACTGGAGCGTGGAAGACTCCAGACACAGAAATGTAGCTGGGTGTCACTTAGGGCTGTTACAGGGACAGCAACAGCGGACAGAGCCTTCAGCCTTCCCCTGGCCAGGGAGGGCTCTGTGCCAAGAGGTGACTCACTAAGAAGCCATAGTTCCATCCCAGCACCAACGCGCCGGCAACATTCAAGAGGATGAGCGGGGAAGGGCTTGGTTATCTCCTGGTGCTTGACTATGAGCCTGAAGCAGAACGTGCAAGATGTAGCTGGCAATGTACAAAAGTCCAGACATGGAGAACCAAAAACAATGAAGTGTGGGGCCGGCGCTGTGGTGTAGTGGGCTAAGCTTCTACCTGTGGTGCCGGCATCCCATACGGGCGCTGGTTCGTGTCCCGGCTTCTCCTCTTCTGATGCAGCTCTCTGCTGTGGCCTGGGAAAACAGTAGAGGATGATCCAAGTGCTTGGGCCCCTGCACCTAAGAAGCTCCTGGATCCTGGCTTCAGATCAACTCAGCTCCAGCTCTCCTGGCCATTTGGGGAGTGAACCAGCAGATGAAAACCGACTCTCTCTCTCTCTCTCTCTCCCCCTCTCTCCCTCTCTCCCTCTACCAATTCTCTCTCTCTCTCTCTCTCTCTCTCTCTCTTACCCCTATCTGTAACTCTACCTCTCAAATAAATAACTACAACCTGGAAACACACACATGGGAGTGTTTAAAAGAACCCTAGGGAGGCAGGCACCGCGGTGCTTTAGGTTGAACCCCCATATGGGATGTATGGGATGCAGGTGGCCCATGTGGGAGTGTCTGGCTTTGAGTCCCAGCTGCTCTTCTGGTACATCTTCCTGCTGGTGCTCCCTGGGAGGAGCAGATGATGGCCAAGTGCTCGGGCTCCTGCCACCAGGGGGTGAGAGCAGAATGGAGCACCAGGCCCCTGCATTTGACCTGGCCAGATCTGGTGCTGCAGGAATTTGGGGAGCAAAGGGACTAAACTGGTGGATGGAAGATTCTCTGTTTCTCTTTTTCTTTCTCTGCCTCCCTCTCTCTCTCTTCTTCTCTCTTTGCCTTTCAGATATATGATGATAAAAACCAACACTTACGTTTTATTCCAGGAATGCAAAAATCCTCCACGTTAGGAAATCTCTTTAAATGATAGCTCCTTAAAGTCCTTTCTAGTAATTTATTGTGTGTGGGTTTTTTTTTTTTAATTTCTTTAAGAAGGTTAACTCTGATAGTTTGTATTTCACTGGGAAACTTGTGTTTGTTATCTCTGAGTGTTACCTAGCATCCCCTTCTAGCTCTTTTTAACTTCTTAGTTGCCGGTTTTATCTTCTTTGCAATGACCCATCGTTTTGCTGTGTGCTCTTCCTACATCCCTATGCGTGTACGTTTCTCCTCTTAGTCGAGGGTGGCTCTCCATCTGTCCTCTTGCCCGTGAGCGTGCTCAGATCCCTGTGCCTTCTGCCTTTCCTCCCGTTTGAGCAAGCTCAGCTGCTGCCTTCAGCAACTCAGCCCTCCCACCTCTCTCCTTCTCTGTCCCACTTTGTTCTCTTCCTGTTTCTTGAGATGTATTTAAAGTTCTGCCCTACCTCGCGTTTTCTATCCATTCAAGGTCATGCATTCTCCAAATGAGTCAGTACTGAGTGTAAGCACTATGGCTTCTGATCCCTGCTTTCTCTTTAGTTCCTAGGCAAACGCGTTTGTTTTCTCCAAGGGTTAAGTGGGAGGATGTCTCTGAGGGGCTGAGGAGACAAGATGCTTCTCAGATCGTTTTTTAAATTTTGTATTAGAAAAGAAAGCAACCTAAAAATCAGTGTTTTGAAATGTGTGTGTGTGTGTGTACTAGCACACAATTGATTCTGTAACTGTTCCAGGTACTTAATGAACTTTCCAAAAGCACTCTTTTGTTGATTGAATGATTACAAGCACCATTATTACTTATTTTTTGATTATTATATTTGTCTAGTTCTGTGAGACATTAAATATCCAATTATAGATATACTTCTAAAATCATATTTCCCTTGCACTTATAATAATGATTTTCAAAAACATTTGACTACAAAATCACATGTTTTTTGCACAATATTTTTTGTTTCCTTTAGAAATTGTGCTTTTTTTTTTTTTTTTAAATATCTTGCCTATTTGGGGCTTTTAGCCTTAAATTCTCCCCTACCCAATATTTGCATTGCCAGTGTAACTTTATTTGAATTCATTTATTTTCTGTATTTTATCACTTTACCTCATGGGTGTTCCCTGTAAGATTTATATTCCTGGGGTAGGAATGTGTATCTGGGTGTGTGTCTGTGCGTATGCATGTTTTCAGTAGGAAGCAAAGTTAAAAAGTAATCTTCGATTACAAAATAATGCTTGACCGAAGTGTTGCAAACCCTAGAAATATCAAGAAAAAAAATCCTTTAAGCCTTAGAACTCAAACCATTTAAATACAGAACCAGCAATGCTTTAAAAGACATAGACACCTGCAGATACCACCCATTGTTTGGGTCCTGCATTTGATTACTTCTTGTCTAGCTTGAGCTTTTTTAGCAGTTTCATGAATCTGTCTATCTCTATCAGAGTTCTGCAAATTTTTAGTTAGGGCGCTGATCTTTTATCAGAATTCTGTCTTAGAAAGTATTTGTTACAGTCTGATTGTAGTTTCCAGAGAAGAACCAGAACAGGGGATGACGGAAGATGTCAAATCCCTGTGCTGATGGATGAGAGTTGAACAATCGGCAAGGAGACCCAGTTATTCCCCTTGTGCACAGCGTTTTAGAAGGCTCAGAGGTTCTCATGGAAGTCCTATCATTTCAGCACTCCTGGCCTGCGGTGGGAGGGCAGTCTTGAAGATACAGGAAGGACCCTTGGCTGCCTGTTTCATTACATTTGCTGTGATGATTCCTCAGAGTTGTGCAACCTCTAGGTCAACAACTGAACTCTATAAACACAATGCAAAGCTTAGCATCATTTCACAACCTGACAATGCCTTCTAGACAACCCAGGGGAGCCTGAGTAGCTGTTATCTGTACAAAATGAGAGATCCAACCTTTCAGGATATCCAACAGCCCAGCTGGAAATCTCAGAGTCAAAAGACTTGGTTTAGAACCTGGAATCTGAAAAAAAATCTGTCAAAGACGTCAGTGGTTTAGAAACCTGTGATCAGAATAGGATCCCAGATCTTTTTTAAGTTTATTTAATTTATTTGACAGGTAGAGCTATAGACAGTGAGAGAGAGAGACAGAGAGAAAGGTCTTCCCTCCATTGGTCCACTTCCCAAATGGCCGCCACAGCTGGTGTTGTGCAGATCCGAAGCCAGGAGCCAGGAGCCAGGTGCTTCCTCCTGGTCTCCCATATGGGTGCAGGGCCCAAGCACTTGGGCCATCCTCCACTGCCTTCCCGGGCCACAGCAGAGAGCTGGACTGGAAGAGGAACAGCCAGGACTAGAACCTGGCGCCCATAGGGGATGCCGGCGCTGCAGGTGGAGGATTAACCAAGTGAGCCATGGCGTCGGCCCCAGGATCCCAGATAAAATAATCATCATCCATGTTATCAGGATGTTTTCAACAGAGCTGTAGACCAGATTTAATCAATCATCAGGTGACTGCTCAAATATTTCAGAATAAGTAGATATCCAAAAATAATGTTAGTTCTTTGAAGACTCAGCTTTTCCCAGCGATCAGAACCTAACAAGAGAGCAGAGAGAAGTGCATCCCCACAGAACACAAAAGCTTTGTTTCCTTGTTCAGCTACCAAAAGGCAAAGAAAATTCTTGACTAGAATACCTGACTCAGAAACAGTGAAGCCCACAAGCAGTTTTAGTGACAGGTCATAAAAGAGTCAGAACCAGGAAGGAGGAAAGGCTTCCAGGAGCTTACCAGGAAGTTGAGAAGAAGAGAAATCAAACAGAAACCAGGGAAAAAGAAGCTCAAAACTTCTTGCAAATATTTACTAACAGATCAATGTTTTACGAATGCCTTTTTACTCTCACTTGAACACTGGGGACGAGATTCTCGTTTTATGTCAGTGTGCCTTTGATGTTAATGCTCAATTTCCAGAGACTTCTATAAATAATTCCCTTCTAATCTCAGCCAACTTAATGTACACAAGATTTATCTCCCACAGATGCACTGCAGCCTTCTCCTCGTGCAGCGTCAGCCATTTTACTGTGGAACAAATATCACTCTCTTTTTCTCTTTCACTCCCCAGATCTTTGTTTACCAAAAACATGACTTCCTATTTCACATCCAAAGTTGGTTCCTAGCAGGCCCAATGTCTTTTATAGAACTTAAGAAGTCACATGGATTTATATTTAGAAACATTTATCTCTTCTACATTTGCCCAATGTTTTTCTTTTAAAAATATTTTTTATATGTAACAATTTTTAACATTTGTCATATTCATTTATTATGTAAAGTTTTATGCATACATACTATTTTTATTAAAAATGGGAGAATAATATCACATAACATGAAATTCATGACAAGGATCACAAAGTGGAGAGGGGAGGCTATATTATAATGTAGAGAACGTAAGTTAGTGATGACAACGTTTCTAACTAAATAGTATGACATCCACACATGTTTAGTAGATGTGGATTCACTTCCACGTTTGAGAGAAAAATGTCTTTCTGTCTAATTATTTAGCTGATCCATCCATTTTGTTACATGTCAGGACTGCATTATTTTCAGGGCTGAGCAATGTTCCACCGTGTATGTGTACCACGTTCTCTTTGTCTTGTCACCTGTTGATGGAGATCTGGGTTGATTCCATGGCTTTGCTGTTGTTAATCTGGCTTCAGTAAACAGGAGTGTGAGGGTGTCTCTTCGTACACTGACTGCATTTCCGTTGGCTATATCCCTAGAAGTGGGATTGCAGAGTCATGTGGTGATCCATTCTTAGTTTATAGAGTGTGTCAGGCTGAGTACACACTCAGAGTGCTGTCAGTAGCAGCTGTGTGGAGTGCGTGTTGTGGGTATTGATTTCCTAGTACTGTTGTCACGTATTACTACAACCTTAGTGACTTACAGTGCATATTGGTGGGGGCATTTGCTCGAGTATTATGATGCCTGTGTCCCACGCGGAGCACCTGGGTTTGCGTCCTGGCTCCAGCTCCCGACTCCAGCTTCCTGGAAATGCAGAGCTTGATGTGTAGCAGCGATGGCTCAGTGCGGTGGTCTGCTGTCACTCAGGTGGCAGACCGGGATTGAGTTCCCAGCTGTTGCAGGAATTGGGGGAGAAAACCAGAGGCTAGGAGCTGTGTGTGTGTGTCTGCATCTCAAACAAATAAAAAGCTTGAGCACATATTTAATACTTGATGGCGCCATTGGTTGCTAGTCCCACAAAGACTTCACGGCACTGCAATCCAGGGGTCGGTGGGCCGTGCTCCTCCTGGAGTCTCCGGAGGAATTTGTTCCCTTGCTTCTTCCAGCTTCCAGGGAGCAGCATGGATGCTACGTGAATCCCTACACATCTTCTCACTCCTTCAAAGCTGGCATTGTTGCAGTGCTCTGGATTCAGACTTCCGATGAGCCTGTCTGGGAAACTTCCTATGCCTTGAAAGAATCCTGTGATTAGACTGAACTAAACCAGGTAATTAGAATTATCTCACTGCCTTATGATCCATAAGTTAGCCATATTTGCAAAGCCCTTTTGTCATATGACATAGCATGTTCATAGATCCCTGGATTTAGGACATTGGCATCCTTGGTGGGGGAGGGGAAGGACGTTATTCTCTCTACCACCCACGGGCTCAAGTGCCCTGGGCCACACAGTCTAAAGGGATTGTCCTGACTGCAGTGTGACTCTTTGATTAGCACTCCCTCTGCATAGCTCTAGTCACTCCATTGTTAGGTTGTCTGTTTAGACTTAACCACATAGGTATAGAATTGCTTGCACATAACCAGTGCCTCCTGTTTGTTCTCACATCTTATACTTTCTGTTCTGGTCCATTTATGAGAACTTTCCTTGCTTTAACTGACACATAGCAATTGCCCATGTCTGGTTGCTGTGTGACATATATCCACACGTACAGTGAGATGACCAAGTCAGGATAATCAGCATGTCCCTCTCCTTAAACATTTCCAATTTCTCTGTGCTTGGAAGCTTCCCCTTCTAGTCTCATTGTAAAGCAGTATAATATATAATAAAGTTTGTGAACTGCAATTGCCTGACGATGCTAGAACTTATTCTTCCTACCAAACTGTAATGGGTAGCTGTTACCCAACATTCATGAGTGTTTTTCTGAGACAGGAGAATAGCAAAGATATCATTCGAATCCTTGCCCAACCTCAAATATCTTTCATCTTAACTGGTGGAAAAAAATCATCTCTGGCTTAGCTTTCTGGACTGAAGCACCTTTTCTCACCAGTCTGCAGGATCTGAGGCCTTATAGTTTGTGTTGCTGTAAGAAGTCTGAAACAAAACTGTGTGTTCGTTGTTAGGGACTCTCATTCTTTTTGAAATGCATGCAGTGCTATCATTCTTGGAATTCAGAAACTTTACTCAGATAATCCTAGGTCTTTTTAATTAAAAAAAAAAACAAACAAAAAACATTCCTCTCTGAAAGGAAGGCTAAGGTTCAAGTCATTTTTTTTAAACTTTTATTTAATGAATATAAATTTCCAAAGTACAGCTTATGGATTACAATGGCTTCCCACCCCCCAAACTTCCCTCTCACCTGCAACCCTCCCCTTTCCCGCTCCCTCTACCCTTCCATTCACATCAAGATTCATTTTCAATTCTCTTCATACAGAAGATCAGTTTAGTATATATTAAGTAAAGATTTCAACAGTTTGCCCCCACATAGTAACACAAAGTGAAAAATACTGTTGGAGTACTAGTTATAGCATTAAATCACAATGTACAGCATATTAAGGACAGAGATCCTACATGATATTTTTTAAAAATTGATTAATTTTCTATGCAATTTCCAATTTAAAACCAAGGTTTTTTTTTCATTTTTAATTATATACAGAAGATCGATTCAGTATATACTAAGTAGGATTTCATCAGTTTGCACCCACACAGAAACACAAAGTGTAAAAATACTGTTTCAGTACTAGTTATAGCATTACTTCACATTGGACAACACATTAAGGACAGATCCCACATGAGATGTAAGTACACAGTGACTCCTGTTGCTGACTTAACAATTTGACACTCTTGTTTATGGTGTCAGTAATCTCCCCAGGCTCTAGTCATGGGTTGCCGAGGCTATGGAAGCCTTTAGGGTTTGCCGACTTTGATCTTATTCAGACAAGGTCATAGTCAAAGTGGAAGTTCTCTCCTCCCTTCAGAGAAAGGTACCTCCTTCTTTGATGGCCCGGTTCTTTCCACTGGGATCTCACTCACAGAGATCTTTCAATTAGTTCTTCTTCTCCTTCTCCTTCTCCTTCTCCTTCTCCTTCTCCTTCTCCTTCTCCTTCTCCTTCTCCTTCTCCTCCTTCTCCTCCTCCTTCTCCTCCTCCTTCTCCTCCTCCTTCTCCTCCTCCTCCTCCTCCTCCTTCTCCTCCTCCTTCTCCTCCTCCTCCTCCTCCTCCTCCTCCTTCTCCTTCTTCTTCTCCTTCTTCTTCTCCTTCTTCTTCTCCTTCTTCTTCTGTCTTGGCTTTCCATGCCTAAAATACTCTCATGAGCTCTTAAGCCAGATTCGAATGCCTTAAGGGCTGATTCTGAGGCCAGAGTGCTATTTAGGACATCTGTTATTCTATGGGTCTGCTGTGTCTCCCACTTCCCATGTTGGATCGTTCTCTCCCTTTTTGATTCTATCAGTTAGTATTAAGTCATTTTTTTTAATCTCAGATAGATTTTCTTGCTTTTAAAAATTAAATTGTAGCCTTTCTTCCATCTTTTGTGACTTAGTTCTATTGATTGGCCTTCCAAATCTTCTACACACTGACAGCTTCGGGTGTTTATCTTTCTTCTGTATTTTGGAACATTTCTTTCACTTAGTCTTTTAAGCTTCAGTTTTGAGTATCACAGGGGACAAGCTTCACTCCCATTCACAAATTCAGTTTGAGTTTGCAGTCCTGTGGAGGAGACAGGGGCTGTCCCCAGAGAAGCGAGGTCCCACAGCAGCGTTTCTCTGCTTTGATGCCCTCATGTGGATGCGCTGTCCACTGGGCCCCAAAGCAGCTTCCAGTCCCCGCAGCATCAGCCTTCTTTGGCGTGCTGGTGAGAACACAGCAGTGTCTGCTCTGCTGGGTGAATCTAGAAAGTTCTCAGGCCCCTTGGCAGGTTCCAGGAAATGCTCTCTTTGCTCCTGTCTAGCCGTGAAGCCTGCTGGTCTCCCCACTGTCAGGAATACGGGGCGCAGCCCAGCACAGAGCTCACGGGTGCACTGCAGACAGTGCTCGGCTGCTTGTCTCTCTGCTGCAGGGCAGACGGGGCTCCGCCCATGGGGAGCTCTTCTGCAATGCCTCGGAAGGGGGAGGAGGCAGGTCCCAAACAGAGCCTGAAGCATAGCGGTTCTTCTGTCGTGTTCTGTTGTGTTGCATTGTTAAGAGTCTCTGTGTCCCTGTCAGCCAGACTCGATCCTGGATCCATGAGCTTTAGAGTTCCTGAGAGAAGGAAAATTGTATGCAAGGGGACTTCAGTAAGTTTGTGGAAAAGTGGAATTATGAGATAAAATGTAAAAAGTAAACTTGCATTTCAACACAAGTTCCATCAAGTCCAATGCACTTTGGAAGAGATAATGCTGGGCAGGTTGTCCGTCTCTGGAGACCTGAGCTCATGTTCTGAGGCTGTAACCAGGCCCACACACACTTTTTTACATTATCACTACAGAAAAGTGGGTGCTCTTTAGAGATTCTTTTAGGATTAGGAAACAAAAAAGTCAGAAGGAGCAAAGATATGACTGTCACTTGGGTTCCTAAAGATGTCTCAGCAAAACTCTCACAAAATTGCACTTTGATGAGAGGGTGAGCAGGAGTGTTGCAGAGAGAAGCTCTCGGGGAAGTTTTCTCCGTGTTTTCCTGTGATGCTGTGGTGACCTTTCTCAAAACACTCGCCTCCTAAGCAGGGGCCGTCGCTCTTTGGACCTTCAGAAAGCCTGCAAGCAACACGCCTTGAGCATCGCCAGCAAAGGTCGTTGCTGGGACTTTTGCTCTCGACCAGCACAGTTCTGCTCTGAGTTGGCCACCTGGCCCTCTCGGTAGCCACTGCTCTGTGTTGTGTCTTCGGTTCTGTACTCGTAGAGCCACGTTTCGTCTCTGTGGAAGGAATGCTTCGGGGTCCCAATCTCACTTGGTAAACATTTCCCTCGACAGTTCGTCCCTTGTCTGCAGCTGGCATGGTTTCCACATTTCTGACACCCACGCCGCAGAAAGTCTGCTGCACTCCAGGTTCTCAGAGTTGTGTGAACTGAGCCAGCTGAGATGTGTGTGGTTCTGCCCTCGTTGCTGCTGTCCGTCATCCGTCCTGCTCCGTTAGGGCATGGATGAGCTAATTCCTTCCTTGAATAATGACGTACAGTGTTGTCCTCTGTGGGCTGCTTCTTCAGCACTGTCTCTTGCTTCTCAGGCCAGTCATGCATGTCTCTGGGCGTTGCCCCCGTAAACTTTGCGTCGAGCGTCAGTGCGTTCACCATTCTCCCACCCATGCTGTGCCATATGTTAGATGCCTGTTATTGCTTCAAGTTTAGTAGAATTTGTGTTACTCTGATAGGCACTGCTTTCAAACTAGTGTCTTATCCTCCTTAGTGCCTCAGACTGTATCTGTGGATACGTAAGTTAGGATGAGTTTATTTTGATGCAAAAAATTTGAAATACTTTTCCATAATTTGCATTTGCCATGAAATCTGTACAGACCTCTCACATATAAAAGACAAAAATAAAGTAAGATGTAAATGGGGATAGTATTTGTTGTTGTAGATGAATATGTCCTCTTCTCAGATTAAAATTTAGGAAAGAGTCAATGAGCTCCGGGGCAGATTATATCCTTTTGTGTCTGTTAACTCATTTTGATTCCGCACACAAGCCCCGGAGCAGCCGTATTCTGTTCCGATAGGCCAGATGCTGCTCAGGAAGCTGGGTGCACTGCTGCGAGTTGTGCAGGCAGGGCTTGGGGCCAGATCTCCCGGCAGAGCCCCCGTGTGCGCCTTCCCCCAGGATCGCTGTGGGGGTCACAGCACAGCGCCCTCGGGCTCTGCAGAGTGGGTCAGGAACTGTCCAGTCCAACAGCACTTATGCATCTTTGGAAGCCAGAGTCTCTCGTTTAATAACACATGCAGTAAATTCACCCTTGAATTTAATTTTTCAGAAAAGTTTCTCTACTGAGAAAGTCAGATATCTTAATTTTCCAGCAAGTTGGTGCATCATAACTTTCATGTCTTCTCTCATTTCTCTACTGCCAGCAAGTATAATTCAGCTAACTTTAGGCCCCATTATGGTAATTCTGATAACACTGGATCTCTTCACTTCCTAAATTTAAGGGATGGTCTTCTCAATATTATTGATAATTATTATTATTGACCAATTATCATTGGTAAATAATTTTGAGTAAAGTAAACTGAGAATAATAAAAGTAGGCTATGACTTTTTACTCTCTTTGACAACCATCAAAGGATTCTGAATCCAGACAGTTTGCAGCTCACAAGGTTCACCAACTTGCTGAGTCTGGATGAGAAGACAGGTGGTTGAGTGGTTTTCCTTAAATAATCCAGGAGAATTTGGAAGGATTAGGAGAAAACCAGCTGGGGAGGAGAGGGCGAGGGGAGGAGGCTGGAAGAGGAGACAGGGATAAGCACACACTGGAGGGAGGGGAGAGCTGCGCTCGGACGGAAGCAGTGCCTGGAGCGGATCTCTCAGGAGAGCCAGATGCAGGGCTCAGAGCGTGCCCCGTTGTGCACTCTAGCCGGCTTCCGCAGTTTGCCTACCTCAGTCTCTTCCTGCAGGGCCACCTGCTGGGCCCTGGTCCCACCACCATCCGCTCATAGCCTGGCTGTGGCTCCCACTGTTTCTTCTGCTCCTTCCCCCTAGGGAGACTGCTTGAACTTCCTGCCTCCCTCGGAGCTTCTCCACAATTAGAGACAGCAGCACAGGATCACAGCAACCCAGCCGTAGCTGGTAGCTGTTCAGCTCTTCTAAGAACTGTGTACGGCTGGGCCACAGGGCAACCACGGGGTCCACAGCTGTTCAGTTCTCGTCACCCTGTGTAGCAGCCCCAACCTCAGCTGAAGCTCTTCCAGGACCCCCTTTCTTAGGTTGAGTGGAGGCCAGGAGTGGTCCACAGCGAAAGAAGAAGAAACTCCGGGCATGGCCCCTTTGTCTGTAACTCATTCTTCAATTCTCATTCCTCAGATATGCTGGAATGTTTAATGAGGGTTCAAGGTCACAGACAGGTCCTACTCCTTTAAGTACGTTGAGCAGGGATGTCTCTGCAGATCGTGGGAATGGCACTGCAGTCCTCCTAGGCCCACCTGTAGGACTGGCTGGTGGGACAGCTGTTGAGACCACTCCTGGGCTGCTGCTCTGAGGGGGGCGAAGTGGGAGCATTTCACATTTCTCTTGCTCTCTTGTTAAACTCTGCCTTTGAATTGTGACGTGATTTCACAGCATTTTCTCACAGTGCCTGTTTCTCCATCCTCGGAGGCCCTGGGTGAGAGGGAGAGGCAGAAGAGGGTTTATGTTCTATGCAGATCCAGTGAGGTGTGCCGCACAACTGAACAGGCACCACGCAGCTCCGAACTCACATGCACAATGCCACGGCATCACTTCACGACTTTCTCAAAGGCTTTCCGAAGCTGAGACTTGAGATTAACGGGCACTTTGACAAGAAGTGTCTATGCAGTCGTCACTCTGAGGGGGAGCCCACCAGCCGGCGTTTTGAACAAATACCAGCCAGCTGGGATGCCAGCGGTCAGACCCACAGGTGGCACCACGTGGAGAGCAAGACGGTCATGGCCCCCACGCTTCCTGCCTCCTCTGATGGTCACTGTCAGATGATGTGGACAGCAGCACCCCATGGGCCCAAGCCTCAGTTTCTGGAATTCCAAGGAGCTTACTTTAAAGGGTCGTGACGAGGAGTGAAGTAGATGCTCTTTATAAGATGCAAACCACTCCAAGAGCGGTTGTTAGTAGAACTTTACTCCCGCCAGACTCCTGGAGGCGGGGCGTGTGCTGGGCATGGGTGCAGACATTGTTGGAACAAAAGAGCTCTGGAGGCTTTGGGCGAGGAGAAGGCCCTGAGGAAGGCCGGGCGGCATCCTTCGTGGAAAGGTGTGCGTGGCTCAAGCTGGGTTCTTCTCAAAGTCGAAGCTCCTCTTCCTGCTCCTCTGTACGGGGCATAGTTTATAGTAAAGATGCCGGCCATCATGATGATCAGTGTACATTTTTAAAAACTTATTTTCATCTACTTGAATGGCAGAGTGACAGAGAGAAAGACAGAGGGATCTCCATCTGCCAGTTCACTAACAAACACAGAGGTTTTGTTTTCAGTTTTCTGCTAGTGTGTTTCACAAAGCAGCAACCGTCACATGTATCAACCCAAATATTTGTATGTATGAAGTGGTGGGACTCAAGTGCACTGCTGGCTTCCAGCTCAGAGTAAATCCACTTCCCACGGTGACTTTGTCTAGCAGTTGGCAGAATTCAGTAGGTTAAAGTCTGGGCTACCCACGACAGGCGCTTAAAATGGAAGACACCGTGGCAGCAGCCTTGCACACCAGGCTCAGACAGCGCCCGGTTCAGCCACCACCCCCCAGCTCCACAGGTGATTAACAGCGTCTGGCAGCTGCTCAGCCAGAGTTCAGGCTAGGGAGCTCACAGGAAGTGAACTTGGTGGGAAAGGTGGTGATGGACGCTGTCGTGGCACACCAGCAAGACTGCGAAGGGCCAGGGAGCCGGATCTGACCGCGGCAAGGGTGGCAGAACCGTCAGTTGCTGCTTGGAAGGAACAGTGAGCCGTTCCTGGGCACGGAGATGCCAGGTTTCGCCGCAGCTCCTCTGGGCTTGCTCTCCTCGCTGAGGTTAAAAATGGACTGTTGATTTTCCCCAAAGCGTGCTGTCCACCGGAAGAAACCTGCAGAGGCGTCTTCCCAGTTAGGAGCAGACCACGGCTGCGATGCTGGGAACACGAGGTGCTGGCAAAGCTTGGGCACCACAGAGCTAATGAGAAAGCGGCCCTCAGATCACACGGCAGGTCGCCATGGCGACGTCACAAGGGCACCCAGTGCAAGGCTGTGTGCCAACTCCCTCTCAGGTTTCCCTGTCGGTCAGCGCAACGATGGGCTCACGTGCTAGCTGTCAACAGCACCTGCCTCTCTGCAAACACACGACGGCTTTGAAACGATTCTTCCAGAAAATCAGCAAAGGCACTTGGCTCGTCCAGAAGCACTGATGTGTTACTTATTGGAAGAAATCAGACTCACGGTACAGGAAAAACTTGAAGGGATTAAGAAACAACCTTGGGCCTAAAATTGTCACATTGCAAATCAGGTCATTATTGTCCCTTGTGCCCAGACCAGGAAAGTAAGCCTTGTGTTTGCCAAGGTGGAACTAAAGCTGGGAGAGCCCCCAGTGGCCAGGACAGTGGGTGACACATGGGGAAACCAGGGAAAGTGCTGTGCAGAACAAACAAGCCTTAGTTTGCTTTGGATTCGTCAGGTCCCAGTGTCGATAGCAGTGTGCCCTTTGACAGCTTGCACAAACAGGTAGATGTTCTTAATTGGCAAGAATTGAACATGGCAAAAAGCACCTTTTAGAAGACAGTAATGATCAGTATTAAAACTGCAGAAGAGAAATCGCAGTGTGGATATATATATATATATATATAATATATAAATATATTATATAAATCCTCCCTCACTGGATTGGTCCGAACAGGCCCTCGTCTTGTTAGGGAGGACTTAGAATGCTTGGAAGCTGTGCTGTATTTGGGTGTGTCTGATATGTAAAGGTGTCTTTGGAAGTGCTTTTTCCACAGTGCTTAGTCCTACAGATACGTGTACCCAACCACGAGGGTAGCACAGCCCCACCCTCTTGGCCCTGTTTATCAGGAGCAACATTATTGTGTGATGGGTAAAAATATGGGCTCTGCTTCCCGTTCCTGGGTTTGGATCCTGACTTGGCCCACTTACTAAGATGCCACATGAAGATCATTGCAGGTACTGGTGCCTCAGTTTCATCATCTGCAAAGTGGGTCTAACCACAGCACGGCTGTGAGGAAAGAATGAGGCTTTTAATTAGTTAATTACATACCTGGAAGTTAGAACAGAGCCAGCGCTGTATCAGTGTGGGTGATGATGGCTATTCGTCATCTGCTGTGCTACAGACAGTAACGGGTTTTTCACAAGCCCAGTCATAAAAGTAGAGTCAGGATAGGGAGGGCAAATCCTAATGTAAACGTTCATGATCCGTCATTTGATGTTTATCAGTTCCAGTGTTTGGTTTCCATTTGACCCATCTTAAAATGTCCCAAAGTTATTCTGGGTGTGAAATTATTTGGAAAATAGCTACTCTGTGATGATAAACCCATCAGTACCCAGGCATTTTGGGAGGTGCTTTGTGTTAGTGTCTCTCCAGTTTTCTGAGTTTATAAAGAGCTGCTCTTGCTCAGCCAGTTCCCACGTTCCTGGCCTCCTCCTGAGTAACCGGTGGATTCGATTGCCCAGGAGTCACCCAGATGCCCCTTCTCGGCGCCCCAACAGCGAATCCGTGCCTCCTGACTGCTGTTTCCCAGCTTCCCTGTACCCCAGGCCAAGCCGACACCAGCTCTTCCTCCTTTGTCCCAGCCAGCTCTGCCTTCCCTGCCCCGAGAACTCAGGGCTCTCATGCCCACCGTCCTGCCCCTGGAAGGGCTTCTACTGGGCTGTCCCCCGCCAGCTGCTTCCTCTGCACCACCTCCCGGGGACCCCTCCCCACCTGGGACACCACCTATTCCACCAGCACCTACGTGTTCTCAGCTCCACCTCCCGGGGACCCCTCCCCACCTGGGACACCACCTATCCCACCAGCACCTAGTGTTCTCTGCACCACCTCCCGGGGACCCCTCCCCACCTGGGACACCACCTATCCCACCAGCACCTACGTGTTCTCAGCTCCACCTCCCGGGGACCCCTCCCCACCTGGGACACCACCTATCCCACCTGCACCCTACGTGTTCTCAGCTCCACCTCCCGGGGACCCCTCCCCACCTGGGACACCACCTATCCCACCAGCACCCTAGGTGTTCTCAGCACCACCTCCCGGGGACCCCTCCCCACCTGGGACACCACCTATCCCACCAGCACCTACGTGTTCTCTGTACCACCTCCCGGGGACCCCTCCCCACCTGGGACACCACCTATCCCACCAGCACCTACGTGTTCTCAGCACCACCTCCCGGGGACCCCTCCCCACCTGGGACACCACCTATCCCACCAGCACCTACGTGTTCTCTGCACCACCTCCCGGGGACCCCTCCCCACCTGGGACACCACCTATCCCACCAGCACCTACGTGTTCTCTGCACCACCTCCCGAGGACCCCTCCCCACCTGGGACACCACCTATCCCACCAGCACCTACGTGTTCTCTGTACCACCTCCCGGGGACCCCTCCCCACCTGGGACACCACCTATCCCACCAGCACCTACGTGTTCTCTGCACCACCTCCCGAGGACCCCTCCCCACCTGGGACACCACCTATCCCACCAGCACCTATGTGTTCTCAGCTCCACCTCCCGGGGACCCCTCCCCACCTGGGTCACCACCTATCCCACCAGCACCTACGTGTTCTCAGCTCCACCTCCCGGGGACCCCTCCCCACCTGGGACACCACCTATCCCACCAGCACCTACGTGTTCTCAGCTCCACCTCCCGGGGACCCCTCTCCACCTGGGACACCACCTATCCCACCAGCACCCTAGGTGTTCTCAGCACCACCTCCCGGGGACCCCTCCCCACCTGGGACACCACCTATCCCACCAGCACCCTAGGTGTTCTCAGCACCACCTCCCGGGGACCCCTCCCCACCTGGGATACCATCTATCCCACCAGCACCCTAGGTGTTCTCTGCACCACCTCCTGGGGACCCCTCCCCACCTGGGATACCACCTATCCCACCAGCACCCTACGTGTTCTCAGCACCACCTCCCGGGGACCCCTCCCCACCTGGGATACCATCTATCCCACCAGCACCTACATGTTCTCTGCACCACCTCCCGGGGACCCCTCCCCACCTGGGACACCACCTATCCCACCAGCACCTACGTGTTCTCTGCACCACCTCCCGAGGACCCCTCCCCACCTGGGACACCACCTATCCCACCAGCACCTACATGTTCTCTGCACCACCTCCCGGGGACCCCTCCCCACCTGGGACACCACCTATCCCACCAGCACCCTACGTGTTCTCAGCACCACCTCCCGGGGACCCCTCCCCACCTGGGATACCATCTATCCCACCAGCACCCTAGGTGTTCTCAGCTCCACCTCCCGGGGACCCCTCCCCACCTGGGACACCACCTATCCCACCAGCACCTACGTGTTCTCTGCACCACCTCCCGGGGACCCCTCCCCACCTGGGACACCACCTATCCCACCAGCACCTACGTGTTCTCAGCTCCACCTCCCGGGGACCCCTCCCCACCTGGGTCACCACCTATCCCACCAGCACCCTAGGTGTTCTCAGCTCCACCTCCCGGGGACCCCTCCCCACCTGGGATACCATCTATCCCACCAGCACCTACGTGTTCTCAGCACCACCTCCCGGGGACCCCTCCCCACCTGGGACACCACCTATCCCACCAGGACCTACGTGTTCTCAGCACCACCTCCCGGGGACCCCTCCCCACCTGGGACACCACCTATCCCACCAGCACCTACGTGTTCTCAGCACCACCTCCCGGGGACCCCTCCCCACCTGGGACACCACCTATCCCACCAGCACCTACGTGTTCTCAGCTCCACCTCCCGGGGACCCCTCCCCACCTGGGACACCACCTATCCCACCAGCACCCCTCAGTGCGTGTGCTGAAGCCCTTCCCCTAATGTGATGCTATTAGGAGGCAGCGTCTTTGGGGGCTGGTTCGGTTCAGATGACGTCATGGGATGGGGGGCCCTCCTGAGGACATCGGTGCCTGTCTAAGAAGAAACTCCTGGCTTACACCACAGGGGGGGCATGGGGAGAAGGCGGCTGCCCTCAAGAAGGAGGAGAACCACCCCCGCCCGGAACTGAACTGTGCAAAAAACTTCATCTTGGATCCCCAGCTTCCGGGACTGTGAAGAAATGAGCTGTGCTGCCGCAGCCACCCAGCCCATGGCAGCCTGAGGTCACCAACACCGTCTCCCGTGCAGCGCCTGTCACCTTCTGGATCCTTCTGGTTTGTCTGTTTAACTACTAGGACCAGGACTCTGCCATCTTGGTGGCTGCCACAGCTCAGCACCTGGACTGTTGACTGACACGTGCAAGGTAGGTGTCTTGGGCGGTTCTCGGTGAATGGGCAGGGATGCACACGGGGTGACATCCTGACGTTTTAGTAGGAATTCAGTTTGTAAACTGCTGATTGTGTCACAGATTGACTCCATCCCACTTCTAGACAAAAAGGAATATAGCTCCCGAGGTCGTCAGTGGTCTAAACCCCTCTTTTTTGAAATTTTATTTAAGTTACACAAGTTTCATGTAGTCCCTGTACACAGATTTAGGAACATGCTGAAACTTCCCACCCCACCTTCCCTCCTGCCCACACTCCAGCCTTTCTTCCTTCTCCCTCTCCCGTTCCCACTCTTAATTTTTACAAAGATCTACTTTAAATTTACTTAATGATCATGAAGTTAACCCTACACTAAGTAAAAGAGTTCAACAAATAGTATGAAGAAAAAAAGAAACAAAAAACCTGTCCCTCACCAGAAGAGACAAGGGCTGCAAACTCTTCTTTGGAAAGTGCCCTGCGTGTGGCCTCTACATGTGACTCCCAGCACTCATTGGCTAGGATACTTTACTGAGCACCAGGAGGTCCAGTCTGTCAACCTGGTCTTTCTTCCTTCACTCTGGGATTCTGGATACTTCTGGAAGACTACTGAGAATGGCCATACCCCCACTGGGAGTGTCATCCCCTTGAGAAAAATGTTTGCCTAGGGGACTAGGGGGTGGGGGATCCCAGGTTCGGACAAAGGACAATGGACCTCTACAGAAACAAGCCAGTACCACAAGAGGGGGCAATTTGGGGTCACTTAGTTCCCTTCCCTCTTCCCTTGCAAGGACAGGGAATCTGTGACAACTCCAGAGGCGCCTTAAAGAATCATTTTATCAAGACCTGAGGCGGGATCTGGGGTCCTAGGCAGCTCTTCCCTGTGGGCCTCGGGGGAGGGGATGGAGACTGTGTGGCAGCCAGCCAGGGTAGGGTTCCTGTTGGTGTTCGGTGAGGACCAGCAGATGCAGCTGCAACACAGGCACACCACCTGCAACACAGGCACACCTGGGGCCTGTTCTCGTGCCTTGGCCCAGCTAGGGCCTCTGTGAGAGCCATTGTCATGTCGCTGCCCAGTGACTCCTGGAATGGTGTGGGTTTGATTAGGTATCTTGTTAAGAAGGGAGAGTGGATTCTGTGGCCAGGACTGTAACTTCAGTTCCAGGTCGTAGGTGTTGCACCCCAGAGAACCATCTCCGTCTGCCCTGGATTTTGTTCTCAGTATTAGCAGTAAAGGCTGATGGATCTGCACCGATCCATCAGGGACCTTGGAGGACGACCAGTGTAACTTCAGCATATGCTGAGTCATGCTGTGTGAAGGCAAATCGACTCATCAAATCTACAACAGAGCCCAGTCTGGGCCCAAGGGAAGGTATGTACTCCATGAACTCTGGGGGGGACCCACGGATCTCCCCCTCATCACAGCTCTTGTCGACCAGACTAAAAAGTGCAGTGATTAAAGCAGGCTTCTCACGTGCTCTGAGTGTGCCGATAATTCCCCTCTCAGTCTCCTCCACGGCTCTAGGGCCCCCCTCAGGGCTCCCTGCAGCGCGGAGAAGGAGCCAGCACTGATGGGGTCCCTTCTTGCTCCACTCTCTCAGCCCTCGCCTTTCAGCAACATTAAAGGTCATTCTGGGGTGGGAGTTTGGTGCAGTGGTTAATGCACCGGCTAGGACGCCAGCAGCCATGTCAGAACGTCTGGTTCCACTCCCTGCTTTGCTCTTCATTCTAGCTTCCTGATAACATATACCCCAGGAAGCAGCAGGGGACAGCACAAATGCTCAACCGGTGCCCGCTTCATGGGAGCGCCAGATGGAGTTCAAGGCTCCTGGCTTCAGCTGGGTCCAGGTCCAGCTGTTGGCATTTGGAGAATGAACCCATGAATGGGGGATCCCACTCTGCCTCTCTGTCTTTCAAGTAAAAGTAAATAAAAGTGTAAAGGCTGTTCTAAAGAACAGCAGTGGTGGAAGACTCCGTCAAAGGAGTCTCACTCTGATCTGTAGAGGTGGCATCATTTCAAAACATTAGATAGTCTGTCCTTGAAGTTCAGGCACTGCAAGTAGCATTCTACAAAAGATGTTCACATTAAGCAAGAAAAAAAGAAAAAGAAGGAGGGGCACTGAGGGAGGAGGATGGGTGAACGAGTGGATGGAAGATCTTTCTTCCCCTCTCTGTCTCTCTCTGTCTCTCTGCCTCTCCTTCTGTGTGTAACTCTTTCAAATAAATCTTTAAAAAATGAATTATACATATGAAATTTGTTCTCTTGGCCGGCGCCGTGGCTCAACAGGCTAATCCTCTGCCTAGCGGCGCCGGCACACCAGGCTCTAGTCCCGGTCGGGGCGCCGGATTCTATCCCGGTTGCCCCTGTTCCAGGCCAGCTCTCTGCTGTGGCCCGAGAGTGCAGTGGAGGATGGCCCAGGTGCTTGGGCCCTGCACCCCATGGGAGACCAGGAGAAGCACCTGGCTCCTGGCTTCGGATCAGCGCGGTGTGCCTGCAGCAGTGCGCCGACCGCGGCGGCCATTGGAGGGTGAACCAACGGTAAGGGAAGACCTTTCTCTCTCTCTCTCTCTCTCTCTCTCTCTCTCTCTCTCTTTTTTTTTTTGACAGGAAGAGTGGACAGTGAGAGAGGGAGACAGAAAGAAAGGTCTTCCTTTGCCGTCGGTTCACCCTCCAATGGCCACCGCGGCCACTGGAAGAGGGGCAACCGGGACAGAATCCGGCGCCCCGACCGGGACTAGAACCTGGTGTGCCGGCGCGGCAAGGTGGAGGATTAGCCTGTGGAGCCGCGGCACCAGCCCATGACCTTTCTCTCTGTCTCTCTCTCTCACTGTTCACTCTGCCTGTCAGAAAAAAAAAGTGCATTGGGTATGTATGAAGAGGTGGACATTTCTGCTCTGTGGAGTCAGCTGTCTCACTCCCCCTAGTCTCTAGCTCCGTGAGACTGCAAGCTGCATGTAATTTCCTTCATGTTCCCATCCCCACGCCACCCCAGAACAGGAAGCAGGGCTGAGATGAAGGGGGTTTAGAGGGAGCAGACGTGGGAGAGCTCTGTCCCCTGTTCCTTCGTGTAAATGCAAGACAGACTCACAACCCCACTGGCGTGGTTCCCTCCTCTCTCCACCAGCCAGGAGGAAGGTTAACCCTTGAAGACAAGTTGAGGCGCTGAAGGAGTGCACGGGAGAAGCTCAGCTCTCAGACTTCATCTGCTTCCTGTGCGCCCCCCGCAAGGTGCAGCCCCTCGCGCTCCCTGTCCTCTCCCCATCTCTGAAACCGAACTGCTCTTTGTGGCAGGTGCTGTGTGAGCTGGAATCCAAAGCTGCTTCTTGGAGACCTGCTTATTCCCTGCGCGTCTCCATGTGAATGTGAAATATACATGCCAGTCAGCACCTGCCACGTCTCCCCAGTTAGCCAGTGTTTTGTTACCAGGGTCCATTCTACCCCAGAACCTGCTGATAAGGAAAACAATGCTTATTCTCCTTGCACACCCTCCAGTGTCGCACGGTAAGTGAATTGGGTTAGGGAAGTGAGTCTTGCAAGCGTGTGGGGCAGAGCCAGTGCAGCGGGGACACGGAAGCAAAGGGGGGCCCAGGAAAGCCTTGCGACAGGGTGGCGTCTGGTGCGGCAAGAAGGGGGGTGCTTGGCGGGGAACTGTGTCCCCACCCCTCAAATTCCTATGTGGCAGTTCTGACACCTGTGCCTCAGATGTGACCACCTTTGCAAACGGGGCCATTGCAGACGCAAGCAGGTAGAGACGAAGGCTTAGGATGGGCCTCCACCATGCCTTCAGGAAAACAGGACATTCCAGCACAAAGGGAGAAGCTGTGGGTGCACAAAGGAGATGAAGGAGCGCCACGATCCCCAGTGGGACCCTGGGAGTGGGGGTCAGGTGCAGAACTGACCCTTGCTCCACACCTACCCACATCTGTCTGAGCTCAGGGCAGAGTGCCTGTCCTTGAACTCCCAGTTGTGGCGCTGTGTTTGTCCGGCTGCCCAAGCGAGCTGACAGGCAGGGGTAGTGCAGAGGAGCACAGCCCAGTATGGGAAGAGCGGTGTCTGTGTCCTAGACTGTGTCCTGGCGCTGTGGGTGCTCCTCAGGGCGGGACAGGCCTGCGTGGGCCAGGGGCAAACACGGGCTCTCCACCCTGCCCTCGCAGGTTCCATCCACTGCAAGCGGAAAAGAGCTTCTGAAACAAATCGTCCCTGCTGAACACGCACAGACGTTTTATTTTTTCTATTACTGCCTCCACAGTGGTGTCACGACTGTTTCCACAGCACCTGCCGTGTCCCAGGCTTCTCGGGAACCTAGAGACAACCGTTAGCAGATAGGCGGCCATGTGTAGGCTCTATCAAACACCACGTCATTTCATAAACTGGACTTGAGCATCCAGGGGCCTGGGGAGCCAGGGGGTCCTGGAAGCAGTCACCAGTGGCTATGTAGAGTGTTCGTGGCAGAAGTCAGATTTTACGTAAGTTTGGAGCTGCACTGTCAAAGAGCTTGCAGCTTTTCTTTTTTCTGTTTTTTTTTTTTTTTTTTTTTCTTTAGGTAATGGGGACATTTCAAGCCTTGTTAAGCTGTGGAGAATCTGATCGGTCATGATCAACCGTTCATTTACTCGGCAAGTTCTTCTATGATGCCTGCGCTGGTCCAGGCCTTCAGTCTAAGATGGGGGAGACAGGAGACAAACACGTAAACACACTTGAGAGTCTTGTGGGGCAGACAGAGGTACATACCGGACGCTGGTAGCAGCCACAGGAAAACACAGGGTGCACACAGAGGGGTGAACACAGGGTGCGGGGGCTGGCTATGGTGAGCAAGGGGTGAGGGCAGCGGGGCGCCAGCCCTGCGGGTGTGCAGGGTCGGGGTGCTGGCCCCCACTGGAGGGAGGGGAGTGGACAGCGTTTTTCTTGCAGCATCTGAGGGAACAGGAGAGAGGCACGGACCACAGCTGCCAGCACAGTGAGCTGAGGGTCAGGTCAGGGGTGGAGGTGAGAGTCTGCAGGGCACGGAAGGGAACAGAGTGAGCAAACGGGAATGCTCAGAGGTGCTCACGCTCCGTGCTCGTCTCGGGGTCACGTATGAATGATGACTCTGCCAAACCTGCAAATTCCAGGTGTCCACTTCCTGTCCGGGAATGGCCAGGGGCGTGGTGTTGCTCCGCCTGAGGAGGTGGGGGCTGCTCTGTGAGCACGTGGATTCCCACGTGTTGGGTGCGCGGACAGCCCCCCACTCCCCCGGGCCGTGGAGGAGCCGTGCGCTCCTGAGCGCCCTCTGCAGCACAGTGCCCTCGCTGCAGCACCCCACGGGAGTCAGGCAAAGTCACCAAGTATTAGGTGCAGAAAACACCTTCCACCTCCTGAGGGTTGGGTCCTCAGGAGGTCTGACTGGAAGTGCACACCACAGGGATGCAAGGTCAGCACTTACGTACACGGTTGTAGGCACTGGTCTCCTCAGAAAGTGTCAAAGAACCACTGAGCCCCAAATGCATTCCAAGGGGAGCATGGCACCCGGCACCCACGACTACTCAGCTCCCAGTCAGTCCCCTGGTGAGTTCCCAATGAGCGAGAACCCGCTTGGCACGAAGTCATGCCTATCATTCCACGAACATTCAGAAACAAAATGCGTTCACAAGCTCTCTTCTGGGGCATGGGGCATTTTATTTTTCTGCATATGGAATCAGAGAAATGTGCAAGAGTCACCTTAAGGATTTTTTTTATGGTTACACACACACACACTCACACAAATCAAGCCTAAAGCAGAAACTTGGCCCTGTGCTCTGGCTGCGAACACTCGTTTCCAGCCACTGTGGGAAGACTTCACAACTGACCAGAGCTTGCTGAGAATGAGGGGGAGAAAATCCTGCCCCGCCCCCGTCCCTCACCCCCACATAAACAGAAAGCTCTCATTAGGGAGTCCTTTCAGACTCATGCAAAGGCACTGGGCTTTCACTTTGGAAGCTTTTCTCTAACCAGGTAAAAAGACTTCTATGGGGAATTAGAGGACTTTTTTGGAGGAAAAAAAGACACTAAATAGTGCATGTGCACAGGTGACATTCAAATGAGCTTGCTTTTGTCTTTTTGGGCAGCGCTCTTTCCTATGCGGAAGGCAGGATGCATGGCTTCTATGACACAAATGGTGAAGCTGAAGAGGACTTAGATATGACTCGGTCCCCTTCTCTTGAGAACCATTGCCCAAAGGGTACAGAACCTGTCCTAGGAGACGCAGTGAAAAGCGTTGCCCTGGAATGAAATGTGGGTTTGAGACTTGAAGTCTTCTGGTCAAAATGAAGTAGTTAAGCCCTTCGAGGATGAATTAAATTTCAAAACTCCCGGCCCTGGCTTGTTTGAGCCCAGTGGTGTGCAGCAAGCAAGATGCTGATGCCTGCGAGAGCTCAGGGCTGGCATTTGTTCCCGATGAAGGCTGGCTGCCATTATTAAGAGCTAGCTTTCAGCTGACTGCACACATCCGGCAGCTCTCCCGTGTGCACTTTCTGCCTTCGAACAGGCAGTGCCCGGTAACAACAGTGGCTGAGCTAGGGAGCTGCAGGGAGCTTTGAGGACAGAGAAGGTGAGGTCAGAGTGCAACTCCATTGCCCTTCGCTGAAGCTAAAGCAAGCATAGCCACCGCCTCAGACGTGCTTCCCGGGCCTTTGCTAAGGACGCCCAAGGTTCCGGCCAGCGTGTGATGCCAGGATGTTCACCGAGACCAGATACTGCAGAGGGGCTGAACACGGGCTGCTCGGCACGCACACGGGGCAGCAAGGCTCTCACAGGGCTGGCCTGCTTCTTGGTGGGAGTCAAGTTCAACCTGGCTCACCTGTGGACACCACACGCTGTCTGATGGCAGGTGAGCCTGAGCTGGAATAAAGAGGGGGAGGGAGGCTGTTGCTGGTCTGGAGGCCTTTCCTTTGCACGCATGAGATTCTGTGTGGTTGCCCCTCTGCCTTTGGGTATCCATTGCGAAGGCTGGTAACTGGGTGTGTAAGTCTCTCTCTCCTTTGCAGGCCTGGTGTCCTGTCACAGCAGGGACCGCTTCTTCTGGGCTCCTGCTGCTTCTCAGGCCAACGTGGACCCTGCTGGAGTGCGGGGAACCTTGGAGTGCGTGTGCCCTTCCTGGTGGCAGGCCGGGCAGGAAGGGGCTGCGGGTGGAACGTGAGCCGACATCTATGGCGTCTTCTTCACCCTGCGTTCTCCCAAGTTCCCCAGGAGCACAGGGCGCGGTGGGCGGGAGCCAGCTGCACGTGCGGCCTCTTGAAAGCTTCGGGTTTGTTTCCTGCTTACTCTTGCTGCTGTTCATCTGGGAGTGCTCAAATCTGGAGTCATTTTAGTTAAGTACTAATTAACCAATTAGCAGCTGTCAACTTTTTTTTTCTTTTTTCTTTTTTTTTTTTTTTAACTCTCAAGGATCCATGGATTCTTCTCTGTGTTGGAGTTCTGTCTAGGAAGGAGTTCATGTGTGTGGAAAATCTGTCTTTGTCAATGAAGTATACTCGGACCATTCTTCCTATCTCGACCTGCTCCCTAAAGCCAGAGATGCTGACAAGTCCCAAGCCTTTGTCTCTTCTGGGGGTGCCAGTATTTGTTCTCTAACCTCACCGAGAGAGAAAACTACACTGTGGGTCAGTCGTGTAGGCAAACAGGCGCGGGTGGGCGAGAGGAGACAGCATTCCGAGGGCTGCTCCGAGTCTCTCCTTGGCACGCTCTGGCTGATGGGAACGTGTAGGTCAAAGGTGGCCGCAGCCTGGTGCAGGGAGCACAGCTGCGTGGGTGTCAGGAAGCAGCCAGCTCTGCCCACGGCTGCCGGCTGGGGGTCTGGCCACTCTGCACTGCTCGCTGACACCAGACAAGGCACTGATCGCTACTGGTCTCCTTCCTCACTGACCAAATAAGGACAGTGATAGTGTCCATTGCATAGTGACGCGTACAAATTGTTTTCCACGGTGTCTCGTTCCCAGCTACATGACAGATAAACACATGCGGTTGCTGTCACTCACTCAACCAATATTTACTGAGCACTGCACGGAGCACACGCAGTAACCAATGATGCACTTTCTTTCCCCTCCAGATGTGAAAGCCATCTGGGCCTGGACTTACGTAGAGAATGGACTGCTCTAAGTACTGAGAGTGCGTTCGCTGTGTGCCTTTCCCATAGAAAGAGCCCCCCCCCCCCCCCGCCCCAGGACAGGGCACAGTCAGGTGACCGCGCCCCGGACTCTGCACCATGACAGCACTGGGCATGCCGTGCCCCCAGAGTCTCTGTGTTGGAACCCAGAGCCCAGTGGCACAGTGCTCGGAGCTGGCCTCTTAGGAGATGCCCAGGTCACG
The DNA here is from genome assembly GCF_033115175.1 of Lepus europaeus. Taxonomy (NCBI): domain Eukaryota; kingdom Metazoa; phylum Chordata; class Mammalia; order Lagomorpha; family Leporidae; genus Lepus; species Lepus europaeus. The sequence continues at coordinate 130,087,565 of NC_084832.1, forward strand.
CGCTCTGCCTCTGTGTGGGATGGATGCCTGTGCCCCCTTGCTGCTGCTCCAGCCTGGGCGTCCCTCTGTCCCAAGGAGCTCCCCCCGTGAATTCTGCCCAGCCCGGAGGGGAGCGGCTCCTTCCACTGCTGGGCAGGATGTGGGAGCCACATCTGAGAAGTGGTGGACTGGCGGTGGGGGCAGGAGTGGGGGAGCCGACGCAGGAGAAGAGGAAGGGGGTGGAGTAGGCACAGTCACGTGCTGGGCCGCCCTGAGTTGAGAACAGCGACTTTACTCTCATGTCAGCGCTGAGTATCTGGGGCATCAACGTGCCTCTTGCTTAAAATACACAGACACGTGCGCATGCACACAGACACACATGCACACATGAACACACGCACACTTGCACACGCACACATGAACACACACACTTGCACACAGAGACACACGGACACACACGCACACATGAACACACGCACACAACACATGCGCTTGCACACACACGGACACACACGCACACTTGTACACACACGCACACGACACGCACACACTTGCACAGACACACGCGCTCACTTGCACACACAGACACGCACACTTGTACACACTTGCACACACGCACACACATGCACACGCAGGCCGAGGCAGTATCCGTCTCGCCCTCCACACTGAACTCGCCCGAGGTAGCAGTGCGTCCAGGCAGGCTGACGCCGGCTGTGTCAGGGCCGTGCACACCGACTCTGCTCGCTCTGTGGTGGAGGACACGGACGTCTTCCCTGGGACCCGGAGAGAGGTCGGCCATTTTACAGTGGCAGAAGGCGGGCCGGGCCTAGGCGTCGTCCCGGGCAGCACCGTTTCCGGAGTTTCCTCAGCCCCTGAGAGCCACCGCGAGAGCTTGCAGGACACACGGCCTCCCCCTGGGGTGCGGCCAGGCCCCGGACTCCCGGCCCGTCAAGCGGCGCTGTCTCTTTAACAGCCGGCTCCAGATGGCCGCCTTCCCAGGATGCACCTGTCGCCCCCAGGAAAAGACGCATGCTCAGACTCCACGGCAGGGGCGTGTCAGCCTGGGGCACCGCCCCCTCGCTCCTAAAAGGAGCCGGAAGCGGAAGCGGGCGCGAGCTCTTCCGGCCCGGAAGAGTTCCGGGCTGGGCCGAGGGGACGCTGGCGCGGTCTGCCGCTGCGTGGCCCTGCCTCGGCCCCCTGGCCGCTCTCCGCACACCGCTCCCCGGCCGGCCCGCGGACGCCATGCTCGCTGTTCTCCGTGGCTCGCTCGCGTGTGTTCCCAGACAGCCCCGCTCCGGCCGTGGACGTCGTCCTCGTGGCCTCGCCCCTCAGGTGAGGGTGCGCCAGCTGCTGCAGCCTCGGCAGGGTTGACGCAGGGGTCCGGGCACGGAGGGGAGGCCGGGGCTTCGGTAAGGAGGGCCGCGGGCTGCGTGCGGCCTGGCGCAGCCCGGGGTCGCAGAACATGCTGGAAGGCCAAGCCTCTGCCCCGCGGCTCCGTCCCCGTGGTCCCGAGGGGCTCTGAGGGAGCAGGGCTGGGCCTGGCGCGAGCCCTCCTGCGGCCGCTCTGAGCTGGGGGCCGCGCCTGGAGCGCGGGGCTGTGAGGGTGAACTGTGTTCCACGGCTGTGGTTGCGGCCTGCGGAGGCAGCCCTGAGCCTCCAGGGGCTGCACCTGGGCAGGTCCCCCTGCTGCGCGGGGCTGTGAGGGTGAACGCGTGTTCCGCTGCGGACAGTGAGTGGTCGGTAAGCTCACCCCGGCCACGGCTGACCTCCGGAGGCAGCCCCGAGCCTCCAGGGGCCGCACCTGGGCAGGTTCCCCTGCTGCGCGGGGCTGTGAGGGTGAACGGGTGTTCCGCTGCGGACAGTGAGTGGTCAGTAAGCTCACCCCGGCCACGGCTGACCTCCGGGGGCAGCCCTGAGCCCGGAGGCCGCACCTGGGCAGGTCCCCCTGCTGCGCGGGGCTGTGAGGGTGAACGGGTGTTCCGCTGCGGACAGTGAGTGGTCAGTAAGCTCACCCCGGCCACGGCTGACCTCCGGGGGCAGCCCTGAGCCCGGAGGCCGCACCTGGGCAGGTCCCCCTGCTGCGCGGGGCTGTGAGGGTGAACTGTGTTCCACGGCTGTGGTTGCGGCCTCCGGAGGCAGCCCTGAGCCTCCAGGGGCCGCACCTGGGCAGGTCCCCCTGCTGCGCGGGGCTGTGAGGGTGAACGGGTGTTCCGCTGCGGACAGTGAGTGGTCGGTAAGCTCACCCCGGCCACGGCTGACCTCCGGAGGCAGCCCGGAGGCCGCACCTGGGCAGGTCCCCCTGCTGCGCGGGGCTGTGAGGGTGAACGGGTGTTCCGCTGCGGACAGTGAGTGGTCGGTAAGCTCACCCCGGCCACGGCTGACCGCCGGGGGCAGCCCTGAGCCTGGAGGCCGCACCTGGGCAGGTCCCCCTGCTGCGCGGGGCTGTGAGGGTGAACGGGTGTTCCGCTGCGGACAGTGAGTGGTCGGTAAGCTCACCCCGGCCACGGCTGACCTCCGGGGGCAGCCCTGAGCCCGGAGGCCACACCTGGGCAGGTCCCCCTGCTGCGCGGGGCTGTGAGGGTGAACGGGTGTTCCACGGCTGTGGTTGCAGTCTCACGTCTCCCTGGGAGCGGCGCGGCCTCCGGAGACAGCTCTGCGGAGCCCCTCTGGGTGCGGCCGGGCTGCGTGCTGGGCTTACAGGAAGGACTGTCAGCTGGGCGGTCTGAGTACTCAGCAGGAGGGCACAGTCCCAGGGACGTTGCAGGGTCTTTGCTGATGGAGGCCTGGGGTAAAGGAAGGCATCCTCGGAGGCGTTCTGTGTGGGGCTCAGGTGAGACGGCAGAGCAAGAGGTGGAGAAGGCCCCGAAGAACCTGTGAGCCTGGCTACTGGCTCCTCCCAGGGGACACCCCGGGAGTCTGCTCCCCACAGTGAGGCAGCTGCTGTGAGACTCAGGAACTGCAGTCAAGTTGACAGGAAGAAGTTAAGTCAGATAACGTGCTGTGAAACTGCACATGCATTAATCATTGAAGACACAGTTCTCAGATTAAACACAAAACAGTTTTGGAGCTGGCGCTGTGGTGTAGTAGGTAAATCCACCGCCTACAGTGCCGGCATCACATAGGAGCACCCATTGGAGTCCCGGCTACTCCACTTCCGATCCAGCTCCTTGCTATGACCTGGGGAAGCAGTAGAGGATGGCCCAAGTGCTTCGGCCCCTGAATGTGCGTGGGAGACCCAGAGGAAGCTCCTGGCTTTGGATCAGCACAGCTCTGGTCGTTGCTGCTAATTGGGGAGTGAACCAGTGGATAGAAGATCTCTCTGCCTCTCCTTCTGTCTCTGTGTCACTCTTTGAAATAAATGAATCTTTTAAAAATGAAAAATTTTATTTTTTTAATATGCATGAATGCAGTAATAATAAAATTCTTTTCTAGAAAAGGACCTTGGTGGATAAAGAAACAGAGGCAAACGCAAATACAAAGCAAGAGCAACAATATTGAAATCGATGAGAATGACATTGAAGTGTGAAAGCAGCAAAGAGGCAGATGGAGAGCCCTCTGAAGGGGAAGGAGACTGAATAGGAGGGAGTGAAAAGTGGAACAAAGCAAGAATTTGAACCCATAATCATACATTTTACAAAACAGATAATGCACATAGAGAATTATTCAAGAATTGCCATGAATACCAGAGTAAATATGTCTAATATGGCTAAATCACAGAGGAAGGATTTAAGCAAAGACAAGAGAAGACAGTGTACCAGAAGACATACGGCCAGTCTAATTTAGAAGAGAAATGGCGGAAGCCAGAGGACAGTGGTGCACATTCTACCACAGAGCAAAATGGAGAAGTGGGAGGGGAAGGAATGGAGCCAAATGGTTCTCAGATTCTGACTTGGTGAGGGAAAAGAGGCATTGTGTGTGTACTACTGTGATAAATGAGGCTATCACATCAGATACAGTGTGCCACCATGGTTACCACACTGGACATGGAAGCCATGGTGTGTGCTCTACTGTTATGCACCAAGTTATCACACTGGGCACAAGAGGAAAGACATGGTATGTGTCCTGTAAGGAATCAGATTCTCATACAAAGCACAGGTTGAAACCATGATATGAGTTCTGTAAGAAGAGGGGTTGTCAACCAAAGCATGAAAAGCAAGTGCTTGAGTGTGTTGCGCTATCATAAGTCACTGTACCAGTGAGACACAGAGTGAAGCCATGGTCTGTATTCTGCTATGATTAGTCAAGCCACCACTCTGACAAAGGGAAGATGTTGTGTTTTATTGTACTATGTCAGGTTAGAACATCAGACACAAAAGGAAGACAACTTGCATGTTTTGTAATGAGTCACATTGTCACACCAGACATGCAAGGAAGCCACCATGTGTGAACACCCTGGTATTAAGGGAAGCCATGCTGTGTGTTCTACCATAATAAGGGTATCACGCTAGAGTTGAAGGGAGACCATGTTGTGTGTCCTATTGTAATAAGTCAGAATCTCACCCCAGGCACTGATGGAAACCGTGCTGTGTGTTCTGATGTAGTAAGGTTATCACAGCAGTCCAAAAGTGAAGGCATCATGTGTGTTCTGTAACAGGCTATCACGGTGGACACGAAGGGAAGCCACTATGTGTAATCTGTTGTAATACATTAGGTTATAGGTCAGGTTACCACTCCAGACGTGAGGGAAGCCATGCAGCAGTTCTGTAGTAGATCTGGCTTTCATACTGGACAGGAATGGAAACTACCGTGTATATTCTGTTATAAGTCAGCTTTATCAGCCCCAACATAAAAGAAAGACACTGGGTGTGTTACAATGAAAGAAATCAGTTTATCATTCCAACAGAAGAGGAAGCCCCAGTATGCATTCTCCTGTAGTGAGTGACATATAAGACATGAAGGAAGCTACGGTGTGTGTTACTGTAAAGGTCCCCATACCACACCAGACTTGAAACAAAGTCACTATGTATGTATGTATGTATATATGTATGTATGTAATAAGGTTATAATCTTGGAAAGGGAAGCCATGTTGTGTGTTCTGCAGTAGTAAGTCCGACTGTCATACCAGACACAAAGGAAAGACCACATTGTGTCAGGCTGTCAACCCAGGAACTGAGGGAAGCCATGGTATATGTTCTGTAATAATAATATCGCACAAGAGACAAAAGGAAGCCATTTTGTGTGTCCTGTAATGAGTCAGGCTATTATCCAAGGCACTAAGGCAAGCCATGTTGTGTGTTTAATAAGTCCGGTTGTCACATCAGAAAAAAAGTGCAGCTATGATGTGTGTTCTACTCTATTTAGGTGGGCATATTTGTAAAGCTATGATATGTGTTCTGTCATGGTATAGTACAGGAGATGAAGGCAAGCTCTTCCAAAATGTCAGATTATCATATGAGGCCTGAGGAAGACTATATGCAGTTCTATAATTAGGTTTTGACACCAACACAAAGGAAAACCATGTTGTGTCTTCTGTCATAAGGCTGCCTGTAAAACCAGACACTACGGGAAGCTATTGTGTGTTCTTTAGTGTAATACACCAGGCTGTCACACTAGACAAGAAGGGAACCCATGGTGTGTGTTCTACTGTAATAAGTTAGGTTTCATCCTAGGCATGGAGTGAAGTCACTGGGTATGTTCTATTGTAATAGATCATTTTTTTTAAAGATTTATTTATTCGAAAGTCAGAGTTACACAGAGAGGAGAGGCAGAGAGAGAGAGAGAGAGAGATCGAGAGATCGATCTTCCATCTGATGGTTCACTCCCCAGATGGCCACAACGGCCGGAGCTGTGCTGATCCGAAGCCAGGAGCCAGGAGCTTCTTCTGGGTCTCCCACTCGGGTGCAGGGGCCCAAGGACTTGGGGCATCTTCTACTGCTTTCCCAGGCCATAGCAGAGAGCTGGATCGGAAGAGGAACAGCCGGGACTAGAACTGGCACCCATATGGGATGCCGGCGCTTCAGGCCAGGGCATTAACTCATTGCGCCAGAGCTCCAGTTCCAGTAGATCATTGTTTTGCATAGAACATGAAGGGACACTATTGTGTATGTTCTGTAGTAAGGCTGTCACAAAAGGAATCCATGGTCTACATGTTCCAGCAATAATTCTAGCTTCCACCTGATATGAAGGAAAGCCACTGTGTGTATTATTCTGTAATATGTCATGTTGTTACCTGGGCATTATGGAAGCCATGGTGTGTGCTGTAACAAATCTGGCTATCACACTGGAAATGTGGACATAAACGAATGACCCTGTGTTCTAGTGAATTTAGAGAGGCTGCTGCACCAGACACAAAAACCAAGGTGTGTGCGTTACTGTAACAAGTGAGGTTATAACAACGGACATGAAGGAAACCATGGTATATGTTTTGTTGTAGTGGGTCCAGATAGCACACCAGGCATGAAGTAAAGCCATCATGTGTGTTCATCTGTAATAAGTCAGGTTATTACTCTACCATGAAGGGAAGTTGTATTCCACTGTAATATGTCAGTGTTTATCACATCAGAACACACACAAAAAAGCCATGTTGTCTGTTGTACTGTAATAAGTTAGGATATCACCCCTGAAACTAAGAGAACCCTTGTATGTCTTCTTCTGGAGTAAGTCAGGCTGTCACCCCCAGCACTAAGGGAATCCATAATCTGTGTTCTGTAATAAGTGAGGTTGTTAAAACAAACTTGAAGTAAAGTCGTTGTACATGTTTGCTGTAGTAAGGTTATCACCCCAGAAATGAAGGGAAGCCATGGTATGTGAGGTTATCAAACTAGACATGAAGAGAGAACATCATGTATGTGTGTGTGTGTTACTGTAATTAGGTTATCACACCAGAGGCAAAGTGAAGCCATGTTGTGTGTTGTACTATAATAAATCAGGTTACCACACAGGACATGCAGGAAAGCCTTGTGTATTCTCTAATGATAATTCAGGCTTTCACCTGAGATACTAAGAGAAACCGTGGAGTATATTCTTCTGTACTAAGTCAGGTTACCACACCAGGCACAGAGTAAAGGCATGGTATATGTTCACTCCCTGCATGTCTGCAGTGACTGGGATTCAGGCTAGAGGCAGGAACTTAATCTGGGTCTCACATATGGGTGCAGGAACCCTAGTACTTGAACTATCACCATTGCCTCCCAGCATGTGCATCAGCCAGGAGCTGGGCCTTCTATGTGGGATAAAACTGTCTTAACCTCTGTGCCCAACACTTGCTTCTGGGACTTTGCCTCTGAGTCTGAATCAGGCCAGTGGAGGTCTCCAAAATGAGGGGAAGGTTAAAGCTAGGCGATCATACTTTTAGAGTGAGTCAGTCCAGGCAAGTGGAGAGGGAGGTAATGGCAGTGTGACTGCCACTTGGGATGGTCAGCTGTTTGCCACCAGAGTCTGGTTGTAATTCTGAGAACGATGATGATCCCAGCATATACCTAGAGTGCATGAACAGGTGTATTATTACTCAGGGAGTGAGTCTCCAGGTAGGCAGGGCAGACACTGGTGTCAGTTGATGAGGGCCAAACATGCATGTGAGAGTGATCAGGGAAAGCAGCCGGCTGGAGATTTTCCTGGTGGTTGGGGTGGGAGTGGAACTGGTTCAGGACTTCTCATGATGCCAAAGGACTGAGCACTTGCTTTCCCTGCAAGAGAAGCAGGCAGAAGGAGGTGAAAGTGGGAAGCTGTGGGGAAGTAAGCAGTCAAACCTGAGAACATGGAGGCACACTCAGGATACAGTGGCACAGGAGGTGAGAAGGGGTCAGAATCTGGCACCATCTTTAAGACATAGGCATACTGCTTTTACCTGGGACTGGGGTTAAGGATGATTTTCTGTCTCTTAGAAAATAAAATGTTTAAAAGACGTCAGAAAATCAGTGAGAAAGCAGGTTCCTTTGTTCATGGGAAGTTGTATTGAAGGTGTGGACGGCCTCTCATTGCTCCTTACTCCTCCGAGGCAGCTCACAGTGTCAGGAACCAAGACAGTGCTCTGCAGACAGTGACATCTGGGAGATGTCTATTGATAGGGTTTGCAAGAAGATGGGGTCAACTTAAAACTACATGTGACCTTGTTTATCACTCAAGTGACTTCACATAAAATTTGCTTTATGTCCTAAATTATAGAACTAGAATTTCTTAGCGGGATTTACCCCAGACACACTGAAATATCTGGGGTCTAATAAAGAATCTTTTACTGCACAACTTTTATTTCAAAAGTGACCTTTTATTATTTTGTGGTTAATTAAGGAGGCAGCTGTGTTGTCATAAAAGTGTCCTAAAGTAGAAGCCTAGAATTCTGACTTCTACTCCCACTCTTGCCATAAATTAAGGGAATGTGTGGCCCTGGGAGCAGCAGTTCTTCCAGCCTCTTCAGTAAAACATGGAACTGGATGCAGTAATTCCTGGAATTCCCGTCAGTGAAATCAGGAAAGCGTTGGCAACAGTAAAACATGGGAACTGGATTCTTCATAATTCCTGGAATTCTGCTCTACATGATGTCATTCGAGCACTGACAGTAAAACATGGGAAATGGATCCAGTAATTCCTGGAATTCCTCTGTCAGTGTGGTCATGCAAGCAGTGACAGTACATGGATGACATGACCCAGTCTCTCAGAAGTTGGGCTTGTCAGTCTCCAGGGGCTGGTTGCTGTACCCACTGAATCACAGCCTTAATTTTGCTCACTGCCTGGCACTTTTGGTCTTCGCTTAGATCATCCCATCCAAGTCCTATCATGCATGGTCTTCTGGTACTTCAGTGTGCACCTATCCCCAATCCCACAGGTAGCTTTTTGAGGGGAAAAGGCAGTGGATGATAATCCTTGTACACCCCGAAGGTTGCACAGAGCTAGGTATATGAGATGGTTTCCATATTCATACGTTTGCCACATGAAATCAGTAGAATTTGTATACAGTTAATTAGTTATTGGACAATGAATCATCAACATATAATCCAGTCTTTAATATAGGCTAAGAAATGTAAATTGGTTTAGAAACACTAATTGAGTTTTGGGAGAGTGACTTTAATAGACATTAGAGTGAAAAATATTTTTGCTTAAGGAAGAGGATTGGCAAATCTGAGGTGGACATAAGCTGCCTGCTTTGTGGATACAGGCAAGAGTTAGCTGGAAGCCGAGCCAGAGAGGAGAAAACTTGCCAGGCCATAGAGGAGGCTGGAAAGGAGTTTCTACAAGTGGGAGCCTTCTTGTAGGAAAGTAGACAGTTGACAGTTGGCATCTTTTTTTTTTGTACCCTTAATTAATTTTATCAGGTTCAGAACACTGGCAGTTTCATAAAATGCCAACAGCTCAGTTGTGCTGAATGTTAATTGTGTGAGATCCCCCCACCCTGTTGCAGAATATATATATATTTTTAGAAAGCTTTTATTTAATGAATAAAAATTTCATAGGTACAGCTTTAGGACACTTAATCCTATCTGTATGATCAGTTATATACTTAATATGATCACTTTTAACATGTAAGATGGCATAGTACCACCAATCTGAATGGGATTTAGAGTCCCAAGGCAAGATTTTAGCTTTACCCTTAGGAGTAAGTCTGTGGGAATGTGTACCAAACTGTGTATCTCCTTCCTCTCTTATTCTCACTCTTATTTTTTTACTGGGATCTATTTTCAGTTGGATTGAAACACCTATAAATAATTCTGTGTTAAAGGTTCAACCAGTGGTATTAAGCAGAAAAAGAAAACTGTGAAAAAAATAATAAAACTGTTCCTCAACAGTCAAGAGAAGTGCTGTTCAAATCATTGCTTCTCATAGTGTCAATTTCATGTCTAAAGGTTTCCTTTTAGGTGCTCATAGTGTCAATTTCATGTCTAAAGGTTTCCTTTTAGGTGCTCTGTTGTCACAGATCAGGAAGAACATATGATATTTGTCCATTTGGGACTGGCTTATTTAAGTAGGATGTTTTCCAGATTCATCCATTTTGTTGCAAATGACTGGATTTCTTTATTTTTTAACCGCTGTGTATTATTCCATAGGTGCACATCCCATAATTTCTTTATGTAGTATTCCATTGATGGGCATTTAGGTTATTCCATGTCTTAGCTATTGTGAATTGAGCTGCAGTAAACTTGGAGGTGCAGATAGCTCTCTTATTTGCTGATGTCATTTCGCTTGGGTGAAGTCCTGGGAGTGCGATGGGTGGGTCATGTGGTAGGGCTATATTCAGGTTTCTGAAGTATCTCCAAACTGTCTACCATGGTGGCTTTATCAGTTTACATTCACACCAACAGTGGATTAAGGTACCTTTTCCCCCATATCCTTGCCAGCATTTGCTTGTTCATTTCTGTATGTAAGCCATTCTGACTGGGGTGAGGTGAAACCTCATTGTGGTTTTGATTTGCATTTCCCTGATGGCTAGTGATCCTGAACATTTTTTCATGTGCCTCTTGGCCATTTGGATTTCCTCTTTTGAAAAATGTCTGTTTAGGTCCTCGGCCCATCTCTTAAGTGGGTTGTTTGTTTTGTTGTTGTGGAGTTTCTTGATCTCTGTAGATTCTGATTATTAATCCTTTATCAGATGCATAATTTAGATATTTCTCCCATTCTGTTGGTTGCCTCTTCACTTTACTGACTGTTTCTTTTGCAGTACAGAAACTTCTCAGTTTGATGCAATCCCTATTGTTAATTTTGGCTTTGACTTCCCGTGCCTCTGGGGTCTTTCCCAAGAAGTCTTTGCCTGTGCCTATATCTTACAGGGTTTCTCTGATGTTCTCTAATAATTTGATGGGGTTGGGTCATATATTTAGTTTTCCTAACACCATTTATTAAATAGACTGTCCTTGCTCCAGGAATTGGTTTTAGCCCCTTCATCAAATATAAGTTGGCTGTAGATGTTTGGATTGCTTTCTTGTGCTTCTATTCTGTTCCTTTGGTCTGTCCATCTATTTTTGTACCTGTACCAGGCTGTTCTGATTATAACTGCCCTGTAGTAGGTCTTGAAATCTGATATTGTGATGCCTCTGGCTTTGTTTCTTGTTTGTTTAATAAGATTGCTTAGGTATTCAAGATCTTTCCATATGACTTTCAGCATCATTTTTTCTAGATCTGAGAAGAATGTCTTTGGTATTTTGATTGGTATCACACTGAATCTGTAAATTGCTTTTAGAAGAATGGACATTTTCATGGTAGTGTTTCTTGCAATCCATGAACATGGAATATTTTTCCATTTTTTGTATCTTCTATTTCTTTCTGTAATGTTTGCAATATTCATCGTTGATACTTTGACATCCTTGGTTAAATTTATTCCGAGGTATTTGACTTTTTTGTAGATATTGTGAATGTGATTGATCTTAGAAGTTCTTTCTCAGCAGTGGCATTGACTGGGTATACAAAGGCTGTTGATTTTTGTGTATTGACTTTATATTGAGCTGCTTTACCAAACTCTTCTGTGAATTCCATTAGTCTTTTAGTGGAGTTTTTTTTTTTTTTTGGATCTCCTATATATAGAATCATGTCATAGGTAAATTGGTATAGTTTGACTTCATCCTTCGCAGTTTGTATACCTTTTATTTCTTTTTCTTGCCTAATGGTTCCAGCTAAAACTTTCATTGCTATATTGAATAGTAATTGTGAGAGTGGGCATCCCTGTCTGTTACCGGATCTCAGTGGGAATGCTTCCAACTTTACCCCATTCATTATGATGCTGGCCATGGATTTATCATAAATTGTCTTGATTGTGTTGAGGAATGTTCCTTCCATACCCAATTTGCTTATAGTTTGCCTCATGAAAGGGTGTTGTATTTTATCAAATGCTTTCTCTGTATCTATTGAGATAATCATGTTTTTTGTGCAAGTTTGTTACTGTGATGTATCCTATTGATTTGTGAATGTTGAACCATCCCTGAATATCAGGGATAAATCCAACTTGGTCTGGGTGGATGAACTTTCTGATGTGTGGTTGGATTCAATTGACTAGAATTTCATTGAGGATTTTTGCGTCTATGTTCATCAGGGAAATTGGGCTGTAATTCTCTTTCTGATGCATCTTTTTAGGGTTTAGGAATTAAGGTGATGTTGGCTTCGTAGAAAGAATTTGGGGGTATTCCCCCTCTTTCACTTTTTTTGAATAACTGGAGAAGATTTGGAGTTAGTTCTTTAAATGTCTGGTAAAATTCAGCAGTGAATTCATCTGGACTTGGGCTTTTCTTTGTTGGGAGGGCCTTTGTTACTGATTCAGTTTTCGTCTTGGGTATGAGTCTGTTTAGATTTTCTGTGTCTTCATGGCTCAGTTCAGGTAGGTTGTATGTGTCCAGGAACCTATCCATTTCTTCTAGGTTTCCCAGTTTGTTGGCATACAGCTCTTTGTAGTTATTTCTGATAATTTTTTTTGTATTTCTGTGATGTCTGTTATATTTCCTTTTTCATCTCTAATTGTATTGCTTTGGGTCTTCGCCTTTTTTGATTAGTTGTGCCAATAGTGTGTCAGTGTTGTATAATTTTTCAAAAAAACAACTCTTCATTTTTCTGATCTTCTGGATTTTTTTTTTTGGACTCAATATTGTTGATTTCTTCTCTAATTTTAATTTTTTCTTTTCTCCTACTAGTTTTGGGTTTGGTTTGCTGTTGTTTTTCTAGATCCTTGAGATGCATTGATAGCTCATTTATTTGGTGCTTTTCTAATTTCTTGATATCACCTATTGCTATAAACTTTTCTCTGGCCGGTGCCGCGGCTCAACAGGCTAATCCTCCACCTTGCCGCGCCGGCACACCGGATTCTAGTCCCGGTCAGGGCACCGATCCTGTCCCGGTTGCCCCTCTTCCAGGCCAGCTCTCTGCTGTGGCCAGGGAGTGCAGTGGAGGATGGCCCAAGTGCTTGGGCCCTGCACCCCATGGGAGACCAGGAGAAGCACCTGGCTCCTGCCATCGGATCAGCGCGGTGCGCTGGCTGCAGCGCGCCTACCGCGGCGGCCATCAGAGGGTGAACCAGCGGCAAAAAGGAAGACCTTTCTCTCTCTCTCTCTCACTATCCACTCTGCCTGTCAAAAAAAAAAAAAAAAACTTTCCTCTTAACACTGCTTTTGCTGTATCCCATAATTTTTGATATGTTGTGTTATCTTCATTTGTTCCCAGAAAGTTTTTGATTTCTCTTGATTTATTCAATGACCCACTGTTCATTCAGGAGCATGTTGTTCAATCTTGTGTTTGCATATGCTCTAGAGATTCCTGAGTTGCTGATTTCCAGCTTCATTCCATTGTGGTCCAGGAAGAGGCATGGTATGATTTTGATTTTTTTTAGTTTGCAGATACTTGATTTATGGCCTAGTATGTGGTCAGTCCTAGAGAAATTTCCATGCACTGCTGAGAAAAATGTGTATTCTGCAATTGTAGGATGAGAAGTTCTGTAGATATCTGTTTGGTCCATTTGGCTTATAGTGTCAATTAAATCTGCTGTTTCCTTGCTGATTTTCTGTCTGGTTGATCTGTCCATTGCTGAAAGTGGAGTATTGAAGTCCCCAAATACTATTGTATTGGAGTCTAAGTCTACCTCTAAATCCCTTAACCTTTCTTTTAAATAGTCAGGTGCCCTGTAATTAGGTGCATATGCATTTATAATAGTTACATCTTCCCTTTGAGTTGATCCCTTAGTCACTATATAGTGCCCTTCTTTGTCTCTTTTAACATTTTTTTGTTAGTTGATTTTGTCTGACATTAAGATGGCTACGCCAGCTCTTTTTTGGTTTCTATTGCCATGGAGTATCTTTTTCCATCCTTTCACTTTCACTCTGCATGCATCTTTGTTGGTGAGATGTGTGTCTTGTAGGCAGCAAATAGATGGGTTTTGTTATTTAATCCATTCATCCAGTCTTTGTCCTTTTAACTGGGGAGTTGAGGCTATTTACATTGAAGATGACTCTTGATAAACAATGACTTTATCGGCACCGGTTCTAATCCTGGCTGCCCCTCTTCCAGTCCAGCTTTCTAGTATGACCTGAGAAAGCAGTAGAAGATGGCCCAAGTCCTCGGGCCCCTGCACCTGCATGGGAGACCAGGAAGAAGCACCTGGTTCCTGGCTTTGGATCGGTGCAGCTCTGGCTGTTGCAGCCATTTGGGGAGTGAACCAGTGGAAGGAAGACCTTTCTCTCTGTCTCTCCCTCTCACTTTCTGTAACTTTACCTCTCAAATAAATAAAATCTTTAATAAAAAACTAAACAATGACTTTACCCTTCCATTTTTCCAAAAAAAAATTCATATCTTTTAGTTTGAATTTCCTTTTAACTTTTTTCTGAGAGATATTCTACGTTTACCTTCTTTTGAAGTGATGACCATGTTTTTGTGTTTCTGTTTGCAACACATCCTTAAGCATCTTTTGCAGGGCTGGAAGGGTGGTGACAAATTCTTTTCAATTTCTGTTTGTTATGGAAGGTTTTTATTTCACCTTCATTCACAAATGAGAGGTTTGCAGGGTGTAATATTCTTGGATGACAGTTTTTTTCTCTTAAGACTGAGCTATATCGCCATTCTCTCCCAGCCTGCAGGGTTTCTGATGAGAATTCCACTGTGAGTCTAACTGGAGACCCTCTGAAAGTAATCTGGCATTTCTGTCATGCACATTTTAGAATCTTCTCTTGATGTTTTAGTGTGGTGAATTTGATTACAGTGTGTTGTGGTGAGGCTCTTTTCTGGTCATTTCTGTTATAAGTTTTGTGTGCTTCCTGTACTTGCATGTTCCTTCCTTTCTCCAACTATGGAAGTTCTCATTTATTATTTCACTAAAAAGGCCTTCTAATCCTTTTTTCTCTCTCTATTCCTTCAGGAACTCCTAGAACCCATATATTGGGTCTTTTTACAGTATCCTGTAGATTACCAACAGTGTTTTTTAGTTTTCTAATTCCCTCTTCTTGTCTTTGGTTTGACTGTATACTTTACTGTGCTTTGTCTTCTACATTCGGTATTAATCTGCTTCACTGATTCTGTTTTTAGGCTCTCTACTGCATTTTTTATTTGTTCTATAGAATTCTTCATTTCATTTTGATTTCTCTTTAAGATCTCAATATCATGGAAGAAATTTTCTTTCATGTCCTGTACAGATTTCAGTAGTTTGTGCATTTGCTTCTGATTACTTCTGTGTAATCTTATAAGTTTTTTGAATTTCATTTCTTGCATTTCTTCCATCTAATCATCTTCACAATCTAGTATTGAAGTTTTCATGTTCTTTTGGGGGCGTCATATTGTCTTCCTTATTTTTGTTGCTTGGATTTGTGTGTTCAGCATTTGTGGAGATACTCCTTGGTTTTTTTCTTTTTCTTTTTGCTTTGGTGGCTTTTATCTTTGTACTATGACTGTGTAGATAAGTGGAATGTCTGCTTTCAGTGACTATCTAGAGGCTTGTACTGGGTGTGGCCAGAGAGCTGTTCAGTTCTCCAGGATTAAGGGCTTTCCTAAGGTGACACACCCAGGTTTGTCATGGTAAATCTCTCTCTCTCTCTTTTTTAATCAGAAGGGAAATTTATTCTGTTCTGCTGAGCTCCTCTCCTCAATGGAGACCAGTACCTAAGCACTAGCCCCAGTGAGTATAATATTCGTCTGCTCTGTCCCAAGGACCACACAAAAGATCTGTGCAGTCCTCAGTTTAAGATCAGTTTCCCCAGCAATGTCTCTCAGCAGGTATCCAGGAAACCCTGAGCATGTGGAGTCTCCCACTGTTGCTCAAAGTCCCAGCCACACCGTGAGTCCTCCCACACACCCTCCGTCTTTTTCACAGTCCCAGTACAGAAACCTCACACAGCCACAAGCTCCTATTCCCTTTAGGTCTCCCCGCCAGAGTCAGGTGTCTTCACTCAGCTGGTTGCTAGGCAAAGAGAAGAGCTGATGCAGCTGGTACTTATGTCCAAACTGGTGGCTGCTCCATCGGCTTATTACAGGATGCTGTTGTAAAGTGATGGGGAGAGAGAAAAGTATCCATCCGTCCTTTTTTTTTTTTTTTTTTTTTTTTTTTGTTCTCCTCTAGTTTGCCTGGTACACTTTCCTCTATTGGGCTCTAAGCCAGGTTCCTTCTAGGCTCTTCTGCAGCTTTTTCGCCAGTGGCTTGGGCTGCTGGGGTCTGGTCTCCCCTCACTTTCCAACACTTGTGTGTAGACTGTTGGCTGCTGGAGTGCGGAGCCGTGGGCCCCCACACTCTCCATGTAGGTCCACCATGTCTGTCTAATTTTATTAGAGTTTGCTCTGCCATTTTCTCCCTCTTTCCTGAAATTATACTCTCTCTACTTTTTAAAAACTATCTTCTCCTGTGCTAAAGCAGTAAGAACCCTCCTTATTCTGCCATCTTGGAACCGCCCCACAGAATGGGTTTTAAAGAGAGTAGGGGTCGACACTGTGGCGTAGCACATAAAGCCCCAGCTTGCAGTTTTGGCATCCCATATGGATGCTGGTTTGAGTCCCGGCTGCTCCACTTCCTATCCAGCTCTCTGTCATGGCCTGGGAAAGCTGTAGAAGATGGCCCAACTGCTTGGGTCCCTGCACCTGCATGGGAGACATGGGAAAAGCTCCTGGCTTTGCATCAGCCCAGTTCAGACCATTGTGGTCATCTGGGGAATGAACCAGAGGATGGAAGACCCCTCTCTCTATGCCTCCCTGTAACTCTGCCTTTCAAATAAGAAATAAAAATCTTAAAAAAAAAATGAGCAGTGGCAGTGTTAATGGCAGTGAGGTAACAGCAGTAGGAAGATTCAAGTCAGAGAGTGAGAAAAACATGGCTGGAAACTCTTATCCCCTAGCTCCTGTCTGTTTTAACACTGGGATTGCCAGGTTTGGTTATAAGGCTCAACAAATGGTAGAGTGACTGAAATAAAGCTTTGCACAGCAGAGCTGTTCAGTTTATACAGCAGGTTTCTTCTCAGAACTCTGAGTCTCCTCTCAAAGTCGAATGGCAGGTGTTGACTTCCAGGATTTCTGGGCCCAGTCTTAGAGAGGCAGGAGGGGAATACATAGGCGTCTCCATTACAGAGCACCTGATGGCAATGTGACTAAAATGTGGGTGCTGATTATCATCTCGAAGCCTTTGCTCTCATCTCTGAGAGGCAGTTTCCAACCCAGTTGGTTATAAGGGTCGTAGAAAACTGAACAAGGCAGTGTAATGTGAGGCTGGGCCTTCCAGTGGAAGGGGTAAGCTTACACATATGGCATTGCAGTACAGATCCTCAATGTGAGGACCGTGCTGATACTGAGAATTTAGGTGTCAGAAGGCAAAATTGCAGACTGTGTAGACCCCACATTCAGCACTAAACCCTCAGAGCTCATTTTCTAAATACATGGAGCCCTGAGGCAATGTGTGGCTCTGGACATGCTCCCTCAGTAGGAAGCTGTGGTCACTTTAGGCTGTGGCAAGGTAACTCATATTTGAACAAGTGTTGGCCGCTTACTGAATGTCTAAGAGAGTTACTGCTTACTGTTAGGCGCTGGTACAAGTGTTGTGATCAGAGTTGAAGAAAAGGAAAAGAAAGGCAATAACGTGTACCTCAGGTAGTTTGTGTTCTGCTGGGTCTCTTCCTCAACCACTGTGTTTCTCATTCTCCCAGGAAGGGTCTATTGGCTGGTCCCTACCTTGAGAAGCAGTGGTCAGATTCTTGTTCTTAGTCCTTTGATGGGATGACAGGTTGGCAGTGGCCAGCACACTCGCTGTCCAAGGGTCAATCAAGGAAATCAGAAACAGAAACAGTTGATGGAGGAAATTAGGTGCTTATGACACTAGCAAGTTATTTTAAATGGTAAGTTCCTGTCTGGGCCTTTGGAACAGTTCTAGAACAATAGCTCATCACCAGAAAAGTGCCAGGAGAAAGGGCCACCCCTGCTACCTCTGCCACTGCCACTGTTCTCATGGAAAAGTGGGCAATGCACATGGATGCATGACTTGAGAAACCCATAGCTACAACATGCCCAAGACTGAAATAGTCAGAGGGGGCAGGAGGGTGGTTTGTGCTGTGCTCTGCCTTCTAAACTTTCTCCTAGTGCATTTAACTAGTGGAATTAATTCGTGCCCAAAACTCAGCTGTAAGAGGGTCTGAGAAAGCAGAAGAGAGGCTGAGTTACCTTCTCCACAATCTCAGCCTGCACTTAATCTCCAAGTGAATTTGTGAAAGGGCAGTCCCCCCCCTCCCCATGAACCAGGTTCTAGAATGCAGGAAGCAGCTGGGTAAACAACATTGCCCCTCTGCTGACTCCATGCTTAGGGATGTGGGGAAGCACTGCTTTTGATGGCCAGGCAAAGGTCTCGATACACACTCATAACATGCATATCCACGTAGTAGTTTTTTAAAGGTGTGGTTTTTAAAAATTAAAACTAAGCCCACAAACAAGTCATTTCTTTTTATGGACCCCATGTTATACCCTGATTTTGAAGTGTTCTTCATCTCAGGTAATTGGTCACTCAACAAAGTCAAATGGAAAAAAATCTTGCCACCTCAGTGCCTCGCTGTTTAGTTCCTCATGCCATTGGGACAAATACTGGCAATTTGATGGCTGCGTTTTATAACAGGAGTTTGCCTAGTGCTCTCTCTAGGGATATTTAAAGTCATGTCCCATTCAGACTTTGACATTTATTCTTTTCTAGTTTGCAAGAAGGGAGCAGTTTAGCATCACTTTAAAGGGAACAGAAGTTCATCATTTAGGAAAGCAAAAATGCATATTCTTTGTTTGTCTCAGCAATGGCTCTCAATGAATGTATGAGTGTGTAAGGCTCCAGATAATTTATTTATTTAGCCTGTTAAACTGCTGAATTCAAAAGGAGTGGAATTTATGACTTTAAAGGAAACTCAGAAATCAACCTCGCATATTTCCTCGCTCCTAGTACCTTAAGCAAATGTTGGCTGAATTAATGGAAGATGAATTCCCTGTGCTGATTCACTTTGCTGGGATAATACGTCTGTAGCCATTTCTTAAAGTAATTAAGTATTTCCCAGAACTACTTGTGGTTTCTGAGAAACCCTTAAATGTGAATTTTAATCCTGTAATTAAAAGGTTGTTTTAGTCATGGTTGTTGTAAAAAACAACCCACACATCCTAGTGGCTTACCACAAAAAGGTAATTTCTCCCTTGTGTTATGGTTCAATTGAATTCCCATGATCAGCTTTGCACAGAGTGACTGCAGTTACCCTCCCCTTGAGTCTAATGGCTCTGCCACCTTCTAGAGCAGAGAAAGAAGACATTTTCTGTAAGAGTCCTGATAGTAAGTATTTCAAGCTTCCTAAAACAAAGAAATGTTTTAGGAAACATTAGTTTCCTTATCAAAATAATCACAAATGTGCATTGGTTAATGTTGATCTAGAATGGAATTTTATATATTTATTTTTGAAAGTGTCATTTCATGTAGCTGATTTCTGCTTAATGTTAACATCAACCTGTAAGGCTAGTTTTAGTTGACGATGTTTGGCTTCTAGAAGTCATTTATAGGTTGGCGCTGTGGCTCACTTGGCTAATCCTTTGCCTGCGGCGCCGGCACACTGGGTTCTAGTCCTGGTTGGGTACCGGATTCTGTCCCAGTTGCCCCTCTTCCAGGCCAGCTCTCTGCTGTGGCCCGGGAGTGCAGTGGAGAATGGCCCAAGTCCTTGGGCCCTGCACCTGCGTGGGAGACCAGGAGAAGCACCTGGCTCCTGGCTTCGGATCAGAGCGATGTGCTGGCCGCGGTGGCCATTGGAGGGTGAACCAACAGCAAAGGAAGACCTTTCTCTCTGTCCCTCTCTCTCTCACTGTCCACTCTGCCTATCAAAAAAACAAAAAGGCTTTTATAGGGATCTATTGGATAATTTTCCTGTGTCTCTTGTGTTGTAATACATCTTCATACTGCATGCTACTTCTGATGTAAGATGAGAAGGAAGCTCTGCAACTGAGTAATTTTGGAATGTGGAAAATTCTTTAATACTTGAATGGAGGTACCAAAAATTGCTGGAATGGTCATTTGAGCTGGAAAAAGATCATTGAAGGTTTGTGGAGGAAAGAGGGTTTATTTATTTATTTCTGGTAACACCAGAAGTACACAAAGTGGCTTGTACTTGTCCCTTTAGCAATGTTGGTTACTATGGAGAGTTGAGGCAGTTTCACATGTAAGTGCCATTTTGCCTTGAAATTTTAGATTGAATTCACTAAACATTATCAATTTAGTGATTGCTAAAGCCATTTAGAATTTGCTAATAGTGGCTAAATAGTTTAGAAAAATATAGTTTCGATCCTGGGATAAAAAAATTTAAGAAATCTTTACCACTGCTTAAAACATCTACTGTGTGGTTGGGGAAAGAAAGACAAACATCTTCTTTTTCTGATGAAAATCATGTAACTGCTGATGGTTAAGTCCATGAGAGCAAATGTAGTTCACTGTTGATAGTTCAGTAACACAGGATAGATTAAAACGTTTTCTGCAGAGTGATTTCTTATGACCATTGGATTTATAGACCTTATTTTCTCACTACGTTTGTGAGTTTTTCCAGCCAAACTTCTTGTGCTCCACACACATTTTTTTCACCATCAGATGTAACACATCTTAGTAGATTCCACTTCTGTTTGTGCTGAATTAATGTTTTCTTAACTGCTTTGAAAATACACTCACCCATAGTTGTTCTGCACAGATAACTCAGTATCTTCAAACTCAGGACTGAATGAGCAATAAAAATGAAGCTTACACTGTAATATCTCACCAAGAACTATGGCAAGCCATTGGAAACCACTTGCCTCATTTTTTTGTTGACTATGACATCACTCAGTATTCTTGAACTCTTTAAGCCACTTGTCATCTAAAAGCTAGTAGTTTAATTTGATTTCTTCTGGATATGTTTCATTGGCTGCTGCAATCAAACATAGTTTAGTTAATTCATTATCAGGTTAATGGATTTCTTTGCTTGGCTAACAAATGAGCTACTTGAAAACTTAGGTTTGCAGCCTTGATTCCATATTTCACTTTTGAGAAGAAATTCTACCAAGTAGAGATACTGTGCTTTAAATATTGTGATCTTTCTAGACATTGCTTTATTGTGGCATGGGATGGGTGACTGTGGTAAGTGCTGAGTTGGGGAGTATTGATGTGCCCTGTGTTAGATTCCTGTTGGCTGCTGTAACAGATGAACACAACTGAGTGATTTCTTAAGGCAACAAAGTGTCCAATAATTTTGAAGAACAGAAATTCAAGGTGAGTGTTATTGGGTAAAGTCAACGTGTCAGTAATTCTGTGTTTTTTTGGAGGATTTGTGGTTAAGGTACCTTCCTGCTTTACCTAAATCCTAGAGGATTCCTGAATTCTTTGGCTCGTGGCTCTCTTCCAACAGCCACATCACTCCAGCCTTTGCTTGCAGCATGCCTGTTCCTCCTCTTATGGTGACTATCTTGCCACTCTAGTATAAGAAGCATTGCATTGCATTGATACCACCAGGATAATCCCCCTATCTCCAGATACTTAACTTAGTCACATCTGCAAAGTCACTCTTGACAGAAGAGGTAACATGTTGACAGGTTTTGGAGATCATGATGTGAACATCTTGGGAATTCCTTATTTTGCCCCACAGGCATAATGCTATTGAATACAACAGTGTTTTGCTACCTAATTTGATAAGAACGAATCTATGGTGCCTTAAAAGTATACTGTGCTTTTGAAGATTGATTTATTTATTTGACAGAATGGGAGAGAGGGAGCGACACAGAGAGATAGCTTCCATCTACTGGTTGGTTTACTCCCCAAGTGGCCATAATGGCTGAGTCTGGACCAGGCCACAGGCACTTGGGACATCTTCTGAGGCTTTCTCTGGCATATTAGCAGATAACTAGATTGAAAGAGGAGCAGCTGGATCTTGAACTAGAACTCCAGTATGGGATGCCAGTGTCAGAAGCAGTGGCTTAATCCACTGTGCCACAAGGTCAGCCCCAAATATGCACCATTTGAAGTCCACTTTTCGCCTCCTTTCTTTTCTGAACTGATGGCTATACACTGATAGTAAAAAATAAAATTGAAAAACAAGGTAAAATATGGTACTATGATATGCATGGCTCAAATGCTGGCAGGTTTAGATAGCTAAATCACTCCAGTGTGTGGTACGTTGAGACAGTAGAATATAGCAGTGAGAATGCCCCATATACTGTCTGTGATAGCTGCTCAGGTCTGCCTTGTAGTATAAAGTAACCTCAGGTTATATATAAATAAATGTGAACATGGATGTGTTCCCGTAAAACTTGGTGATCTTGAAATTAAAATGCTATATATTTTGTGTGTCACGAGATACTGTTTCTTAACAGTTCTAAACTGGAAAGTATCTTGGTTTGTTGGCTGTATAAACTAGGCTGTAACCAGATGTGTGCTGTAGTTTTTTGACCCTTCTCTAGGGTCTTGGAGTCGTCCACTGCAGGTTTTGTGGGCTGTGTCTAGAATTGGAACATGGCACGTGACTTCTGCCTCCCTCCCACTACCAGAACTCAAATCACCTGACAATACCAAATTGCATGGGAGTCTGGGAAGTGGAATTTTCCTGTCAGTGCAAGAAAAGGGAACGTGAATATTGATGAACACCAGCATGTGTACCTCAGGCTGCTTTTCTGGTAACCAGATTTTCATCTTCTGTCCTTCTCCACACAGACATGCTCATGTCCAAAGTCCACTTCCTGTCTAGGGCCTCAGAGTGTGATGAGCACAGTCTACATCCTACTGTCTGGGGTTCACCTTTGGTTCGGGTTGGTCAGGAAATCGCCATCAGCAAGCAGGCATTTTGGTTTCATCTGTAAGACCCAGGGGATGGTGGGGAAGGCACCAGGTGGTTGTGATGCTTCCTGGAAGGTGCTGTGACACAGTACATGGGCGGACCAGGGCGTGGGGAGGGCTGCTGCTCTAGCAGCTGTCACTCTCCTGCATTCATCATCACCTTGGTGTAATGTTGGGATTTGGTTAAAGCCTAGGAAAAGTTTTTATCTTTTATTTTACCTTGGAGCTTAGAAAATTATTTATATCAGCATTTGCTGCATATTCTGTTCTGTGATTAATTTGGGGGGTTTGGGGGCCTGGCATAGTGGTGTAGTAGGGTAAACCTCTGCCTGCAGCTCTGGTACCCAGTATGGGCATCAGTTTGTTTCCTGGCTGTTCCTCTTCCCATGCATCTCTCTGCTTATGGCCTGGGAGAGCAGAGCATCCACATGGGAGATTGGAAAGAAGCTCCTGGCTTCAGATCAGTCCAGCTGCAGCCATTGTGGCCATTTGGGGAATGAACCAGTGGATGGAAGACCTCTTTCTGTCTCTCCCTGTCAGTAACTCTACTTCTCAAATAAATAAATAAATTGGGGGGTGGTATTCAATGTCCCAGTTACAGCTACCAGTCTCAGTCTAAACAAAAGATAATCAAATCAACAAAAAAATTTGTTATTAGCGTCTTTATATGTCAGATGTTAATAAGATAACTATCATGAGGATATATAGCCATTTTTAAAAAGATATATCTATTTGAAAGGCAAAGCATTAGAGAGGGACAGACAGATTTTTCATCTGCTGGTTCACTCCCCAAATGGCTGTGACAGCCAGGGCTGGGCCAGGCTGAAGCCAGGAAGCCAGGAGTTCCATCTGGGTCTCACATCGTGGCAGGGGTCCAGGCATTTGGGCCGTGATCCACTGCCTTCCTAGGTGCACTAGTAGGAAGCTGGATTGGCAGCAAAGCAGCTGGTATTCAAGCCAGCAGTCAGATATGGGATGTCAAGTGGCATGGCAACGCATAATTCAGTCCACATCGCAAGTGGCAACTTAACCTGCACCATAGTGCCAGCTCCCGTATACCCACTTTTTAGAAAATGAGGCTTTCTAAGAGTAAGTTAGAAAGTGACATAGAAGGAACATGAATTAAGGTCTAACACTATCTTAAGAACTTTCAGAATATTTACCGGTATTGTGCATGAGTAGCTTTTTGGTATTCTTGCAAAAACCCACATGATTTAGCTTTCTGTGATAACTCAGATTTAAAATAAGTTTTTCTGTAACTCTGTTTTTCCTTGAGTGCAGGAAAAGGCTTAGGATTCAATATGGACTCAGCTGGGTAGACATGGCCATTGCAGTGGCTGGTGGTTAGGATGGTCCTAGGTAGGCAACATCTTCATTTAGTCCATTATATGATATCTGCTTGTATTTGTAGGTAGATAGACCGATAGATAAATATAATGATTTTTACACTGTTGTATAGAAAGATTATTTATAAGACGTCTATTGAAAGAAGTATAGGCATAGCTTGTTCACTTGCTTCAAATGGCCAGAAATCTTAGGCTATTTCGAAATCCATTTCTCTGTTGTAGTTTGGTGGTTAGAAAAGAGATCAGGTTGCTTTGCAATCTTTCCCAAACTTTTCTTAGCTGGCATCTTGTGTTTCTTTGCAGGGTCTTTGCCAGGATGCCGTCCTGAGATAGCTCTGATTGGCTACAGTTGATCCAGAGGAGCAGGGACAAGACTGGAAATTCCAGGTCCCTGGTGAGTTGGATTGTGTGGCTGCAAGCTGTGTGTTTGAATATGGACGCACACAAGGGGCTCAGTGGGAGAAATGTAGAATGAGTGCTTTGTATTTGCAACTAGGGGAAAGACTGAATCTTGTTCTGGGGTCCTGAATAAATGACTATCTCTTGGAAAGGAAATAATTGGTAGCAAACATGGAGTTTTCAGTCTGTTATTGGTGGATTTTGGAAGGGAATTTAAAGAAAGGTTCTTCCATCAGCCAAGATCTTGGGCACCTGAGGATCGTAAGTATTAATATAAAAGGATGACTTTTTAAAATACGTACTTTATGTAAGCACTGTGCTAATAAAGTACTTGTGTGGCTATATAGAGAGAGCACTCTGACCCAGTGGTTCACTGTCTGAATGCCTACAGTGGTTAGGCTGGGCTGGGCTGGTGGGAGGTGATAATTTAGTCCAGGTTTCCCACGTAGGTAGCAGAGATCCAATTTCTTGAATTATCATCCCCCACCCCCAGGGTCTGCATTAGCAGGAGGCTGAGTCAGGAGCTGGAGTGTGTTCTCAAACCCAGGTATTCTGATAGTGATTGCAGGTGTCTTAACCACTGGGACAAATGCCCACCCTGCTACCTCTGTTTTATAGTTGAACTTACAAAGGCTCCCAGAGAAGATGCACAAGTCTACCGTGCTTGGTTTCAAAGTGGTAACTCTACCCAGCTCATGGGTTGGGTAGAGGAGGAGAGTACTTTTAATCAGTGAGTTCATGGAAAATTAGTTAAAAGAAAAGTTGATCTTTGTGCAAAAATATTTTGAAAGCCATGCCTGATCCTGTCATAAGGCACATTTTCCATGACCTTTTTTTTTTTGACAGGCAGAGTGGACAGTGAGAGAGAGAGAGAGAAAGGTCTTCCTTTTTGCCGTTGGTTCACCCTCCAATGGCTGCTGCGGCAGGTGCATCGTGCTAATCTGAAGGCAGGAGCCAGGTGCTTCTCCTGGTCTCCCATGGGGTGCAGGGCCCAAGCACTTGGGCCATCCTCCACTGCCTTCCCGGACCATAGCAGAGAGCTGGCCTGGAAGAGGGGCAACCGGGATAGAATCCGGCGCCCCAACCAGGACTAGAACCCAGTGTGCCGGCGCCACAGGCGGAGGACTAGCCTGTTGAGCGCGGCGCCGGCCCTCCATGACCTTTTTAAACACCTGCCGTGTACTCCTGCATGTGGACATGGCTGGCTGTGTCCCTAAGGCTTGGTAGGGCCCGAGAATCAGATTTTGGAGCCACCAGCAGAAAGATACTTGAAGGTCAGTGCAAAAATGCAGAGGTGCAGATCCTTCTGTCATCGTGGATGTCAGCTTCGGTTGGTTCAGGTCGGGTGAACGGGCAGAGTGTGACGAGTGTGAGGTAGAAGAGAAGAGGGAGGCAGGAGGTATGGTAGTGTGCTGCATGGCTGGGTTTGGTTGCAAGGTTCTGAAACATGTTCCCTTCACATTGGATTCCCTAGAACACGTTCAGAATCTCAATCCTGGATATCCTCCATGTCTGCCTGTAAGAAAAGGAAACCTAAGGTTGTTCCCGAAGGCCGTAGGCTGTACACGTTGCTCACATGCTCAGGTCCCGGGTTATCTGTAGCTGAGAGTGGATGGCCTGGGCCCTTCTTGTATAGACCAGGTGTTACTGGAGCACCGCCCTGGGCCCTGGAACTTGCCGCATGCGGGCTGTGTCAGCCCTGCAATGTGGAGCCACACAGCTGGAGCACAACAGTCTGTGCAGCAGCCTCGGGCTCTGAGCTGGCGCTTTGGCCTCAAACCCACTTCAGTCACGTCTCTCGTATGAGCTACAGCTGCTTCTTCCTTCTGAGTCTGAGGTCCAGGTGCAACACCACAGAGAGACTTGTGGGGCCTCTGTTGCTCCCTTCTGGGTCCCTGCCTCACAACAAGCTGTGACCACAGAGTTTTAGGTAAGCTAGCGGAAGAGCTGCCTCTGCAGTTCCCCTCCAAGCAATGGCATGGAAGAGGAAAAAGATGCAGCAGGACTGTAAGACACAGCAGTTAGAATTGCATCATGTAGCGCGTCAACAAAACAAAGTCAAAGTTGAGAGACCTCAGCAGTTAGGAAAAACACAGAAAACCAAGCTCTCATGGTTCGATGGTCAACACACTCACATGCAGAATGATAAAAACCCACATTGGGGCTGGTGCTGTGGCTAGTGGGCTAAGCCTCTGCCTGTGGTGCCAGCATCCCACGTAGGCACCAGTTCAAGTCCCGGCTGCTCCTCTTTCAATCCAGCTCTCTCGTATGGCCAGGGAAAGCAGTAGAAGATGGCCCAAGTCCTTGGGCCCCTGCACCCACACAGAAGACCCAGAAGAAGCTCCTGGCTCCTGGCGTCAGATTGGTGAAGCTCCAGCTGTTGCAGCCATTTGGGGAGTGAACCAGTGAATGGAAGACCTCCCTATCTCTGCCTCTGCCTCTCTGCAACTCTGCCTTTCAAATAAATAAATACATTTTTTAAAGGGATCTACAGAGAAGGGATCACTCTCATGAGTGATGAACTGGCATCCCATACAGGCGCCTGTTCAAGGCCCAGCTGCTCCATTTCTGATCCGGCTCTCTGCTATGGCCTGGGAAATTAGTAGAAGATGGCCCAAGTCCTTGGGCCTCTGCACCCATGTGGGAGACCTAGAGGAAGCTTGGCTCCTGGCTTCAGACTGGCCCAGTTCTGGCTGTTGCGGCCATCTGGGGAGTGAACTGATGGATGGAAGACCTTTCTTTCTGTCTCTCCTTCTGTCTGTAACTGCCTCTCAAATAAATGAATAAAATATTTCAAAAAAAAAAAAACCCTCACATTCAGAAAACGTAGCTCAGCTGTCAGTACACTAATTCTGCCTTTATTGTTGAGCGTCACTTGTAGAAGTATTTTTCTAGTTTTTTCTCCCTGTAGAGTGAGAATGCAAGCACCCCGATCCAATTTTGCTTCTCTTGGCTTGGCTTTGCAGTTACAGTGATTGAAATGACTAAAATAAAATCAGTCTGTTTATTCATAGCAAGGCATAGTCATCTTCCTTTGGAATATCTTTCAGGGATGATGAAATGACGTACAAAGACCTGCACTGAGAAATGTATTTACTACAGATGAGAAATCCAAATTACTAGAAAATTCAATTGAAAATAGAAGTACACGCTATTGGATTATTTATGGAATGCTAATATACCACCACACAAAATGTGATTTCACATAGCATTGGATCTGCTCGTAGAAAGATGATTTCATAAACACACTTGGGAGAATATAATTTGAATATAAATGCTCTCTTATTTAGCATTTTACAGTTTTTATGAATTTCAGATATATCAGAAGAGATCACTTGGTGAGCTGGGGAAAAAAACATTTTTCTTTTCTAAGAGATGGAGATGTCCAGGGAAGGAATCTCAATTTATAGTCTCGGGTTCTACAGCAAGTGTGACATCAGCAGAAAGACTCCTCCTAGGAAGAGTGTTGGTTCTAGGATGACACGTCCACAGGCATTCGAGCACCTGGAGAAATCCTTGAGAGACCAGCTGAGGACTGCATGGAGGACAGAGTGGAAGAACTGGAGGCATGCCATACTGGAAGGAGAGGATCCTGGGAAGACATCCGCACAGGATTTGTTCATACGGCCCAGTGAGCAGCACTAGGACAACATTACACAAACCAAGTCGAAACAGAAGGAAGACAGATTTCAGTGTAATGTTCAGAAGAACTCAAGTAGCAGATTCCAAAATGAAACGTTCCTGGAGGTGGTGTGTCTCATATCTGCAATGTGTACAAGTAGCTATTTGGAGAGAGAGGAATCTAAATTCTAAAGAAATTTAAGATATTATCAGTAGTACATATTAAAATTATTTATAATAAAATGAAAATATAAATGTAAAGTAATAAACATTAGCAAACTCATGCAAAAGATTTTTTTTGACAGGCAGAGTTACATAGAGAGAGAGACAGAGAGAAAGGTCTTCCTTCTGTTGGTTCACCCCCCAAGTGGCCGCTGCAGCCGGAGCGCTGCACTGATCTGAAGCCAGGAGCCAGGTGCTTCTTCCTGGTCTCCCATGCGGGTACAGGGCCCAAGCACTTGGGCCATCCTCCACTGCCGTCCCGGGACACAGCAGAGAGCTGGACTGGAAGAGGGGCAACTGGGACTAGAACCTGGAGTGCCAGCGCCACAGGAGAGGATTAGCCTAGTGAGCTGCGGCACCGGCCAGAGAGTTTCTAACAATTAAATAGTAATAACTGATTCTGACTTAAAATAACATCAAAGCAGAATAGGTGTGTGATCACAAGACATAAGCAGATGTCAGTCTTTGTAAATGGAAAATTCACACATGATTGAATAAACAACTGGGAGTGCTTAACCTCACAATTAAAGAAAATCCAAATTAAGATACAAATATACCATTTCATACCTGTAAAAGAAGGAACAAAAGACTAAAGTATTTTAAATTCATAAGATTGATTGGTGGTAGTTACTCTAAAAATGATTCCATATTGCTAGTGGCACTGTATGTTGGTGTAGCATTTGGAAGAGCAGTAACACAAGCTAATTCACATCACCTAGAATGTTTATAACTTGTTCATTAGATCTGTTGATAACATGTTGAAAGAAATAATTTATATATACAATATGAATCACAGCAGCATGAATAACAGTAGAAAAGTTAGAAGGAAATAAATTATTTCCAAACAAATCAGTTAAACAGTTACCAGTCATTAAAATTTATGGACATGCAATAATTTTGTTGTAATGAGAGTGTACAGTGGCGTGTTATCAGAGGCAGAAATGAAACTGATGCATATCATGATCCTGACAGTGTCAAGTGTAGAGGCAAATGAATGAGCCAACAACAGAAACAAATGAAAATTGGCGAAGGGGCTGTGTGGCCATTTTGTATGTTTTCAGATAAATCATTACAAATAGCTTTTAGGCATTACATGTATGCTTTTCAAAGCTTTGCTAAATCGTCCACACTCATGCATGCATGTGAAAAATCTAACTTGGTTTGAGGAATATAAATAACAGATACTTATAAACTTGGATATTATATTGCATATATATATTTACAGAATACAAATATGTATGTATAAGCACATTTCATCAGTTTGTAAATTCATTTCCCTGATGGTCAGAGCATTATTTTCAAGTATTTGACATGCACAGATTAATATGAAAATGTTAGCCAGTTATGTATGTACTCTGTGAACTTGATACCCCTCTTTGACCTCTCAGAGAAAACACTGTTAATTTCATGTTTATCATTTCCATGCAGTAAAAAAAGTAGTATTTATTTAAAGGGCAGAGAGAGCGCCATGTGCTGGTTCACTCCTCAAGTCCCAGGGCCAGGCCAGACCAAAGTCAGGGTCCCAGGACTCAATCAGGATTTCCCACCCAGGGGTCAGGACCTAGGTTCTCGAGCCATCACCTACCTGCTGCCTCCCGGTTCTCAGAAGCTGGAGCAGTAATCAGACCCAGGAGGTGACCCCAGGTGCTCTGATGTGGGTATGATATGTAGGTATTTCAAATTTAAAATTTTACAGAAGTGTCTTGTTATGCATGTGTATTCTGCAATTTTTTTTAAAAAAAATTGTTTCTAAGACTCGGGTGTGTTGTAAGTTCTTACCCATCCTAGATGTTGCATAGTGTTCCAAATAGAAACACACTGCTTTGGTTTACATCAGCCCTACTGATGGTGTGAGTGGTTTCCAGTGTTTGACTGTAAGTAATGCCTCCTTGCCTTCTTACACATGTAGATGGATGTTTGCGACATCACTGCTATTTACTCGGGTTTTCTACAATGACAGAGATATTTACTGTGCCGTCCCGCACAGCAGCCACCAGACACTGGTCAGAGTGGCGCTGAATCCCTGCAGTGTGGCTCATGCCACTGAAGGGCTGAATTTTAGTATTTGTAAAAGATTACATTTATTTAAGAGGTTGAATTACAGACAGAGAGGGAGAGAGGCCTTCCATCTGCTGGTTCACTCCCCAAATGGCTGGACTGAGGCAATCTGAAGCCAGGAGCCAGGAGCTTCTTCCATGTCTCCCATGTCTCCCATGTGGGTGCGGGGACCCAGGGACTTGGGCCATCTTCCACTGCTTTGCCAGGCCACAGCAGAGAGCTGGATCCAAAGAGAAGTAGCTGGAACAGGAATCAGTGCCCATATGGGATGCCAGTGTTAGAGGTGGAGGCTTAGCCCAGCCTCTGAACTGTAATTTAATTGAAATTTAATAGCCGCTAATGGCATGGCTGCTGTGTCGGACAGTGCAGATCTATCTCACACATGTAGGGTGCCTGCTGGGCCAGGAGGAATGCCCACTGTCAGCCTTGGGTGTTGAAAAACTGGTTTGCAGGTAAGGGTAACATAGACCCCCACAGCAGGTACTAGTTCCTGTTGTGTCTTCCCATATCTTGTTGTTTGATTTTTCCAGTGTTGCCCTTGGGGCTTTCATCTGCGCTCTCCAGTTGTCTGGTGGGCCCAAGAAAATTTCCTTTGTCTATCTGTTCAGGGGTTCCTTTCTTGTGAAATGCTTCTGTATGTCTTCTGCCGTTTTTTTCTGCTGGATGTGTTCTTCCTTGGTTCCTTTCAGTTGAAATATGCATATGTTGTGGTTCCCAACTTGCGATTACACACAATGTTGTTGGGTGTGCCATCTTTTCATCTGTTCCATATAGTGGAATTTAACTGAGAATGTATGATACATGCTTTTTGGATCGATTTCAGAGTATTCAGAAACGAGTGGAACTGTACTAAATTTTTTTTACACATTTATTTTCCTTTTGGCATTCAGCTTGTTTGTGTGTGTGGAGCTGGTTTGTGTGGCCGAGGACGCAGGTGCACGTGTGTGGTTTGCTGTGGCGTCTTCACTGTGGAGCATCCAGATGAGCGTGGGCGCCTCCAGCAGCACCTGACTGGCTGCCTGCTGCTGCAGTGACTGTTCGGCCAGCTTCAGACAGGCCTGGTGAGCAGTAGACAGGTCTCTCCTGTCCCCTCTCAACCATTTGCTTTCTGTCATAGCTTAGAACCACTATTAAAATACGGTTTTGTTTTGTTTTTTAATTTAATTCGAACTACTGTGATATTCATCTTCTTTTTAGTTGGATGTCCTTGCATGTGAAATGCCTTTGATCTGTTACCATTCTGTCTACACTACAGTCACCAGGTGGGCAGTTCTGGGGTCTCTGTGTACCCTAGGCTCACTGTCCTTACCCCCTGTATTTTCCACACAGGCCCTGGTGACGTCCATGTCACTGTCAGAGTATGGCATGACGCTGCCTACACCTTCCGAGGACTCCTGCGACAAAAAGAATAAAAACCGGACCCTAAATTTGGCCTGTGAGGACCTGAAGTGTCCACCAGCCACCGCTCTGACTGCACCCTTCTCGCTCTGCTGGACAGACCCGCATTGCCGGCAGTCCTGCACATGCCTGGGTGGGGACTTCCTGTCCCCCTTGCAGTCTCCATCACAGCCCCATCGCCCTGGACATGGCACCTGTTGCTTTGTTACTCAGCCCCTCCACTAGCAGGTGCACTTCGTGCAGTGGCAGTGAGGGATGCTTATGGTCCGTCCACGCTGGGCTCACCGTGGCTGGTGGACGCCTGCAGTGACAGTCGCAGTGGGGCCAGCACAGACACGGGCTCTTCACAGGGTGCCCAGAGCAGTGCTGCGATGTGCTGAGTGGCTAAGACACTGAGTGTGTGTGCGGAGTGTCTTCAGAGGGCCATTCATTTATTTTAATAGCTTTATTCCTGGATTCTATATTTTTCCAAGAAAATTACATTTTCCTCTATTTATGGCTGTGTTTTTGTGAAAGAGAAAATCGCTCCAATGTCATTTTTGCTTTGGCTTAAGCCACACTCCTAGTTCCAGAGTGTTTTTTTGGTGCCCAACCCTGGAAATAAGTAGAAGAGCCTGTTGTAAATGCAGAGTTTTGGTGGTGCTGGTGGTTTGTCGTGCCAGCTGTCAGTAAAGACGACTTTCTGAATCTGTCCGAGAAACCTTCGCTGTGAAACGTGATTGAATCCCAGAACGGAGACAGAAGGTGTGGCTGCGTCATCCCAGCCTGCCAGCAAGCAGAACAGAACCACAGGGATGTGCGGCTCAGGACCTCCCATTCCCCGCTCTGCCACAGTGTAGGTCTCTGCAGACCCTGGACCACCACCTCCCAAGTGCTCCTGCCTTTCTGTCCGCCGCTCTGCTCTGTTGGGTGAAGGCAAACAGTGCCTCCGTAGTGCAAGGTCCGTAGGAATACAAGGACCAAGGCCTCTGCAGGAGCGTGCGGGGCGGGGCGTGTTCTGTAGGGCAGGGCGGCTGCTATGGGAACACGGCGTGTACTCTTGGGTTGTTCACTGCCACTGCAGGGGCACTCTGCCTGAGTCTCTAAGGCCAGCTGGGACCCTGACTGCTGAAATGCTCATCACACGGACCTTCAGAGCAGCGCGAGCTGGCGGCAGCACCGCCTGGCAGCTGGAACCCGAGCTGTGTTGAGCTGAGCCACCTGTGTGCCCAGTGCTCCAGAGTGCGGGCTGCTGCGGGCTCAGCATGGGCCACAGGTAACCAGGTCACTGGGAGGAGCACGCGCAGTCCAGTACATTGTGCAGGTGAACCAACCACGACTGCTGCCAGCTTCAGTTGCGAAGTGAAACATGGTGGTCTTCTGAGAAGGGAACCTTACGATAGAGCTTGTGGCCAATAAACACATTTAAATATTCTTGCACTATTTTCTGTTCAAGCAAGTAGAAATAACAGGCAGCGTCATGGGAAGTACTTGGAGCAAGCCTTGCCCTTGTATGGGGCGTGCACCCTTGAATTAAATCCCGGCTTCCCAGCGTTCGCTTTCCCTCAGTGCCAGCATAGCTTATTCGTGGCATTTTGCCAGTCGTACCAGAGGGCAAAACCAGGTGCTGGCCACCCGTTTCAAGGATCAGAGCTCTTCGGAAACAACTGATTACTGCTCACCTGGGTCTGCAGATGGAACAGTGATTCTCTTGGGATCCACTATTTACAGGATAAGCCT